>NC_140010.1:38697412-39316162 GCF_964263955.1 Coregonus lavaretus | reverse complement strand
TGGCTAACGTTAGCTAACCTAGGAGTTAGGGATTAAGGTTAGGGTTAAGGTTAAGCATGAAACACACGACAATCTCTCTGCCGATAGACTGCTAATATGTACTTATCACAGTGGGAGGGTGTTCCTTCTCTTGCTAGAACAAAAGCAGTACCAGCTGCGTGCAGACCGGTAGCGACGAACCTACCGATTCTACTTGTAGAATCGCAATGCTCGTCAGTGGCCAACAAAATCAGAGAGCACGAACCCCCACGTGGGGGAGTCAACAAAAAAAGGGTGAAAAGTGGGCATTTTCTCCATCCACGGATGAGCCAGTCACACTTCATATGCAATGTCGGCTATTGGATAGTAGCTAGCTAAGTGCACAGATGCAATGCACACAACACTAAATACTTCCTCCAAGCTAGCTAACCACTGTAGCTAGTATTGGCATTATAATTAAATCACAATGGAGTCGTAGTTTCCATGAAACAGCTGCCTGTGTTAGCTGCCGAGTTAGTGCAGTGTCCTTAGCTAGCTATGTTGTGCTAGCTAGCAAATATACTAATGCTAGTTAGCTAGCTAAACATTTGGCTATGGGCTGGCACTGGCAGTATGGGATTATAGAGAGTGAATTAAATTGTTTCTTCATCATCTTTCTATGTAGTTATCTAGCTGTGGCCATCTGGCTAGTATCAACAAGGGCTTTCTACAAAATAGCAACATTAGCGCAACATTTGCCAGAGTGTCCATGTCAAATCAAATCAAAATCACATTTTATTTGTCACATGCGCTGAATACAACAGGTGTAGACCTTACAGTGAAATGCTTACTTACAAGCCCTTAACCAACAATGCAGTTTTAAGAAAAATAAGTGTTAAGAAATCATTTACTAAAATAAACAGAAGTAAAAAATAGATGAGTAAAAAATAAAAAATAATAATTAAAGAGTAACAATAAAATAACAGTAGCGAGGCTATATACAGGGGGTACCGGTACAGAGTCAATGGGCGGGGGCAAAGGTTAGTCGAGATAATTGAGGTAATATGTACATGTAGGTAGAGGTAAAGTGACTATGCATGGATAATACACAGAGAGTAGCAGCAGCGTTAAATTGGGGGGGGGGGGACAATGCAAATAGTCCGGGTAGCCATTTGATTAGCTGTTCAGGAGTCTTATGGCTTGGGGGTAGAAGCTGTAAAGAACTTGGCGCTCCGGTACCGCTTGCCGTGTGGTAGCAGAGAGAACAGTCTAGGGTGGCTGGAGTCTTTGGAAATGTTTAGGGCCTTCCTCTGACATCGCCTGGTATAGAGGTCCTGGATGGCAGGAAGCTTGGCCCAAGTGTGTACTAGGCCGTACGCAATACCCTATGTAGTGCCTTGCTGTCGGAGGCCGAGCAGTTGCCATACCAGGCGGTGATGCAACCATTCTTTTACTTTTAGAGGTGTGTATTGTTGTGAATTGTTAGATACTACTGCACTGTTGGAGTTAGGAACACAAACATTTCACTACACCCGCAATAACATCTGCTAAATATGTGTATGCGATTATATTTGATAGCTTGGACTCTAGACCATAAGCAATACGCACAGATATGCATAGCCAAACAACGCTACTGCCACCTTCTGGTTTGGAGTATTTTAACAAGGCTTTTGTGGCTGATGACTTCCAAGGTCTTTGCTGTGTGAACAAAAAAGACATTGACTGCCACTCTGTTCAGTGGTGCTAAGTACTGTCGGCAGGCAAACGTTTGACTATCCTGCTGGTGTCTGAGCTTTTAGTTAAGCTTAGGGTTAAGGTTAGGAGTGAGGTTAAAGTTAGGGTTAGGGGAAGGGTTAGCAAACATGCTAAATAGTTGCAAAGTAGCTAAAAAGTAGTAAGTAGTTGCAATGTTGCTAATTAGCTAAAATGTGATGAGATTAGAACATGCAACCTTTGAGTTGCTGGACGTTTGCTTTATTTGGGTTGCTAGGCGTTCGCGTTATACACCCACCCATCCACCCCGACCAAACCCTTGTCTTATGTAACCATACCAAATGTAACATATCATATTCATTTGAGTGTCCCGGATTTACATTAACTATATTACGTCTAGTCTATATGGCCAGGCTGTATAGACATGGTTATGGACTCAAAGGTGCACCCTCACCTGTCTTTCTTGGCGTTGAGCTGGCGGATCAGGATGTTGCCACCAAAGGGCAGAGTGTCCATGTCTTCTGATGCTACCGCGTCTACTGTGCCCTGTTGCACCAGGTGGGCACATAGTGCCTCGCCATCTCCTGGAGCCTGGAGAGAGAGAGAGAGAGAGAGAGAGAGAGAGAGCGGAAGGAGAGGGTTCATATGTTATGGTTTCTGGTGGTTGGTGTGTGTTCAAGACAACTTTGTATAATTAGGGTAAATGTTCAGGGTTAGCATGCTACATAGTGGATTGGCACACTGACCTGGATGATGGGCACACCCATAAGCTTCAGAAGGTGGAGACAGTCCCGTGTCTGAGGGGACACTACAGGTGCACATAGAGAGGTCAAAGGTCAAATACAGGAAGATGGAAAACTGATATGCGCTGTGATTGAATTCCAATGTTTCTCTTACTTGCTCCTGAATGACTGGGGGAGCTCCAGCCTGCAGCCTGTGCCCTCTTCTCCAACTGGAAGAAACAGGGAATACAATTAAATTAAACCGTAATGACATGGGCTGTGTCGGAAATTATACCCTATCCCTATTTAGTGTAGTGCACTACTTGTGAGGGTGTCATTTTGTGAGGTACAGTGCCTTCAGAAAGTATTCATAGCCCTTGACTTATTCCACATTTTGTTGTGTCACAGCTAGGGCTGTGGCGGTCACGAAATTTCGTCAGCCGGTGACTGTCAATCAAATCACTATCGGTCTCACGGTAATTGACCGTTAATTAACATAAACACATTTAGCATCTCCTGGCTTCCACACATAGCCTACAAGCCACTGATGCAGACCTTTGGAACATCTACATTTAAAAAAGTCTAATAAATCCATATAATATAGCCTACACCTTCACAATAAATTCATTATTTATTTTAGACATGTCTAAAGAAGCATGATATGAAGAAAATGTAGTCTGAGTTGTCCTTATGTTAGGCCCTGATCTGGCTATGCCAAATGGCTGTGGGCTACACTAGTTAATTTAGCAGACAAGATTTGCTTAGAATTCCGTGGCATTATTTTATAGTATGAAGAAAACAATTGAACAAAGCTGAATAAAATAGAAAGGATATTTTCTCCAAACGATTTGAGGGAGTTCGCACATGTGTTGAGCGGTTAACAAAGACATAGGTACTCCTACATGCTTAATTTAGAGTTATTAATGTAACTTTAGTTGTTCAACAAACGTTGGGCTATTTGTTTAGATTTTGAATACATTGTAAGGCTGCATGATGCGACTAATGATGATTTAAGTATTCACACCCCTGAGTCAACACTCTGTATTTGTTTTGTTTTTTTAATTTTTTAATTTCACCTTTATTTAACCAGGTAAGCCAGTTGAGAACAAGTTCTCATTTACAACTGCGACCTGGCCAAGATAAAGCAAAGCAGTGCGATAAAAACAACACAGAGTTACATATGGGGTAAAAAAAACATAAAGTCAAAAATACAACAGGAAATATATATACAGTGGTGCAAATGTAGCAAGTTATGGAGGTAAGGCAATAAATAGGCTATAGTGCAAAATAATTACAATAGTATTAACACTGGAATGCTAGATGTGCAAGAGATTATGTGCAAATAGAGATACTGGGGTGCAAAAGAGCAAAATAAATAACAATATAGGGATGAGGTAGTTGGGTGGGCTAATTTCAGATGGGCTGTGTACAGGTGCAGTGATCGGTAAGGTGCTCTGACAACTGATGCTTAAAGTTAGTGAGGGAGATAAGAGTCTCCAGCTTCAGAGATTTTTGCAATTCGTTCCAGTCATTGGCAGCAGAGAACTGGAAGGAATGGCGGCCAACGGAGGTCTTGGCTTTGGGAATGACCAGTGAGATGTACCTGCTGGAGCGCAGACTACGGGTGGGTGCTGCTATGGTGACCAATGAGCTAAGATAAGGCGGGGATTTGCCTAGCAGTGATTTATAGATGGCCTGGAGCCAGTGGGTTTGACGACGAACATGTAGTGAGGACCAGCCAACAAGAGCGTACAGGTCACAGTGGTGGGTAGTGTATGGGGCTTTGGAGACAAAACGGATGGCACTGTGATAGACTACATCCAGTTTGCTGAGTAGAGTGTTGGAGGCTATTTTGTAAATGACATCGCCGAAGTCAAGGATCGGTAGGATAGTCAGTTTTACGAGGGCATGTTTGGCAGCATGAGTGAAGGAGGCTTTTTTGCGAAATAGGAAGCCGATTCTAGATTTAACTTTGGATTGGAGATTCTTAATGTGAGTCTGGAAGGAGACTTTACAGTCTAACCAGACACCTAGGTATTTGTAGTTGTCCACATACTCTAGGTCAGACCCGTCGAGAGTGGTGATTCTAGTCGGGTGGGCGGGTGCCAGCAGCGTTCGATTGAAAAGCATGCATTTAGTTTTACTAGTGTTTAAGAGCAGTTGGAGGCTACTGAAGGAGTGTTGTATGGCATTGAAGCTCGTTTGGAGGTAGAAGAGATTACAACTGTAAGTCTTTCTGGGTAAGTCTCAGAGCCTTCCACACTTGAATTGTGCAACATTTACTATTATTATTTTCAAAATTCTTCAAGCTCTGTCAAATTGGTTGTTAATTATTGCTAGACAACCATTTTCAGGTCTTGCCATAGATTTTCAAGTATATTTAAGTCAAAACTGTAACTTGGCCACTCAGGAACATTAACGGTCTTCTTGGTAAGCAGCTCCAGTGTAGATTTGGCCTGGTGTTGTAGGTTATTGGCCTGCTGAAAGGTGAATTAATCTCCCAGTGTCTGGTGGAAAGCCGACTGAACCAGGTTTTCCTCTAGGATGTTGCCTGTGCTTAGCTCCATTCCGTTTCTTTTTTATCCTGAAAAACTCCCCATTCCTTAACGATTACAAGCATACCCATAACATGATGCAGCCACCACTATGCTTGAACATTTGGAGAGTGCTACTCAGTAATGTGCTGTATTGGATTTGCCCCAAACATAACACTTTGTATTCAGGACAAAAAGTGAATTGCTTTGCCACATTTTTACTCCTGAACTTATTTAGGCTTGTCATAACAAAGGGGTTGAATACTTGACTCAAGACATTTCAGCTTTTCATTTTTTATTAATTTGAAACAATTAAAAAATATATAATTCCACTTTGACATTATGGGGTATTGTGTGTAGGCCAGTGACCAAAAAAACAAAATTTGATCCATTTTGAATTCAGGCTCTAACAACAAAATGTGGAAAAAGTAATGGGGTGTGAATACTTTCTGAAGGCACTGTAGTTAGCTATGGTCTTGGCTGTGCCACTCACCACAGCCCTTTTCTCCCCAGGAGGCTTCCCATCGAACACAAACACTGGCTTGATGTCATGCTCCAGGAAGGTTAGTGTGCGAAAGAACAAACCTGTCAAGGGACTAGAGTGAAAGGATGGGAACATGGGTTAGAAACAGAAACAGGGCCCTGAATTCAGCGTTAGTTTACACAGGTCTACCACAGAAACACATCCCAATAGTCTAAAGTGACTCCCTCTCTTCATCTAGGCTAACGTTACATATTTAATCTGCACTGGCTGGAAAGAACTGGACAGATGAAAGTAAATAACTGGTAGACATTCGCCATATGCTTTCCCCTGTCCTGTGATTTCAGATCAGTGCAGATGAAGGAGAGGAAGAAGCCACATTTGAGGTGCTGTCAACAATGCCAACGGTTGGGTAAGCTTTAGAAGTTAGAAATGACAGCTCACCCCAGTAACTGAAGATTGGGTACTGCAGTGCGGAACTGGTTCAGAACAATGGAGGTGTCCAACGCAATGACCTTTCCTAAAATTGAGACAAAACAAATTTACGGTGTATTGTATTAGTAAAACCTTTGAGTGAACTCAATGAGCAGGAAACCTCCAGATCATACAACATCCAACTGGGCCCATATCTAGTACTGTATAAAACTTGGCCAAGCTAGTTTGCTAACGTGAATAATGCCTGGCCTGTCTGGTAGCTTCAATGTTGGGGATAAGTCTAGTGAATTATTGGGTGGGGCACACTGATGCTCCATAACATTATACATGCTAGGATGAGATAACGAGCATATGAAGGAGGATACTAGTTGTCCCGAACTGCATGCTAGCTAGCTAACGTTAGCCTTTTGGCTAACACAGCTAACGTTAGTAAAAGTAGCTAAGCATGCAAACTTACCTGTGTAGTCGCCGATCTCTTTGTAAGAAATAGCACCAGGTGCGTCGCTGCGAATCAAATCTGCAAGTTTTGTAATACCCATTGTGCTTGTCTGACTGTTCGTTATAAAGCCAACAACTTGGATACACCGTTTTGGTGATGATGTGTACCCGGAAACCTGTGTTGTTGTTTGTACACGAATCTACCAATAGGGGCAGCAGGGATCAAACAAAGGTAGAGAGCACAGTAAGAGATTATACTTTCAGCCACCCATAATTTATTACAGTAAACTATTTACAAACAATCCATTGATATACACTGAAGAAAAATATAAACGCAACATGTAAAGTGTTGGTCCCATGTTTCATGAGCTGAAATAAAAGATCCCAGAAATTGCCCATATGAATAAAAAGCTTATTTCTCTCAAATGTTGTGCCCAAATTTGTTTACATCCCTGTTAGTGAGCATTTCTCCTTTGCCAAGATAATCCATCCACCTGACAGGTGTGGCATATCAAGAAGCTGATTAAACAGCATGATCATTACACAGGTGCACCTTGTGCTGGGGACAATTAAAGGCCACTCTAAAATGTGAAGTTGTGTCACACAACACAATGCCACAAATGTCTCAAGTTTTGAGAGGGCGTGCAATTGGCATGCTGACTGCAGAAATGTCCACCAGAGCTGTTGCCAGAGAATTAAACATTAATTTCTCTACCATAAGCCGTCTCCAACGTCGTTTTAGAGAATTTGACAGTACGTCCAACCGTCCTCACAACCGCGGACCACGTGTATGGCGTAGTGTGGGTGAGCGGTTTGCTGATGTCAACGTTGTGAACAGAGTGCCCCATGGTGGCAGTGGGGTTATGGTATGGGCAGGCCTAAGCTACGGACAACGAACACAATTGCATTTTATCGATGGCAATTTGAATGCACAGAAATACCGTGACGAGTTCCTGAGGCCCATTGTGAGGCAATAAAAAAAAAAAGATATCTGTGACCAACAGATGCATATCTGTGTTCACGGTCATGTGAAATTCATAGATTAGGGCCTAATTAATTTATTTCAATTGACTGATTTCCTCATATGAACTGTAACTCAGTAAAATCTTTGAAATTGTTGCATGTTGCGTTTATATTTTTGTTCAGTATGTATTTGTGCATTTATTTATTTAGCAATCTATATATTTTCTTGTAATATATCAATGGATTGTTTGTAAATATTTTGAAAAGTAAGATAATCTGTTACTGATCTGATTTACTGTGCTCTGTCCCTGTTTGATTGCTAAATAAATAAATGTACAAATACATTTTCAACTAAGAAAATACATAGAAAATCAATAAATTGATAAATCTTCAACTAATGAAAATGTAGCCTGTACAATAGTAGAAAAGTACATTTCCTGAAGAAAACTTGGTGTGCATGCTAGCTTGTGAAGGATCGATTATTTGATAGGATATTATAGCCTGAACATGTGAACGTTGGTTTGGTGTCTCTAGCTTGAATGGTTCAAGACTTATTGTTGGTGGGGGGTTTTATGCAAATGATTGCACATTTACAGTATATAGTTATATTCTAACTTTAGCCAGCTAACTAAGATTGAGAGAACTAGTGGATATATGGAGGCTTAAATATCCTGACCTTGTGAGATATACATGGCAGAGACTCAATCAAGTTAATCATCTTGACTTCTTTCTTATGTCATTCTCGTTGGCACCAAAAGTTTAAAAAGTGTTGATAGGGGACAGAATGTGGTCAGACCATCAGATAATTGGCATATACATTACTCTTACTGAATTTCCACTTGCGGCGAGGATATTTGGAAATTTAATCAAAGCCTATTGGATGATAACTTGTTTTTAACTAGGACAGAGGAATTTATAACTGAATGTTTCCGACATAACATAGGTACAGCAAATCCCCTTATTGTATGGGCCACTTTTAAATGTGCCTTTAGAGGCCATGCAATTCAGTACTCATCTCGAAAACAAAAGCAATTTAGGTCAAAAGAGTTCATACTAACAAAGAAAATAGAAGGTCTAACAGAACAGATATATAGCAATAGAAACTGTAACATAGAGGCTCAGAGTAAGTTAAGAGGGAAAACTAAAAGAAATGGAGGAACTTATTCAAGAAAGGTCAAGTGTAATATATTATAAAAATAAAGCAAACTGGATGGAATATGGGGAAAAATGCACCAAATTATTTTTTTATCTTCAACATAGAAATGCTACCAAAAAGAATTTACTGAAACTGGTTACAAATGACGGAGTCACCCATGATTCACCAAATTATATTTTGAAGAAGGAAGCAAAGAACTTTAAGCACATGTTTTCGTTTCAGTCGCCTTTTTTTTCTATTGACAATGTAAAATTAACAGCCATGCAGAAAGACTCATGTGAAGGGGAAATCACAGAGGAGGAACTTCTGGATGCATTTAAAGACTTTAAGTCCGGGAAAACTCCAGGGTTGGATGGCATACCAGTTGAGGTATACCTAACCTTTTTTGATATACTCAAAGGTCCGTTATTAGCATGTTTTAACCACTCCTATGTAAATAGTAGATTATCAGACACTAAAGAAGAAGGTCTGATTTCATTATTGTCTCAAGTTTTGAGAGGGCGTGCAATTGGCATGCTGACTGCAGAAATGTCCACCAGAGCTGTTGCCAGAGAATTAAACATTAATTTCTCTACCATAAGTGTACTTACTGTGATCAAGATGTGGTTGTCCCACTGGCTATCCTAAGTTGAATGCACCAATTTGTAAGTCGCTTTGGATAAGAGCATCTGTTAAATGATTTAAATGTAAATGTAATTATTACTGAAACAGGATACAAGTGGGAAATATAAAGATCCAGTCCATAAAAAAAATTGGAGGCCCCTTACACTTCAGTGTTATGATGCAAAAATTCTAGCAAAATGTATAGAGCATAGAATTAAAAAGGTATTGTCGGACATTATTCATTCTAATCAGACAGGTATTTTACATTGACGATACATTGGATATAATATAAGGCAAGCCTGGAAACAATAGAATACTATGAAAAATCTGGGAAACCAGGCCTGCTATTCATAGCTGACTTTGAAAAGGCTTTTGATAAAGTACGACTGGAGTTTACGTATAAATGCCTGGAGCATTTCAATTTTGGAGAATCTCTTATGAAATGGGTTAAAATCATGTATAGTAACCCTAGGTGTAAAATAGTAAATAATTGCTATTTCTCCGAAGGTTTTATACTGTCAATAGGAGTAAAACAAGGTTGTACTCTATCGGCATATCTATTTATTATGACCATCGAAATGTTAGCTATTAAAATCAGATCCAACAATAATATCAAGGGATTAGATATCCAGGGCTTAAAACAAAGGTGTCATTTTATCATGTTTCTTTTAAATCCAAAACTTGAATCCCTCCACAGCCTCATAGAGGATCTAGATAAATGTTCTAAACTCTCTGGATTACAAACAAATTATGATGTGTACTATATTACGTATTGGATCACTAAAAAATACAACTCTTAGATTACCGTGTAGTGGGGCGGCAGGTAGCTTAGTGGTTAAGAGCGTTGTGCCAGTAACCGAAAGGTCGCTGGTTCTAATCCCCGAGCCGACTAGGTGAAAAATCTGTCAATGTGCCCTTGAGCAAGGCACTTAACCCTAATTGCTCCTGTAAGTCGCTCTGGATAAGAGCGTCTGCTAAATTTAAATGTAGTTTACCAATAAAATGGTCTGATGGTGATGTGGATATACTCGGAATACATATCCCAAATGAAATAAATGATCTCACTCCAATATATTTTTATAGAAAGTTAGCAAAAATAGATAAGATCTTGCTACCATGGAAAGGTCAATACCTGGCTATTTGTGGAAAAATCACCCTGATTAACTCTTTAGTATTATCCCAGTTTCCCTATTTTCTTATGGTCTTGCCTACGCCTAGCAAACAGTTTTTTAAATTATATGCGAAAAACACATTTTATTTGGAACGGCCAGCCAGACAAAATTAAACTGGCCTATTTATATAATGAATATGAATTCAGAGGACAGAAATTATTAAATATTAAAGCAATAGACCTACAGTGGGGAGAACAAGTATTTGATACACTGCCAATTTTGCAGGTTTTCCTACTTACAAAGCATGTAGAGGTCTGTAATTTTTATCATAGGTACACTTTAACTGTGAGAGACGGAATCTAAAACAAAAATCCAGAAAATCACATTGTATGATTTTTAAGTAATTAATTTGCATTTTATTGCATGACATAAGTATTTGAACAACTACCAACCAGTAAGAATTCTGGCTCTCACAGACCTGTTAGTTTTTCTTTAAGAAGCCCTCCTGTTCTCCACTCATTACCTGTATTAACTGCACCTGTTTGAACTCGTTACCTGTATAAAAGACACCTGTCCACACACTCAATCAAACAGACTCCAACCTCTCCACAATGGCCAAGACCAGAGAGCTGTGTAAGGACATCAGGGATAAAATTGTAGACCTGCACAAGGCTGGGATGGGCTACAGGACAATAGGCAAGCAGCTTGGTGAGAAGGCAACAACTGTTGGCGCAATTATTAGAAAATGGAAGAAGTTCAAGATGACGGTCAATCACCCTCGGTCTGGGGCTCCATGCAAGATCTCACCTCGTGGGGCATCAATGATCATGAGGAAGGTGAGGGATCAGCCCAGAACTACACGGCAGGACCTGGTCAATGACCTGAAGAGAGCTGGGACCACAGTCTCAAAGAAAATATTAGTAACACACTACGCCGTCATGGATTAAAATCCTGCAGCGCACGCAAGGTCCCCCTGCTCAAGCCAGCGCATGTCCAGGCCCGTCTGAAGTTTGCCAATGACCATCTGGATGATCCAGAGGAGGAATGGGAGAAGGTAATGTGGTCTGATGAGACAAAAATAGAGCTTTTTGGTCTAAACTCCACTCGCCGTGTTTGGAGGAAGAAGAAGGATGAGTACAACCCCAAGAACACCATCCCAACCGTGAAGCATGGAGGTGGAAACATCATTCTTTGGGGATGTTTTTCTGCAAAGGGGACAGGACGACTGCACCGTATTGAGGGGAGGATGGATGGGGCCATGTATCGCGAGATCTTGGCCAACAACCTCCTTCCCTCAGTAAGAGCATTGAAGATGGGTCGTGGCTGGGTCTTCCAGCATGACAACGACCCGAAACACACAGCCAGGGCAACTAAGGAGTGGCTCCGTAAGAAGCATCTCAAGGTCCTGGAGTGGCCTAGCCAGTCTCCAGACCTGAACCCAATAGAACATCTTTGGAGGGAGCTGAAAGTCCGTATTGCCCAGTGACAGCCCCGAAACCTGAAGGATCTGGAGAAGGTCTGTATGGAGGAGTGGGCCAAAATCCCTGCTGCAGTGTGTGCAAACCTGGTCAAGACCTACAGGAAACGTATGATCTCTGTAATTGCAAACAAAGGTTTCTGTACCAAATATTAAGTACTGCTTTTCTGATGTATCAAATACTTATGTCATGCAATAAAATGCAAATTAATTACTTAAAAATCATACAATGTGATTTTTTGGATTTTTTTGTTTTAGATTCTGTCTCTCACAGTTGAAGTGTACCTATGATACAAATTACAGACCTCTACATGCTTTGTAAGTAGGAAAACCTGCAAAATCGGCAGTGTATCAAATACTTGTTCTCCCCACTGTATCACTAAAAGCTTCAGTCATACAAAAGTTATACTTAAATCCGAACTGGTTCTCTAGCAAATTAGTAAGATTGTCTCACCCCATGTTCAAGAATGGCCTTTTTCTCTTTATTCAGATTACAACCTCTCACTTTCAGTTATTTGAAAAATGAAATCATCTGACAAATATCACTATTTCTAAAACAAGCCATAGAAAGTTGGTTGCAATTTCAATTTAATCCTCCAGAAATGACAGAACAAATAATGCAACAACAGTATGAAAAATGTATGCACTCACTAACTGTAAGTCGCTCTGGATAAGAGCGTCTGCTAAATGACTAAAATGTAAAAATGTAAATCAAATATTGTGGTTAAACTCAAATATAGTAATTTATTAAAAAAACATTTAAAATTTTTTATTTTTTTTAGAAAAGGTATAATCTTCGTAAATGATATCATGTCGCACATGCAGCTAACAAAAACATATGGAAATGTCTGCTCTACCCAAAATTACAACCAAATAATAATAATAATGCAGCATTATTGCAAAAATGGAAGAGGAAAGTGGAAGGGGGAAAAGTAAGGAACTTGTCTGTCTGCCCTGCATTAAAGAACATAATTGGTTCAAGAAAATTGTGATAAATAAAAAAGTATACCAGTTTCATTTAAGGACCAAAGGATTGACAGCCGTCCCATATAGATTGCAAAATAGTTGGGAAGAGATTTTTGACGTACCGATTCCATGGCATAGTGTTTATGAACTGATACGCAAAACGACGCCGGATTAAGAACTTAAAATGTTTCAATTTAAATTATTATACAAAATTCTTGCTACCAATATAATGTTATTTGTATGGGGTACATAATCTTCCCAGCTCTGCAGATATGGCTGCGAAGAGACAGAATCATTAGATCATTTGTTTTGGTACTGTCCATTTATAGCTTGTTTTTGGACACAGGTCCAGGAATGGCTGAAGGATTACAATATTTACCAGTAACTGGAGACGTCGGTTCAGCTTCAACAATTAATCTTCTCCTTTCCCCCTTCTGATAACTAGGTGGCGAATCGCATCTCTGCATGTCTGGCAGACATATCAGTGTGGATGATGGATCCTCGTAAATCCTCGATGGATCCTCGTAAAACTGACTATCCTACCGATCCTTGACTTCGGCGATGTCATTTACAAAATAGCCTCCAACACTCTACTCAGCAAATTGGATGTAGTCTATCACAGTGCCATCCGTTTTGTCTCCAAAGCCCCATACACTACCCACCACTGTGACCTGTACGCTCTTGTTGGCTGGTCCTCACTACATGTTCGCCGTCAAACCCACTGGCTCCAGGCCATCTATAAATCACTGCTAGGCAAATCCCCGCCTTATCTTAGCTCATTGGTCACCATAGCAGCACCCACCCGTAGTCTGCGCTCCAGCAGGTATATCTCACTGGTCATTCCCAAAGCCAACACCTCCTTTGGCCGCCATTCCTTCCAGTTCTCTGCTGCCAATGACTGGAACGAATTGCAAAAATCTCTGAAGCTGGAGACTCTTATCTCCCTCACTAACTTTAAGCATCAGTTGTCAGAGCACCTTACCGATCACTGCACATGTACACAGCCCATCTGAAATTAGCCCGCCCAACTACCTCATCCCTATATTGTTATTTATTTTGCTATTTTGCACCCCAGTATCTCTATTTGCACATACTCTCTTGCACATCTAGCATTCCAGTGTTAATACTAATTGTAATTATTTTGCACTATAGCCTATTTATTGCCTTACCTCCATAACTTGCTACATTTGCACACACTGTATATATATTTTCTGTTGTATTTTATGACCTTATGTTTTTTTTACCCCATATGTAACTCTGTGTTGTTGTTTTTATCGCACTGCTTTTCTTTATCTTAGCCAGGTCGCAGTTGTAAATGAGAACTTGTTCTCAACTGGCTTACCTGGTTAAATAAAGGTGAAATAAAAAAATAAAAAAATGGATCACCACCTCAAGCTGAACATCGGCAAGACGGAGCTACTCTTCCTCCCGGGGAAGGACTGCCCGCTCCATGATCTCGCCATCACAGTTGACAACTGTGTCCTCCACCCAGAGTGCAAATAACCTTGGCGTGACCCTGGACAACACCCTGTCGTTCTCCGCTAACATCAAAGCGGTGACCCAATCCTGTAGGTTCATGCTCTACAACATTCGCAGAGTACGACCCTACCTTACACAGGAAGCGGCACAGGTCCTAATCCAGGCACTTGTCATCTCCCGTCTGGATTATTGCAAGTCGCTGTTGGCTGGGCTCCCTGCCTGTACCATTAAACCCCTACAACTCATCCAGAACGCTGCAGCCTGTCTGGTGTTCAACCTTTCCAAGTTCTCTCATGTCACCCCGCTCCTCTGCACACTCCACTGGCTTCCAGTTGAAGCTCGCATCTGCTACAAGACCATGGTGCTTGCCTACGGAGCTGTGAGGGGAACGGCACCTCCGTACCTTCAGGCTCTGATCAGTCCCTACACCCAAACGAGGGCATTGCGTTCATCCACCTCTGGCCTGCTGGTCCCCCTACCTCTGCGGAAGCTCAGTTCCCGCTCAGCCCAGTCAAAACTATTTGCTGCTCTGGCACCCCAATGGTGGAACAAGCTCCCTCACGACGCCAGGACAGCGGAGTCACTCACCACCTTCCGGAGACACTTGAAACCCCACCTCTTTAAGGAATACCTGGGATAGGATAAAAGTAATCCTTCTACCCCACCCCCACAAAAAATAAATAAATATATATATATATATATATATATATATATATATATATATATATACAGTGAGGGAAAAAAGTATTTGATCCCCTGCTGATTTTGTACGTTTTCCCACTGACAAAGAAATGATCAGTCTATAATTTTAATGGTAGGCTTATTTGAACAGTGAGAGACAGAATAACAACAAAAAATCCAGAAAAACGCATGTAAAAAATGTTAGAAATTGATTTGCATTTTAATGAGGGAAATAAGTATTTGACCCCTCTGCAAAACATGTCTTAGTACTTGGTGGCAAAACCCTTGTTGGCAATCACAGAGGTCAGACGTTTCTTGTAGTTGGCCACCAGGTTTGCACACATCTCAAGAGGGATTTTGTCCCACTCCTCTTTGCAGATCTTCTCCAAGTCATTAAGGTTTCGAGGCTGACGTTTGGCAACTCGAACCTTCAGCTCCCTCCACAGATTTTCTATGGGATTAAGGTCTGGAGACTGGCTAGGCTACTCCAGGACCTTAATGTGCTTCTTCTTGAGCCACTCCTTTGTTGCCTTGGCTGTCTGTTTTGGGTCATTGTCATGCTGGAATACCCATCCACGACCCATTTTCAATGCCCTGGCTGAGGGAAGGAGGTTCTCACCCAAGATTTGACGGTACATGGCCCCGTCCATCGTCCCTTTGATGCGGTGAAGTTGTCCTGTCCCCTTAGCAGAAAAACACCCCCAAAGCATAATGTTTCCACCTCCATGTTTGACGGTGGGGAAGGTGTTCTTGGGGTCATAGGCAGCATTCCTCCTCCTCCAAACACAGCAAGTTGAGTTGATGCCAAAGAGCTCCATTTTGGTCTCATCTGACCACAACACTTTCATCCAGTTCTCCTCTGAATCATTCAGATGTTCATTGGCAAACTTCAGACGGGCCTGTATATGTGCTTTCTTGAGCAAATCAAATCAAATTTTATTGGTCACATGCGCCGAATACAACAGGTGCAGACATTACAGTGAAATGCTTACTTACAGCCCTTAACCAACAGTGCATTTATTTTAAACAAAAAAGTAAGAATAAAACAACAACAAAAAAGTGTTGAGAAAAAAAGAGCAGAAGTAAAATAAAGTGACAGTAGGGAGGCTATATATACAGTAAAATAAAGTGACAGTAGGGAGGCTATATATACAGGGGGGTACCGTTGCATAGTCAATGTGCGGGGGCACCGGCTAGTTGAGGTAGTTGAGGTAATATGTACATGTGGGTAGAGTTAAAGTGACTATGCATAAATACTTAACAGAGTAGCAGCAGCGTAAAAAAGATGGGGTGGGGGGGCAGTGCAAATAGTCCGGGTAGCCATGATTAGCTGTTCAGGAGTCTTATGGCTTGGGGGTAGAAGCTGTTGAGAAGTCTTTTGGACCTAGACTTGGCACTCCGGTACCGCTTGCCGTGCGGTAGCAGAGAGAACAGTCTATGACTAGGGTGGCTGGAGTCTTTGACAATTTTGAGGGCCTTCCTCTGACACCGCCTGGTATAGAGGTCCTGGATGGCAGGGAGCTTTGCCCCAGTGATGTACTGGGCCGTACGCACTACCCTCTGTAGTGCCTTGCGGTCAGAGGCCAAGCAGTTGCCATACCAGGCGGTGATGCAACCAGTCAGGATGCTCTCGATGGTGCAGCTGTAGAATTTTTTGAGGATCTGAGGACCCATGCCAAATCTTTTTAGTCTCCTGAGGGGGAATAGGCTTTGTCGTGCCCTCTTCACGACTGTCTTGGTGTGTTTGGACCATGATAGTTCGTTGGTGATGTGGACACCAAGGAACTTGAAGCTCTCGACCTGTTCCACTACAGCCCCGTCGATGAGAATGGGGGCGTGCTCAGTCCTCTTTTTTTTCCTGTAGTCCACAATCATCTCCTTTGTCTTGGTCACGTTGAGGGAGAGGTTGTTGTCCTGGCACCACACGGCCAGATCTCTGACCTCCTCCCTATAGGCTGTCTCATCGTTGTCGGTGATCAGGCCTACCACTGTTGTGTCGTCGGCAAACTTAATGATGGTGTTGGAGTCGTGCCTGGCCATGCAGTCATGGGTGAACAGAGAGTACAGGAGGGGACTGAGCACGCACCCCTGAGGGGCCCCCGTGTTGAGGATCAGTGTGGCAGATGTGTTGTTACCTACCCTTACCACCTGGGGGCGGCCCGTCAGGAAGTCCAGGATCCAGTTGCAGAGGGAGGTGTTTAGTCCCAGGATCCTTAGCTTAGTGATGAGCTTAGAGGGCACTATGGTGTTGAATGCTGAGCTGTAGTCAATGAATAGCATTCTCACGTAGGTGTTCCTCTTGTCCAGGTGGGAAAGGGCAGTGTGGAGTGCGATAGAGATTGCATCATCTGTGGATCTGTTGGGGCGGTATGCAAATTGGAGTGGGTCTAGGGTTTCTGGGATTATGCTGTTGATGTGAGCCATGACCAGTCTTTCAAAGCACTTCATGGCTACAGACGTCAGTGCTACGGGTCGGTAGTCATTTAGGCAGGTTATCTTAGAGTTCTTACATGTACATTTACATTTTCGTCATTTAGCAGACGCTCTTATCCAGAGCGACTTACAAATTGGTGCATTCACCTTATGATAGCCAGTGGGACAACCACTTTACAATATATATATATATATACAGTGAGGGAAAAAAGCACCCGCAGGGGGACCTTGCGGGTGCTGCAGGATTTCAGTCCTTCACGGCGTAGTGTGTTACCAATTGTTTTCTTGGTGACTATGGTCCCAGCTGCCTTGAGATCATTGACAAGATCCTCCCGTGTAGTTCTGGGCTGATTCCTCACCGTTCTCATGATCATTGCAACTCCACGAGGTGAGATCTTGCATGGAGCCCCAGGGAGATTGACAGTTCTTTTGTGTTTCTTCCATTTGCGAATAATCGCACCAACTGTTGTCACCTTCTCACCAAGCTGCTTGGCGATGGTCTTGTAGCCCATTCCAGCCTTGTGTAGGTCTACAATCTTGTCCCTGACATCCTTGGAGAGCTCTTTGGTCTTAGCAATGGTGGAGAGTTTGGAATCAGATTGATTGATTGCTTCTGTGGACAGGTGTCTTTTATACAGGTAACAAGCTGAGATTAGGAGCACTCCCTTTAAGAGTGTGCTCCTAATCTCAGCTCATTACCTATATAAAAGACACCTGGGAGCCATAAATCTTTCTGATTGAGAGGGGGTCAAATACTTATTTCCCTCATTAAAATGCTAATCAATTTATAACATTTTTGACATGCGATTTTCTGGATTTTTCTTTTGTTATTCTGTCTCTCACTGTTCAAATAAACCTACCATTAAAATAATAGTCTGATCATTTCTTTGTCAGTGGGCCAACGTACAAAATCAGCAGGGGATCAAATACTTTTTTCCCTCACTGTATATATATATATATATTGTAAAGTGGTTGTCCCACTGGCTATCATAAGGTGAATGCACCAATTTGTAAGTCGCTCTGGATAAGAGCGTCTGCTAAATGACGAAAATGTAAATGTACATGTAAATGAAGTGAATCCGTTTGTTAAACAGATGGTTAATCGGAACAGCTGAAGGGAGAAGGTCAATTCCATTTAAATTCAGGAATTTACATGGAAATGACTCCATTCCTTCCTATTTATATATTTACATATTACATATGAATTACATACATATTTGTTAGGGACAGTCATACATTTGATCAATAGATACATTGGAAGGTATTCAATCATTTAATTAATATAATAGGATGAGGGAAACACATGGTACAATGCTTTGACTACCTGTTGCCGTATTGACGAGGTGTCCACTAAGCCGGAATCGTCAGGGGTCATGTCCAGGTCAAGGGCCAAGTGACCAGTCCTACAGAAAAAAGCAGAACACATTATAATACTTTCAAAATATGACAGAACACAAATGGATTCACCACATGAAAAATATTTTTTATCTTTACTGGCAGCAACACTGCAAAAGCCAACATCTCCATACAGAAGTGAAATGCATATCCCCAACTGTATCCCTAATTGTATTCACAATTTTCACAATTGAATTCACAATACTACCTACCTCACCTCACTTCTAAATTGGAAATCTAGTAACTAGAAGACTCACTCAAGACTGGTTGGTTCTAGAGTTTCCACGGGTGTCCTCTGTTAGGGAAGAGTGCTTTCAGTTAATATGCCCCTCAGTCCTGGAATGACCTACAGGTCACTCTAAAACTTGATTATTTGGTCCCAAAAGGTGAATTTAGGGCTCTGATAAAAAAAATGTGACCAGTGAAAACTGCACTTGTTTTGATTGATTATACTGTATATACACACTGTATATTTATTTTTACTGCCCTTTTGAATGTAACGTAATTTATTTGAAATGTTGTAACTTACATTTTGTAGTGATTATGCTTGAATTGTTGCTCACATTGCTCACATTGCTTGAACTGTTGTTCTCAGGGCACCATTGGAAATGAGACTCAATGGGTTCCCCTTTTTTAAATAAAGGTTAATAAATAAACATTCTGAATACTTGACTCAGAGAATTGGAATTGTTTTTCAACTTTGAAAAACGGACAAATCAGTTTTAGCTGCGCAAAACACTCCATTACCACTCTGAGAGGGGTTAGCCCAAAGGTGAGAAGTCATGACTCGGTGCGTCAGCATCATTATTGAGGGGTTAGGAAAGGGTTTATGCCAATACAGCAGTACCTGAGCAAACAGAAGCGAACATGAGCCAACTCCATGCAGTCTAATGTCATACCATTAGAACACGCACACACATAGGTCAAAGTCACCTTGATTCAGCGCAAAAGAAGGACAAAGTCATCATGAACAAATATAAAGAGGGGCTATAGTCGACAGACTGGCTGTATGATGTTATTCTGGAGAATCACTGATGTTGCAAGATAGAATAGTCCAAGGAAACCTGTTAATAGTAGGTACACCAGGGGTGTCCAACCTTTTCTAGCATGAGATCTACTTTCAATTATGAAACATGTTGCAAGCTACTCATACATTTTTTCCTAGCTTCCAAATAGGCACTCAGTTTGATACTCTCAAAATTACAATGATCAAATCAAATCAAATGTTATTGGTCACATGCGCCAAATACAACAGGTGTAGACCTTACAGTGAAATGCTTACTTACAAGCCCTTAACCAACAATGCAGTTTTAAGAAAAATAAGTGTTAAGTAAAAAAAATTGATAAGTAAAAAATAAAAAATAAAAATAATTAAAGAGCAGCAGTAAAATAACAGTAGCGAGGCTATATACAGGGGCTACCAGTACAGAGTCAATGTGCGGGGGCACAGGTTAGTCGAGGTAATTGAGGTAATATGTACAGTACCAGTCAAAGGTTTGGACACACCTACTCATTCCAGGGTTTTTCTTAATTTTTACTATTTTCTACATTGTAGAATAATAGTGAAGACATCAAAACTATGAAATAACACATATGGAATCATGTAGTAACCAAAAAAGTGTTAAACAAATTTACCACCGGGGTGGCCCGTCAGGAAGTCCAGGATCCAGTTGCAGAGGGAGGTGTTTAGTCCCAGGGTCCTTTGCTTAGTGATGAGCTTTGAGGGAACTATGGTGTTGAACGCTGAGCTGTAGTCAATTGATAGCATTCTCACGTAGGTGTTCCTTTGTCCAGGTGGGAAAGGGCAGTGTGGAGTGCAATAGAGATTGCATCATCTGTGGATCTGTTGGGGCGGTATGCAAATTGGAGTGGGTCCAGGGTTTCTGGGATAATGGTGTTGATGTGAGCCATGCCCAGCCTTCCAAAGCCCTTCATGGCTACAGACGTGAGTGCTACGGGTCGGTAGTCATTTAGGCAGGTTACCTTAGTGTTCTTGGGCACAGGGACTATGGTGGCTTTACAGACAGGTTGAAAATGTCAGTGAAGACACTTGCCAGTTACTCAGCGCATGCTCAGAGTACACATCCTGGTAATCCATCTGGTCCTGTGGCCTTGTGAATGTTGACCTGTTTAAAGGTCTTACTCACATCGACTTCGGAGAGCTTGATCACACAGTCATCCGGAACAGCTGATGCTCTCATGCATGCTTCAGTGTTGCTTGCCTCGAAGCGAGCATAGATGTAATTTAGCTCATCTGGTAGGCTTGTGTCACTGGGCAGCTTGCGGCTGTGCTTCCCTTTGTAGTCCGTAATAGTTTGCAAGCCCTGCCACATCTGACGAGCTTCGGAGCAGGTGTAGTACGATTCAATCTTAGTCCTGTATTGATGCTTTGCCTGTTTGATGGTTCGTTGGAGGGCATATTGGGATTTCTTATAAGCGTCCGGGTTAGAGTCCAGCTCCTTGTAAGTGGCAGCTCTACCCTTTAGCTCAGTGCGGATGTTGCCTGTAATCCATGGCTTCTGGTTGGGGTATGTACAGTGAGGTAAAAAAGTATTTGATCTCCTGCTGATTTTGTACGTTTGCCCACTGACAAAGACATGATCAGTCTATAATGTTAATGGTAGGTTTATTTGAACAGTGAGAGACAGAATAACAACAACAATAACCCAGAAAAACGCATGTCAAAAATGTTATAAATTGATTTGCATTTTAATGAGGGAAATAAGTATTTGACCCCCTCTCAATCAGAAAGATTTCTGGCTCCCAGGTGTCTTTTATACAGGTAACGAGCTGAGATTAGGAGCACACTCTTAAAGGGAGTGCTCCTAATCTCAGTTTGTTACCTGTATAAAAGACACCTGTCCACAGAAGCAATCAATCAATCAGATTCCAAACTCTCCACCATGGCCAAGACCAAAGAGCTCTCCAAGGATGTCAGGGACAAGATTGTAGACCTACACAAGGCTGGAATGGGCTACAAGACCATCGCCAAGCAGCTTGGTGAGAAGGTGACAACAGTTGGTGCGATTATTCGCAAATGGAAGAAACACAAAAGAACTGTCAATCTCCCTCGGCCTGGGGCTCCATGCAAGATCTCACCTCGTGGAGTTGCAATGATCATGAGAATGGTGAGGAATCAGCCCAGAACTACACGGGAGGATCTTGTCAATGATCTCAAGGCAGCTGGGACCATAGTCACCAAGAAAACAATTGGTAACACACTACGCCGTGAAGGACTGAAATCCTGCAGCGCCCGCAAGGTCCCCCTGCTCAAGGAAGCACATATACAGGGCCGTCTGAAGTTTGCCAATGAACATCTGAATGATTCAGAGGAGAACTTGGTGAAAGTGTTGTGGTCAGATGAGACCAAAATGGAGCTCTTTGGCATGAACTCAACTCGCCGTGTTTGGAGGAGGAGGAATGCTGCCTATGACCCCAAGAACACCATCCCCACCGTCAAACATGGAGGTGGAAACATTATGCTTTGGGGGTGTTTTTCTGGTAAGGGGACAGGACAACTTAATCGCATCAAAGGGACGATGGACGGGGCCATGTACCGTCAAATCTTGGGTGAGAACCTTCTTCCCTCAGCCAGGGCATTGAAAATGGGTCGTGGATGGGTATTCCAGCATGACAATGACCCAAAACACACGGCCAAGGCAACAAAGGAGTGGCTCAAGAAGAAGCACATTAAGGTCCTAAAGTGGCCTAGCCAGTCTCCAGACCTTAATCCCATAGAAAATCTGTGGAGGGAGCTGAAGGTTTGAGTTGCCAACCATCAGCCTCGAAACCTTAATGACTTGGAGAAGATCTGCAAAGAGGAGTGGAACAAAATCCCTCCTGAGATGTGTGCAAACCTGGTAGCCAACTACAATAAACATCTGACCTCTGTGATTGCCAACAAGAGTTTTGCCACCAAGTACTAAGTCATGTTTTGCAGAGGGGTCAAATACTTATTTCCCTCATTAAAATGCAAAACAATGTATACAATTTTTGACATGCGTTTTTCTGGATTTTGTTGTTGTTATTCTGTCTCTCACTGTTCAAATAAACTACCATTAAAATTATAGACTGATCATGTCTTTGTCAGTGGGCAAACGTACAAAATCAGCAGGGGATCAAATACTTTTTTCCCTCACTGTATATATATATATATTGTAAAGTGGTTGTCCCACTGTGGGGACGACGTCATCGATGCAGTTATTGATGAAGCCAGTGACTGATGTGATGTACCGTACTCCTCAATGCCATCGGAAGAATCCCAGAACATATTCCAGTCTGTGCTAGCAAAACAGTCCTTTAGCTTAGCATCTGCGTCATCTGACCACTTCTGTAATGAGTGAGTCACTGGTACTTTCTGCTTTAGTTTTTGCTTGTAAGCCGGAATTAGGAGGATGTAATTATGGTCAGATTTGCAAAATTGAGGGCGAGGGAGAACTTTGTATGTGTCTCTGTGTGTGGAGTAAAGGTGGTCTAGAGTTGTTTTTCCCTCTGGTTGCACATTTAACATGCTGGTAGAAATTAGGTAAAACGGATTTAAGTTTCCCTGCATTAAAGTCCCCGGGCACTAGGAGCGGCGCCTCTGGATGAGCATTTTCTTGTTTGCTTATGGCCTTATACAGCTTGTTGAATGCGGTCCTAGTGCCAGCATCGGTTTGCGGTGGTAAACAGACAGCTACGATAAATATAGATGAAAACTCTCTTGGTAAATAGTGTGGTCTACAGCTTATCATGAGATACTCTACCTCAAGCGAGCAAACCTCGAGACTTCCTTAATATTAGATTTCGTGCACCAGCTGTTATTTACAAATATACATAGACCACCACCGCTTGTCTTACCGGAGGCCGCTGTTCTATCTTGCCGATGCACCGAAAACCCCCCCCAGCTGTATGTTATCCATGTCGTCGTTCAGCCACGACTCGTGAAACATAAGATATTACAGTTTTTAATGTCCCGTTGGTAGGATATTCTTGATCAGAGCTCATCCATTTTATTATCCAATGACTGTACGTTGGCTAATAGGACTGATGGTAGAGGCAGTTTACCCACTCGCCGTCGGATCCTTACAAGGCACCCCTACCTACGTCCACGATATCTCTGTCTCTTCTTCATGCGAATGACAGGGATTTGGGCCTTGTCGGGTGTCTGAAGTAAATCCTTCGCATCCGACTCGTTAAATAAAAAATCTTCATCCAGTACAAGGTAAGTAATCGCTGTCCTGATATCCAGAAGCTATTTTCGGTCATAAGAGACGGTGGCAGAAACATTATGTACAAAATAAGTTACAAATAACACAAAAAAACACACACACAATAGCACAATTGGTTAGGAGCCTGTAAAATGGCAGCCATCTCCTCCGGCGCCATTATGGGAACTCCAACAGACAGTGCACTGCTACTCCCCTCTCCTTCTCCATCCTCCTACCCCTCTTTCCCTTCATTGATCACCTGTTATACACTCTTGTTCAACCGCCTTCTCAACTCCCCTTAACTTGTGCCTTTGTCGCGCTTTCGTCCTCTGTTTTCTCCTCGCTGTCTCACCACCGTCACTCTCAAACTCCTCTGATCAGAATATCTGTGAGAAAAACAAACACATCCAACATGTTCAGGAATAATACTATCAGAGTGTATTTTAATTTACAAAGCACTGATTCTATTAAACTAGTACAACACTGGAAACCAGCTCAAATTAACTGTGGGAAACCTGGCTACTATGGCGAAAGAGCACACAGCTCCCTTTGTTGAACCTTGGCTCATGACATCATGCTTCGTTACCATGACCTCATTGCTACATCTTTAATAAACATGAATCACTGTGTGACATTCAAATAGTATACCATGTAGCATTGCTTTTCTAGGCAAATATAACATAAAGTCACCACAAGCAGGCAGAGTGAAGAAACAGGCAATTCTTCAAATATTCAATTGTTCTGAATGAAGACGAACCATCTAAATGTGCGAGGATCAGGCTACACTGCTTCGTTGTTCATCCAAAACTGTCTGTATTAAACACAATTAAAGTATTGAAATGTAAAGATCTGCTTAAATTTTCAGTGAGTTACTGCAACTACTGATTGCGTTCTATCCATGAACCTGTTTGTTGGGTTCTCTCTCCATGACAACTGTGAAGTCATCTTTTGTGATGTCAAGCATCAGTGTTACATCACCAAATGTCACAATTTGTAACCATGACTTACATTTCTTTAATTCTATCCATTCTGTCACTATAGCAACCACTTTATGATGTCAGAGCTGATTACACAGGCTGAGGCAAGTTGTAACCTAGGGCTTTCTTCAACCTAGGTTGTAATCCATTTCAATTAAATGAAAACATTGACATTATATCAGTCTCATTCGTTTCTTTCTGTATTTGCTGTTAGAAATATTGGCTACTTAAAGGGGCAATCTGCTGTTCAAACAATGACAAAGCGTCACCTCGTGGCCTTGCCACTGTTTTGGTAAAGAGCTGAGGGATGAGGCTGGAGAAATGTCCATCCATGACCATCAACATTATAGTTGTTTTTAGGCATTACATTGTTTACAGACATTGGAGTAAAACAAGCTTATATTTGGGGTTCTGATGGGGTTTAAGACATTAAAAGTAAGTTTATGTGGCATGTGTATATACTGTATATAATGTACAGTGGGTATAGAAAGTCACCACCCCCTTTCAAAATGTTCACCTTTTGTTGCCTTATAGCCTGAAATGAAAACACATAGTATTAGACTTTTTCCGGCTTTATTTACACACAGTAACTCACAATATCTAAGTGAATTAAAAAAACAAAAAAACTAAAGAAATTAATTTAAAGTAAAACAGTAAAATTTGGATAAGTGAACACCCCCCCTTAGAATTGCAATTGCAAACTTGCTGAGGTATAACCAACCACCTTCCAGATCATAAATCAACCTAATTGGCTTCCATATGTGATCAATTGTACTGACTTTGATTAGTTCAGAATATCAGCAGTTGTTCATAGAGGACTCCACTGCTTAGTAGTGCAATTCAAAGCAAAGAATCCCCTATGGGCGGAAAAGTACTTTCAAAAGATCTACGAGATAAAGTTGTGGAAAGGCACAAGTCAGGGGATGGATATAAAAAGATTTCAAAGGCTTTGTCTATCCCTCTGAGCACAGTTAAGACCATTATTAAGAAGTGGAAGGCGTATGGCACCACCCAGACCCTGCGTAGATCAGGCCGTCCCTCCAAACTGGATGACCGGGCAAGGAGGAGACTGTTCAGAGAGGCTACCAAGAAGCCAATGGCGACTTTGAAGGAGCTTCAGACCTTTATGGCAAAGACTGGTCAATGTGTGCATGTGACCACAATATCACAAGCACTCCACAAATCTGGCGTCTATGGGAGGGTGTCAAGAAAAAAAACACTCCTCACAAAAAGCCATATCAACTCTCGTTTGAGTTTTGCCAAAAAGCACATTGTAGATTCTGAGGCCAAGTGGCAAAAGGTGCTGTGGTCAGATGAGACCAATTTACTTTGGCCTGAACGCAAAACGATATGTCTGGCGAAAACCCAATACATCTTTCCACCCAAAGAACACCATGCCTACAGTAAAGCACGGCGGTGGCAGCATTCTGTTGTGGGGGTGTTTCTTTTCAGCAGGGACTGGAGCACTTGTCAGGATAGAAAGGAAAATGTACAGTGCAAAATACCGACAGATTCTTGAGGAGAACCTGCAGCCCTCTGCCAGGAAGTTGAAAATGGGAAGATGGTTCACGTTTCAACATGACAATGACCCAAAGCACACCACCAAAGCAACCATACAGTGGCTGAAGGACAAGAAGGTGAGTGTCATTGAGCGGCCTAGTCAGAGCCCCGACCTAAATCCCATCGAGAATCTGTGGAATGACTTGAAGAGTGTAGTCCATGAGAGGTCACCATGCAATTTGACTAGGCTTGAACAATTCTGCAAGGAAGAATGGGCAAATATTGCGGAATCTAGGTGTGCAAAGTTAGTAGAGACGTATTCAAAGAGACTCATGGCTGTTATTCAAGCAAAAGGTGGTTCCACCAAGTATTAACTCAGGGGGGTGTGTTCACTTATCCAAATAGGTTATTTTACTGTTTTAATTTTAATACATTCAGAGTTTTTTATTTTTTATTATTGGATATTGTGGGTTACTGTGTGTAAATAAAGCTGGAAAAAGTCTGATTTGATGTGTTTTCATTTCAGGCTGTAAGGCAACAAAAGGTGAATATTTTTGAAAGAGGGTGGTGACATTCTATACCCACTGTATATATATATATATATATAAGCCCTATCACTCTCTCACAACTGCCCTAGAACTCATGTTAACCAGCCATTCACTGACCGCAACCTTATGGTTATGATGCATTTTTTTATCAGTAGTTGTTCAATGTGCTTACTCTGTCAGAAAAAGCCCATTAGAAGAAAAATCATGTTTCTTTCAAAGAAAACACAAAACAATTGTGACCCTATAGGTCCACTAAAATGAAGATTGCTAACTTACTTACCAACAAAGTCTCCTGTGTCAGTCAAACTGCAGTTGTGAAGCTCGTGTTCTGGCTTTCTGTCCCCAAAGCTCTCTCTCCATGCCAACCCCATTGTGATGTCATGCCTGTAGCACCTGTAACTGTGACATCACAGTTAGACAACTGGCAACAGTAGTAGCAAATAGGTAGCCATTGATCTATTGACATAATTAAAATCCTGGTCTTGCACTCTTCCATACACTCACTCTTGTATTATTTTTCAGAATCACACAAACACACAAACTCGCCATATACGTCTTTGCAATACTGAATCACCTAATTGCATTTTGCTGAAACATTTTTCCTCATCAGAATTAAGACAGGATCATTTGTTTTTTGGCAGTTCAGTTTGGAGCCTGTGTTCGCTGATTTAGGCCAACAGATGGCACTCAGTATCTGCGCGTTCAGTGGAACTTGTTTTGAGGGTGAAACCAGGTGGCCATAAGTATCAACATCAATATCTTTAATAAAGTGCACACCACCTAGTACAGTCACCTCCGTAACCTCAGTGCATTAACAATAATATCCAATGACTCCTATGCTTAACCTCTACAGTCATCACCATAACCACAGTTAATTTCAAAACGGTCAACACCGTAACCACAGTGCACCTCTCAAACATAGTCGTCATCTCCATAACCTCATTGCATCTCCTGGTCAACTCCGTAACCACTGTTCCCCTCCGACGTGTCCATCCGTTGAACACTCAGGGATGAGGAGGGTCTTCTGTCTGGGTCCAGCCTGTCTGCAGCCATGCATTGGGCTTTAGCCCATCAGTTTTGGACGTCTAAACTGGGGATTTAAGGGCTTATGGGGGGTTAAACCCCCGGATTCAAGCCCCCAGCCGCCTGTTTGAGGGATTACACTCCTCAGACCTCCATTTTCACCTCTTCATCTTGGCTAACGAGAAGTGGGGGTTGTCTTTGTGGTCGTGTCTCGGCCTGACATCTCTGGGGGCAAGCGATCTCTAAATGACTGGGCTAGCTGCTCTTAGATGTTAAAGAGATTCTCCTGTACTTTTGTATACTTTTTAGCCAGTAGCTCTGAAAGTAGCGCCCATGAGCCAAAAGTGGTCCCCAAAAATGTCATACTACAGATGTAGGATCTTAATTTGAGCCAGTTTGCTACAGCAGAAAAATAATCCTGCAGCAACAGGAAATGTGAATTATTATGTGTATTAAAATTAATGGAAATTTTTTGTAGGGGTTTAGAAATACTTTTTAAACCTTGAATACACTACAAGTTTGCATTTCCTGCTGTGCAGGAAAATTCTCATCAACAAAAGAGTGATCAAATTAAGATCCTGCATCTGTACGTCACAAATGTGCAGATATGTGTACCACGTCATTGCTCTCTCTCTCTCTCTCTCTCTCTCTCTCTCTCTCTCTCTCTCTCTCTCTCTCTCTCTCTCTCTCTCTCTCTCTCTCTCTCTCTCTCTCTCTTTCTCTCTTTCTCTCTCTCTCTCTCTCTCTCTCTCTCTCTCTCTCTCTCTCTCGCTCTACTGTGTCTGCGCTTGCTAGCTGTCACTCAACTGGCGAGGGGCTGAAGCTTATTGCCTGAAAAGCTTACAGAAAACAGTCATTTTCAAACTAGGGATTTCATGGCTAATTGAGGTAAGACAGTAATTCTGCTCATAGATTATGTATGTATGAACTACACATTGACACATCCAGCCCAAAGCGGGAGGTTTAAAAAATACTTACTAGTCTCCAAAATACCAGAGCATGTCTTTAAATCCCCTATTTAAGCGGTTCTGGACTGGTTTTGACTGACTTTTTGGTGTACAAATCGCTCTGTGAACGTTGCAGGCTTCAGTGCCTTATAGTGACAGAAAGCCCCATCTGTCTGCTACCGCTTGAAGTGTCAGGTTTCACACTCCAAATTCGCATATGGAGTGACGTGTCACGTTGTCTGGCCTATCCAGACAAATAATCAATTTGCTCTCCCTCTGAACAACGGATGCCAGCCTGGGAGGTGGCATATTCCAGGGGACAGTCTAGCGAATGCAGCAGTCGTAGTTTCATTTCGATGTGATATTCTCAGCCGGATTCTCAGCTCTCAACATTAAAAAGTACTAAATAACTTAGTAGAATTGAAACACGACCACTTTCTCTTGGTCACAAAGGGACGAAACCGCTATGTCGTCAGTTATATGAAATGGGGCCAAATTTGTACTGTCACTAATTATGATCATATTTATTTGACAATTATACGTTTCTATCTCACAGTAAGGTAGTTTGTCATTTGATTGTTACTATATTTAGAAAGCAGTTCAGTCATTTCAAGCCTTGTTCCTTCACTTTTGTTGAATAGGATGTTTCTTAATATTTGTACACCTCAGTAATTTATAACTATTTTTACCAGAAAGGTGAGTTTCAGACCTTTGTAGAACTATGCAGCATTGCTAGTTATTGTTTATGGACATCTCATGAAAAAGTATTACTTTTAGGCATGTCTATTTGGGTGGAAATTTACATTTTGCCATATTGTTCAAGAGGTTAGAAGGTTGTGTAAGTGGGACATGGTACATGCTGTATTGTAATGTAAAGACGAATGCTGAGGAACTTTACAGTGTTGTGACAGATAGAAGCCAGTGGAATGCACCATATCTTTTTGAGGGGGGTCTGATGCAACAGCAAAAACATCAGAAGAACAGACATCAAAGATTCGACGTAGGTCTACAACAGTATTAACATATCGATGATATTGACTACACAATGGACTGCTCTGCTCTAATGGCTTACAACAACTGCCTATACTAGCAGTATGGTAATGATTTGACAATATGGATGTGTGCATGCGCTGCATGTGTGTGTATTTGTGTGTGAGAATGAGGTCAACTTTGTGCCTATGTGAATGAATGGAAAAGTGTGAGTGCGTGTTTGTGAGTGCATGTATGAGTGTGTTTTTGTGTGTGCCTGTGTTTACCGGTATGTGGTTTTGTGTGTGCGCATGTTCCGGTATTGGTGCGTGTATTGGTGTGCTGGCCAGAGCGCAAAGCTTACGCTCCACTTCAGTGTGTGTGTGTGTGTGTGTGTGTGTGTGTGTGTGTGTGTGTGGTGTGTGTGTTCCGGTATGCCAGGTGTCCGTGCACTTGCTGGCCAGAGCGGGAAGCTTACGCTTCACTTTATAAGGGGGCCTACAGGGGTGGAAGTAAGCTGCCCTGAAACTTTAATGAGAGTCTGACATCTTCAACACGACTGTCTCACTGCCCTCATCCTCATCCAACACTCCCTAAAGAGAGAGAGAAAACCAGACAGACAGTCTACTTTACTACCAGACAGACATTCTGCGGTCTCCTACACACAAAGACACTATTGACACTATTTATGGAGTTTTATTGTGAAGATCAACAGCTAGCTACGAAAATAGGTTTCCAGTCAAGTTTTAATTATCTTGTGTATAGTACATTAAATGTACATGCAAGTTGATGTTGACTTGTTGATGACTGTTCCTAACGATTTTGCTTTCTTAATTGTTTTTGATTGATTGGCTAATTGTCCTATAGCCACATCATACGCCAATTACAGTAGCAGATCAATATTAGTTTACATCGTTACGTGCTTGGCTGAACTGTAAAAACACTGGAGTACCATAAATTCAATATTGGGAAAGCCCTGATTAATTATGAGATCTACTGTAAATCAATGACCCATATCAACAATGTATGCTGACCTCCTATCACTTATATCTACACTACTGTAAGTACATGCACCTCCTTAAAGGAGGACTATCCCATCTCTATTCCTGGGGTTGGGTAGGGTAGTGGTTACGACAGAATTCAAATAGCCTACCTCAGTGGCAGTTACATTGACCAAAACCCTTCATTGGAAGTAGTTCTCTTTTATCCCCTCACCCACCAGAGTCAGTTTAGTTACACTAATAGAGCCTGTTGAGTTACACAAACAGACTCTGTTATCTTTAGTCTGTGTGCACTGACCTCTGCCAGGGAGTAACTGTTCCTTTGAAGTGCAGCACACACAGGCTGAGGGGAAGAGGTCAGACGGACCTTTTCTTTTGTCCTCTGAAGTGACGGATGTCGGCTGGCTTTGTGTCTGTCCAGTTAACCACGTCGCCCACAGAAGGTACCATTATTAACATGGTTGACACTTCCTTTACAGTGCATTCGACCAGTAAAAACCCCCAGTAAAACAAGCTGGTAGTGACTGGCTATTTAGTTGTGAGATTGACATGTGGTCAATTATTTAGAAATCAATGTCATTTAACTCATATCTGGTTATGGCATACTGTACCTTATGACAAGAGAGCACGTGTGATTCAATTCAAAGTTCTTGATTGATACTCTTACTCAGTACCAGCTCTCATGATGGAAGTACCATTTAAGTACAATTACAGTGCTGGATTAGCCATCTAAAATAACAAGCACATGCACAAGTACATGATATCCACTAGTAGTAATAACAGTCTGGAGCTATAGTTTGTGATTGACAAATCCTGTGTTGAGAAAGTAACTGCACAACAAAACTGAAAAGGACTTGGCTCTTGAATTTGACTGCTTTCTTACTGGGCTACTTATATGCATTTTTAATTTGGGACTGAACCATATCTACAAAAGCTAGTATAGACATACATCTTTTCCTATTGACTTTCGTGTACAGTTCTGCTCGTTCTCTAGGGCTAAAAAGGTACTTAAACAAACGTAACTCTCAACTGCTGACTGAATTTCTGTTGTTCTTATTAATAGATCTATCACATGCAACTTGTAACTAACTCAATCTTAACACTGTAGCTGGTCTCATACCCACTACTGTGCACTGACAATTAGCCTGATTCTTTCCTCTCCTCCCCTCTGCTGGGGCCTCAATTATCAACCGTGTACATTTCTTACAAAATTGAGATTCTAGGATTTGCATGCGCAACAAATTATTGGGATTTATCAAACTGTCGCACACAACATATACGTATGTTTTCATTGATAAATAAGAGCCATACTATACGTGAACGAGCGCTACAACCCCGCCTGGAAAACGTCCTCCATTCACGATTTATGGTAACAAAAATGTCCTAATTTGCTGTATGATTTGGAAATGTTGGAACTGGGCCATGTGAGTTTCTAAAAGAAAGTGCAAAGTCTAATTTCTATCACATTTCTGTTGTGGTGTGGGTAGAATGTTTTAATCTTTTGCAGTGACTTTTCGAACAAAAAATGCATGCCACTTATAGCGAGTGCCAAACACTGGCTATGCATTCTGCAAGATTGATTGTCTATTCAAACAATTTAAAAGTAAATGCTACAGCCCATACTTCTTTGCAATATTATACACTTCATGGCCAAAAGTATGTGGTTGTTGAACATCTCATTCCAAAATCATGGGCATTAATATGGAGTTGGTCCCCCCTTTGCTGCTATAACAGCCTCCACTCTTCTGGGAAAGCCTTTCACTAGATGTTGGAACATTGCTGCGGGGACTTGCTTCCATTCAGCCACAAGAGCATTAGTAAGGTCGGGCACTAATGTTGGGCAATTAGGCCTGGCTCGCACTCGGCGTTCCAATTCATCCCAAAGGTGTTTGATGGGGTTGAGTTCAGGGCTCTGTGCAGGCCAGTCAAGTTCTTCCACACTGATCTTGACAAACCATTTTTGTATGGACCTCGCTTTGTGCACGGGGCATTGTCATGTTGAAATAGGAAAGGGCCTTCCCCAAACTGTTGCCACAAAGTTGAAAGCACAGAATCATCTAGAATGTCATTGTATGCTGTAGCGTTAAGATTCCCCTTCACTGGAACTAAGGGGCCTAGCCCGAACCATGAAAAAAAGCCCCAGACCATTATTCCTCCTCCATGCATTCGGGCAGGTAGCGTTCTCCTGGCATCCGCCAAACCCAGATTCGTCTGTTGGACTGCCAGATGGTGAAGCGTGATTAATCATTGCAGAGAACGCGTTTCCACTGTTCCAGAGTCCAATGGCGGCGAGCTTTACACCACTCCAGCTGACGCTTGGCATTGTGCATGGTGATCTTAGGCTGCTCGGCCATGGAAACCCATTTCATGAAGCTCACGACTAACAGTTTTTGTGTGCTGAAATTGCTTCCATAGGCAGTTTGGAACTCGGTAGTGAGTGTTGCAACCGAGGACAGATGATCTTTACACGCTACACGCTACGTTTCTACTTCACAATAACAGCACTTACAGTTGAACAGGGTAGCTCTAGCAGGGCAGATATTTGACGAACTGACTTGTTGGAAAGGTGGCATCCTATGACGGTGCCACGTTGAAGTCACTGAGCTCTTCAGTATTGGCCATTCTACTGCCAATGTTTGTCTATGGAGATTGCATGGCTGTGTGCTCAATTTTATACACCCGTCAGCAACGGGTGTGGCTGAAATAGCCGAATTCACTAATTTGAAGGGGTGTCCATATACTTTGTAGTGTATATTGTTCAATATTTTGTTTATCAATACATGATTGTGTTTCCTTCTCCTGCCTTGGTATAGGCTCTGAGATGACATAGGCTGTGATGTTGCGCTTATATTGTACAGCAATACTGTATCCTACACATACTGTTGAATAATTCAATAGCTTGGCTATTGAATTAACAATGGATAAATGGTAGACACATTTTTGTTATGTAGCGGGAATAAACCTATTTGACCCTTTGATGTCAGAAAAGTAGGGACAGTTACATGTCCTGCAATATGATTATGATTTAAGCCTACATAATAAAAGTAAAAGGAACATAGGCCTATTAGACTACATGCTGCTATGCGATATCATTACCAATGGCAAATGCATCTGTTTTATAATTTGTCCTATGTTTTTATGTTTTTATTAGCCTACCATTATTATAGTTCCCGTCCACCAAATACCTCGATGTTCCCCAAAATAACAACATTAGCATGCAACTCAATTGATCAACCACTAGAAGTTGTGCGTCCGCATGGTTTGAGCTTTGCGCACATTTTTACCAACCTTTGCAGGAAAACTGATGCACGCAAGGTTTAGAGTCTTTTATGTGCGCACGCACCTTTGATAAATGAGGCCCCTGCTCCCTATCTGCTCTGCTCTCTGCAGTCCCTAATTCAACAGCAGTTAATACACCCTCAATTCCCCAATTCACCACCGCCTGTTTCTGTAAACTAATTTTGATCGCCTCTGACACAGTTTCCCCCCACTCCTCTCTCTGCAGGACTCCTTGTTTCTGCAGCCGAGTGCGAGACCAACCGAGGGGGGGATGGAGGGAGGGGGGAAAGTGAGGGGAGGGGGAGGGGGCGAGGGGAATGGAGGGTAGGGTTGATGAAAACAACAGATCGTTGCTACCCTAATCCTTTTGTGTATACAGTGTTAATCCAGCCGTAAAAGCCCCCTGCAGCCGCGCCTTGTACCCGAGCGCTCCCATCACACAAACAACTAGACTATGTCTTTACGGAAAGCAATGTCTGGACAGTCATACTGTAAACACAGCACTAGCAGCAGTAGCATCTCATAACAAACACACAGCAACACAACCTCAAACTCTAACTGTGCCTGTTGTGTGTCCATTCGTCTGAGTTGCCCCAGGGATGTTACAGCCTTAACATAGATTTCTTCTTTGCGTGTTTGTGCAGAGTGTGTTTTAATTAATATGGGTGTGTTTTGGAAATGGGTTTTAAATTTTTGGGTGCTTTCTGACATTTTCTCTATGTGCATTTGTTGTTTTTGTTCCATTTGTGCATACAGAGTTGTTGGTTTGTTTGGTATAGATGTGTGAATGCATACATGTGAATGTAAGTCAGTGTATTCATTATGTGCTGTGTTTTTGTGTGTATCCCGGGCTTGTTTACAAGCTGAGAGAGAGAGGGGAGGGGGGAGGAATAGAGGGAGGGAGTGGTAGTGTGGTTGCCGGGGCAGGGGGTGGCTGTGTCTAAAGAGGACACACCCTGGCAGCAGCGGAGGCACCAATGCCCCTCCCACCCCCAACCCCCCTCTTCTCCAACCCACCATGCCAGGCAGCTGATTAGAGAGCTCTCCGTGGTGCTGAAAAGAGAAAAACACATTCAGTGCAGCACGGCCATGAGAGAGAGAGAGAGAGAGAGAGAGAGAGAGAGAGAGAGAGAGAGAGAGAGAGAGAGAGAGAGAGAGAGAGAGAGAGAGAGAGAGAGAGAGAGAGAGAGAGAAACAGAGAGAGAGAAACAGAGAGAGAGAAACAGAGAGAGAGAAACAGAGAGAGAGAAACAGAGAGAGAGAGAGGGGAAGGTTGAGTAGGCGTGTTCTTTGTGTTGTGATCTGCGCTTCTGAAGCCTGGACTCATCTGCTGTGGCTCAGGCTAGCAGAGAAGAGCTCTGTGGATGAGAGCGGCAGTGGAGGGATGCTCCGACTGAACACTCCCTGACACACACACACACCACTCTCCTTTTCAACTACGGACACAAACTGACACACACACCTGGACAGCTGAGAGTTCATCGGATCAGACAGAAGAAGCCACGAAGTCGCCTCCGGAGTGTGTGTTCATTCTGCAGAAAGTGGCTGCAAGTCAAGAGGAGTGTGCGCGAGGCTTGTTTGTGTTTGTCAGTGAGGATGTGTGTGTGATGCTGGTAGGGTCTGTGCCAGTGCTGCTGCCTCTTCCCGTGCTCTGTAGCATGTGCAGATGAGTGTGAAGCTGGCCCCTGGGTTGGAGTCTAGCATCGTTTGGACAGAGGGTTTGGATCTCTCCGGCTACCCAGGGGAGGGAGCACTGGCTTGGGCATCCACCGGCCTTGCTGCCCCCTGGCACCGCCCTGGCCCTGGAGGACTCCTCTGAGCAAGCCTTACTGTCGGGAGCGTACAATGGCTACTGGACTTCCCTGTGGATTTAAGTGGAATTCTGCACAGGTGCTCCAGTATCTGTCCGAGTTGTTCAGCGGCTCGCACTGGACTCACCTGGAGAACACTTCTTTGGCCCTCCTCAAGGCAGCAGGGACACAGCTCCACTGTAAGTATCACCACACACACACACACGTGAACGCATGCACACAATCACACACACACACACACACACACACACACACACACACACACACACACACACACACACACACACACACACACACACCTTCCCCTAACAGTGCCATTGAGTTCATAGGGTACACCTTTGTTACCTGATCCTCTGTATGATGAGTGATGGTTTTCACTGAGCTGGCTGTGCAATTTTTGACACCGCTCGAGAATATCCCCATACCACCTGTGACACCGTTGCCTAGATACAGACATAGTGTGCCACTTTCAATTCCGTTTTGAGAAAAGGGCGCCTCGGACAACCAATTGTTGCAGTCAATGTCACCTAAGGAGAGGAGAGGATGGAGAGGACAAGAAAAAGTGAGGTATAGTGAAGGAAAGAGAGGATCTAGGTTCGGAGCTGCAAAACAATGTTTTAAGAGAAAAGATTGAGTAAAAAATTGCACGCACGGGAGAGAGAGCTTCTCCAACAGATATAGCTGATTTAAAAGAGAGAAAAGACATGAGAAGGAGAAAGAGGTGAAAGAAAATGAAAAGATGAACTGTGCCAGACCATAGGATGAAAAACGGGACTGCAAGGTTTTACTGAAAAACAGTGTGATAAACAAGCTGATTCCAGCGCTGCACAGCGCTGCAGGCTTACAGGGATGACAGAAGCGGGCTTAATTCAGCTCCAGCAGTGTTTGAATCCTGCGTTGCCCCCCTTCCCCGTCACTGACAGAATTTTCCCTCTGCACTTAACACATCCACTTAACATATCACTTAACACTCACTCAACACTTCAACACTGAGATTTCACGATGGGCTTCAACGGTGCTTCACCACTCAGCAGCTTCATGAAACCACTGTGCTTAGAAACTGTGGTACATGGACCAACATTCAACCAGTCGATGCATTGTAGATGTACCTGTGTATCAATGATAAACTTCAACTATGAGGTACAATTCTGCAGCATTAACCGTAGCACTTCAGCTACGAGCTGAAATACAGTACTGTACATTAGGTCTGTCTCTCGTCTCTCTGTGACACTGATTCAAAACTGGGCCCTTTAAAAATGAGTAGTCTCTGGAGCAAACCGGATAGAACTGCCCCACATGCAGTTAAACTCACTAACCCCAACGTAGAGGTTATTCATGGATAGACAGAACAGACAGACAGTAGAGGTGTAGTGTGCTAGACAATTTTCTGGTCTTTCTAAGTTAGCCATGCAATCCATCTGGCTGCCCTCCAACCTCTCTGACTCACACACACACACACACACACACACACACACACACACACACACACACACACACACACACACACACACACACACACACACACACACACACACACACACACACACACACACACACACACAGTCTAACATGCACACACAGACAGACACACAGTCTCTCTCTCACACACACACACACACACACACACACACACACACACACACACACACACACACACACACACACACAGTCTAACATGCACACACAGACAGACACACGGTCTCTCTCTCACACACACACACACACAGACACGTGCTCATACACGGTCACACACACAAACACACTGTCCCCCAGGCCCCCTCCCCCCGCTCCATACACACACACACACACACACACACAGTCCACTCAGTCTCTTAGGCAGATCTGAAAACATTGACCTACATAAGAGCATGCACTGTCTTCTCTTCCGCCACAGACTTCTGCAGGATACACTGTGCTATTGCACACACACATACCGGTACACACACATTCCCTCTCAAACAGCATCTATGCACAGTGTACACTCTGCATCTACACACACACATTGAATCACACACCACATCATTAGATGCTCAACGGTGTGTTTGGATGTGGCTGTAAACAGTGCTGTATTCACCCTCCATTCTCCTCATTTGAGAGCATTAAAGAAAGCAAAGGGATAACAGTCGAACTGACGTCAGGGAAGTCTTTTTTTCAATGGAGCATCCTCCTTCATGCAGCTCGCCTGTGAATCACAACTGTTTGTGGAGGAATCTTATAATGAATAATCTTGTAGAGAATCAGACAAAAGCACAAACCAGATTATTTGATCAGGAATCGCAGCAGTTCTATGTGGAAATCCAGCACAAACCACAGGACTGCGCATAAATGCAATCAGTACCATAATGCCTGAAATGCTGTATGCATAGTACATTATGTTGAAGGACTTCTCAGTACTGTATGTTGCTTCATCCTAGTCCCCTAAGTATAAGGCTACTGTGTCATTCTCTTTTGTGTTATTTGTTTTCCTTCTTTCATCCTTCTTTCATCTTGATCCATTGAAGTCATTTATCAGAGCGACTAGATAGTGTGGCCCCTTCAGAGCTGTGTGTTTGTACTGTACGTTCCCCATGTGGGGGGGGGGGTAATGATGAAACTTGTGGTCGCAGTCATGACGCAACTATTACCACAAATACTAACAACCCTTTATAAGCAAAAAAAAAAACACCCAGACACAACCACCAGCCACCGTGAACGTCACTGTGCCACTATGCCATATTTGTCATTAACGCTACCCTATGTTCCTCTCGCAGAAGGCTGCCGGATCGCTTGTGAAGAATGATGAGCTCCAAAGAGGAAGAAACTCGGAGATTTTTCCAGTATGTTGAAGATAGCGGACTAAGAGCCTACAGCGGGCTGGTCTCTCAGAACCTGGACCACGCCATGAATGAGAGGAACAGGATTTACCTACAGGAGAAAAACGACAAGAAGAGAAAACAGGAAGAAGCCATAAAGAGGTAGGAGGCTTAAAATGCGTTCATACACCTACAGGATACTCTGGGCCGCAGACCTTTGATAAATAATACATACATACATGTCATGCTTGTCTATAGATGTGAGATGTTGCATCATACTCGTGTGAGGACTTAACATTACATGTAACAAAGCATCAAAGACAGTCATGCATCTTATAATACACCCCAAAACAAACACACACACAAACACTGCATGCTTGTCCAGTTATATATAGATCCACTTATACATTACATGCTTGTAAAGTCACAGGCTTAAGTTGTTGCTCTGTGCTGCTGATGCCACCGTCCTCTTACAATCACAGCTAACCTAAGCCTCCAAGACAGACAATGAAACTGGCCCAAACAAGCCCTTAGGGCACCCAGTCCAATCTTTCAAGGAGGCCTTCGGAGTTCCGCTCCCTTAAGCTGGGTGTACACTACGTGATTTTGGCCCCGATTTCGCTGTCCCAGACAAGTTTTTGCGATCGGAGACAAAATCCCATGTCGTTGCCTACTCGGGGAGCGCGGCCGTCACCGACGCTCTTTTAACGTGAACGGGTCAGAGATGGAATCTGAGGGCTACCGAGCCCGTCTTTGAGCAGTCCCAGACGTCCCGATATTTGGAAACGTTTGAATTTATCGGCACAAAATCTGCAATGCTCTTGTACTGTGAGATATGCAACGACAAGATTTGAGAACAGTGATCTGCAATAGCCAATGAGAGCTCTCCAGAGAAGGAGCCAGTAAGATGATGGTGTTGTATCGCATCACACAGAATGTGTACTCTCGAGCAGGAGCGATGACTCTGACAAGCTCTTTACACGCAATGTTATTACATTCAAAATGGATTGGCTAGATATTTCAACTCTGTATCGCAAGCATGAATGTCTGACTGAAAACGTTTATGAGGCTGCTTTGAGCCACAGCTCGTTCTAGCTATCTAATCACATCACATCCTTGTTTTAGCGAGACAGTGTAGTATTTTTATGGTGTGTGACCCCCGTCTGTGCACACCACTACGTTGGCAAGACAGAAACACAACAGGAAAGACTGTCATTTAATATGAGAGGCTCAGCGATGTTAGGATTTTAAAAGTCGTGTAGTGTTCCGCCCGGCATTATGGTGCGTCATTCTGATTTGGATCAAAGGCTTGTACTGCATTGGTCAAACTGTTGAGTTTCCATACACAACAGAGAGGAAAGGGTGCATGTACTCTATGTGGTTCTTGAGTGTGTGTGCACGGGTTGTGTGTGTGGGTCTTGAGTGTGTAACATGTCCTCAGTCCCTTCTGTTAAGAGCTCACAGTGTGTGTGTGTCCCGTAAGCTATTACCATAGCTTGGGGTTCCAGTGGGTCAGTGCGGGCCTCTCTACGGAGTAGAGTTAATTTGTCATTTACTGACTTATTTGGGACTTGTCCTTGGCTAGAGGTCGTCCCTGCCTGTTCCACTTGATGGAGAGTAGTTTTAAGGTAGCCTGGTCTCAGATCTGTTTGTGCCGTATAGCCAACCCTTATGGCCGTTGTTTGGCATGGCAACGGCAATAGGACTTGGCAAGGCAGCAGAAACAGATGACAACAACCATAGGAGCACAAACAGATCTGGGACCAGGCTAGATTTAGGGGGATTGTGCTCATAAAATTGATGGATGAGCCCACATTCACTATTGGACATGAATGCACTAAGTGTTTGTTTGGTTTAAGGTTGTTTTTAATGTAGGGCCAATCAACAGAACTATAGGCTATATTTGTTAGCTGGCTAATGATAGAAGAGTGGGCCAAAACTCAAAACCAGTCATACATAATGTGCATAATATTATTTACTAACTGAGAGTTTGTAATTTCAGTGGTCTGATACAGTGGTTACAAAAAGTTTTGTCTGATTCTGTACAAAGCATTGGAATTCGCATTGGAATAGTCAGTAGTGTCTTGCAAATGTTTGCATCCTCTTTCACCCTCTGTCCCGGTGAAAGTGAGGCAGAGGAGACTGGTTGTCCTGACTTGGGGATGTGTAGCGGCACCATGTGGCGAACAGGAAGTGGGCGCACAACGTGGGCAGCACGTGGAGACGGCGTGCTTTGGTTGTGTGTGAACAAGTAGGTGCTGTGGAGCAAATGTGTGGTTCACCCATAAAGGATGATAGCAGATGGATAGAGAGTTGCAGGCGTCTGGTTGTGTGCGCTTTCTAATGCTACATGCTAACAGTGGTAGCAGAGTTCCTCGACAGATTCTCTTTCTACATGGTGGCAAAGTCTCTGCAACATCTTCTAGGTCCAGGAAATATGTTCCAAAGCTGAACAGTCATCACTCTTTAAGCCTTGAATGGCATTGATTGCATTCACCTGTTAAGCTCTGCAAATGTTGTCGAGAGTGTCGAGTATGTGCAGTGCCTTAAAGCTTTGGCCATTTAGTGTCTTCTTCTGATAGTAAATCTGACTTCAACTACAGTTGACTCCTAATATTATAGTGGGTGTCAGCAGTGTATACATTTCCATTCGTTAACTGTACTAGTTCTCTGCACTTGCAATGTTTACACGCACAACACTGTTTATATTAGTAGCATTTATGAGCAAGGTCTATTTGAGCAACCAATAGTGCATGTTTTAAAGCACAAAATCCTAGGTCCTTCAGTCCTATGATGAAACGTTCTATGGAGTGCAGAACAAACTCATAGAACCTTTCACTCAAAAACATTGCAGCAAAAGTTACCTAGCACACCCGACAGCGAGTCTGAAGTCATCCTAACTTTGTACCCATTCCAAGGGAGGTGCTGCCTTGAGGAAAGTGGTATCTAGTGTCCTGATATCTCTCTATCCGTCTCTCAGCTGTTGTCAATGTAAAATATTAATACACAGAAGCTAGAGGAAGAGTATAAAAAATAGCTGGATTTTTGATGAGGCCTATAAGTAGGTCAATGAGATGACCCATTTTTACAGTAACTGATGGAGGGAGAGAGAGGCAAAAAGAGAGAGATTGGTAAGGAGAGAGGGAGAAATAGATATATACGAGAGAGAATGGGAGAGAGAGAACGAGGGAGAATGGGAGAGAGAGAGAGGAGAGGGAGGGGGAGAGAAAATAAACCTGTTAGAAAGAGATTAAGTGTGAAGAGCTCGCTAGCAGGAGATGTGTTCTGCCTGGTGACAGCTGGAACAGCCGCAGGCCAATCAGATCACCACGTTGGTTTGAGTGAGGAGGGTCTTCCTGCCTACACTGCTATCCCACTTGTGTTTCCATTGTATCTGAAGGAGTAGTTATTCACACACACAGGGATATACACACAACTGTTGTCGGGCAGTTCTGGTTCTGTGTCTACACTTGAGTCTCTGTGACTTGGAACGTGCAATATGTCACCAACAAACAAAATAATTGGGTTTATGTGTGAGGTTAACTGTAAGGGAAAAGTCTGTCCATGACACTCAGTGTGTGTTGTCACTTGCACACACGCACGCACGTGCGCACGCACACACACACTCACACACATGTATATGCACAGCAAACCTCACACACAAACTTAGTTCTGTTATTTTTTGGTGTGTTATTGGGCATTCAATGTCACATAGACTCAAGTAGCATACTGACACAGAGCCAGAACTGCCCGACGACAACCCTTCATCCAACTGTTCCATGTGCACCTGTGGTCTAAGTTCCAGCCAATCACTGGGCAAAGATCCTATAAATAACACACACATACACTCCACCAGTTACACACCTGGTGCACACAGTTCTGTATGTGTTTATGTTTATGAGTGCTTTCCTGCAGACACCTGTGTGTGAGCGAGCAGAGCTGAATTATTATTACGTATGATTATGATTACATTATTTTTGTCATTTCTGCAGAGTATACAAATTAAGTACCACCATGTTACAGTGAAGCCATATTTCCACATTGCATGGATAAAGTTGTTCTAATTCTAATGAAACGACAAATGATTATGAAATAGGCTAATGTTATGACATTATTATAATAATTTCTGCAGGGTTTATGAGTTAAGAGCAAAAACTACAACTCGTTACTTGATTTACTACACTGAAAACAATGAAGGTTCTTAAAGGGTTCTTCCTCAGCTGTTAAGGTTCCTTGGAGAACTCTTGGCCGATAAAGAACCTTTGAGTTAAGTGGAGGTTTCTTGACGTGACATCTACGGTTCTTCGGAATTCTAAAAGGTTCTTGAAATAATAATATGCCATTTAGCAGACGCTTTTTTTCCAAAGCCACTTACAGTCATGCGTGCATACATTTTTTTGTGTATGGGTGGTCTCGGGGATCGAACCCACTACCCTGGCGTTATAAGCGCCGTGCTCTACCAGCTGAGCTACAGAGCCTGCAGATGTGTCCCTTTTATAGCATACAGCAATTAACACTCAGTTGTGTAAAATAACCCCAGTGTTGGTGATGATAATCAAAGTTGAACCAAAACCATGCCAATCGTTATCGTATTTCCCAGCATGCTCTACTGCAGGTAGATTTTTTGAATTGTTTGTTTCAATATCTATGTTTTTGCATGTACATGATTGATTAATTAATCTTATTCTACTCAAATATAAATAACGTACATTTTTCTAAACTAATTCAATCTTTTACTTGTTCCACTTTAGATTGGCTCATATCTTAGTCTTCCTAACCCTGGCAGTCATTCTGTAAGCAAATGTTGACTATCCCCGCTCTTGCTGGATTCCAGTTGGAATTACACGCATAATGTGACTTTCAGGCCTGATGTGGCCTGTAAACCATGAGTTTCAGGCCACTGTATTAGGGTAAAACTAGGCCCTCAAAATAAGGCCTAATGAAATATGTATTATACTGTCCTAAATAATTATTATTTTATGATAACACAATCACTTAGGATTTTACTTGGTGAAGACCACAGGACTGAACATTTATGAACGCAACAACCATGTCACTAGCAAACACAGTCATGTGTGGTCTAAAATAAACTTGAAAGGCACCCTAGGAAATATGCAAATAAGGCTCAACAACAAGGTGTTGAGTGTATGTGGTTCTTCAAAGAACCATCCCATTTAAGGTTCTTCAGAGAGCCTAAAATGGTTCCCCTATGGCATCGCTCTGAATAACCGTGTTCGGTTTCAACTTGAACCTTGATTTTTAACAGTGAACATAGGGAAAACAATAACTCCTGCCATTCAGATACCATGGTTAGTGTGTTTTATGACAGAAAAAGAAGAATAGAAAAGTACCAAAGAGAGTGTTTGAAATGGGCACTGTCTTCTAGGCTACATAACATCAACAGTGCCAAGCTCCTCTGGGCACAAGGCACGACCAGGAATACACACTGAGAGCGGTGTGATTTTCCCTCCCTGGTCTTGAAAATGCCAGCTCAACGCTACCTCCATCATGGGCGTGACTGGCACGGTCTACTGCAGTGATTCATAACCTGAGGTCCTGGAACCCTCAGGTGGTGTGGGATAGGTTTGATAGCTGGAGGAGGGTAGGTGTCATATAGCTGTACACAAGGGAGGTCTACAGGTTAAAGGAAAGATTCACCCTATTTGAATGCTACATCTCTGAGCGATGTTCTATTGATTCCTGGGGTCATTTCATGTTTTCATGTGTATCTGAGCTATTGTCGTTCAAGCACGCAGAAATTCGGCCGGTATGACATAGCATTGTGATAAAGCCGCTCTCACTACACTGGAAGTTAATAGGAATATGACTTTTAGATCGCAAAAACGTCTATCATATATGTCAGATTTCAATACTGGCTGATATCTCAACGCGGGAGCCATTGATAATATTTTTGCAATATTCCTACCTCGAGAAAATTGTAATTTAACAGAGGGTCCACCACATATCTCCTATTTGTCTGCCTCTTCAGTCCAGGGTGCATTGAATGATGCCATTGCATGGCCGTTGTGAATGTCAGACTCCACTCTGCGAGGCACATCGTTCTGTAAGTTGAACATGGTGAGATTGTAGACGCCTAAATTGATAGTGCAGTTTGTTTAGGCGATTTTACAGCTAACTAGCTTCTTTACATGCTGATATTGACTTTGGTATTATTGTGTGTAACTACGTTTGGTAGCTAGCTACCTAGCTTGCTAGCCAGCCATCCCATAAAGAGAGCATTGCATTGTGCGTTTTGTAGTCGACTTGAACTGCAACAGATTTCCACAACGATTTTCACATGTTGCTACCAATCTTATTATAACAATAAAATGAAACATTTGTGTTATTTAACACTGTAAATTATAGGAATTAGTGGTTTTGGGTGGATTTTTCCTTCAAGAACTACAGATGGGAGTTTGGGACATGGGACCTGTAGTTTCTCATGTGTGCGTTTGTTGTGCTGAACTGGCCAGCTGCAGGCTTTGTGTCTGGTTTCCGTGGGTACCCTGTTGCTAGGCAATGTTAAGCCCCTGACCAATGAACCCAACCCTCCAAGCTCCTGCTGCTCAGCAGCTGGCTTGGAGTCAGTGGGAGTCAGCAAAGTCACACATGCACACACAAACACGCAAACATCCACCCACCCCCGCACACCCATGCATTCAAGCATTTGTACGCACACAATATCACAATAATCTTCCAACTTTGTATTTTGACTGACACATTGATTTAATGTATGGATAAACTCTTAGACTTAATTTCCATTATGTGGGCTAAACCATCAAAAGATACCAAAACACAGAAAAGCCATTGGGTTGGTTTTCCTATAACTAACTGATTTAGTGCAGATGATTGATTCCCCTCCATGATAGTAACTAGACAAAAACTGTTTAGAGTACTAACATATCAACATCACTGATTCTGTCCTATTGGTCTTGATAGGACATCCATTCTATGTTGTCCAAAACAACAGTTTTCTAACCTTTTCAAAGAGGCACTCTGCAACTGGAGTACTGTCCCCATCAGGGTTGAACTACATGGGGTTCAACTATCATCCACTGACATTGTGAAAACTCTGCATCGGTGCAATGAGGAGTTTGATTTGTACTTGAGCGCCAACAGAGAAAGATGTAGGGAGGAAGTGCATATTCAACACAGTGGATGATGCACAGTAGTTTGAATGGCCACTATGTGAGTGGGTGTGTGCATATGCAAAAAGTTCCGTAGTTGTGTGGCTGGAGAGATAATAATTGTTAGGCTATTTGTTTTTGTAGGGTTCAATTGATTTACAGGTACAGTGAGGAAAAAAAGTGTTTGATCCCCTGCTGATTTTGTACGTTTGCCCACTGACAAAGACATGATCAGTCTATAATTTTAATGGTAGGTTTATTTGAACAGTGAGAGACAGAATAACAACAAAAAAATCCAGAAAAACGCATGTCAAAAATGTTATAAATTGATTTGCATTTTAATGAGGGAAATAAGTATTTGACCCCTCTGCAAAACATGACTTAGTACTTGGTGGCAAAACCCTTGTTGGCAATCACAGAGGTCAGATGTTTCTTGTAGTTGGCTACCAGGTTTGCACACATCTCAGGAGGGATTTTGTTCCACTCCTCTTTGCAGATCTTCTCCAAGTCATTAAGGTTTCGAGGCTGATGGTTGGCAACTCAAACCTTCAGCTCCCTCCACAGATTTTCTATGGGATTAAGGTCTGGAGACTGGCTAGGCCACTCTAGGACCTTAATGTGCTTCTTCTTGAGCCACTCCTTTGTTGCCTTGGCTGTGTGTTTTGGGTCATTGTCATGCTGGAAAACCCATCCATGACCCATTTTCAATGCCCTGGCTGAGGGAATGAGGTTCTCACCCAAGATTTGACGGTACATGGCCCCGTCCATCGTCCCTTTGATGCGGTGAAGTTGTCCTGTCCCCTTAGCAGAAAAACACCCCCAACGCATAATGTTTCCACCTCCATGTTTGACGGTGGGGATGGTGTTCTTGGGGTCATAGGCAGCATTCCTCCTCCTCCAAACACGGTGAGTTGAGTTGATGCCAAAGAGCTCGATTCTGGTCTCATCTGACCACAACACTTTCACCCAGTTCTCCTCTGAATCGTTCAGATGTTCATTGGCAAACTTCAGTCGGGCCTGTATATGTGCTTTCTTGAGCAGGGGGACCTTGCGGGCGCTGCAGGATTTCAGTCCTTCACGGCGTAGTGTGTTACCAATTGTTTTCTTGGTGACTATGGTCACAGCTGCCTTAAGATCATTGACAATATCCTCCTGTGTAGTTCTGGGCTGATTCCTCACCGTTCTCATGATCATTGCAACTCCACGAGGAGAGATCTTGCATGGAGCCCCAGGCCGAGGGAGATTGACAGTTATTTTGTGTTTCTTCCATTTGCAAATAAACAAACCAACTGTTGTCACCTTCTCACCAAGCTGCTTGGTGATGATCTTGTAGCCCATTCCAGTCTTATGTAGGTCTACAATCTTGTCCCTGACATCCTTGGAGAGCTATTTGTTCTTGGCCATGGTGGAGAGTTTGGAATCTGATTGATTGATTGCTTCTGTGGACAGGTGTCTTTTCTACAAGTAACAAACTGAGATTAGGAGCACTCCCTTTAAGAGTGTGCTACTGATCTCAGCTCGTTACCTGTATAAAAGACACCTGGGAGCCAGAAATCTTTCTGATTGAGAGGGGGTCAAATACTTAATTCCCTCATTAAAATGCAAATACATTTATAACACGCATTTTGACATGCGTTTATCTGGATTTTTTTGTTGTTATTCTGTCTCTCACTGTTCAAATAAACCTACCATTAAAATTATAGACTGATCATTTCTTTGTCAGTGGGCAAACATACAAAATCAGCAGGGGATCAAATACTTTTTTCCCTCACTGTATGTAAATCAATTGAATGTATGTTTGCCCAAAAAAAAGTAGAAGGGTTGACCTTATACCACAATCAACACATTTTCGTATCTGACGATATCTGATGATATACAGTGCATTCGGAAAGTATTCAGACCCATTCCCTTTTTCCACATTTTGTTATGTTACAGCCTTATTCTACAATTGATTAAATTAATTGTTTTCCTCATCAAGCTACACACAATACTCCATTATGACAAAGTGGAAACAGGTTTGTAGAAATTGTTGCAAATTTCAAAAAAATAAAAAACAGAAATACCTTATTTACATAACTATTCATACCCTTTGCTATAAGACTCGAAATTGAGCTCAGGTGCATCCTGTTTACATTGATAATCCTTGAGATGTTTCTACAACTTGATTGGAGTCCAGCTGTGGTAAATTCAATTGATTGGACCTAATTTGGAAAGGCACACACGTGTCTATATAAGGTCCCACAGTTGACAGTGCATGTCAGAGCAAAAACCAAGCCATGAGGTCGAAGGAATTGTCCGTAGAGCTCCGAGACAGGATTGTGCGAGGCACAGATCTTGGGAAGGGTACCAAATCATTTCTGCAGCATTGAAGGTCCCCAAGAACACAGTGGCCTCCATCATTCTTAAATGGAAGAAGTTTGGAACCACCAAGACTCTTCCTAGTGCTGACTGCGCAATTGGGGGAGAAGGGCCTTGGTCAGAGAGGTGACCAAGAACCCGATGGTCACTCTGACAGAGCTCCAGAGTTCCTCTGTGGAGATGGGAGAACCTTCCAGAAGGACAACCATCTCTGTAGCACTGCACCAATCAGGCCTTTATGGTAGAGTGGCCAGACGGAAGACACTCCTCAGTAAAAGGCACATGACAGGCCACTTGGAGTTTGCCAAAAGACACCTAAAGACTCTCAGACCATGAGAAACAAGATTCTCTGGTCTGATGAAACCAAGATTGAACTCTTTGGCCTGAATGCCAAGCATCACGTCTGGAGGAACCCTGCCACCATCCCTATGGTGAAGCATGGTGGTGGCAGCATCATGCTGTGGGGATATTTTTCAGCGGCAGGGACTGGGAGAATAGTCAGGATCGAGGGAAAGATGAGTGGAGCAAAGTACAGAGAGATCCTTGATGAAATCCTGCTCCAGAGCGCTCAGGACCTCAGACTGGGGCGAAGGTTCACCTTCCAACAGGACAACGACCCTAAGCACACAGCCAAGACAAAACAGGAGTGACTTCGGGACAAGTCTCTGATTGTCCTTGAGTGGCCCAGCCAGAGCCCGATCGAACATCTCTGGAGAGACCTGAAAATAGCTGTGCAGCGACGCTCCCCATCCAAACTGGCAGAGCTTGAGAGGATCTGCAGAGAAGAATGGGAGAAACTCCCCAAATACAGGCATGTCATACTCAAGAAGACTCATGGCTGTAATTGCTGCCAAAGGTGCTTCAACAAAGTACTGAGTAAAGGGTCTGAATACTTATGTAAATGTGATATTTCAGCATTTGCAAACATTTTTAAAAACTGTTTTTGCTTTGCCATTCTGGGGTATTGTGTGTAAATTGATGAGGGGAAAAAACAATTTCATCCATTTCAGAATAAGGCTGTAACGTAACAAAATGTGGAAAAATTCTTTTTTTTGTCCACCACATCTCCAAACTGCATTTAAACTTTAGCCGTGACATCTTCTGTTTGCTGGTTACCTTTTAAATAAAAACAAATAAAAACAGTACTTGAAATGAAGCTAAAGTCACCACCATCTGGCAGTAAGAGAGTCAGAAATCAACTCTATAGTCCTGTGACTGTTAAAAGCCCCATCCTGCCACATGAACCACTCCATTCAGGCCAATCATCCGTGTTTTTAAAGAGTGATCGATGGTGGCTGGAGTGGGGGACTTCCATCGTGTCATTGTGTCTCTGAGGCTGGGAGCGCTGAGCTAACCGTGCCCAGGGTTAAACACAAATCAATGGCTACCCACAGAGAGATTCTCTCGGCTGAGTGGCACTAATGTGGCTCTCATTGTTGGTGCTTGCATCATTTGAGCCATCACAAAGAGACTAGTGCAAGCGGAAGCACACACACGTGCACAAACAAACATCAAAGTAGACCTCTGTGTGCTATTTTTGGTTCAAGTTCTTGTGAAAGGGCAGACCTCCAGAGGTGAGGGAAGGACTGATGTATCAGTGAGGTTTTAAGTTTTCTCATGCTCTTTATAGATGAATATTTGTCACAGTAACTTACTACAACTGTTTGAATGAAAGATTGATCGATTTATTGTTTATCATTTCTGGATCAATCATTTTGGATTTGAAAGCAATACATTTCAGCTTTATAGTGTTCAGTGCGGTTACATTTGTTTGTTTTTTAATATGCCATTTAGCAGACACTTTTATCCAAAGCGACTTACAGTCATGTGTGCATACATTTTTACGTATGGGTGGTCCCGGGGATCGAACCCACTACCCTGGCGTTACAAGCGCCATGCTCTACCAATTGAGCTACAGTTTTTCCATCCATAATAAATTGTTTCTACAGTTGAAGTCGGAAGTTTACATACACCTTAGCCAAATACACTTAAACTCAGTTTTCCACAATTCCTGACATTTAATCCTAGTAAAAATGTCCTGTCTTAGGTCAGTTTGGATCACCACTTTAATTTAAGAATGTGAAATATCAGAATAATAGTAGAGAGAATTATTTATTTCAGCTTTTATTTCTTTCATCACATTCCCAGTCAGAAGTTTACATACACTCAATTAGTATTTGGTAGCATTGCCTTTAAAATGTTTAACTTGGGTCAAATGTTTCGGGTAGCCTTCCACAAGCTTCCCACAATAAGTTGGGTGAATTTTGGCCCATTCCTCCTGACAGAGCTGGTGTAACTGAATCAGGTTAGTAGGCCTCCTTGCTCGCACACGCTTTTTCAGTTCTGCCCACACATTTTCTATAGGATTGAGGTCAGGGCTTTGTGATGGCCGCTCCAATACCTTGACTTTGCTGTCCTTAAGCCATTTTGCCCCAACTTTGGAAGTATGCTTGTGGTCATTGTCCATTTGGAAGACCCATTTGCGACCAAGCTTTAACTTCCTGACTGATGTCTTGAGATGTTGCTTCAATATATCCACATAATTTTCCTTCCTCATGATGCCATCTATTTTGTGAAGTGCACCAGTCCCTCCTGCAGCAAAGCACCCCCACAGCATGATGCTGCCACCCCCGTGCTTCACGGTTGGGATGGTGTATTTCGGCTTGCAAGCGACCCCTTTTTTCCTCCAAACATAATGATGGTCATTATGGCCAAACAGTTATATTTTTGTTTAATCAGACCAGAGGACATTTCTCCAAAAAGTACGATCTTTGTCCCCATGTGCAGTTGCAAACCGTAGTCTGGCTTTTATATGGCGGTTTTGGAGCAGTGGCTTCTTCCTTGCTGAGCGGCCTTTCAGGTTATGTCGATATAGAACTCTTTTTACTGTGGATATAGATACTTTTGTACCTGTTTCCTCCAGCATCTTCACAAGGTCCTTTGCTGTTGTTCTGGGATTGATTTGCACTTTTCGCACCAAAGTATGTTAATCTCTAGGAGACAGAACGCGTCTCCTTGCTGAGCGGTATGACGGCTGCGTGGTTCCATGTTGTTTATACTTGCGTACTATTGTTTGTACAGATGAACGTGGTACCTTCAGGCGTTCGGAAATTGCTCCCAAGGATGAACCAGACTTGTGGAGGTCTACAATTTTCTTTCTGAGGTCTTGGCTGATTTTGTTTAGATTTTCCCATGATGTCAAGCAAAGAGGCACTGAGTTTGAAGGTAGGCCTAGAAATACATCCACAGGTACACCTCCAATTGACTCAAATTATGTCAATTAGCCTATCCGAAGCTTCTAAAGCGTGACATCATTTTCTGGAATTTTCCAAGCTGTTTAAAGGCACAGTCAACTTAGTGCATGTAAACGTCTGACCCACTGGAATTGTGATACAGTGAATTATAAGTGAAATAATATGTCTGTAAACAATTGTTGGAAAAATTACTTGTGTCATGCACAAAGTAGATGTCCTAACCGACTTGCCAAAACTATAGTTTGTTAACAAGAAATTTGTGGAGTGTTTGAAAAGCGAGTTTTAATGACTCCAACCTAAGTGTATGTAAACTTCCGACTTCAACTGTATATCAAATGTAAAGATAGTTCTGCATACCGTCATGCGTTATGACACGAGCACCTATACTATCAGATTCCAGATCAGTCGTCATATATCATAACATAAACATTTCTCTCTCTCTCTCTCTCTCTCTCTCTCTCTCTCTCTCTCTCTCTCTCTCTCTCTCTCTCTCTCTCTCTCTCTCTCTCTCTCTCAGGACGGGTGAAGAGGTGGTGACTGAGGTGAAGCTCCTGCGCATGGGCTCCATGACAATGCCGCCCCCCCCGGAGCGTATGCCCGTGCCCCCCTATCTTGCTTGCGGGCCGGGCTTCACCGTGCGCTCCCAGTCCCTACACTCGGTGGGCGGGGGCAGTAATGGCGGCGGGGAGGAGGAGGTGGGCAGCCCCACCTCCCGCAAGCTGCCCCCGCCCAAACCCAGGAGGGACCCGGCTACCAAGCTGAGCATTTCCTCTGAGACAGTGGACCACAGCCCCACCTTGGTCTGCAGGGGCTGCAGGGCCAATCCGGACAGTTGTGATGGTAAGTATGGAACTGCATGGCTAGCTAAGCAAACATAGCCTGTAATTCAACGTAGCCAAGGCAACATAGCCTGTAATTCAACGTAGCCAAGGCAACATAGCCTGCAATTCAACGTAGCCAAGGCAACATAGCCTGCAATTCAACGTAGCCAAGGCAACATAGCCTGCAATTCAACGTAGCCAAGGCAACATAGCTTGCAATTCAACGTAGCCAAGGCAACATAGCCTGCAATTGAACGTAGCCAAGGCAACATAGCCTGCAATTCAACGTAGTCAAGGCAACATAGCCTGCAATTCAACGTAGCCAAGACAACATAGCCTGCAATTCAACGTAGCCAAGGCAACATAGCCTGCAATTCAACGTAGCCAAGGCAACATAGCCTGCAATTCAACGTAGCCAAGGCAACATAGCCTGTAATTCAACGTAGCCAAGGCAACATAGCCTGCAATTCAACGTAGCCAAGGCAACATAGCCTGTAATTCAACGTAGCCAAGGCAACATAGGCCTAGTACACACCTATGAAAAAATACTACCCATTGCACAACTACACAAACACACAAGACCATTATGCAACAACGAACAATTACGGAAAAACACAACACAACTATGAAAAACACTGCTGCGTACACATACCACACAGCTAAGAAAACAAACTACAGGACAACACACAACTATACCAACATTACGGAGAAACACTACACCACAATATGCACTGGGTGGTGTACGTGTGACAGCACTGTACAGCATTCCTGTCTGACATTACATAACACCACCACACTCCATTTGTCTGAAGCATGCGATCTCAGAGGGCTGGGCTGTAAACGAATTACAAGCCAGAGTGCAGTGAGTGTACATGAGGTTGAGTGCAGCAATGCGGATGAACTCCATAACAAACCAAACATAGGCTTCTAGTGAGTGAGGCTCTGCTTGGTCATTCAATTCCACTGCTCCTGCCGTTTATATAGGCCTACATGTACAGTATGTCAGCCCAGTCGGCCAATGTTTGCCACTATTACTGCATGGTGGACGTGCGTGCAAACTTTCTTTTCATCATACTTTCTCCTCCCCACACGGACATGTTGCAGTGTTAGATTCCACCCCCCCCCCCCCGCTCATCTTAGTCTTGGGATTTCACCACATGAGGCTGCTGAGGTCTCACGACTCATAATAATAGACGAACCGGAGCAAATGGAATGGTATCAAACACCTGGAAACCATGTGTTTGATGTATTTGATACCATTCCTCCAGTCATTAACATGAGCACGTTCTCCCCAATTAAGGTGCCACCAACCTGACTCTACTAACTCATTCAGGCTTGAGGAGGTTAGAAGGGTGCGTGCGAAGTGACCGGTCTCATTTTTGATGTGCTGTCGAAAGCTAACCGTTTGGAAAATGCCTCCCCACAGCATGTGCAACATACAGTATCTGCGTTCTACAGTGTCTGCTCATCCGTTTTCTCCTTAAAACCCACAAAGACCCAGTTTACATTTCGCAAGAGAATGTGCTCCAAGAATGGTCACATCCGGAGAGATCTGATCTTGATGTCCTGGTGTGACTCATTTAGCCTATGTGATCAGCTCTAGCATGAATCCTCACCAGGTAGACAAAAGTGATCCGCTCTGCGCCTGTTGTGAGCAAAAGTGTCAGAGGTCACTGCAAGTCGTTGTTGCATGCAATTGGCAATTCACCGGAATTTTATAATAACAGCAGATATCAAAGGAAAACAGATGAATGAAATGAATGATGGAAGCAGGACACATTGGGAAAAATATGATTACTGTAATAGAAAATGTAAATAGAGACAAGGTAATGAATGGATGGACATTCAACCATCTCTAATCAGATATGATTTGTTTTTACTTGATTCATTATAAAAGCAGTAGTGTGGCCTTCTGGTTACTGGAATGGAAACTAATAGAGCATAAGAACCATAAATCACTGTTCAGCTGTAGACCTATATCATATAGCATGAAAACAACAAAATACTTTGACAGAACAAAGAACACCTGCTAAGCAAGGAAACAACAAGTGCTGCAAAAAATGAAGAAATTAACAGGCTATTAAAGTCTTATAGTCTTAAAGGGCTGTGAGAAACTTAAAGGGGAATATACAACCGCATTTGACTGCGTTGCAGTTTGACGTGTGTGCCAATGTGATGGTTGGTTAGGGAGTTGCCCTGGTTGCCTCAGATTGGAGGGGATCACTGTATGCACACAGATCTTCCTCTGCACCACGGCAACCATCCCACAGAAACAAGACCCCCGTAGCCCGGCCAATCAGAACAGCAGCAGGCAGAGAGAGCCAATGAGGCGGCAGCAACGGTTGAGCTCTAAGGCGTCCTGGCCAATCGCCGTCGGAGTGTGGGGGTGTCCATCACAGAAAGCAGGGTTGTTGCGTGAGCCGGAGCAGGCTTTGCGCCGAGCAGGGGGGAGGGGCCAGTCGGAAGCAGAATTCATTCAGGAGGAGCGATTGACCTAGATTCCTTTTCCCCCAGGAGGACAGGGGGTGTGGGTAAACACATCCGCTACGGGGGAGGGGGCGAGAGAGCGGGCGAAGGGAGGCGGGGGAGGATGAACTCATCATCTGTTCGTGAAACAGATCTCAAGATCCACCATGCAACCCAGTTAGTGTAATGATAATAATAACAGGCCACGTATCCGTTGCGGAGACACAAATTACACAAAGCCACTTCTACAATTGAAACACACACACACACACACACACACACACACACACACACACACACACACACACACACACACACACACACACACACACACACACACACACACACACACACACTGGACCACAGCTGACTGTGCTCAAATTTCCTATTATCATCCGGTTGAGAAAATGGTAATGATAAATAAAGACCTGTTGAATTTACAACCTGTGTTTTAATGTGCACTTGTTGGAGGAAAACAACATATTTGCCCTTTACCTGTGTGTGTAGTAGGGAGAGATTTAAGTTCAGAGACTATGAATGTTAATATGTTGAGGTTGGGTTGAGGTTATGGGTGTACTGTGTATGAAAGATTTCAAAGGGATGAATGGTGTGTGTGTGTGTGTGTGTGTGTCGTGATGGAGGTGGTGAGTCATAGAGAGGAGCATGCGACTGGACCATCTGGCGTCTGAATTATTAAAGGTGTAAAATCTGCAGTTTGAAGGAAACATGTTCCATCTTTCATCTGACCAACGGGAAAAAGGGACACACTAATACACTAATTGACCTAGAAATACACCCTCTCCCTGCACTACAATATACTATAACCAGAACATATCTAGCCTAAAGGAACACCTGTCTCTATATGGCTGTGATATACAAGATCCAAATGGATTCACTGCAATGCTACGTCATACCAACCTGAAAAAACCCACACAGTTTGACCCAGATACACTTAACTACTACACTACCGTATATCTGACCTAAAAACATGAGGTTGAACTGTCTCTACATGTAGTCATACATTATATGAAATATGTGATATCTATTAGCTGAATAAATTAGCTGAATACAATTATATATAGATATATATTATTTATACAGTACCAGTCAAAAGTTTGGACACACCTTCTCATTCAAGGGTTTTTCTATATTTTCACTATTTTCTACATTGTAGAATAATAGTGAAGACATCACAACTATGAAATAACACATATGGAATCATGTAGTAACCAAAAAACTGTTAAACAAATCAAAATATATTGTAGATTTTTTTTAGATCCTTTGCCTTGATGACAGCTTTGCACACTCTTGGCATTCTCTCAACCAGCTTCACCTGGAATGCTTTTCCAACAATCTTAAGGAGTTCCCACATTCTGAGTACTTGTTGGCTGCTTTTCCTTCACTGTGCGGTCCAACTCAATCCAAACCATCACAATTGTTTTGAGGTCGGGTGATTGTGGAGGCCAGGTCATCTGATGCAGCACTCCATCAATCTCCTTCTTGGTCAAATAGCCCTTACAGCCTGGAGGTGTGTTGGGTCATTGTCCTGTTGAAAACCAAATGATAGTCCCACTAAGCGCCTACCATGGGATGGCGTACCAATGGGATGGCGTATCGATTCAGAATGCTGTGGTAGCCATGCTGGTTAAGTGTGCCTTGAATTCTAAATACATCACAGACAGTGTCACCAGCAAAGCACCTCCACACCATCACACCTCCTCCTCCATGCTTCACAGTGTGAACCACACATGCGGAGATCATCCGTTCACCTACTCTGCATCTCACAAAGACACGGCGGTTGGAAACAAAATTCTCAAATTTGGACTCATCACTGCCAAAGGACAGATTTCCAACGGTCTAATGTCCATCGCTCGTGTTTCTTGGCCCAAGCAAGTCTCTTCTTATTATTGGTGTTGTTTAGTAGTGGTTTCTTTGCAGCAATTCGACCATGAAGGCCTGATTCAAGCAGTCTCCTCTGAACAGTTGATGTTGAGATGTGTCTGTTACTTGAACTCTGTGAAGCGTTTATTTGGGCTGCAATTTCTGAGGCTGGTAACTATAATGAACCTCTGCAGCAGAGGTAACTCTGGGTCTTCCTTTCCTGTGGCAGTCCTCATGAGAGCCAGTTTCATCATAGCGCTTTATGGTTTTTGTGACTGTACTTGAAGAAACTTTAAAAGTTCTTGAAATTTTCCGTATTGACTGACCTTCATATCTTAAAGTAATGATGGACTATCATTTCTCTTTGCTTATTTGAGCTGTTCTTGCCATAATATCGACTTGGTCTTTTACCAAATAGGGTTATCTTCTGTATACCAACCTTACCTTGTCACAACACAACTGATTGGCTCAAATGCATTAAGAAGGAAATGAATTCCATAAATTAACTTTTAAGAAGGCACACCTGTTAATTTAAATTCATTCCAGGTGACTACCTCATGAAGCTGGTTGAGAGAATGCCAAGAGTGTGCAAAGCTATCATCAAGGCAAAGGCTGGCTACTTTGAAGAATCTCAAATATAAAATATATTTTGATTTGTTTAACACTTTTTTGGTTCATACATGATGTGTTATTTCATAGTTGTGATGTCTTCACTATTATTCTACAATGTAGAAAATAGTAAAAATAAAGAAAACCCCTGGAATGAGTAGGTGTGTCCAAAGTTTTGACTGGTACTGTATATATTTTATACATCCGAGTCAATAAATTTTTTTCAGCTATTGCAACCTACATCCGACCCAAAGACATGTAACACGTAATAATACAGTAATGGTTTACTATAATTTCACGTTTTGTTTTTCTGCTCCTTCAGCGCCACAAGGCTGCGGTGAAGACTGCAAGAGGGTCCCTCCCCCCAAACCCAGGAGGAACCCCAACACCCAGCTGAGCACCTCCTTCGATGAGTCCTACATCAGGAAGCACGGAGGCTCCAAGGGTCACTCCCCCTCTGCGGAGCGCGAGCGCAACCCCTCGCCGCCGAGCGACGAGAGCCCCAGCCACCACTCTGACTCGGATGAGCCCGTCTACATCGAGATGGGTGCCAGTGTTGGGGGCGGGGGGCAAACAGAGGCACCCAAGAGTGAGGACGAGGAGCCGGACGAGTCGGTGTACGAGGAGATGAAATACCCCCTCCTGGATGATATGGACTACCGCTGGGACCCCCCGGGATGCCGCTCCGCCTGCCCCACCCCGGCGCCACTGGACCCCGAGCCCCTCAGCCGCTGCTCCACCCCGCGCAACATCCCCCTCTGCGACATCCCCGCGCCCTTCCCCAACCTGCTCACCCACCGGCCGCCCCTCCTGGTGTTCCCCCCTGCGCCGGCCCAGTGCTCGCCAAACTCGGACGAGTCCCCACTCACCCCTCTGGATGCACTGACAAAACTGCCCATGATGGACAACTCCGGTGCCTACAGCAAGTCGCCCACCTCCTCTTCTGAGCCCCCCTCGGCACACCTACGCCGTGAGCTGACCGCCACGCCCACCCTGACCGTGTCGGGTCGCTCGTCGGCCCCGCCCCTGCCCTGCACCCTTTACAAGTCCTCGGCCTCCTCAGCCCATGGCTATCAGCGCAGCCACTCAGCCTGCCCCTCGCCCGTCAGCATGGGCCGCTGCCTAACGCCCCTCAGCCTGATGCGTGCGCCACCCTTCGATAACCCCATTCCCTTCCCAGGCGGGCTGCCACGCAGCGCCTCTGCCACGCCCCACGGAAAGGGCTCGCCCCCCCAGGACTGCATTGCCGGGGGCAGGCTGCATGGGTCAATGCAGAACGTGTCGACGGGGCGCTCACGCACACCGACCAGCCCCCTGGACGAGCTGACCAACCTGTTCACCGCCGGCAGGAACATGATGAAGAAGAATGCCAGCGGGAGGAAGTCCAAGGAGCCCGGGGAGAGTGAGTGTCAATCATTCAGTCAATCAATCAGTCAATCAATGCATGACATGATCTATTTGTCAATCTAGTTACAGAATCAGTCAATATCAACATAGAGGTAACAAAATAGTTCCTCCACAGGTATCCACTATCCAGTCTGATCCAAACTGACTGCAGTGCCATAACCCACACAGTGTAACATTGACATGTTGTTGACACATTGACGCACAAACTACAGCAATGGTTCAAGCTTTTTTGTGAAGTTAGTTATTAGTGGTCTCATCAGTGTCATGTTAATATAAACCCCTTTTCATCTGGTAAAGCAACTTCCAATCCCGCTAAATTAGGAGATACTGCTGCTGATGTTTGCTGTGGGTGTTTGTGGGTCTTTGCAAGCATTTCCTTCGTGAGCCCGTTTAATCTATGCCCACCAAACGTAGACTGATACAGATCATATGATTTAATCTGGCCGGATTAGGGAGTAAAGCGGTCAGCATGCCTCTCAAACCCTGCAATGGTATTAAGCCACCGCACAGCATTACTCTTAAATATGTAAACATCATGTTTAAACACAGGAGGCCAATGCGTCCAGTGCAGGACGTTGCCAAAATTACACGAATGGTGAATCCAGATAGTTACCCAACTCCGGAGATTAACACATTTCTATAAAACTTCAGAACCGGTTTTCCGTATTCATACTTCGTCGACCATCCTGTGATCTGTATATTCAGCCATTATATTTCTCCTAGTTACCGACCCCTGTTGAGACATGGCCTGAAACTTCAAGGAATAAAATATGAATTTGTGTTTGAAACCATATACAATACTGTATTGCAAATTGTAAAGGAGTAAATGGTGTGTAGGTATTCAAGACTTGTGTTCCTTAATTGTGGTCACAAGAGCAGTGAAGTGTGTTAATGGGTTTTTATCAGATTGGTTGATGATTTTGAGAGAGATCTAACATAGCAACTAACTCCATGGGAGAATTCCCACTGGTTGAGTGTATTTGAACCCATATAGGGCTATACATCAAAAATGACTGGGCACGTGTCAATCTGCACTTAACTCCGAGAGCTTCATAGCAACCACCAACTCCAAACCAGTCATAGCAACAGAAGAAGGAGCCTCTCTTATTTGCAGCATCCCTCCCAGTGGGGAAGTGGGCCAATCGCAGCGCAGGTCACACCAGCTTCCAACTGATCATGTGCAGCAGCAGCAGCAGGCTTCCTGAGAGACAACCAAGGCTTTTACACCTGATCAGAGAGTTCTATTCCTCTCTTGGCCCAATCAGCTAGTAAAGATTGAAACAAGGGAAACAGCTTCACAGTCACCAATCAGGAGAGAGAAAGAAGCCGTTGCTGACTTCCTGGAATTGTAACACCACAATCTTCTCTGACTGTAGGAAATATTGGTTGGTGGTTCTGGCAAATGTTTGCATCTCGCCTTTTATGCAAATTCTGTGTATTTCTTGGTTGTAATTGGCCTGTGGGATTATTTGTTGGCTCTGTCCTCTTCATGCATATGCAGTAATGTCTTATTGATGCACAGTTCTGTGTTGTCCTTTAGCCCAATAGAGAGAGACAAGTAGAGAGAGATAGAACATTACAATTGTCAAATAGGCCTACTGCATTGTTTTAGAAATATTTCACCAAATATGACAGATTAAAACAGCAAATAAATGTGTGAAATAAGAATGCATTGAAAATGGTTACTGAGCCTTTACCTACCCATTTATACTAGTATCTATGCAATTCACATCCTGGATGTCTCCATGACATCTGTCAAATGAAACAACAGCATTTCCCAGAAATTCAGGCAAAATGACCTCATCTCATGCCAATGGTTCATTGCGCCCACAGCGCATGGGTGACACCAAGTGTCCGTATAGCGTTAGTGCAGTGCTTTAATAAAAAATTTAATCTTTATATAGGCTATGTTTACTAGTTATTTTGTGTTGAAGTAACAGAATATACTACTAACTAATTGGTAGGGACATGCAGGAACTTGGTATTTTAAGGTATTTGACTGTGTTTCTCCTAGGAAATAACAGGAGATACCACTAGGCATAACTAATAACTAGGGACTTGAAGAAACTTGGTATTTTACAGTGTCTGACTGTGTTTCTGCTCTGTTACAGCCGAGTCCAAGAGTAAGCCTAACAGCGACTCCAGACGTGACGGAAAGGAGCGGCACAGTCACAGCAAGGAGTCCAAACGGGAGAGCAAGGAGTCCAAACGGGAGAGCAAGGAGTCCAAACGGGAGAGCAAGGAGTCCAAACGGGAGAGCAAGGAACGTGGCAAAGAGTCTTCTTCTCACAGACGCGACGCCAAGGACAGGGGCTGTAGCAGTGTTGAACCCCTGCCTATGAAACGGGACAGCAGAGACCGCGGTTGTAGTAGTGTGGAGCCCTTACCTATGACAAGAGACAGCAAAGACAGGGGTTGCACTAGTATTGAGCCCCCGCCTGTCAGACGGGACAGCAAAGACAGGGGCTACAATAACATAGAACTGATGCCTAGGCGCAATAGCAAAGACAGAAGTGTCCACGGCATGGAGCCTTTACCACGGCAGGACAGTAAAGACTCTCCCCGGAATGGTGTGGAGTCCAGACATGACAGCATAGAAAGGCTCAACCACCAGAACCCACCGGATCTTCTACCCAGGCAAGATAGCAAAGACCGAACCAGGAACGAAATGGATTCGAGACATGACAGCAAAGAACAAATGGATCAGCCACCAGAGCTCCTACCCAGACAAAATTGCAAAGATTCACCCAGAAATGGCCTTGAGTGCAGACGTAATAGCAAAGACCGAGACAGGGCGAGCTACGGCCTGGAGTCTAGACAAGAGGGCAAAGAACGAAGTTACAATGGAATGGAGCCCTTACCCCAACAGGACATCAAAGAGTCAGCCAGAAATGGCCTTGAGGCCAGGCGTGACAGCAAGGACAGAAGCTGCAATGGCTCAGAGCTGCCTCCCCGGCGCGATAGCTACGGCAAGAGTGCCAATGGGGTAGATCCTAGGCGCGACAAAGACCGGGTGGGTTACAGCGCAGAAGTTTTACCCAGGCGTGATAGCAGAGATAGGGGGACCTACAGCGTTGAGCAATCAAAAGCACAAGAGAGGAACTGTGTATCAGGGCAACAATCATTGACGGCCACACCAACTCGGCACGGAAGACCTGCTGGCAGTCCGCCAATGATGTTGGGAACTGGCAATACAGGTGAGGATAGCCTAATTGAAATTGCACATACAGCTCAACATAACTTGTGGTAAATTATTTACACGCACTAAACATGTCCTCATCATACACAATTATCTGCAAAGTTTAGAGAGATGCTATACTGTTAATTGCAATAACATGTAAGTAGCGTATCCATAATCAAACAATTTGAACATTCTCTGACTCGGTTGCATGGGTAACTAAAATGTACATACAACCAAGGTTATTACTGATAAGTTATTGGCATAAAATAAACTTGCTAAAGTAAACTATATACACAGTACATTACTGACCCACTGTCAAAGATAGTTTAAAGCAAAGTTGTCAGGACTGTGTGTGTCCTGCTGAGGTAGCCTGGTGGTTGGAGCATTGGGCCAGTAACCTTGTTTGAATACTCGAGGTGACAAATCTGTCAATGTGCCCTTGAGAAAGGCACTTAACCCTAATTTGCTCCAGAGCCACCGTACGACTATGGCTGACCCTGTAAAACAGGGGTGTCAAACTCATTCCACGGAGGGCTGAGTGTCTGCGGGTTTTCAGTTAAGACCTAGACAACCAGGTGAGGGGAGTTCCTTACTAATTAGTGACCTTAATTCATCAATCAAGTACAAGGGTGGAGCGAAAACCCGCAGAAACTCGGCCCTCCGTGGAATGAGTTTGACACGTGCTGTAAAACAACACATTTCACTGCACCTATCCGTGTGTGACAATAAAACATATTTTGAGTGCGCTTGTTAGCTAGCTTGCTAGGCTAATTTAGTCAGGATATTGACTGTCACCTTGGCTGTCAGTTGAAGACATTGAATTAATTATTAGGATATTTAAAGTTTGAAAATTAAAAGAATAAACACCATTTTACACTTTTCAAACGAAATAAGCAACTTACCTAGGCCAACTTTTCTCATCAAGTTGCAGTCTCAAACTCAAGAAAGTTGATTTTCTCTGGTTTTGGCGGAAATACTTAGATAATCACACTGCGCGCGCCCTTGACCAGGTGCAGGTGCTCTTTTGAAACACACTGTAGCCGACATAGCTAGTAGCCTAGGCTACCCGACATAAAATAAAATATGACTCCAAGTGTTATCTTATAGACAAGACGTAAAACATGGTGAGAGAACTACAAAGTAGCCTACACTATTTATTCTGGTACTGAAAGATGGCAATGGATATCAATTAATGTGGTGGTGATTGGTAAGGGTTTGAGATTGTGTTTAGGCTTGCAACTGTGTATTGCTACACCATAACTTTCTGTTTTGTTGCATGTAAACCATTAAAAGATTGAGCTAAATGTATTAATATAAATGCATTTGTCCCTTTTTATAGAGCTGAAACCAGCACTTCCGAAGTATGGCCGCTCCTCCTCCGCCCCAGTTACACCCTCTCCCTTGGGGACCCCACAGAGGCAAGCACCAGAGGCACAGGTAATTCGATGAGATAGGCCCCTACTGCAGACCTGGATCAATATCTATTCGTTTTCTTTGATTCTTGAGATGTGCTTGATTTACTTTCCCTGGTTGCCTACTGCTCTTCTCCCCAGGTGCCCCAGATGCCGTGGATGTGTGGGGACAGCACCATGCTGGAGCAGATCGAGAGGAAACGCACCCTCTGCATGGAGATCCGCTCCAGGCAGCGGCACCCAGACAGGAACCTGTGCAAGCAGAAGAGCAACGGGGCCAAAAAGATTCAGCCGCCCCCCTACCCCACACAGACCACTGTGTTCTGGGACACAGCCATCTGACTATAACCAATTATTAACTATAACCCACTTGGCCCCACGCCCAACCCCCATCTAGACTTTGTGCCTACTGATTGGCCTACTCCGCATCACGGGGGTCAGGGGCAGCCAATAAGAGCAGGGAGGGGATCGCTGATGTCAAAGGACAAATGGTGGTTACCATAGCAATATTTCCGCTTGTTCAGGTTGTAATGTTTTCTCGTCATCAATGGTGATATTTGATATTTTTCTATTTCAAGTGACTCCATGTAATATACTTAGTATGAATAGATATTTTCTAAACAAAAAGGGATAAAGCAGCAAAAACTAAGTAGATGTAGAGCAATCCAGTGTTTTTATTTAAGTTTTTGTTTTGGTATTTTACATTTTAAAGCATAATCTATCACGCATAATTATTTATGCCAAATGCTCAATGAATTTCCAGTGCTCTAAGCACTCTTTTGAATGGAGGATATTCTGACTGTCAACACTGCCACTGTTGTAGGTTGAAGAGTTCAGTTGACATAGGTTTCTATCAGAGCCAAAATATTTAGATCTAAATACATGGCTCTGGTTGCCTTTAGCCCTTGGGCCAATGTGTTCTAGAATGTACAATACTTAGTCCTAGAACAGGTCAGGAATCTTGTGCTTCAGTTTGTACGTTTACAAGCTGTGTAGTCAGTCAGAGCCTTTGACAAGGATTTATTTGTTATGAGATGGGGTTGGCTAGCATGTATATAGTACACAACACTAAGATAGAAACAAGGGTGGGTCAGGGAGATAAACCTAAGGACAAACCTATTATCCCAAACCAGCCAAAGCCTGCTGAGGTAAAATTGTGGGTGGGTTTGCATTTTGCAAGGGTTGGTTATCTAATATGGGTTGGTGGCAATAGCTGGCACAGGTCAGCTCTCCTACTCTGCCAGGCACATTGAGGGCATCATCCCACAGAGTAGATACGGTACTCAATTCACACCAACAACCAGCCGGAACAATCCTTTTAGACAAAAACGTAATCTTTCGGCAGAATATGTGTATATTATGCACTTGCTTGAGAAATAACTTTGAAAAAATATGCTTATATATTTTTTGTAAAATGTAGAGTAGTAGAGCTGTGCCATGTAATACGTTATCACTGGTTGGCTGGGTGGTATGATCGCAGATGACTGGCTGTCTGTGACATGCTGTCATCCGTGACTGGCTGTCTGTGACGCATTATCCCCCGTGATTGGCTGCTTGGCAGCATCCATTTTAGGGATCAGATGATAAGGACCTATAGCGTGGCCACAGCTCTGCAGTATAAGGACATGGGTTGCATAAGGGCCTAGAGATCAAGGCTTTGTAAAGTACAGATTAATAATGAAAAACTGCACTACCCATCATCCTCCATCACACTCAATTAGGCTGGATCCATGTCCCGCTACACCTCCACTCCCCCTCTACCTCCTACATCATCTAAAGAGGTTATCTTTTGCATGTAAGAAATGCAATGTCTGCATTGCCAAACTGTTTTAGATGTATCCCCCCCCTCCCCTCCCCCATAGACCAGCATGCACCTGCATGGGCAATAGGGGTGTGACTGAAGTCACGGGTGACTCAGGAGTTGCCTCTAACTGTTGTTCCAGGGCCAGATTTCTTAATGGTCTCCTAGGTTATGGTTAGAATTTGGGTAATCTGACCCCAGATCTGTGTTGGGGGATGCTCCTACATCAAGCAATGAATCCCTTTGAGGTTGTTTAAGGTGCAGTGTACTGTAGTGATGTTGGGCATTAACATGGGTGTGAGACCAATAAACGGCTAGAACCCCAAATCTGTTCATTCATTGGCAGACGTGAGCAGCAGTCCTATAGGAATGGAGGAAAGGAAACCTAGGAGTAGCATGAACAACATAACTGGTTAAGCCAGTGCAGTACCCCTTCCATTGAGAAATCAACACGGAGGTCCCACCGAGTCCTTTATACCTGTATGTGTGTGTGAGTGTGTGTTAGTGTGTGTTAATGTGTGCGAAGCTACACTGTATGCAGGTCAACTCTGAAATGATTGTTTAAACATGAACTTTTCTGCCCCATGCAGGTCAGAAATGTGTAACGATGTACAATCTCTTTTGTGTGTGTATAGAAAATGTGCACTGTGAATGGTAGAGAGAGCACAGCACTGTGAAGGGTAGAGAGAGCACAGCACTGTGAAGGGTAGAGAGAGCACAGCACTGTGAAGGGTAGAGAGAGCACAGCACTGTGAAGGGTAGAGAGAGCACAGCACTGTCGGAGTCATATGTCTTATTTCTAAAGGAAAAGAAGAAGAAAAAAAATGTTTGAGAAAAATAAGTACTGTATGCTGACTGTCACATGGGTTCTGTTGTCGAGAGAAATAAATATGAACTTCAACCTGCTGTGGAATAGCTCAGACTCCTGGTGAAATATGTGATTGGGCTTTTGGTTTTCACAGTTTACTCTGATTTATTTGGATACATCTGGTTTTTCAATAGTAACCCACATTGTAGTACTCAAAGGGCACTTGGTAAAGTTAATGGAAAAGGTCCCTGTAAACGAGAACATGATTCAAAGGGATTTTTGTTCTTGTGGATGAAACTTTTAAAGAATAAAAACATCTGCTTATCTGTAATACTAACATTTCATAGCACAATTTGATAGCAAATTCAAAACCATAAGAGCACCACTGTTATCAGCACCAACAAATAAAATGGATATTTACACCGACACAAGCAAAAAAATTGAACTATTTCATTTGTCATTTCATTTTGCACAACTAAAAACAGGTATATAACACAGTTATGATGTACGTTTATAGCTGTAATAGCAGTATTGTAAATTATATAAATTATAACATTATGACATGGGTATTGATACAACAATATAACATTGCTGGTTATTTCAACTACACAAGTTAAGATCATTTCTTATTAAGGCATACTGTGTCTATTAGCCTGTAGTCGTTGTGAGAGTGAATAGCTGGTTTTCCACTGTTGAGCACTCTCTGAGAAAGCCAGTGCATTCACATTACTACTTTCCCAGTGTCCGCTTTCACTTCCTGGTCTGGGAGGTGCTCAATGCGGGTTGATCAGTGCTTAACCATTGTGCTTATGACCTGGCCAATGCCCGCCATCAAGAAGTTAGTTAAAAGGATTATCCAGCGAAATGACATCATCTTCCACACTTTATATATTTGTTTCCTTACCTCGAAAGCAGTCTATCGACAAGGATAGACAGCGATCCACAATATGGTTTTGTTAAATTAGCCTCCATGGTCAAATGGTAGATGATGGTGGTAGCCCTGACGAGTTGACAAATAAGGCTCTACAGTGGGAAACCGACAGGGCTAGCATAGCATTGGGAAAAACCAAAATAGCAGTGATGTACTGTAGAGGGGTCGGGGAAGTTTGGTAATCATAATATGAGGTAACTTGACTGAAATAGGAGGTGACGTGGCCTGGAGTGGTTTAGCGATCTACGTCGCTGCCTCTGGAGCACATGTATGATGTATGGCTGCCAGAATGGGTTCAAATCCGGCCCACTGCTCTTTCAGCACTCTCTCTCCTATCTTTCACCTCCATCTCTCTCAATCCAATAAACATCCAATAAAGAAAATAAATAGGAGGTGACATAAGGTGTTCAGCCCTTGGTACACACGTGGCAGCGGCTGACCTGCTGGCGCTGTTGATTGGCGGCACGCGCAAGGGAAGGGGGCGGTGCCAAACTGCTTGGTTAGGGTAACGCGGGTCAGCCAGAAGCTGTAGACATTGGCAAAGTATTGGCACGTGCCACTCCACGAGACTGAGTCTGCCCCAGAGTGCGTAGAGGATAGTGTGAGCAATACACAGTCATATACACACACTCCTACTGTATATACATAACACACACACACATACATTAAAACATCAACACACAGCTTTGCACACAATAAAGTCATACACACATGCAGAGATCCCCTCCACAAACTCGGGGGGGGGGGACAGCTGGGGGCGATGTGATCTTGGCTTCGAGGGCGTCTCACACACGGCACAGCTGCTGATGTGGGCGAGGATGTCGCGGCCCGACACGGGCATCACGGGCATGGCCGCAGTGGTGGAGAGCCTGTAGGACTTGTCGTTGCGGCTGGCGTGGTCACAGGTGCCTGTGTTGCAGTAGGAGATGGGCATGGTGCTGAAGACTTGCAGACACGAGCCTGCCTGGCCTGGGGGGGAGGGGGGTTGTGTACATGTGAATCGGGATTGGGGTCAATTCCTTTTTAATTCAGCCAATTCAGAAGGTAAACTGAAATCCCAGATCCAACTTCCAAAAGTTGGGTTAAACTGAACTCTGATGTGAATACATTGAAAGAGACACAAAGTAGAGATGCCTAATAAGTCACTATCCTGTCTCTCTCTATCACACACACACACACACACACACACACACACACACACACACACACACACACACGGTCACCCTGAGGACCCTGATGACCTGTGGGGAGAGGGAGGGAGAGAGATAAGTTGAGTTGGGTACATGTGTTTACACCGAAGGACTAATGTATACATGTGAGATGAGAGGTTAGTATACTGAATTATGTTGAGATCCACAGTGAGACGGCTTAAGGCTTAGCTACTTCTGTTACTTTTGAAGTGAGAGTCTGTGTCTCTGTGTGTGCACTGTGTGTGTGTGCCTTTACCATGTTGTCCCACGAAACCTTGCTGTCCATGAGCGCCTGGGTCTCCTAAAGGTCCAGGTGGACCTAGAGCTCTGTTACTCCCTGGAGGCCCTCGCAACCCAGCATGACCCTTAGGACCCAGGAGAGAACACAAACACCACAACCAGTCAGTGTGGAGGTCAGGATGCGCGCACACACACACACACACACACACACACACACACACCTCTCCTCTTTCTGTAGGTCACCTACCATGAGGCCCAGCATTGCCCTAGGGCCCAGGGAGCCCAAAGGGGGCTGATACCATCTAAAACGCGACCGGGGCGGTCTTTGGGACCTGCAGGGTTATACAGAGGAACCGCGTTGTCAAAGGGACAGGCTAAAACAGCTAGAAGTGTCTCAGTTAGCTCTGCTGGTCTCAGCGGTCACCGGCGTCTGCCATAGGCACCTGGATGACCTCTTGGTCCGTTGGGGCCCATGTGACCCCCGGGGCCTCTGGCACCTATCAGAAAATATCATTAGGCACCAAATAGAAGAAAACAGACATCGACTTGCCAAAGAAAAAATAGTCATTTTCGTTTTAACACGTTTTCTGTTTTGGAGTTGTGTGTTGTGTGGTTACCTTTCGGTCCTTGTGGTAGTCTGGTGGCCTGGGGGGGCCTGCGTCTCCTGGGGAGGGCACTGCAGTCCTAGTGGGACCCAGTTCACCGGGTGGTCCTTAAAACAGAGCACTTGAATACTGGAAAACACACACAGAAACACCTTACACATGGTAACCCCCATCCCCCCCCATCCCATCCCCCCCCCCCCCCTACGCACCAGAGTATGTGAGCAGAGCGGAGCTGGAGCAGACCGAGGAGCGGAGCATGCCCAATTTGACTGGAGCGAGATTCCCAAAGTCTGGAGCGTAGGCCTTCACTCCAATTTCATTCCAGTAGCCTCCAGTAGAGCTCAAAGCATTCCTGGCCAAGCATGCATCTGTAGTCTACTAGTTTGCTGCTATAGCACCTTGCTTTAGCTACTGTCATGGAGTTCACTAAATATTTTCATAAAGAAACTAATAGAACACACAGGTGCTAAATCAAGGTGAGTTACAAAGATGAGGACTAAGAGCAAGAGAGGGAGTGTGGTGATGTAGTGTCCACAACTAAAGAGTCATTGTGGAATATGAAAAGACACTTATCCCGAAAGCATGATGGTGTACTTATTATGCTAAAAGAAAGGAACGAGGTGGGTAGCTAACTATACTGAACAAAAATATAAAAACGCAATATGCAACAATTTTACTGAGTTGCAGTTCATATAAGTAAATAAGGCAATTTAAATAAATAAATTAGGCCCTAATCTATGGATTTCACATGACTGGGAATACAGATATGCATCTGTTGGTCACAGATACTTTTTTTTTTTTTAAAGGTAGCGGTGTGGATCAGAAAAACAGTCAGTATCTGGTATGACCACCATTTGCCTCATAAAGCGCGATACATCTCCTTCACATAGAGTTGATCAGGCTGTTGATTGTGGCCTGTGGAATGTTGTCCCAAACCTCTTCAATGGCGGCGCGAAGTTGCTGGATATTGGCAGGAAATGGAACACGCTGTTGTACACGTCGATCCAGAGTATACCAAACATGCTCAATAGGGGACATATCTGGTGAGTATGCAGGCCATGGAAGAACTGGGACATTTTCAGCTTCCCAGAATTGTGTACAGATCTTTGCGACATTGTCATGCTTAAACATGAGGTGATGGCGGATGAATGAATGACACGACAATGGGCCTCAGGATCTCATCACGGTATCTCTGTGCATTTAAATTGCCATCGATAAAATTGAATTATGTTTGTTGCCCGTAGCTTATGCCTACCTATATCCATAACCCCACCGCCACCATTTGACAATGTTTTCATCAGAAAACCGCTCGCCCACATGACGCCATAACGTGGTCTGCGGTTGTGTAAGGCTGGTTGGACATACTGCCAAACTCTCTAAAGCGATGTTGGAGGTGGCTTATGGTAGAGAAATTACCAGTCAATTCTCTGGCAACAGCTCTGGTGGATTCCTGCAGTCAGCATGCCAATTGCACACTCCATCAAAACATGAGATTTCAGTGGCATTGTGTTGTGTGACAAAACTGCACATTTTAGAGTAGCCTGTGCACCTGTGTAATGATGATGCTGTTTAATTAGCTTATTGATATGCCACACCTGTCAGGTAGATGGATTATCTTGGCAAAGGAGAAATGCTCACTAAACTCATTTGTGCACTACATTTTAGAGACATAAGCTTTTTGTGCGAATGGAAAAATTCTGGGATCTTTTATTTCAGCTCATAAAACATGGGACCAACACTTTACATGTTGTGTTTATATTTTTGTTCAGTATAAGTGTGTCATTGTAGTAAAGTATTTCAGATCTGTTAAAAGTTTTGTTCATTTTTGTTCTATTATCTATACGATAGGCCATAATAGGATTTTGGCTCAATAGGCCTGGCATATTCCCACTTTCAAGGAGCTTTCTGTTTTGATTGGGTTATTTGGCCTAAAAACCGTTAGGCCTACCTACAGAAGAAAAAGAAAAAAAACTCTGCATCTCTGCCCAGCCTGGCAAGAGTGGCCAAAAGGGTGTTTAGCATCCCCAGTGGCTCTGCATTAGCAGAGAGGATATTCTCTACTGCTGGCCTGCTCTCCAGGCACCATCTCGTCAGCCTGAAGCCACAGACTCTGGCCAAACTCGTGTTTCGAAAAATTAATTAAAAGGCATTGTAGACTGAGCCTAATAAGACATTTTTCGATTCATTTGTATTTAATTCTAAGTAAGTCACAGCCTATATGCACAATGTATAGACTATAATGATTTAACACAACAAAATGTTTAAATGCTGAGCCCTTTATGTCCCTACCAGGCTAGTGTGTTGCAATCGCAAATGCTTCACAATGTATTTCTTTGTAGGCTGTAGCCTTGAACAAATTTAAATAATATAGCCTAAATAATTCATTTTCTTCCCTTCTTAGTCTCCATCTGGCTCCTGACCTATTTAGAGTGTTTATATGCTGTTTAATAGGACATGTAGCCTATTTGAAATGGTGAGCGCTTCTTACATTTACCTTTTCATGTTTATTAAAATACTTTTCATTCAAATCATATGGTTTGGTTTCAATACTTCAAAACCAAATGGTTGGTCCAGGTAGTCACACAAATAGATGGGTGTTGGTTCAATTGTGATTTTAATGAATGGGGCAAATTCAGAGCGGCAGTTTTTCTTCCTGTCAGAGCAAAGCGGAGCAGTTGGAAAGGATGTGGAGCGTCGTGCTCCACGAGAGATGAGCAGGATTTCTGACCGCTCAACTCCGCTCACATACTGTGCTACGCATTCACTCACTGACAAACAGATACAGACAGACGCAAATACACACACACCTGGAGGTCCATGAATGCCTTCGTATCCTGGGTCTCCGTTGGGTCCTCTAAGTATAGTCTTGATTAAAGACTAATTGATTAGAATCAGGTGATGTTCTTCTGTGCACTCTTCACCTGAACCAACAGGGCGTCCTGGGGATCCTGAGAGACATCACACATTCAATCAACCATACAGGAGTTATTCAGTAGCTAACATCATGTTAACAACCCAACCACTCTAAAAAGCAATTCCATGCAACACTCATTTGTACACTACCAGTCAAAAGTTTGGACACACCTACCTAATAGTGAAGACATCAAAACTATGAAACAACACATATGGAATCATGTAGTAAAAAAAAGTGTTAAACAAATCAAAATATATTTTATATTTGAGATTCTTCAAATAGACACTCTTTGCCTTGATGACAGCTTTGCACACTCTTGGCATTCTCTCAACCAGCTTCATGAGATAGTCACCTGGAATGCATTTCAATTAACAGGTGTGCCTTCTTAAAAGTGAATTTGTGGAATTTATACCATACTCTGGAATTCTTATCTTCACATTGCCAACACCTCATCATCCCTAAATAACTTCAAGCGAAGACTGGGGGTCAGCCTGATGAACCAAACTACCCAATAATCCCCTCCATGAAGACTGGGGGTCAGCCTGATGAACCAAACTACCCAATAATCCCCTCCATGAAGACTGGGGGTCAGCCTGATGAACCAAACTACCCAATAATCCCCTCCATGAAGACTGGGGGTCAGCCTGATGAACCAAACTACCCAATAATCCCCTCCATGTAGCCTAACTCTCACACTCATACACATGCACACACACATAATCAAACATGGTTTTTGTTGTATACTAAGTATATCATGTACATTTATAATTAATATGCTTTGTTTGATTGAACAAAGTTGTTTTTTTACTTACATTTGTTGAGTGGTTTTCATATCAGCCCTTTTGGGCTTCCAACCTCACCTGCACACCGTTTTTACACGTTATTTTTTATCTGTACTGTCTTGTCTTTCACTTATTTTCTTCAGTGCGAATAAATAAAACCTAATATATATATAATTTGTTGTGATCTAAAACCAGTAAATTAAAAATATTCCAAAGAGAAGAAAAAAAGGCTTAATACAAGTAATTTATCCTATTTCAAGATATAATTGTTTGACATACGAGATATGATCATACACTCATAGTATACAGTGCTGTCAGACTACTGTGATGTCACCACTAAACTGTATACAGGGCTGTCAGACTACTGTGATGTCATCTCTAAACTGTATACAGGGCTGTCAGACTACTGTGATGTCATCTCTAAACTGTATACAGGGCTGTCAGACTACTGTGATGTCATCTCTAAACTGTATACAGGGCTGTCAGACTACTGTGATGTCATCTCTAAACTGTATACAGTGCTGTCAGACTACTGTGATGTCACCTCTAAACTGTGTGGGAGTTTTAGTCCAGTAGGCTTGGTCAGGGAAAACCGCTCTGTATGATCAACTAATCTCATCTCCTGTATTCTGTTGATGTCATCATCTCAAAGCTGTAATCCGCCCTAATAGCATTGTTTGTGACTGTTTGCTCTGTTTGAAATGTGTCCAAAAGTAGTGCCCCAGATTCTCAGGCTCTTGCCAAAAGTAGTGTAGTGCACTGTATAGGGAATAGGGTGGCATTTTGGATGTATTGTATTGTGATCACCTCTGTGTCCCGGAGGACCAGGTGGTCCAGGAGTCACCTGGGTCACCTGTAGAATATGGTCAGGGTTGGAGTTTCAGTTAGGCACGACATCAGGATACAGAGGAGATATTGGTCCGTATTACAGCACTTTCACTCTGATAATAACCCATGTATTGGAAACTTCTCCCCTGTCCCTTTAGCTAATTTTCCCCAAACATCAGACACCCCCTAACCTCGGACACTCTCTAGCGGTTGGAGGACTGAATCACCTCGAGCTCAACATTTAAATGGACTGAAATATAACGGTAAGTTTTGTGACTAACGACACCCTTTTAGCTAGCTGACCACCGATTTTCAGTGCAATTTCTGTAAGTTAAGTTAGGTTTTGAGAGTTTTCAAAAAAGTTATATGTACACATTTTGTGGAACACGCTGCATATTGTAAAATTCGACTGCGCGACAGACCACACCTAATTTAATATCCAACTTTTTACCTCTGAAATATAGCTAACGGATGTTCTAATGTTGCTATCTTAGTTGCTAAATGTTGATAGAACTGCTAAGTAAGCAAAAAGGAAAGAAATTGTAAGTGTTAGATAATACATATCACGAAAACAGCTGCATGTTGTCAAGCTTTACCGTATCAAAATTGGAGTCCTCTGACGGAGGCGTTTTGCACAATCTGCAAAAATGTATTTGGAACTTTGAACCATGAACTTTTTGACACCTATCACTGTTGGCTATGTTTCATCTTACAACAGCTACATAGAGGCAGTATTTAGTTAAATGGTACAATGTATGCATCAATATTACACTAATTGGGACACTAATTTTCATTACAGATAACATCAAACAAAAAACGTGGGTACACTTTCAGTTATTGTGAAAACTTTCATCACCTTTCAATGCCTTAGCTTTGAAATGTAAATGTTTATACATATTCAGATTGAGTTATCTTTCTAAAATGTGTATAGTATGCCAAGTTATTTAGCTACATGTATTTACCACTGCAGCATGGAGAAAGTCAAGAGGAAGCAGTGGAGTGAGGTGGACATGTTCCATGCCATGGAGGACTGCGGGGCAGGGATGGCTATCCGCCAGGCTGCCAAGGTTAGGCATCTTTTGTTTTTAGGAGATTACCATGTGTATGTGAATTTTATCTGCTAGTAACAGTTTTATTTTCTTATCTACCAAGGTGCATGGTGTACCTCGGCAGACCCTGGCGGACAGGCTGAGCGGCCGGGTGACCCATGGTTGTCGCAGTGGACCACCCACATTGCTTGCACCAGAGGATGAAAAGTCTCTGGTGCAGTACTGTATCTACTGCGCCAGCCATGGGTTCCCCTTCACCAGACAGAGGCTGATGAAATACGCCGACAAAATACGCAGGTATTTGGTGTTCTATGTGTTTATGTATGTAGAATGCTGGACTGACTGTTATTTTACATTTACATTTTAGTCATTTAGCAGACGCTCTTATCCAGAGCGACTTACAGGAGCAATTAGGGTTAAGTGCCTTGCTCAAGGGCACATTAACGTCATTTAGCAGACGCTCTTAGCCAGAGCGACTCACAAATTGGTGCGTTCACCCTATAGCCAGTGGGATAACCACTTTACAATTTGGGGGGGGGGTTATCAATGTGTGTGATGTAAATGTGGATGTGTATGGTGATGCCAAAACAAACATTTTCATCCTGGATGGACAATTATATATTCTATTCTATTGTAGGTTTCGGCACCCACGGGAAACAATCCCACCACTGGGGAAGAGGTGGTGGGAAATGTTCAGGAGGAGGCACAAGAACCTAAGCATGAGGAGGCCGGACACCCTGGACAGGGGGAGAGCTGAGTGTGCCACACGTCCGACGATGGACACCTTCTTCACTTCTTATGAGAAGCACTTGGAGGAGAGTGGGTTGAGGGAGAAACCCAGACAAATCTATAACTGCGATGAGTCTGGGTTTCGTAGCGACCAGAGCAGGCACAGAGTGCTGGCTCCCCGGGGCGCAAAACACGTGTACCAGCAGGCTCCGGGGACCAAGGAGCACATCACAGTGCTGGCCTGCTTCAACGCAACTGGGGAGGACATCCCCCCGTTTATCATCTACCCCAAGTGTTTCCCCGGTGGCCACTACACACTGGGAGGCCCCCCCCAAGCCTTGTATGGACGGTCAAGCAGTGGCTACATTGACGGGGACCTGTTCAGGAAGTGGTTTCAGCACTTCATTAAGTATGCAGTGAAAGAGCGCCCTCTCCTTCTCCTCTTCGATGGGCACAAGAGCCACATGGACCCGGAAGTGCTCGCGGTGGCACTAAGGGAAGGGGTTATACTTCTTTGTCTTCCACCACACTGCACCCATGTCCTGCAGCCGCTGGACGTGGCATACTTTGGCCCTTTAAAGGCTGAGTTCTCCAAGGTAGCTGGAGACCTTAGCCATTTTGACCACTCCTACATGGTAAACAAATCAGAATTTGCCAGAGTATTCCGCTACCCGTACCAGCGATGCAAGGACATGCGCTATGTGGTGGAAGGGTTTAAGAAGTGTGGCCTCTTCCCTTTTGACCCTTCAGCCATTGAAGGGTCCCGTTTAATGCAGTCTCGGACCCTACCGGGTCCCAACACCGCCTCTACTGGAACCAGCAGCAATGTGCCATCCATCAGCACCTCCTCCCCAGCGACCACAGGAGGACCCTCAGCCCCTGCCCCAGTCCCAGCTGCTGCTCCAGTCCCATCCCTAGCTCTAGAAGAGCACCCCCTAATAGAGGGGGGGCTGATAGCGAAGGACCTGGGGCACATCCTTACTGTCCTGAAGTATCGGCTGGACCGATACAGAAGACTCCCTGTGGTCGCCACATGCCTCACCGGGGAGGAATACACGCGCCAGTGGCAGGAGAGGGGTGAGAAGGAGAGGGCCGGGGCAGAGGAGAAAGAGCGTCGGGCAGCCCTCAGAACACAGAGGGCACAGGAGAGGGCTGCCATGGATGAGACCATTGACGCCATCGCCTCTGCTGGACCCCCTGCTGGAACCACTCCTGACAGCTGCATCACCACTGCCAGTGCCTCCCAGTGTGCAACACCTGTAGGAGCCGCCGGAGTCCCCAGCTGCAGAAGAAGGCCACATGCCTACTCTCCCGGCCACACCATCGTCGGCCCCTCAACCCCACCATTACAAACACCAGCTCCTCCAAGCCATCGTCGGTGGTTTTGTCCACCACCACCCCAATGCACACCACCCCCCATGTCTGTCACCACCAACACGGCCTCCTCTGGACCAACTGCCTCCTCCGTCTCCCCTGGTCACACCACCATAGCAGCCTCGTCTGGTGTCCCTGCCCCCTGCAATTTGAATACCACCACCTCCACAGGTAAACACATGTTAAATTACGAAAAAATGACTGTTTGTTATCTGTTTTATAAAACAGCAATGTAAAAAATATATATATATCTTTATATATCTACAGTAAATAGCACCAGCCCTCAAGTCATCTCCGCCTCCTCCAAAACCTCTGCAGCTTCCTCCAGAGGTATTGATGTAAAAAAAGTTGAAAAGGGTTTTCATGCAACATGCTCTGTCTAACACTACTTTTTCTCAAACTGCAGCACAGAAAAGGAAGAGAAAAGCTACACCGGTCACATCTGTCACACCACCCATGGCACCACTCTCAGGTACTTCATAATCTGTTTTTCTCGCTCTCTCAGTTGTATCAATTACTATTGTTGTTGAAGAACTTCTACATTTTGCAAAACCATATTAATCAACTTGTATTATTATTTAATTTTTTATAAAAGAAGACACCACCTGCTGTGCTCGCTGCGGGGAGCGTGATCCGCCTGCAAGCTCCTCTCAGGAGTGTAGATCCGAAGTGCCATGGGTGTGCTGTGACTTTTGCCAGCACTGGTTCCACTGCAGGTGTGTGCAGTGGGATCAAGAGGTAGCGGTGGAGCTGGATTTTTATTGTGATTTTTGTGACAATATAGGGATGGAGGTCGAGATTTAATTGTTTGTTTTGTTTGTGTTCATATGAAATTATTTATTTGTTCAAAAAAATAAATGTCTAAAATTTAATATATATATTTATTGAACCCATCTTGTGTATTTCTTCCTTTACTTTCCAAGTGCACCTCAGCAACACAAACTCCAACAGTGTTTTCATTGTTTTATGTTAATGCACATAACTGAAATTAAAGTGTATTTGATGTAAATTATTAATACTCATATTTCATTTGGTTACAACACTGAATATGTTGGTGAAGAACCATTTTTTAAGAGTCCACAAGAGGGCGCACCGGGCTACGCAATGAAAAGTTGACAGGCAAATCATTATTTTTTACCTGAAGACTAGCCAACTAGTCAACTATCTAGTAAACACGTCGGGTACGTGGTTGGTGTCTCTTTTTTCAACAAAATTAAACGGATATATCTTGTAATTGAACAAAATAGTAAGGTGCCCAATAACTGGGGGCCGTATACAGATAATACGGGACGTATTTTTTTGCTAAACCGCTTATCAAAAGCAGATAACAGTAATATTTTCAAATGAAATGTCAAACTTGCTAATTGCTAAACCGTTAGCTAACATTTTTACGACACCAATAATCACAAAACATTGAAGGCTTGATCACAAGATAACACTGTTGAAGGTAATATATTTCTTAAACGCTGTTGAATATGACGATAATACGGGATTCTACGCTATAACCTCTGGTTATCCTTATCATGTTTGTTGTATCTCTACTAAGCCTGGGAATCCTGGACGGCCTGTTGTTTTGGCCCCTGCAAGGAGCCACAACAACAGTCACTGGCATGGCAACTCACAGTAACACCCACATACCAAGATACTCACATATAACATTCCTGTGTCTTAAAGACATTTGATCTTACATTACTTCCAAGACAACTTACTTGGAAAGGAATAATACTCTCAATTTACACACTTACAGACATACTGAATCTCATTTATCAACATTGAGTAGCATTATTTTGTCTGCTAATTAATTAATATTAGCATTTCTTTAACCAAAGTTTTAGTCGTTTAATGAGGTAAACAATGAACATGCAAGAAGTAATGATGTTTTATTGTGTAACTGATCACCGACTGGTCTAGGGAATCCCACTACACATCTGAAGCCTTTAGGTCCTGGTGGTCTGAGGGGGCCGGGTAGACCAGGTCTACCAGATGGTCCTGGGGGCCCCTTCTCATATCCAGGGGGACCATCCCACCCATTCACCCCTGGTTTACCTGGTGGCCCACTTGGGCCCTTTTCTTTCCTTGATTTAATTTTTTTAGGGTGTAAATCAGCTTTAATACTGCAGATAGATTGTAACTTCTATCAATGTAATTGTCTGCATCACTTCCAATCCCCCATATATGTTTTTTTAAACAAACAAACAAATATATACACACACGCACACACACACACACACACACACACACACACACACACACACATACATACATACACATACACTACCGTTCAAAAGTTTGGGCTCACTTAGAAATGTCCTTGTTGTAAGGTTCTGTATTTGTTTTCTTAGTTCACCTTTTGTTCTTGTACGTAGCCCTGTCTTTCATTTTTGTTCATTGATTTCACCTGTGTTAGTTACTCACCTGGTCTCATCAGCTCCTTATTTAGTTAAGTTCTTTCTGTTTGTGCCTTGTGAGGTATTGTTTGTTTTGACTCTACTAAGCCTTTTTATAGCTTGTTTGTGAGAACCAGTTACAGCCTTCAGTCCTAGTTGTTTTGATTCTCCTGCCTGTTTGCCTACCTGTGTATGACCATTGCCTGCCTGTGACCATTCCTGCCTTTTGCGAAGGCGATTAAACACCTGCCGCGCTCTGCGTCAACAGAAAAAGCCATATCTCAGACTGGCCAATAAAAAGAAAAGATTAAGATGGGCAGTCTAAGTTATGGCTTTTTCTTTGCAACTCTGCCTAGAAGGTCAGCATCCCGGAGTCGCCTCTTCACTGTTGACTTTGAGACTGGTGTTTTGCGGGTGCTATTTAAATGAAGCTACCAGTTGAGGACCTGTGAGGCGCCTGTTTCTCAAACTAGACACTGTAATACATTTGTCCTCTTGCTCAGTTGTGCACCGGGGCTCCCACTCCTCTTTCTATTCTGGTTAGAGCCAGTTTGCGCTGTTCTGTGAAGGGAGTAGTACACAGCGTTGTACGAGATCTTCAGTTTCTTGGCAATTTATCGCATGGAATAGCCTTCATTTCTCAGAACAAGAATAGACTGACGAGTTTCAGAAGAAAGTTATTTGTTTCTGGCCATTTTGAGCCTGTAATCTAACCCACAATTGCTGATGCTCCAGATACTCAACTAGTCTCAAGAAGGCCAGTTTTATTGCTTCTTTAATCAGCACAACAGTTTTCAGCTGTGCTAACATAATTGCAAAATGGTTTTCTAATGATCAATTAGCCTTTTAAATAAAAAAATAAATATGCCATTTAGCAGACGCTTTTATCCAAAGCGACTTACAGTCATGTGCGCATACATTTTTACGTATGGGTGGTCCCGGGGATCGAACCCACTACCCTGGCGTTACAAGCGCCATGCTCTACCAATTGAGCTACAGAGGACCTTCAGCCTTTTAAAATGATAAACTTGGATTAGCAAACACAACGTGCCACTGGAACACAGGACTGATGGTTGCTGATAATGGGCCTCTGTACGCCTTTGTAGATATTCCATTAAAAATCTGCCGTTTCCAGCTACAATAGCCATTTACAACATTAATAATGTCTACACTGTATTTCTGATCAATTTGATGTTATTTTAATGGACAAAGAAATTGCTTTTCTTTAAAAAAACAAGGACATTTCTAAGTGAGCCCAAACTTTTGAACGGTAGTGTGTGTGTGTCTATATCCTTAAAAAAAAAAAAAAATCCTTTATTACTTTCCAACCCCACCACCCCTCCCTTAATTGGAGTAAACTAGTGAACAACAACGCTTAGGCCTCTACTTCCAGCTTAGACATACTATATACATTTTATGGACAGTCAATTTTACAATAATTCTATTTTGTTTGTTTTTACTCCTGAATTTCCTTTACCCTCAACCTCTCTGATCATTTTCATGATGTCCATTCGGTTTGCCTCTACATGCCATATCACCCAAACTGTGCTCTTTCACAAAAGTTCTCAATGTATATACAGTGGGGGGAAAAAAGTATTTAGTCAGCCACCAGTTGTGCATGTTCTCCCACTTAAAAAGATGAGAGAGGCCTGTAATTTTCATCATAGGTACACGTCAACTATGACAGACAAATTGAGAATTTTTTTTCCAGAAAATCACATTGTAGGATTTTTAATGAATTTATTTGCAAATTATGGTGGAAAATAAGTATTTGGTCACCTACAAACAAGCAAGATTTCTGGCTCTCACAGACCTGTAACTTCTTCTTTAAAAGGCTCCTCTGTCCTCCAATCGTTACCTGTATTAATGGCACCTGTTTGGACTTGTTATCAGTATAAAAGACACCTGTCCACAACCTCAAACAGTCACACTCCAAACTCCACTATGGCCAAGACCAAAGAGCTGTCAAAGGACACCAGAAACAAAATTGTAGACCTGCACCAGGCTGGGAAGACTGAATCTGCAATAGGTAAGCAGCTTGGTTTGAAGAAATCAACTGTGGGAGCAATTATTAGGAAATGGAAGACATACAAGACCACTGATAATCTCCCTTGATCTGGGGCTCCACGCAAGATCTCACCCCGTGGGGTCAAAATGATCACAAGAACGGTGAGCAAAAATCCCAGAACCACACGGGGGGACGTAGTGAATGACCTGCAGAGAGCTGGGACCAAAGTAACAAAGCCTACCATCAGTAACACACTACGCCGCCAGGGACTCAAATCCTGCAGTGCCAGACATGTCCCCCTACTTAAGCCAGTACATGTCCAGGCCCGTCTGAAGTTTGCTAGAGTGCATTTGGATGATCCAGAAGAGGATTGGGAGAATGTCATATGGTCAGATTTTTGGTAAAAACTCAACTCGTCGTGTTTGGAGGACAAAGAATGCTGAGTTGCATCCAAAGAACACCATACCTACTGTGAAGCATGGGGGTGGAAACATCATGCTTTGGGGCTGTTTTTCTGCAAAGGGTCCAGGACGACTGATCCGTGTAAAGGAAAGAATGGGGCCATGTATCGTGAGATTTTGAGTGAAAACCTCCTTCCATCAGCAAGGGCATTGAAGATGAAACGTGGCTGGGTCTTTCAGCATGACAATGATTCCAAACACACCGCCCGGGCAACGAAGGAGTGGCTTCGTAAGAAGCATTTCAAGGTCCTGGAGTGGCCTAGCCAGTCTCCAGATCTCAACCCCATAGAAAATCTTTGGAGGGAGTTGAAATCCGTGTTGCCCAGCGACAGCCCCAAAACATCACTGCTCTAGAGGAGATCTGCATGGAGGAATGGGCCAAAATACCAGCAACAGTGTGTGAAAACCTTGTGAAGACTTACAGAAAACGTTTGACCTGTGTCATTGTCAACAAAGGGTATATAACAAAGTATTGAGAAACTTTTGTTATTGACCAAATACTTATTTTCCACCATCATTTGCAAATAAATTCATACAAAAATCCTACAATGTGATTTTCTGGATTTCTTTTCCTCATTTTGTCTGTCATAGTTGACGTGTACCTATGATGAAAATTACAGGCCTCTCTCATCTTTTTAAGTGGGAGAACTTGCACAATTGGTGGCTGACTAAATACTTTTTTTCCCCACTGTACTTACTATGGACACAGTATGTTTTACATTAGCTATTTTGTTGTTATTAGTTGTTATTAGTCCCAACCTTCAGCTCAATTCAACCCCTCCCATCTATCTCTTAACACCATCCATATTGGATTTCTACTTGCCATATATTTCTCAACTGTACTGTAATGTTTCACAAAAGTTCTGAACCCTTCTATTCTCATTGTTTCTACAGATTGTAATTTTTGTTGTTGTTGCTAAAAGTATTATTATATTATTGATGGATTGACTATGACTTTTCAGATCACCCAGTAGTGCTATCTGCAGGGTTAGCTCCAGGTAAATATTGCAATCCTTCAGCCATTCCTGGACCTGTGACCAAAAACACGGAACTCGCATGTCGGGACGACGAGATGGACCTTGATACACTCATCGCCACGTCCATTAGTCTTGACGATATGTTGAGAGACCAACAGCATTCCCAACACCACCCGGAGCCTCGACGCTCACCCCATCTGAGCTATGGAAGTCCTCACCCATGGAGGTGGGCAGCACCCCCTACACCACCTGTCACCAAACCATTGTTTTTAGTTCCCCTAACGGTGAATAGTTCTTCCTTCTCTTCGCTTTCGACGGCAATGATAGATTCCGGATCAGCGGGGAACCTTATCGATAGGGAGCTGGTCTCTGAATGTGGGTTGCCCACCGTGCCACTGCCTTCGCTACATGTCACCTCGCTGGACAATAAACCACTTTGATCAGGCACCATTACGCACATCACTTTCCCCATCACCATTCCCACCCTACCGGAGCACCACGAGGAGCTGTCCTTCCACATCGTCACGTCACCCCTTCACCGGATCGTCTTGGGATTGCCCTGGCTCAGACTACACAACCCCACCATCAATTGGATCACCAAGAGGATCACAGCCTGGTCCCCCTCATGCCGGAGGACCTGCCTGCCGGTAGTTTGTTGTTCCACGTCAGTGGAGAGTCCGGAGTCCGCCCTCCAGCCCAACATTCCACATGAGAACGCAGATCTCTCCGATGTCTTCTATGTTCCAAGGCTAAGTGTCTCCCTCCTCACAGGCCCTGGGACTGCACCATTGACCTACTGGAGGGACACCACCCCCTGAAGAGTCGCATTTACTCCCTCTCCATATCGGTAACTGAGGCCATGGAAAAGTATGTGGCGTAGACCCGGAAACAGGGGTTAATCAGACACTCTACCTCTCCTGCCTCCGCCAGCTTCTTCTTCATGGCCAAAAAAGATGGAGGACTGAGGCCGTGCACTGACTACCGGGTGCTGAACGCAGTCACCACCAAGTACTGGTTCCCCCTCCCTCTGGTTCCGTCGGCCATCGAGCAGCTGCGAGGGGCCCGGCACTTTACCAAGTTGGATCTGAGGAGTGCCTACAACCTGATCCGAATCCAGGAAGGAGACAAGTGGAAGACGGCATTCAGCACTACCTCAGGCCACTATGAATACTGCGTCAAGCCCTACGGCCTCGCCAACTCACCTTCCGTGTTCCATTCCTTCGTCAATGACGTGTTCCGAGACATGCTGCGTGGACAGGTGGTGGTGTACATCGACGATATCCTGATCTACTCGGCTACGTTCGAGGAGCACGTCAGGGACATCCGAGCGGTCCTACTCCGCCTCCGGGAACACAGCCTGTTGGTGAAGGGGGAGAAATGTGAATTCCACCAACAGGCCATCTCCTTCCTAGGATACAGGATCAGTCCTCAGGGGGTGTTCATGGAAAGAGCGAAGACGGACGCCGTCAGGTCATGGCCAGTCTCACCACCATCAAAAGGCCTACAGTGCTTCCTGGGCTTCACAAATTTCTACCGGCGTTTCATCAGGTCCTTCAGCTCCATAGCCGCCCCGCTCACTCGAAAAAGCATACCCCCGCAGAGAGGAACTATGGAGTTGGAGACAGGGAGCTGTTGGCGGTGGTCCTCGCTCTGGAGGAATGGAGACACTGGCTGGAGGGCGCAGCCCATCCATTCTGGATTATCACGGGCCACCGGAATTTGGAGCACATATGGGCAGCGAAACGGATGAACTCTCGTCAAGCCAGGTAGGCCCAATTTCTTACTCGCTTTCAGTTTATTCTGTCCTACCGCCCAGGATCCCAGAATGTGAAAGCCGACGCACTCTCCAGGATGCGCCATACCAGAGAAGGGAAGGACCTTGGGGATCCTGCCTCCGTCTCTCATCGTGGCACCTATCGTTTGGGATGTGGACGAAGACATCCGCCTGGCGGTTAAGGAGGACCCAGCGCCTGCCAACGCCCCTCCGGGGCGCGTGTATGCACCCACCAGGGTCCGTCACCGCCTGCTGATCTGGGCTCACACCACCCTTACGGCAGGGCACTCCGGTATTATGCGCACCCTACATTCTCTCTCACAAAAATACTGGTGGCCCACCTTGGCTACTGATGTCTCCCGCTATATCAACTCCTGTTCCGTATGTGCCCAAACGAAGACACCTCGGAACTAGTTCCAGTTCCTCTCCCCGGGCCTCAGTCGAATGGGCAGGTGGAGCGCATGAACCAGGAGCTGGTGAGGTTTCTTCATTGTCACTGTCAGGACCGGCAGGGTGAGTGGGCGAGGTTTCTTCCCTGGGCAGAATATGCCCAGAACTCCCTCGTTCACTCCTCCACGGGGCTCACTCCCTTCCAGTGCGTCATGGGGTACCAGCCAGCCCTGGCCCCTTGGACACCCAGCCAGACCAATGCGCCCGCTGTTGACGAGTGGTTCCGCAGGGCCGGACAAGTCTGGAATGCCGCCCATGTCCATCTCCAGAGGGCCATTCGTCGGCAGAAGGACCAAGCCGACCGCCACCGCAGTGAGGCCCCCATATTCCAGGTAGAACTCAGACGGCACACAATACCCCATAATGTCAAAATGAAAACAGGATTTTATAAATGTTTGCAAATGTATTTTAAAAAAAAACGGAAATACCTTATTTACATAAGTATTCTGACCCTTTACTCAGTACTTTGTTGAAGCACCTTTGGCAGCGATTACAGACTTGAGTCTTCTTGGGTATGACGCTACAAGCTTGGCACAACTGTATTTGGGGAGTTTCTCCCATTCTTCTCTGCAGATCCTCTCAAGCTCTGTCAGGTTGGATGGGGAGTGTCGCTGCACAGCTATTTTCAGGTCTCTCCAGAGATGTTCGATTGGGTTCAAGTCCGGGCTCTGGCTGGGCCACTCCTCCTGCGTTGTCTTGGCTGTGTGCTTAGGGTCGTTGTCCTGTTGGAAGGTGAACCTTCGCCCCAGCCTGAGGTCCTGAGCGCTCTGGAGAAGGTTTTCATCAAGGATCTCACTGTACTTTGCTCCGTTCATCTTTCCCTCGATCCTGACTAGTCTCCCAGTCCATGCCGCAGAAAAACATCCCCACAGCATGATGCTGCCACCACCATGCTTCACCGTAGGGATGGTGCCAGGTTTCCTCCAGACAAGAGACTTGGCATTCAGGCCAAAGCGTTCAATCTTGGTTTCATCAGACCAGAGAATCTTATTTCTCATGGTCTGAGAGTCCATTATGTGCCTTTTGGCAAACTCCAAGCGGGCTGTCATGTGTATTTTACTGAGGAGTGGCTTCCGTCTGGCCACTCTACCATAAAGGCCTGATTGGTGGAGTGCTGCAGAGATGGTTGTCCTTCTGGAAGGTTCTCCCATCTTCACAGAGGAACTCTGGAGCTCTATCAGAGTGACCATCGGTTTCTTGGTCACCTCCCTGACCAAGGGCCTTCTCCTCTGATTACTCAGTTTGGCCGAGCAGCCAACTCTAAGAAGAGTCTTGGTGGTTCCAAACTTCTACCATTTAAGAATGATGGAGGCCACTGTGTTCTTGGGGACCTTCAATGCTGCAGAAATGTTTTGGTACCCTTCCCCAGATCTGTGCCTCGACACAATCCTGTATCGGAAGCTCTACGGACAATTCCTTCAACCTCTTGGCTTGGTTTTTACTCTGACATGCACTGTCAACTGTGGGACCTTATATAGACAGGTGTGTGCCTTTCCAAATCATGTCCAATCAAATGAATTTACTTCAACTCAAGGATGATCAATGGTAACAGGATGCACCTGAACTCAATTTAAAGTCTCATAGCAAAGAGTCTGAATACTTATGTAAATAAGGTATTTCTGTTTTGTATTTTTTATACATTTGCAAAAAAAATTGAAAACCCTTTTTTTGCTTTGTTATTAACAGTATTTTGTGTAGATTGATGAAGATTTTAATCAATTTTAGAATAAGGCTGTAACGTAACATAATGTGGAAAAAGGGAAGGGGTCTGAATACTTTCTGAATACACTGTAAAGCCTTTTCTTTTGGGGTGTTGCTATAGGCCACCAAGTGCTAACAGTCAATATCTAAATAATATGTGTGAAATGCTTGATAGTGTATTTGATGTAAACAGAGAGGTCTACTTTCTTGGGGACCTGAATATTGACTGGTTTTCATCAAGCTGTCCACTCAAGAGGAAGCTTCTCACTGTAACCAGTACCTGTAATCTGGTTCAGGTTATTAATCAACCTACCAGGGTGTTTACAAACACTACAGGAACAAGATCATCCATATGTATCGATCACATTTTTACTAATACTGTAGAACTTTGTTCTAAAGCGGTATCCGTACCCATTGGATGCAGTGATCACAATATAGTGGCTATGTCCAGGAAAGCCAAAGTTCCAAAAGCTGGGTCTAAAATAGTGTATAAGAGATCATACAAAAGTTTTTGCTGTGACCCTTAAGTGAATGATGTTAAAAATATTTGTTGGTCTGATGTGATTAATAAGGAGAATCCAGATGCTGCATTTGATGAATTTCTGAAATTGCTTCTTCCAAATATTGATAAACATGCACCTGTTAAGAAACTGACTGTTAGAACTGTTAAGGCTCCATGCATAGATGAGGAATTGAAAAACTGTATGGTTGACAGAGATGGGGCAAAATGAGTGGCTAATAAGAGTGACTGCACGTTTGACTGGTTGACTTATTGCATATTGAGAAATTATGTGACTAAACTCAACAAAAAGAAGAAGAAACTGTATTATGAAGCCAAGATCAATGATATAAAGAATGATGGGAAAAAACTTTGGAGTACTTTAAATGAAATTATGGGCAGAAAGACATATTCAACTACATCTTTCATCGAATCAGATGGCTTTGTTCATCACAAAACCATTTGATGTTGCCAATAATTTTAATGATTACTTCATTGGCAAAGTGGGCAAACTTAGGCAGGAAGTGCCAACAACGAACAGTGAGCCATTGTACTCATGCATAAAAAACAAATAATGAAAGAAAAGCATTGCAAGTTTGAATTTTTTAAAGTAATGTGGGAGAGGTGGAGAAATTATTGTTATTGATCAATAATGACAAACCTCCTGGCACTGACAACTTAGATGGAAAGCTACTGAGGATGGTAGCTGAATCTATAGCCACTCCTATCTGTCATATCTTTAATCTGAGCCTAGAGGAAAGTCTTTGTCCTCAGGCCTGGCGTGAAGCCAAAGTCATTCCGCTACCCAAGAGAGGTAAAGTGGCCTTTACTTGTAATTGTTCTAACAGCAGACCTATCAGCTTGCTGCCAGCTCTTAGCAAATTGTTGGAAACAATTGTGTTTGACCAAATACAATGCTATTTCTCTGTAAACAAATTAACAACATACTTTTAGCATGCTTATAGAGAAGGGTACTCAACATGTGCTGCAACGATACAAATGACTGATGATTGGTTGAAAGAAATTGATAATAAGGAGATTGTGGGAGTTGCACTGTTAGATTTCAGTGCAGCCTTTGATATTATTGACCATAACCCGTTATTGAGAACACTTATGTGTTATGGCTTTTCAACCTCTGCCATATTGTGGATTCAGAGCTATCCATCTAATAGAACTCAGACGGTTTCTTTAATAGAAGCTTCTCTAATGTCAAACGTGTAAAGTGTGGTCTACCACAGGCCAGCTCTCTAGGTCCTCTACTCTTTTCTATTTTTACCAATGACCTGCCACTGGCATTAAACAAAGCATGTGTGTCCATGTATGCTGATGATTCAACAATATACGCATCAGCAGCCACAGCTAATGAAGTCACTGAAACCCTTAACAGAGAGTTATAGTATGTTTTGGAATGGGTGGCCAGTAATAAACTGGCCTGAACATCTCTAAAACTAAGAGCAGTGTATTTGGTACAAATCATTCCCTAAGTTCTAGACCTCAGCTGAATCTGGTAATGAATGGTGTGGCTGTTGAACAAGTTGAGGAGACTAAATTACTTGGTGTTACCTTAGATTGTAAACTGTCATGGTCAAAACATATAGATTTGATGGTTGTAAAGATGGGGAGAGGTCTGTCCGTAATAAAGACATGCTCTGCTTTTTTGACACCACACTCCAGAAAGCAAGTCCTGCAGGCTCTAGTTTTGTCTTATATTGATTACTGTCCAGTCGTGTGGTTGAGGGATGCAAGGAAAGATAAGCTGCAGCTGGCCCAGAACAGAGCGACATATCTTGCTCTTCATTGTAATCAGAGGGCTAATATAAATACCATGCATTCCAGTCTCTCTTGGCTAAGAGTTGAGGAGAGACTGACTGCATCACTTCTTCTTTTTATAAAAAACAACGTGTTGAAAATCCCAAATTGTTTACATAGTCAACTTACACACAGCTCTGACACACACACTTACCCCACCAGACATGCCACCAGGGGTCTTTTCACAGTCCCCAAATCCAGAACAAATTCAAGAAAGCGTACAGTATTATATAGAGCCATTATTGCATGGAACTCCATCCAATCTCATATTGCTCAAATGAACAGCAAACCTGGTTTTAAAAAACTGATAAAGCAACACCTCATGGCACAACGCCTCTCCCTTTTGACCTAGATAGTTTGTGTGTATGTATTGATATGTAGGCTACATGTGCCTTTTAAAAATGTATGTAGTTCTGTCCTTGAGCTGTTCTTGTCTATTAATGTTCTGTACAATGTCATGTTTCATGTTTTGTGTGGACCCCAGGAAGAGTAGCTGCTGGGGACAAATACTTTTTCATGGCACTATACATGTTTCACATTGCAATACATGTTCATATAAAGTAATTGCCTTTCACAATGCAATGCTCACATTACTTTTGATATGATTCTCTTCTCATTTGATAAAATAAATGTTTCTATTACTTAATCTGACTGCTCTTAATTGATAATCACTAAACCTATAGATTTTAAACTGCTATGTCTACTACAGATGTTGAACTAGATCATGAACATGTATTACTGTGAGGTTAAAACATATAAAGTATGATATATACAGTGGCTTGCGAAAGTATTCACCCCCCTTGGAATTTTTCCTATTTTGTTGCCTTACAACCTGGAATTAAAATGGATTTTTGGAGGGTTTGTGTCATTTGATTTACACAACATGCCTACCACTTTGAAGATGCAAAATATTTTATATTGTGAAACAAACAAGAAATAAGACAAAAAAACTGAAAACTTGAGCGTGCATACCTCATTCCATCAGTAGAGGATGCCTGGTTGTTCTTTAAAAGTGCTTTCCTCTCCATCTTAAATAAGCATGCCCCATTCAAAAAATTCAGAACTAAGAACAGATATAGCCCCTGGTTCACCCCAGACTTGACTGCCCTTGACCAGCACAAAAACATCCTGTGGTGTACTGCATTAGCATCGAACAGCCCCCGCGATATGCAACTTTTCAGGGATGTCAGGAACCAATATACACAATCAGTTAGGAAAGCAAAGGCTAGCTTTTTCAAACAGAAATTTGCATCCTGTAGCACTAACTCCAAAAAGTTTTGGGACACTGTAAAGTCCATGGAGAATAAGAGCACCTCCTCCCAGCTGCCCACTGCACTGAGGCTTGGAAACACTGTCACCACCGATAAATCTACGATAATCAAGAATTTCAATAAGCATTTTGCTACGGCTGGCCATGCTTTCCACCTGGCTACCCCTACCCCGGCCACCAGCTCTGCCCCCCCCCCGCTGCAACTTGCCCATGCCCCCCCGCTTCTTCTTCACCCAAATTCAGATAGCTGATGTTCTGAAAGAGCTGCAAAATCTGGACCCCTACATATCAGCTGGGCTAGACAATCTGGACCCTTTCTTTCTAAAATTAGCCGCCGAAATTGTAGCAACCCCTATTACTAGCCTGTTCAACCTCTCTTTCGTATCGTCTGAGATACCCAGAGATTGGAAAGCTGCCGTGGTCATCCCCCTCTTCAAAGGGGGTGACACTCTAGATCCAAACTGTTACAGACCTATATCCATCCTGCCCTGCCTTTCGAAAGTATTTGAAAGCCAAGTTAACAAACAGATCACCGTCCATTTCGAATCCCATCGTACCTTCTCCACTATGCAATCTGGTTTCCGAGCTGGTCATGGGTGCACCTCAGCAATGATAAAGGTCCTAAACGATATTATATCCGCGATCGATAAAAGACAGTACTGTGCAGCCGTCTTCATCGACCTGGCCAAGGCTTTCGACTCTGTCAATCACCGCATTCTTATTGGCAGACTAAATAGCCTTGGTTTCTCAAATGACTGCCTCGCCTGGTTCATCAACTACTTCTCAGATAGAGTTCAATGTGTCAAATCGGAGGGCCTGTTGTCTGGACATGGCAGTCTATGGGGGAGCCACAGGGTTCAATTCTCGGGCCGACTCTATTCTCTGTGTATATCAATGATGTCGCTCTTGCTGCTGGTGACTCTCAGACCCACCTCTACGCAGACGACACCATTTTGTATACATCTGGCCCTTCATTGGACACTGTGTTAACAAACCTCCAAAACGAGTTTCAATGCCATACAACACTCCTTCCGTAGCCTCCAACTGCTCTTAAACACTAGTAAAACTAAATGCATGCTCTTCAATCGAACGCTGCTTGCACCTGCCTGCCCGACTAGAATCACTACTCTCGGCAGGTCTGACTTAGAATATGTGGACAACTACAAATACCTAGGTGTGTCTGGTTAAACTGTAAACTCTCCTTCCAGACTCACATTAAGCATCTCCAATCCAAAGTTAAATCTAGAATCGGCTTCCTATTTCGCAACAAAGCCTCCTTCACTCATGCTGCCAAACATGCCCTCGTAAAACTGACTATCCTACCGATCCTTGACTTCGGCGATGTCATTTACAAAATAGCCTCCAACACTCTACTCAGCAAATTGGATGTAGTCTATCACAGTGCCATCCGTTTTGTCACCAAAGCCCCATATACTACCCACCATTGTGACCTGTACGCTCTCGTTGGCTGGCCCTCACTACATATTCGTCGCCAAACCCACTGGCTCCAGGTCATCTATACATCACTGCTAGGCAAATCCCCGCCTTAGCTCATTGGTCATCATAGCAACACCCACCCGTAGTATGCGCTCCAGCAGGTATATCTCACTGGTCATCCCCAAAGCCAACACCTCCTTTGGCCACCATTCCTTCCAGTTCTCTGCTGCTAATGACTGGAACGAGCTGCAAAAATCTCTGAAGCTGGAGACTCTTATCTCCCTCACTAACTTTAAGCATCAGTTGTCAGAGCAGCTTACCGATCACTGCACCTGTACACAGCCCATCTGTAATTAACCCACCCAACTACCTCATCCCCATATTGTTATTTATTTTGCTCATTTGCACCCCAGTATCTCTATTTGCACATCTTCTTCTGCACATCTATCACTCTAGTGTTAATACTAAATTGTAATTATTTTGCACTATGGCCTATTTATTGCCTTACCTCCATAACTTACTACATTTGCACACACTGTATATAGATGTTCTATTGTGTTATTGACTGTATGTTTTGTTTTTTCCCATGTGTAACTCTGTTGTCGTTGTTGTTGTTATCGCACTGCTTTGCTTTATCTTGGCCAGGTCGCAGTTGTAAATGAGAACTTTAATTAAAAAACTTAAAACATATATAGGGGAGGTAATCAGGAAGGTGATGGAGTCCAGGTGAGTCCGATGAGGCACTGGTGCGCGTAACGATGGTGGCAGGTGTGTGTAATAAAGAGCAGCCTGGTGACCTAGAGGCCAGAGGGGGAGTATACGTGACATATACTGAGATCATGTGACAGATCATGTGACACTTAAATAAAGTCATGTGACACTTATTAATAATAATAATAATAATAATCTAATAATTGGGCTCTGTTATTCTGTAATTCTGGAGACTTTCTGTGGGGAAGCGATAAGAGGGTACTGGATTTGGACTTCTGCCAAGATAAGAGATAGCAATACATATTTCCCTGCAGTGATGAACTTGTGCCTGTCAAGTAACTTCAGGAGAAATGGACTGTTGCCTGTGAATGGGGATCTTCAAAGACACTCACGCACGATCATACAAGCAAGCTCACATCCACGCAGTACATAGACACACACAATAGAATTACACGTGCACATTCAAACGCACACACACATACACACAAGCTCAAGGTCACAGCTGACAACACTCACACAGGCTAATGCCCGTACACCCACACAGTACATATACAAACACATAGAATTACACGTGCATATTTACACGCACGTACAAATACACACAATGGTTATATGTGGACAAGAGAATGGCATCTCAGGGGAAACTATATAAGGGACTTCCGGAAGGCCAAGTACACACACACATTCAGACACACACAAACATATCACAATAGACGCACACAGAAAAATATACTTTCACAATACTGAAGGATTAATGAACAAGTGATTGAGCGATTAAATACATGAATGACCGGAAGTGATATGTAGCAAAAAGTTTGAATGGGTATAAAAAGGGGGAGAGAATTAGAGTTGGGAGTTCTTTTTGTTCTTTGATTGGTTTTGGAGATTAAGGAGCTGTTAAGAACATTAAAAACACCAGCTTTTTCCATGACAGACTGACCAGGTGAATCCAGGTGAACGCTATGATCCCTTATTGATGTCACTTGTTAAATCCACTTCAAATCAGTGTAGACGAAGGGGAGGAGACAGGTCCAATTGAGACATGGATTGTCTATCTGTGCCATTCAGAGGGTGAATGGGAAAGACAAAATATTTAAGTGCCTTTGAACAGGGTATGGTAGTAGGTGCCAGGCGCACCGGTTTGAGTGTGTCAAGAACTGCAACGCTGCTGGGTTTTTCACGCTCAACAGTTTCCTGTGTGTATCAAGAATGGTCCACCACTCAAAGGACATCCAGCCAACTCGACACAACCGAGGGAAGCATAGGAGTCAACATGGTCCATCATCCCTGTGGAACGCTTTCGACACCTTGTAGAGTCCTTCCCCCTACGAATTGAGGCTGTTCTGAGGGGAAAGGGGAGGGGTGCAACTCAATATTAGGAAGGTGTTCCTAATGTTTGGTGTACTCAGTGTATATCTACTATATTCAATAATAGAAGTGTGATTAGAGTTTTTAGCCTTTTATTTTTTTTAATCCTTTTTTCTTTTTAAGATAATATTTAGAAGGAATCATTATGATCTCTTCATTGATAATATTTTAAAGAAATATTTTACGTTTTCCTTTTATTCTGCATACCATTTCACCTCAAGGGGGGAAAGAACAATACTGTTTTGTATTTTTAGAAGATAACTTTTTTTCTTGTTATTAAAATATTGTGCTTCTCATATAATTGTACTAGACAAAAATGGTATATTGCTAGTCCTATAGGGATGTCAGTTAGGGGCGCTAAAAGTACAGTATCTTACATATACTGTGTCTACAGTTATGCTTGTGTGATTTTTGTGATAAAACCTGGAGTATTTCATGCCTGTCTGGAATCTTGAATAAAACTCACCCTTCATCATCAGTGCATGATGTTTACTTAAGGTTCTTAATTAGGTTAATGGATTGAAGATTTTAGCATATGGTTGGTTAACTGAAGAAGGATCTGAGTTTCTGGAATAAAGGAACCTAGACTCAGCTTGTTGTACTATAATATTAGCAGGAGTCGGAAAATGATTTAATCTGAGGTTTAGCCAGCCAAGAGAGATTATCCTTTTAGCGTTTACTGTGGAAGCTCTTGACTAACACAGAAAGTTGGAAAAATAGTCAGGGAGCATAGGCGCTAGGCTAACCGCTAAACTGTAAATCCTTATCGCTTGGGCTTAGATAACATCCTCTATTTGTGTCTAGCCTAATTAATACGATTTATCAACCTTTTCAGGCCCCTTTGAATTGAGACAAGGAATAATTGACTGTTCCTGGGATAGGTCGATTTGATTGAGTATTAGTTAAGGTGTTCTAGGTGGAACCCATTGCCTTACAAAAAAAGGGTCCAAAAAGGTTTCTTCAGATGAAAACGGTTCTTGGTAGAACCGTATCCCTCCACAGAGACACCTTTTTGAACCCTTTTTTCTAAGAGGAACTCAGTTATAGCAAGATAATTATAGTTGAACTCATTCACTGCTTTTGAGTTTCAGCAAGACGCCTAAGCAATATGTCAGTCAGAGTCCCAGTGCTACAAACTTAAAAGTTAATGTTCTTGGTTCCCACTGATGGTTTAGTGTCAATTGTTGCAACCCTAGCTAGGTAAGCATATAGTCCACATGTTGCTTTGCATTATGATGAAGTCCATCATGTTCCCATAGTGGTAGTCATGTGCTCTAGCTTACCTTTAATCCTTATAGGTAGAAACAGTCTGGAGGCTCGACAATCTCCTCAGGCCCCGGACGCCTGGCTGACCCTGGTCCACCTGAGAAACAAGAGGAGAAGAGGTGGAGGAGGAAGAGGTGGAGGAGGAAGAGGTGGAGGAGGAAGAGGAAGAGGTGGAGGAGGACAGTAACATACATGATGGGATAAAGAGAAAGACATCATTATAAAACAAACACTCAGACCGGCCTCTGCCTGGGGCCTCCAAATCACTAAGTCTGCCCCAACACACACGCACACACACTTTGCATACTTTATTGAATCCACCAATCACATTACATCACAAAGAACTCAACAACTTGAAGGGTCGTTGACACAAGGACACTCACGGGAACAAAAAGCACCTTCTCCTCCGCACAGCAAGGCTGCCCATAACTGCTGAAGCAGAGCAGTACCTAGCCAGCTGCCTTGCTCTGGACTTAGGCAGGCCTGCAATCTGGAGGCCATGTACAGTAAGCCTATGTACGTGGCCAAGACTGCTAAATATCAGTGCCACCAACCTGCATCTGTATTCTAGGCTGACTAGGCGTGACATGAGGGGCTGGTATTTGAGGAGCTTCTCTGAGCATGTTCAACAGGTGAGTCAGTCTGGTAGCAGTGTAAATCCACTCGACATTCGGGACACCCAAACCCCCCTCTCTCTGGCTCAGGAAGATAACGTCACGTGTGGTGTGTGTGTTTAAGTATAGTGTAGCGGTTTCAGGGGTTGTGTGGTGGATGGACGGTATGTGCCTGCAAGGTTTCTTTGTTTTCTGGCTGCCAGGACCACGGACAGCAATGTGAAGTATTCCCCAGAGGCAGGACCATGGACAGCTCAGGACTGCAGCAGAACAGCCACACCTATCTCCAGTTGTAATCAGAGCCAGACTGCAGACAGGTGAAACCAATCAGGGCCTCTACTTAACCGCACTCTGGGTTTTCTTTCTTTCTTTGTCTTTTCTTTGATCCCGGCAGATGAAGGAGTAGGAGGTTATTGGGGAGACAGAACGTACGGTGGAGAAGGAGGATTTAACGGAAGAAAGGAACATATGATTTCAACACGGATTCAACCCCCAAAGTCTGTTTTGAGTTTGTATTATCAGGAACGCTGCCGAAACCAGATCGTAATAAACCGGTTGAACCCTTCACTTGGACTGGTGGTGTGTGTTTGTATGTGTAAACCCTGCCGTACAAAGATCTTGGCGCCGAAACCGCCACATTGGTGGAGAATCCAGGCAAGGCAGTGAGGATACACATACAGCCACACCAAAAAAAATTTTGGGGGGGTTGTTTAAGGACAGACAACCATGGAAGATCTGTTGAAGCAATTAGTCACTTCCAATAACAAGCAACAAGAAGCCAAATCGGCAGCAACAGGAAACCAATCACTTGTTATTGGAGGAACAAAGGATGTGCCAACTGCAGATGAATATGGACATGCAAAAGTTAACTGCTGAAATCATTGCGGTGAAAATGCCTCAACAGACCGCTGGTCTACCCATCGTCGCCACTCGGTATCTGCAGAAAATGACGCCGGATGATGACGGAGGCTTTCCTCAAGACATTTGAGCGCACGGCAGAACGAGAGGCATGGCCACAGATAAAATGGGCAGGAATACTGGCGTGATCTGGAAGCAACGGAAGCCAATGACACACTGAAGAACGGAATATTAGCACGGTTGGGAGTCACTGTCTCTTTGTGGGCACAACGTTTCCACACTTGTACATATCAACCCGAGAAGGCACCCAGGTCACATATTTTTGACCTGGTCCACCTAGCAAAAATAGTTATAGAGCCCGCAACCCTCAGTACTGGGGACATCGTGGAAAGAATAGTAATTGACCACTACATCCGGGCCTTACCTTACGAGTTAAAAGAAGGTTGTCAGCCTGGGCAGTCCCACAACAGTGGACGGAGTGGTGGACCTTGTTGAGAGATTTCGAGCAACTGAAGAACTGTTTAAACCCAGTCGGCTGGACAGAACCACCCAGGAAAAGAGAGGCCTCAAAGAGGAGGAAGAAAGACATCTCAACTGCAGACTACCCGGGTTTGGAAAGGAAGAATCCAAAGAGCGGATGGGAAACGTGGGCGCCAGGATCAGGTTTTCCAACCTGAAGCAAAGACAAGGAATAGAGTGGTGGATACCGACACCCGGGAGTGCTACCATTGTGGCGAAATAGGACATATTGCATGGAACTGTCCCAAGAAGGAGGAACCCATGCAGGTCGACATTTCCAATCTACACCACTGCCATGTCATTTCTGCCCATGTCCAAGCCCACCGCCACCCATCGCACCTCAGTCGGGTACAGGTCCAAGGGAAATCATTTTATGCTCTTCTAGACTCAGGGAGCATGCTCCATCCATGGACATCACTTGTGTACACGGGGACACCAAAACTTACCCAACCGCAGATGTAGACATTAACACCACCAGAGGGCAGTTCAGAGGTAACCTAGGGTTGATTGAGAACCTACCATATCCCGTGCTACTGGGTCACGACTGTCCATATTTTCAAGAATTGTGGAAAGGACTACAGGACAAAAGGAGTTGCCTGGGCAAGTAATAGGGCATGCCAGGAACCATTTACATCTTCCAGTGACAAGAAAACCGCTATCAAAGAACTCCCTGACCTATGAAAGGAAAATAAAATTAACAAGTTGGTACTTACCTGGCCGACTCCCGTAGCCGACACTCGAGCCCTCCTGGGAGAAGAAGGGGAAGGAAACGACGAAGAGGCAGGAATGGGCCAGAAATGGTGGAAGAGGAGAAACAGGAAGTGCAGGGCGAGGGGCCTGGGATTCTTATGCCAATGATATTTTTCCTCCTGCGTTAACACAGTATAGGGGAAGGTTTGGTACGGCTCAGCTGGAAGACCCCACACTACAGAACGCCAGACAGAATGTCAAGGTAATAGATTGTGTCTTTGTAAATCTTGCTCATGTACTCACCTTTCCCCATTTTTCCATGAGACACAATGTCTTATACCAGGTCACGAAGTCCAATGACGTCACAGTGGAGCAGCTGTTAGTTCCAACCCCGTTTTGGCGGACATTTACGGAGAGAAAAAACATAAGAACGGGTGTTACAACGCTTCTTCTGGCCGGGGGTATATGTGGATGTGGTAAGGTATTGTCAGGGGTGTCCTGAGAACTTCACCCCTTCCTGATTTACGAAATTCCTTAATCCCGTTGCCAGTGATAGACACGCCATTCTATATAATTGCTATGGATTTAATTGGACCTTTACCACGGTCAGCAAAAGGTTTTCAACATATCATGGTCGTAGTGGATTATGCCACCAGGTATCCCGAGGCTATTCCCCTGTGTAGTGGCAACCCCAAGCGTATCACCAGAGAGCTGCTACAGATGTTTTCCAAGGTAGGTTTACCCCGAGAGATCCTGACGGACCAAGGTACGGTGTTCATGTCCAAGTTGATGAAAGATTTACGTAAATTGCATCCAACATGACATCATCACGCCTCCGGGGATAAGGGTCCATCAAAAACCTTACCGGGTGCCAACGGCGAAGAGAGCGGCAATAAAACAAGAATTGGGGAAGATGTTGGAGCTGGATGTCATTGAGGAGTCACACAGTACGTGGTCCAGCCCGATAGTTCTGGTGTCGAAAACAGATGGTACAGTACAATTCTGTAATGACTTCCGTAAATTGAATGCCATTTCGGAATTTGATGCTTCTCCCCATGCCGAGAATAGATGAGATGATTGAAAGACTGGGAAATGCCCGGTTCATCAGTACACTTGACCTAACCAAGGGGTATTGGCAAGTTCCTCTGACTCCTGCAGCTCGTGAAAAGACGGCCTTCTCCAATTCAGACGGTCTGTTCCAATATGTGTGAGTGCCCTTTGGACTTCATGGAGCCCCCGCCACGTTTTAAAGGCTGATGGACTGCATTCTGCGCCCACATCAATCCTATGGTGTAGCCTACCTGGACGATGTGATAATCCACAGCCACACATGGGAGGAGCACCTAATCCGATTAACAGCAGTCCTCGACGCCCGTCGGCAAGCAGGGCTAACGGCCAACCCAAAAAATTGCACACTGGAGGTAAGTGAAGCATAGTATCTGGGCTATAACCGGTTATTACAGACATTTCATCCAGGATTATGCAATCATTTCAGGACCCCTGTGTGACCTGACCCGGAAGGCCAAACCTGCCATGGTACAGTGGAACCCTGAGGCCGAAGAGGCATTTCAGAAACTGAAAACGGCCTTAAATCACTGATTTCGCAAAACCTCTGATTGTACAGAGAGATGCATCGGACACTGGAATTGGAGCTGTACTCTCGCAGGAAGTACAGGGATATAACACAAACAAAAGGTCGAGGTGTAAACCCCTAAATAATACATGGGACGAGACCCATTATAACAAGTGCACAATACTCTGTATGTAAACTGTAATACAATGTACTCACGAGACCAACGGACATGGGAGAATAATCGACAAGGACAATGGGGAACAGAGGGCACATATATACACACATACTAATCAGGGGAAATGGGAACCAGGTGTGCGTAATGAGACAAGACAGTCTGGCGTTGGTGGTAATGAACCAGGTCAGTGATGCCTAGAAGGCCGGTGACGTAGACCTCCGGAGCTGGTGAACGGAATGAGCAGCAGTACCGGGGGGGGGGAATCCATGACAGTACGTGCTGAACCAGCAGCGGGACGACACCGGCCTCGGGGACGACCACAGGTACGTTACCTCATTAACCCTCCTCAGGACCTTAAATGGCCCCACAAACCGCAGGCTCAGCTTCGGCAGGGCAAGCGGAGGGGCAGGTTCTGGGTGGAGAGCCAGACCTGGTCGCCTGGAGAGAAAACAGGCGCCTCACTGCGGTGGAGGTTGGCCTGTTCCTTGTGCCGACGCACGGCCCACTGGAGATGAGTGTGCGCAGCGTTCCAGATCTCCTCAGCGCGCCGAAACCACTCGTCCACCGCAGGGGCCTCGGTCAGGCTCAGATGCCAAGGTGCCAGGGTCGGATGATACCCCAACACGCCCTGGAAAGGATTGAGGTTAGTGGAGGAGTGGTGTAGGGAATTCTGCGCGTACTCAGCACGAGGTAGAAGATCCGCCCACTTCCCCGGCCGGTCCTGACAGTAACACCTCAGGAACCTGCCCACTTCCTGATTGACCCTCTCCACCTGCCCATTAGCTTGAGGACGGTACCCAGAGGTGAGACTGACCGTGACCCCCAGGCGTTCCATGTGCGTGACGTGAACTGAGGACCACAGTCTGACACAATGTCCTCCGGGATCCCGTAGTGCTGGAAGGCGTGCATAACAATAACCTTCGCGGTTTGAATGGCCGACAGGAGCCCACGCAGAGGAAGGAGGCGACAAGCTTTAAAAACCGGTCCACAACAACGAGAACGGTGGTGTTCCCCTGGGAGGGGGGGTCAGTGACAAAGTCCACCAAGAGGTGAGACCAGGGTCATTGTGGACCCGGCAGGGGAAGGAGCTCTCCAAAAGGGAGGTGTCTGGGTGTCTTAGACTGAGCACAGATGGAGCAGGAAGAGATGTAAACCCGGACATCCCTAGCCAAGGTGGGCCACCAGTACTTCTCAGTCAGGCAGGTGATGGTACAGCCTATCCCCGGATGACCCGACACAGGCGCCGTGTGAACCCAGGAAAGGAGGCGGTCCCGTACACCCGTGGGCACATTGGCGCGGTTCTCCGAGCACTGTGCAGGTGCGGGTTCCGTACGCAGGTCCTGCCGTATGTTGGGGTCGACGTCCCCACCACTAGCGTGGTGATACGGAACGGAGGGATGATGGGGGTCTCCTCTCCCTGCCTGTCTTCTGCGTCATAAAGGTGAGACAGGGCGTCCGCCTTCACGTTCCTCGAGCATGGCCTATAGGAAAGCGTGAGTTGGAACCTGGAGAAGAATAGAGCCCACCTGGCCTGTCTCAGGTTTAGCCTCTTCGCTGCCCTGATGTACTCCAGGTTGCGGTGGTCTGTCCACACCAGGAAAGGGTGTTTGGACCCCTCCAGCCAGTGCCTCCATGTCTTCAGAGCCTTCTTGACCACCAAGAGTTCCCAGTCCCCTACGTCGTAGTTCCTCTGGGCGGCGTTCAGCTGCTTGTAGTAGAAGGCGCAGGGCCGCAGTTTTGGAGGGGTTCCGGTGCGCAGGGACAGCACTGCCCCGAATCCTACTTTGGAGGCATCCACCTTGACAATGAAGAGGAGTGAGGGGTCGGGATGTGCCAGCAGGGGAGCAGTGGTGAAGCATGCCTTCAGCGTCTCGAACGTTCTCTCCACCTCCGCCGTCCAACGAAGCCGCTGGGGACCTCCTCTCAGCAGGGAGTTAAGAGGCACAACCACTGTGCTGAAGCCCCGGATGAACCTCCGGAAATAGTTGACGAACCCCAGGAATCGCTGAACTGCTTTCACGGAGTTGGGGATGGGCCATGACCTGACTGCGCTGATGCATTGCTCCTCCATCTCCACTCCCTCCGTGGATATGAGGTAGTCCAAGAAGGACACGGACCGCTGGAAAAACAAATAATTTTCTTGTTTAACATAGAGATTATGCTCCAACAGTCTTCCCTGCACAGACCTCCAGCAACGAGACATGCTGGACTAGGTCAGCAGAATAGACCAAAATGTTGTCTAGATAAACCACTACACCCCGTCCCAGCAAGTCCCGAAACACTTCGTTAAATAAAGGCCTGGAAGACTGAAGGAGCATTAGACAGGCCAAAGGGCATTACGAGATACTCGTAATGCCCCGTGGACGTGGAAAAGGCCGTTTTCCATTCGTCACCTGTGCAAATGCGGATCAGATTGTAGGCGCTCCTCAAGTCCAGTTTCATGAAGTACTGCGCACTGTGCATTTGTTTGATGATGGTTGGGATGAAGGGTAAAGGACAGCTGAACATAAGTGACTCTGTTCAGTGTTCAATAATCAATGCAGGGGCGCAGTCCCCCATCTTTCTTCTTAACAAAAAATGAAGCTTGAGGAGGCTGGTGACGTAGAGGGGTGGATAAAACCCTGCTGGAGGCTCTCCTGTACGTAGGTCTCCATGGCCTCGGTTTCCATGAAGGAGAGGGGATAGACGTGTCCTCTCGGGAGAACTGCGTCAGACAGCAGGTCAATGGCACAGTCCCAGGGGCGATGAGGAGGCAGGTGTGTAGCCACTGGTTGCGTTGACAGAAAAGGAGAGGAGATCTTGCATCCTCCCTGGGTTGGAGCAGGGGAATTCCCTGGCTTGTCACCTCCTCGCCTATTAGTGGATATAGGGCAGGTCGGGGAGAAATGACCCCTTTCTCCACCATAGGAGCAGACGCCCAGATTCCTCCTTCTCCTACGCTCTGCCTCGGGCAACCGTGCAGAGCCCACCTCCATCGGCTCTGGCCACGGAGCAGGTGTAGCCATGGGCTCAGGATTCCACGCAGGTCTTTGTCATGACCGCAGGAGGTTGTCCAACTGGATCGCCATGCTGATGAGCTGGTCGAGTGACAGGTTGTAATCACGGCAGGCTAACTCCATCTGTACCTCCTCCTGCAGTCCGCTGCGGAAAACGGTGACCAGACCCGACTCATTCCATCTGACGGAGGCCGCGATGGTCTGGAACTCCAGGGCGAACTCGGAGGCGGTCCTAGATCCCTGCCGTAGTCTGAGTAGACGGTCACCCCCCTCTCGGCCCTCCACAGGATGATCAAACACTGAGCGGAAGAGGAGGGTGAAGCGCTCGTAGGACTCTACCTCGGGTCCGCCAGTCTCCCAGACCGCGGCACCCCAGTCCAGGTCCCGTCCGGTCAGCGCTGAGATGACTGTGGCAACCCTGTCTCTCCCGGAGACAGCCTCAGCGTAGCGAGCAAGGTACAGGTCGCATTGCAGAAGGAAACCCTTGCATCTTGCTGGCGTGCTGTCAAAGCGCTCCAGGAGGGACAGGGGTATTCCGTGGACCGGCTCAGATGGGATGGGGGCAGGTAGTGGTGGTGTGGGGGCTGGTGCCGGAACCGGTTCTGGAGACTGGAGGGACTGCACTTTCCCCTCCAACCGCAGGATGGTTGCCAGCATGCTGTCCATGGCGCTGCCAAGTCTGGAGAGACAGTCCTCGTGATGCTGGACTGTCTCTACGATGGTCGCCAGCTCAGCCTTTCCCACTGTCTCCATTTTTATGGGTCGATTATTCTGTCACGTTGTATACTGATAGAAGACAGGCGCAGGAATGCTTAATAGGGTTTTTTATTACTCTACCCAACATTCATGGAAAACAACGGGGACGAAGCCCAAAACAAACACGTATATAGAGTTGAAGTCGAAGTTTACATACACCTTAGCCAAATACAATACTCAGTTTTTCAGAATTCCTGACATTTAATCCTAGTAAAAATTCCCTGTCTTATGTCAGTTAGGATCACCACTTTATTTTAAGAATGTGAAATGTCAGAATAATAGTAAAGAGAATGATTTATTTCAGCTTTTATTTCTTTCATCACATTCCCAGTGGGTCAGAAGTTTACATACACTCAATTAGTATTTGGTAGCATTGCCTTTAAATTGTTTAACTTGGGTCAAACGTTTCGGGTAGCCTTCCACAAGCTTCCCACAATAAGTTGGGTGAATTTTGGCCCATTCCTGCTGACAGAGCTGGTGTAACTGAGTCAGATTTATAGGCCTCCTTGCTCGCATACACTTTTTCAGTTCTGCCCACAAATGTTCTATAGGATTGAGGTCAGGGCTTTGTGATGGCCACTCCAATACCTTGACTTTGTTGTCCTTAAGCCATTTTGCCACAACTTTGGAAGTATGCTTGGGGTCATTGTCAATTTGGAAGACCCATTTGCGACCAAGCTTTAACTTCCTGACTGATGTTGGAAAAATGACTTGTGTCATGCATAAAGTAGATGTCCTAACCGACGTGCCAAAACTATAGTTTGTTAACAAGACATTTGTGGAGTGGTTGAAAAATGAGTTTTAACGACTCCAACCTAAATGTATGTAAACTTTCGACTTCAACTGTACATAACACAGGGATATAACCCAAACAAAAGAGCGAGGTGTAAACCTCTAAATAATACACGGGACCCGTAATAACAAGTGCACAATACTTGGTATGTAAACTGTAATACAATGTACTCACGAGACCAACGGACATGGGACAATAATCGACAAGGACAATGGGGAACAGAGGGCACATATATACACATACTAATCAGGGAGAATGAGAACCAAATCAAATCAAATCGTTATTTGTCACATACACGTGTTTAGCAGATGTTATTGCGTGTGTAGCGAAATGTTTTTGCTTCTAGCTCCGACAGTGCAGTAATGTCCAACAAGTAATATCTAGCAATTTCGCAAACATATACCCAATACACACAAATCTAAGTAAGGAATGGAATTTAAGAATATATACATATATGGACAAGCAATGACAGAGCGGAATGGACTAAGATATAGTAGAATATTATAGAATAGTAGTGTAAGATATGTTAACATTATTAAAGTGTTCCATTTCTTAAAGTGGCCAGTGATTTCAATAGGCAGCAGGAGCCTCTAATGTGCTAGTGATGGCTATTTAACAGTCTGATGGCCTTGAAACTGCAGACAGGTGAAACCAATCAGGTGTGCGTAATGAGACAAGACAGTCCGGGGTTGGTGGTAATGAACCAGGTCAGTGACGCCTAGAAGGCTGGTGACGTAGACCTGAAACTGCAGACAGGTGAAACCAATCAGGGCCTCTACTTAACCGCGCCCTGGGTTTTCTTTCTTTGACCCCGGCAGGTGAAGGAGTAGGAGGTTATTGGGGAGACAGAACGTACGGTGGAGAAGGAGGATTAACGGAAGAAAGGAACGTATGATTTCAACATGGATTGAACCCCCAAAGACCAAGATTGGAGGAACGTCCATTGGTGACGAAGTGTTTACTCTGTCTGTTTTGAGTTTAGTATATCAGGAACGCTGCTGAAACCTAATAGTAACAAACCGGTTGAACCTTACACTTGGACTGATGGTGTGTGTTTGTATGTGTAAACCCTGCCTTACAAAGATCTTGGAGCCGAAACCGCCACAATAGCGACTTTCTCACCACTTGAACAGTTGTGTTATTCATTTACCTCAGAACATTCTGTGGGATATGCACATTGGTGTTGAATCTTTGCTAGGGCCACCTCTCTTACAGCCTCTAGCTTCATGACCACAGGCAGAGGGGAAATGTCCAGGATAGCTGTATGTTTCGTGATGAGAGTACACTCTGATTGGTTAATTCTTTAATGTAAATGTTGGGGGCTTATCAGTTCTAGACTTGTACCAGCATGTGCCGCCTCTGCGTCTTTCATAGAGCACTGCACATTTTGTGTCTTTCACTTCCAGCCCAGACCAATTGAAATATCATCTGTGCGAGTCTTTGATAACATGCTCCTCTCTGGAGGAGATCTGGACATCATTAGCCTACCCCTGTACTGGGTTCGGGGACTGCAAATGGGCTGGGACATACTGGCATAGCCAGCCACTGGTTGATGGCTAGGATGAAGTTAACAGCACTCCATGGGCAGCCTGTTTTTATGCCAACCCTGAGTGGGATTGGTTGTCAGGTGCTTCCCACAGATAACTTGGTGAAAAGAGCCTTTGTACAATCTGGGCCCTGTGGCCCCTGCTTCTCCAGCCTCCCTGGTGCCCCCTGGAGAGGAAAATACTTTACACATCTAATGTGTCTGTTACAGGTGTAGTGGTCCTCAAGAACACATTAGCCTATTAAGCTAAAGGCTTGAGCTATGGGAGCTAACATGAGTATTCAGGTCTGCAAAACATGGATATGTATGAGCTGAAAGCATGTGCTGAATCGCTGCTACTGCATGGAGCACAATATTACCCTTTGGTCATTCCATCATGTAATACTATCAATAAGTCTGCAGCTTCAGCTCTGTATTTTCAGAAAAGTGTGCAGACATCACTTTCTTATTAAGTTTCTTATCAAACTTATATACCCAATACATTACACTCTTAGAAAAAAAGGTAATATCTAGAACCTTAAAGGGTTCTTCGGCTGTCCCCATAGGAGAACCCTTTGAATAACCTTTTTTGGTTCCAGGTAAAACCCTTTTGGGTTCCATGTAGAACCCTCTGTAGAAAGGGTTCTACATGGAACCAAAAATGGTTCTACCTTGAACCAAAAAGGGTTATCCTATAGGGACAGCTGAAGAACCCTTTTGGAACCTTTTTTTCTAAGAGTGTAGGCTACTGTTTATGATTGAGCACTAGCTCACGGTGGTCACTGTATATTCACTACAATGTCAGACTCATGTCTGTCTGTGTCTGAGGTTCTTTGGGCTTCAGTGTCATGGTGGCACAGTGGTGGACTGTGGGGTCCAGTGGAGTGAGGTGAGAGTTGAAAGGTCGTAGCTGGTCTCCCTTGGCGGGAGACAGCTGCACACTGAGCAGTGTACCATCACACAGGCCCAGCGTCTCTCCCTGAAAAACACATATCACACACACAGACCAATGAGATGCTGACAGACATGAAAATTGACCAATGATGCACTGAACAGATTAGTTAGTCAGAGAGACTTTACTGTGTGAACTAGTGGTGGGCACCAATATCAATAAGATATCGATATGAGCAAGGCATAATATCGGTTCAACCTTCCTTTTAACCCATGTAAAAAAGCATACATCACTATTCCTGCATGCACAAAACCCTCTCACAGCCCTACCCATAGGCTATCAACCTAGCCTACTGATGGGGCATCAATGGTAGATGGGCTTTCCATTGTATTTAAACTGGTTGGGTAGGTTTAAGGCTCCCAGAACATTCACACCTGGCCTAATGGGTAACAAGTTGTCTGGACTGTAAAGAAAAGTGAACATTTACACAGTTTCAATATTGTTGTTTTCAAACATTGCAACTGGGGTAAAAAGTGTTTCTGATATACAGTATTCCAATATGATAACAAATGGAATAATGTAACAAAATCAGCACCCATCACTACTTTGAACTGTGAAACTTTGCATGCACGCTTTATGACAGAAGACCCTAAAGATGCAATGGAATTTCTTTGATTGCTTTTAATATTTTCAGCCATAGTTTCAACGATAAAATTAAAGTTGTATGGGTCACACACAGTCGTGGTCATTACATCCGTCGTAGATCCCCATGAAAGTGTATGTGTGTGCATGTGAGTGTTCGTGTGTGAGAAAGGTATTTCACAGCCTGTGCTTTTCTATCAACTAACCCTATCTGTCTCCTCTCCATAGCTTGTGTTGGAAGTCAGTTGCACAAACATGGAGCAACATTTGCTTATGTTTCCTAAATATTTGGATATTTGTGGGATTTATTTTGTTGGACAGGATGGCTCCCACTACACATCTGCTGATAAAACTGGCCTATTTTCACTTTCCAAATGAGTTGAGTTTCAATCCCTATGTGAACTCTTAAACCAGACTTACATTTAACAGTTTGTTAATGCCTTAATTGTTTTATTATCATGAATGTGTAGCTGTAGTCCAAACAGTTAATGTAAGCATTGATGCAAGTGCTAAGGGCGTAGGGCAATTCCATTGGGATCCTAATGCTCTAGATCACTACAACCCTTGGACAGTACCATGTACCATGGGGTTTCACAATGTGCAATACTGAACACGGACACAGACAGACAAACCTACTGACACTACATAATCACTCTTAATGAAACAGGTGGAGTTAAGGTCAACACAAATTCCCCAGGTGATGGATTTAAGTTGATCCTAGCTTTAAACAACTACATTCCACCAGTGAAGCCAAACACATTTCCAGCAAATACAGCAATAATTCACAGAATACTATTCCTCCCTAGAAAGAGGCTCCTGCCAATGTTTACAGGTGAAGGTATGAAGGAGAGAGATGCATGGTCAACGAATAAACTCAGGTTAGTTTGGCGAGGGTAAGCTGATTCTAGATCTGTCTCTGTACGTACAGACGCAGTCTTTTTTGCTTGTGCGGATCATGGCACAGAATTATGGAGGGTTATAGGCCAATTCTAAAATGCAATGCTTGAATGCTAAATTGAAATGCTGGAATTATAAATGCAATGTTTATGCTAAATTAGAATGGCAAAATGATAAATGCAATTAAAATGCAAAAGTAGATGATACATTTAATTATACAGTTGATGTCGTAAGTTTATATTATACAGTTGGGTCATTAAAACTTCACAAATTTCTTGTTAAAAAACTACAGTTTTGGCAAGTCTACTTTGTGCATGACAAGTCATTTTTCCAACAATTGTTTACAGACAGATTATTTCACTTATAATTCACTATATCACAATTCCAGTGGGTCAGAAGTTTACATACACTAAGTTGACTGTGCCTTTAAATAGCTTGGAAGATTCCAGAAAATGATGTCATGGCTTTAGAAGCTTCTGATAGGCTAATTGACATCATTTGAGTCAATTTGAGGTGTACCTGTGGATGTATTTCAAGGCCTACCTTCAAACTCAGTGCCTCTTTGCTTGACATCATGGGAAAATCAAAAGAAATCAGCCTAGACCTCAGAAAAAAATGTGTAGACCTCCACATCTCTGGTTCATCCATGGGAGCAATTTCCAAATGCCTGAAGGTACCACGTTCATCTGTACAAACAATAGTACACAAGTATAAACACCATGGGACCACGCAACCGTCATACCGCTCAGGAAGGAGACGCATTCTGTCTCCTAGAGATGAACATACTTTGGTGCGAAAAGTGCAAATAAATCCCAGAACAACAGCAAAGGACCTTGTGAAGATGCTGGAGGAAACATGTACAAAAGTATATATATCCACAGTAAAACGAGTCCTATATCGACATAACCTGAAAGGCCGCTCAGCAAGGAAGAAGCCACTGCTCCAAAACCGCCATAAAAAAGCCAGACTACGGTTTGCAACTGCACATGGGGACAGATTGTACTTTTTGGAGAAAAGTCCTCTGGTCTGATGAAACAAAAATATAACTGTTTGGCCATGATGACCATTGTTATGTTTGGAGGAAAAAGGGGGTTGCTTACAAGCCGAAGAACACCATCCCAACCGTGAAGCACAGGGGTGGCAGCATCATGCTGTGGGGGTGCTTTGCTGCAGGAGGGACTGGTGCACTTCACAAAATAGATGGCATCATGAGGAAGGAAAATTAGGTGGATATATTGAAGCAACATCAAGACATCAGTCAGGAAGTTAAAGCTTGGTCGCAAATGGGTCTTCCAAATGGACAATGACCCCAAGCATACTTCCAAAGTTGTGGCAATCCTATAGAAAATGTGTTGGCAGAACTGAAAAAGCGTGTGCGAGCAAGGAAGCCTACAAACCTGACTCAGTTACACCAGCTCTGTCAGGAGGAATGGGCCAAAATTCACCGAACTTATTGTGGGAAGCTTGTGGAAGGCTACCCGGAACATTTGACCCAAGTTAAAGAATTTAAAGGCAATGCTACCAAATACTAATTGAGTGTATGTACACTTCTGACCCACTGGGAATGTGATCAAATAAATAAAAGCTGAAATAAATAATTCTCTAATATTATTCTGACATTTCACATTCTTAAAATAAAGTGTTGATCCTAACTGACCTAAGAGAGGGAATTTTTACTAGGTTTAAACGTCAGGAATTGTGAAAAACTGAGTTTAAATGTATTTGGCTAAGGTGTATGTAAACTTCCGACTTCAGCTGTACATGCAATGCTTAAAGAGATACTCAGGTACTTTTGTATACTTCAGTAGTTCTGAAAATAGCGCTCACGAGCCCTGAAAATTGCTTACTACGTCACATACAGTAGCGGTGCATGGGTAAAATCACTGGGGAAGCCAAGCCCCCCCAAAAACACATATTACAACCAATGTGTTGTGATAATTGCCTTGTTCCCTCTATAACTTGTTCGTTCATATGCCTTGCGACCATGATACAGTGGGGAAAACAAGTATTTGATACACTGCCGATTTTGCAGGTTTTCCTACTTACAAAGCATGTAGAGGTCTGTAATTTTTATCATAGGTACACTTCAACTGTCACATTGTATAATTTTAAAGTAATTAATTTGCATTTTATTGCATGACATAAGTATTTGATCACCTACCAACCAGTAAGAATTCCGGCTCTCACAGACCTGTTAGTTTTTCTTTAAGAAGCCCTCCTGTTCTCCACTCATTACCTGTATTAACTGCACCTGCTTGAACTCGTTACCTGTATAAAAAGACACCTGTCCACACACTCAATCAAACAGACTCCAACCTCTCCACAATGGCCAAGACCAGACAGCTGTGTAAGGACATCAGGGATACAATTGTAGACCTGCACAAGGTTGGGATGGGCTACAGGACAATAGGCAAGCAGCTTGGTGAGAAGGCAACAACTGTTGGCGCAATTATTAGAAAATGGAAGAAGTTCAAGATGACGGTCAATCACCCTCGGTCTGGGACTCCATGCAAGATCTCACCTCGTGGTGCATCAATGATCATGAGGAAGGTGAGGGATCAGCCCAGAACTACACGGCAGGACCTGGTCAATGACCTGAAGAGAGCTGGGACCACAGTCTCAAAGAAAACCATTAGTAACACACTATGCCGTCATGGATTAAAATCCTGCAGCACACGCAAGGTCCCCCTGCTCAAGCCAGCGCATGTCCAGGCCCATCTGAAGTTTGCCAATGACCATCTGGATGATCCAGAGGAGGAATGGGAGAAGGTCATGTGGTCTGATGAGACAAAAATAGCTTTTTGGTCTAAACTCCACTCGCCGTGTTTGGAATGCTTTGTAAGTAGGAAAACCTGCAAAATCGGCAGTGTATCAAATACTTGTTCTCCCCACTGTATATTGGCCTAAGGCCAAGACAATAAAAAGACACAGTGGCAGAATAAATTCAACCACACCTTTGTTTTGTCACAAAACCGGAGAGCAACCTCTGTCTGGTGAAGTCCACAAAGCATATTGCATGTTAAACAGTTACATGACCTACAGCATGGTCAAGCAAGTTAATTTTTACGACATTTTCGGACTACTAAACAACTATTGATTTAGAACCACAGAGAGTTACCGCAAGTCACAAGAAAAAGGAGCTGCCTCCACTATTCCAGCACCATTTCAACATCATCAAATCACCTATGCTTAGTATAATACAGTGACAACTAAAAGACGTGTGTGTGTGTGTGTGTGTGTGTGTGTGTGCATTCGTGCAAGTCGAAAAAAGATGTTGACTCACCCTAACTGTAGAGAAACGCCAGTGCCATCCTCCTTTCATGTTGATGAAACGGTCTGACACTTATTTTTTTGTTGTTCTAGGCTACCTGGCTAAAATGCTTGCTCACTAGCCTAACTTCCTTTCATGGACAACGTTAGCTAGTTAACATTAGAACTTACATCTAGCTACATATTGAACTTCCATCCTCTCAGTCCAGGGGCACAATGTATGAGTTCATGGTTGGATCAGAATCGCTGTTATAATCATTGGCCAGTACGGAGAATTAAGTCCAAATCCCTATCTCCATCCATGGCTAATTTAGGAAAGGGCTGATTTTAGCTAGTTAGCTAGCCACCGGAGGACAACACCACAACGAGATGCAACAGTTCAAGTTGTTTCTGGCAATTACGTATTTCTGTCAAAGATGTGATAGGAGTGAAGTCAAATCCAAACTGGCTTCCCTTGACACTTTTTTTTGGTGTGCCAGGACCATTCACTGTTGAGCTCAAAATGACTGGCTATTATTTGTTATATTTTTTATCAAGGGAGGCAAAATGCTCGCTGGCTTCCCTTGCATTCAATGCTACGGGCGGCAACAATGTAATACTATTTTTGACCAGACAGCATCAGATAGATGGCCTACACATACAGCGACAGAGGGGCACTGTTTCACTCGCTAGGATGATTTCTCCGGTGAGATACATTCAGCCTCTTGCGAATTGAAGGATAATTATGAAAACTACAGTAGGCCTACTTACTTATAGTGGTAGCCAACACACTTCAATGCAAAAGATCAATTGTCTGTTCACCTGTTAAATTCTACTGTATGTTATAAACCGCACTCACCTTTGGATGCATACAGTGCCTTCGGGAACTATTCAGACCCCTTGACTTTTTCCACATTTTGTTAGGTTGCAGCCTTATTCTAAAATGTATTAAATAGTTTTTTTCCCCTCATCAATCTTACCCATAATGCCAAAGCAAAAACAGGATTTTAGAAATGTTTGCTAATTTATAAAAAATATAAAACCGAAATATTACATTTACATAAGTATTCAGACCCTTTACTCAGTACTTTGTTGAAGCACCTTTGGCAGCGATTACAGCCTCGAGTCTTCTTGGGTATGACGCTACAAGCTTGGAACACCTGTATTTGGGGAGTTTCTCCCATTCTTCTCTGCAGATGCTCTCAGGCTGTGTCAGGTTGGATGGGGAGCAGTGCTGCACAGCTATTTTCAGGTCTCTCCAGAGATGTTCGATCAGGTAAAAATAACCCCCCTCCACACACACACAGGCTGTGCTGGCTCACAGAAAGAGTGGGCCATGGCTCTCTATGGCAGGTTCAGCAACTGAGGGAGCTGACAAATGAGTAAGCAGCTGATGTGCCAAAAAGCTGCAAAACATTATCAGGCAGCTGGTGCTCATTGCAAGCCTCACCAGACAGCTTCAGCCATATCGAATGTACAGGATGGAGTTAAGGGTCTGTAAGGACATCAGATTTCAAAGTTTGCTTTTTACCACACTCATCTGGCTGAATACTCTCTCAACTTCAGCATTCGAGTGTGGCAAGGACAACACAGACACAGCAGCCATGGCAAGTTCTTGAAACGGGTTGATATCAGCTGCATCCCTGAACTTCCAAATCTCACTCCAGAAGCCCAGTGTGTTTTTTATCTCATTCCATTTACTAAGATGGATGGCACGCCATTGCTGGACAATCTTGTCTATCTCTGCAGGGGAGTAGCCAAGGAGCTTGGTTATTTTTTCTATTTCTCCAGGGCTCTTCTTGTGCTTTAGAGTTTCCTCCACATTGAAAACTGACATGTACTGCAATGCGTCAATGTTGTCCGGCAGTCTCACCCTCAACTCATTAGTGAGGGAGATGGTGAAGGCTACACACCGCTTTCAGACATTGTTTTCATCCTCAAGCGCAAGGTGGAGCTCAGCTGCCTTTGACTCAAAAAGGTAACCAAGGTACGGTTTGGGCCTGATGTATCCATCTATTGGCCCTTTGAGTACATCAACATTTGCCAGTGGATTCAGCACCCTGCTGCTCAGACTTGATCAGGCTAACCAAGCTGTCAAGTAGCTTAAGAGGATCTACTTGCTCTCCCTCAAAAGCCTTGATGGCCAACTGTACCTCACCCAGCACTGACTTTAAAAAGTCTGATACAATTTGTTTTGAGGATCACTGTACATGGAGTATAAAACCTCAGCCATGTAGCAGTGTTCACTGGACTTGGTGACTGTGAAATGCAGCCTAAGCTCCTCCCACTGGTCCAAAATGCGTGAAACCGCGGGTTCAATGGCGAGCCAACGTGTGGCACACCTTGGTTATCTGTAAAGGTTTCTCCCCACAGTTGATGGTCTCATATATGGCCTTGTAGGCCTCCCTGCGCTTTGGAGACACTGACAACCAGTTATAAGTCTCTCGTACCAAGTACTCCACACTTCGGGGGATGGTGTCATTGGAAGCATGACTTACAACAAGCTGCAGAGTGGCACACACAGCGAATAAGAACCATATCTTTGAGGCCGTACTTCTCCTTCAGCACTTTATGGACCCCATTGTTAATCCCCGTCATAACAGAGGCATTGTCAGTCCATATCCCCAGGAGTACACTTCGAGGAAAGCCACAACAGCACGGGCTATAGATTTGGCATCTACTCCCTCCAACTCAACAAGCCCCAGAAATATTGATACAATTGTCTGCTTGGTGTCACTAAAGTACCTTATCACAACCCCCGGGTACTTAGAAACACTTACATCCGTGAACTCATCGAGGAAGAGGCTGAAACGCTGGTCACCCACATCTGCGACCAACTTTTTCAGAAAGTATGGTGCTAGAACACCATTAATCATTTCTGTGCAGTTTGTCCTGTGCAATTTGAAGTGGGTAGGAGCAGTGGAGTCTGAGAAAGCAGCTCTACATGCTTCTCCAATGTGATCACATGCCAGCATGGAACAGTGTTCAGCGATAGCTAATGGTGGCATTAGCCAATTTTTCAAATTTTTAAACCATAAATGGCAGCTTGTTTTGGGTGGAACTGTTATAAGGCTTTGCCTTTTGAGTATTTTTTTGAGTTGTCATGTGTTTTTTTTACATCACTAAGTTTGGCGTAGAAATCAGCTTTACAATACAGGCAGTATGCCCGTGTATCATCTCCAATAAACGGCTTCAACCAGCCTTTGAATTCAGGGTTTGATTCCCACTCCTTTCTGTATTTTTGAGTGTACAGTTTAGACTGAGACATGATGAGCTAGCCAGCTAGATGTTTAGCTTATGTCACAGAGAGGCACACACACAGTGGAGGAGATTTATTTTTGTGCAGTGATTTATTTTAGACAAATAACATTTTATATTTACATATATGCTTCCTGCATGCGCGATTCATTTGCAGGAGGGGTGAACATCTCTTGCTCTGACTGCAGCTGGGAGGGACTGCTGCGCGAGGACTGGGCCGTCTATGAGTGCTTTGGGATGGGGGTGGGGCCCAGGGGGGTGGGGCCCAGGGGGGTGGGGCCCACGTCAGTACCCGCTGCTCGTTGAGAAGAGTAAGAACGATACGTGCTTTCACATCAGAGTCTCCAAAAGTCTCCAATAACACCAGAAAAAGTCACTAGATTTGTCGCTAGTCGATTTTTTGAAAATGTGTCGCTAGAGGGGTCTGAATACTTACTAAATATAGCGACAAAGTCGCTAAATTGAGAACACTGATTCAAGCTTCTGGGAAAAAGCTGCATCGATCATGACTATGGTCTGCGTATTCAAACTGCGCAACACAACGAGAAAGTAAGAAGAAACAGGGATGTTCTCAAACTGCTTATCAACACCACTGCGTTTTGGTGCATGCAAGAATTGGCTTTTAGAGGACATGACAAGAGGGAAAGTTCCGCTAACAAGGACAACTACAAGGAGCTTGCACATTACGATGCTTTACATGCTGAACATATGGAACTTTCGACTGTGTTTTCTGGGATGTCGAAATAAATTCAGAATTATTTGATCGCTTTCATTTGCCTCATCCATTTAAAGTTAGATTAAAAAGAGAGGTTGACGGAGCATATTTTTTTTTGTGCGCGCTCAAGTAGGCTTTCCACTTTCCTCCAGTACTAATTTAGCAAAGATGATAACACATAATCACTCCGGACAAGCAAAAACTAATTCCATAAATTTTGCAGCAGCCTAGGCTACACCTAAACATTAGAAATCTGACGTGCTGTATGGGATGAAGACGAGACGGTTTCATTCTGATCAACTGTATGCTGCTAATAAGAGCAGATGCATACAGCCTATGTGCCTGTCCATTTGGTCAGGGTAAACTAATTGGTAAAGTTACGTATTTATAGTCCATTTGTGTGTCAGGAGATATGAAAGTGATCAAATTTGGTTTATATTCAAAATTGGGTTGGCTAGGCTGCCTATACGTTTTCAATCAAAAATTATTAACTAGAATTAATCAAGCAACATAAGTGATGACAGATGTGAGTAAAATTTTTTATAAAGCCTAAAGTTGCATAGGCATGCATGATGCAAACATGCATAAAGCAAGCTCAGCCCTGTGAAGTCTATTGTCTATCAGTTGTTGTCTCTGTGTCTGGGTAGAGGAAATCCCCTCCTAATCTAGTCTAAATATAATTCATATGTACAAGTATAAGGTTGCCGCAGTTTGACAGGGTTTCATCCCCCCCAGGGCCAGGAGTTTTTTAAAACCATGTGACCTGATTAGGAAACACTGGTCCCATCATAGCCCTTATAAAACCTTTTTACAACTGATTAATCACTGTCACACCTTATAGGTTCCAGAGTTTACCTGGTTAGGTTAACAGATAAGGAAAAACTCCAGGCCCCAGGGGGTGAAAATTGTCCAACCACTCTGGGACCTATGGTACCACCAGTCTGCTTGCAGTTGTCAGTTATCGTCAGGTATGTGGATGATCAGCGCGTTATTCAGGAACTTTTCTTAGGCTACTGTGTGGGGTTGCTTTGCTGGTGACACCGTCTGTGATTAATTTAGAATTCAAGGCACACTTAACCAGCATGGCTACCACAGCATTCTGCAGCGATATGCCACACCAACTGGTTTGGGCTTAGTGGGACTATCATTTGTTTTTCAACAGGACAATGACCCAACATACCTCCAGGCTGTGTAAGGGCTATTTGACCAAGAAGGAGAGTGATGGAGTGCTGCATCAGATGACCTGGCCTCCACAATTCCCAGATTTCAACCCAATTGAGATGATTTGGGATGAGTCGGACTGCAGAGTGAAGGAAAAGCAGCCAACAAGTGCTCAGCATAGGTGGGAACTCCTTCAAGACTGTTGAAAAAAGCATTCCAGGTGAAGCTGGTTGAGAGAATGCCAAGAGTGTGCAAAGCTTTCATCAAGGCAAAGGGTGGCTATTTGAAGAATCTCATATAGAATATATTTTGATTTGTTTAACACTTTTTTGTTTACTACATGATTCCATGTGTTATTTCATAGTTTTGATGTCTTCACTAGTATTCTACAATGTAAAAAATAGTAAAAATAAAGAAAAACCCTTGAATGAGTAGGTGTGTCCACATTTTTGACTGGTAGCGTACATGGCGAAGGCTCAATCAATCTAGTCGTCTTGGCTACTTTCTTATGTCATTCTTGTTGGCACCAAAAGTTTAAAAAGTGTTGATAGGGGACATAATGCGGTGGGAACATCAAGTAACATCAAGTAATTGGTATACACATTTCCACGAGGGCGAGGTTATTGGAAATGTAATCAAAGCCTACTGGATGACAACTTATTTTTAACCAAGACAGAAGAATTTATAACTGACTTTTTCCTACATAACATAGATACAGCAGATCCCCCTTATTGTATGGGACACTTTTAAATGTGCGTTTAGAAGTCTATGGAGGACTAAAAGTGCCACAATTAAATAAATAAATACACCATTAAATAATTACTTAAATGTGTCATTAATTAATTAAAATTAGAATTAAATACATAAATGTGTTATTAAATGTGTCATTAATTAATTCAAATACCGATTCATTTTATGTAAAATACATATATAATAATTTCACTATTTACATTTACATTTCATGGTCCTGCGTTGGAGTGCTTCCTGAATTACTTAAAACTGTCAAACTGACCCATCAAAAGTTGGTAGGCGGAACCTAACGCCTGATTGGTTACCCTCTGCATCAAGCCAAGACAAATCAATTCCGGATAATGTCAGCAGGTCCTGCTTCTACATCCTCTGCTAAGTTTAAAATGTCTCTAACCAACTCCCTGGAAAGTTCACGGAGATCCTCCATTGTCTCTATCCAGGTTGGCCTACTCTACTTCAGACCAAATCAATGGATCAGACTAGATTCGCGTTAGCCCCGCCCACTGACTTTGATGGGTCAGTTTGACAGTTTTAAGTAATTCATGAATCACTGCAATGCAGGATCATGAAATGTAAATGTAAATAGTGAAATAATTATATATGTATTTTACATAAAATGAATCGGTATTTGAATTAATTAATGATACATTTAATTACACATTTATGTATTTAATTCTAATTTTAATTAATTAATGACACATTTAAGTAATTATTTAATGGTGTATTTATTTATTTAATTGTGGCACTTTTAGTCCTCCATAGAAGTCATGCAAGTCAATACTCATCTTTAACACAAAAAGTATTTGGGGCAAAATAGCCCATATTAACAAAGGAAATAGAGGAATTAACAGTACAGACAGATAGCAATAAAAACTAACAGAGGCATAGAATAGGTTAGAGGAAAAACAAAAAGAAATGGAACTTATTCAAGAAAGATCAAGTGTAATATATTATAAAAATAAAGCAAACTGGATGGAACAATGCTGTTTTTCTATTTAAATGATTATACACAATTCTTGCAACCAATAGACATGTTATGGATATGGGGGATACAACCATCCCAGCGCTGCAAATGTTGCTGAGTAGAGACAGAATCATTAGATCACTTGTTTTGGTACTGCCCATATGTAGCTTGATTTTGGTCGCAGGTTCAGGAATGGCTGAAAAATCACAACATTTACTTAAAGCTATCTTTGCAAATAGCACTGCTGGGTGACTTGAAAAGCCATGGTCAGTCGATCAATAATATAATAGTACCTTTAGTAAAGGGCGTTCATCTTTAATTTAGAATCTGTGGAAACTATGAGAATACAAAGGTTCAGAACTTTTGTGAAACATCACAGCACAGTTGAACAATATTTGGCAAGTAGAAGTCAAGACTGGATGTTTTTTAGAGATGGGTTAAGGGTAGCTGAAGGGTGGGATAAAAATAGATAACTAATGTACCATGTTCTGGCCGTGTACCTTGTCTGTAGAATGTACAGTTGAAGTCGGAAGTTTACATACACCTTAGCCAAATACATTTTTCACAATTCCTGACATTTAATCCTAGTAAGAATTCCCTGTGTTAGGTCAGTTAGGATCACCACTTTATTTTACGAATGTGAAATGTCAGAATAATAGTAGAGTGATTTATTTCAGCTTCTATTTATTTCATCACATTCCCAGTGGGTCAGTTTACATACACTCAATTAGTATTTGGTAGCATTGCCTTTAAATTCTTTAATTTGGGTCAAACGTTCCGGGTAGCCTTCCACAAGCTTCCCACAATAAGTTGGGTGAATTTTGGCCCATTCCTCCTGACAGAGCTGGTGTAACAGAGTCAAGTTTGTAGGCCTCCTTGCTCGCACACGCTTTTTCAGTTCTGCCCACAAACGTTCTATAGGATTGAGGTCAGGGCTTTGTGATGGCCACTCTGTTGTCCTTAAGCCATTTTGCCACAACTTTGGAAGTATGCTTGGGGTCATTGTCCATTTGGAAGACCCATTTGCGACCAAGCTTTAACTTCCTGACTGATGTCTTGAGATGTTGCTTCAATATATCCACCTAATTTCCCTTCCTCATGATGCCATCTATTTTGTGAAGTGCACCAGTCCCTCCTGCAGCAAAGCACCCCCACAGCATGATGCTTCCCCCACCCCCGTGCTTCACGGTTGGGATGGTGTTCTTCGGCTTGCAAGCAACCCCCTTTTTCCTCCAAACATAACGATGGTCATTATGGCCAAACAGCTCTATTTTTGTTTCATCAGACCAGAGGACTTTTCTCCAAAAAGTACGATCTTTGTCCCCATGTGCAGTTGCAAACAGTAGTCTGGCTTTTTTATGTCGGTTTTAGAGCAGTGGCTTCTTCCTTGCTGAGCGGCCTTTCAGGTTATGTCGATATAGGACTCGTTTTACTGTGGATATAGATACTTGTGTACCTGTTTCCTCCAGCATCTTCACAAGGTCCTTTGCTGTTGTTCTGGGATTGATTTGCACTTTTCGCACCAAAGTACATTCATCTCTAGGAGACAGAACGCGTCTCCTTCCTGAGCGGTTTGACGGCTGCGTGGTCCCATGATGTTTATACTTGCGTACTATTGTTTGTACAGATGAAAGTGGTACCTTTATGCGTTTGGAAATTGCTCCCAAGGATGAACCAGACCTGTCCAGGTCTACAATTTATTTTCTGAGGTCTTGGCTGATTTATTTTCATTTTCCCATGATGTCAAGCAAAGAGGCACTGAGTTTGAAGGTAGGCCTTGAAATACATCCACAGGTACACCTCCAATTGACTCAAATGATGTCAATTAGCCTATCAGAAGCTTCTAAAGCCATGACATCATTTTCTGGAATTTTCCAAGCTGTTTAAAAGGCACAGTCAACTTAGTGTATGTAAACTTCTGACCCACTGGAATTGTGATACAGTGAATTATAAGTTAAATAATCTGTCTGTAAACAATTTTTTGAAAAATTACTTGTGTCATGCACAAAGTAGATGTCCTAACCGACTTGCCAAAACTATAGTTTGTCAACAAGAAATTTGTGGAGTGGTTGAAAAATGAGTTTTAATGACTCCGACCTAAGTGTATGTAAACTTCCGACTTCAACTGTTTATAGTATGTATAAACTGGCAGGGCTAAGTATTTTTGTCCAGTAGTTTACTCCAATTAGGGGAGGGGAGCTAGGTTTAGGGAAAAATAAAAAAGTATATATATATATGGGGGATTTGAAATGATGCAAACAATTACATTGATAGAACCCATAATCTAGCTACAATATTAAAGCTGATAATAATATAATGCCATTTAGCAGATGCTTTTATCCAAAGCGACTTACAGTCATGTGTGCATAAATTTTTACGTATGGGTGGTCCCGGGGATCGAACCCACTACCCTGGCGTTACAAGCGCCATGCTCTACCAATTGAGCTACAGAGGACCACCCCCATAAAAAAAACACTAAACATCTTAACTCAGCTGTTTAGTTTGGCGTCTCTGCAAGCTGTATGTTTAAGTACGTATATCTACCTTGTGTCTCCAGAGACATTTTTGTGTGGGTTGGGAATCTAAAAGTAAACGTGCAGGGCAACTATTGTCACAAGGCATTCCCTCAATTTACACTGGTGTAATGCTATAACATGTTCCTCGTAAACATCTCACATTATCTAAATACAGGAGATCATTGTGACATACAGTGCCTTCGGAAAGTATTCAGACCCCTTGACATTTTACACTGTTACATTAGTCTTATTCTAAAATGGATTAAATAAACAAAATTCCTCAGCAATCTACACAGAATACCCCATAATGACAAAGTAAAAAGAGGTTTTTAGAAATGTTTGCTAATTTATTATAAAATAAAAAACACTCAATTGCGCTCATAGCAAAGGAGATGTTTCTACCTTGGTCAGGGAGGTGACCAAGAACCCGATGGTCACTCTGACAGAGGTCTAGAGTTCCTCTGTGGAGATGGGAGAACCTTCCAGAAGGACAACCATCTCTGCAGCACTCCACCAATCAGGCCTTTATGGTAGAGTGGCCAGACGGAAGCCACTCCTCAGTAAAAGGCACATGACAGCCTGCTTGGAGTTTGCCAAAAGGCACCTAAAGACTCTCAGACCATGAGAAACAAGATTCTCTGGTCTGATGAAACCAAGATTGAACTCTTTGGCCTGAATGCATAGCGTCACGTCTGGAGGAAACCTGGCACCATCTCTACGGTGAAGCATGGTGGTGGCAGAATCATGCTGTGGGGATGTTTTTCAGCGGCAGGGACTGGGAGAATAGTCAGGATCGAGGCAAAGATGAACGGAACAAGCGCTCAGAACCTCAGACTGGGCTGAAGGCTCACCTTCCAACAGGACAACGACCCTAAGCACACAGCCAAGACAACGCAGGAGTGGCTTCAGGACAAGTCTCTGAACGTCCTTGAGTGGCCCAGCCAGAGCCCGAACTTGAACCCGATCAAACATCTCTGAAGAGACGTGAAAATAGCTGTGCAGCAACGCTCCACTTCCAACTTGACAGAGCTTGAGAGGATCTGCAGAGAAGAATGTGAGAAACTCCCCAAATACAGGTGTGCCAAGCTTGTAACGTCATACCCTAGATTATGAGGCTGTAATCACTGCCAAAGGTGCTTCAACAAAGTATTGAATATAGGGTCTGAGTACTTATGTAAATGTAGTATTTCATTTTTTATTTATTTTATTAATTAGCAAAAATTTCTAAAAACCTGTTTTTGCTTTGTCATTATGAGGTATTATGTGTAGATTGATGAGAGGAAAAAACAGTTTAAATCAATTTTAGAATAAGGCTGTAACCTAACAAAATGTGGAAAAAGTCAAGGGGTCTGAATACTTTCCGAAGGCACTGTACTTCAGCCCGATAAACTACTAAGAGACAGGAATTCTCATTCATTGCTTTTTGAGACCTACAGTGCTTCAGAAAGTATTCACACACCCTTTACTACATCCACATTTCGTTGTGTTACAACCTGAATTTAAAAACGATTAAATGTTTGTGTCACTGGCCTACACACAATACCCCATACAAATTAATTTAAAATGTTGTGCTGAAATGGGTTGAGTCAATAAATATTCAACCCCTTTGTTATGGCAAGCCTAAATAAGTTCAGGAGTAAAAATGTGCTTAACAATTCACATAATAAGTTACATGGACTCACTCTGTTTGCAATAATAATGTTTAACAAGATTTTTTAAGTGATTACCTCATCTCTGTACCCCACACAATTATCTGTATGGTCCCTCAGTCCCTCAGTCGAGCAGTGAATTTCAAACACAGATTCAACCACAAAGACTAGGGAGGTTTTCTAATGCCTCGCAAAGAAGGGCACCTATTGGTAGATGGGTAAAAAAAGCAGACATTGAATATCCCCTTGAGCATGAAGAAGTTATTAATTACACTTTGGATGGTGTATCAATACACCCAGTCACTACAAAGATACAGGCGTCCTTCCTAACTCAGTTGCCGGAGGACAGGAAGGAAACTGCTCAGACTTCACCATGAGGCCAATGGTGACTTTAAAACAGTTACGGAGTTGAATGGCTGTGATAGGAGAAAACTAACGATGTAGTTACTGCAGAATACTAACCTAAATTGGACGGGGCCACAGTGTCCCGGCACCCCCCGTCTCAGTCCCCATCTATGCTGCAATAGCCTATGTGCCGGTGGGCTATGGTCAGCCTGTTCTATCTGGTGTAATTCACCCGTCTTATCTGGTGTCCTGTGTGATCTTAGGCACGCTCCCTCTAATTCTCTCCATCTCCCCTCCCGGAGGACCTGAGCCCTAGGACCATGCCTCAGGACTATCTGGCCTGATGACTCCTGGCTGTCCCAGTCCCCAGTCCACTTGGTCGTGCTGCTGATCCATATTCTGCTGTTCTGCCTGCGGCTATGGAACCCTGGCCTGTTCACCGGACGTGCTACCTTGTCCCGGACCGACTGTTCCTCTCTCGACCTGTGAATGCTAGGCTGTGAAAAGTCAACTGACATTGACTCTAGAAGTGCTGACCTGTTGCACCCTCTATAACCACTGTGATTATTATTTGACCATGCTGGTCATCTATGAAAGTTTGAACATCCTGAAGAACGATCTGGCCTTAATGGCCATGTACTCTTATAAGCTCCACCCGGCACTGCCAAAAGAGTACTGGCCACCCCTCAAAGCCTGGTTCCTCTCTAGGTTTCTTCCTAGGTTCCTGCCTTTCTAGCCACTGTGCTTCTACATCTGCATTGCTTGCTCTTTAGGCTGACATCTGTTCCCAGTGGGCAGGTACTAAAGACAAGACAATGATCAGAAGTTCTGTAAACGTACTGTTCTGTTATAGATACATTTTCAACACAGATCCAAAAATTGATTTTACACAATTGAGAAAAACTGTATTAGACGTCAGTTGTGTGACATTGTGTGATTGAGATGTGACCCTAGGTGCTGAAGCAGGACTTTTGCAGTGTTCAAAACAACTGCGAGCTCGGAACCCGGAAATCTGACTTCAGTGCGTTCAAAACAACTGGGAGCTTAGAAAAAAAAATCCAACTCGGGAACTCGGGCCTCTTTCTAGAGCTTCGACTTTCCTACCTGAAGATCACTGACGTCTTGATTTGACCTCGCATTTTTACAGAGTTCTCGGTTGTTTTGAACGCGGCGTCACCAGATAGGCAGAGAGAACAGTCATCCAGCAAGCGAAGTGTCTCATTGGTCACTCCTTCAGATGATTCCACCCACCTAAGTGTTGCCCCCTGCGATAGGTCAGAATCACTTCAAACACCCCCCCACCCCTGTTACAAGATGGTAGTGGGTCGGTAGTGGGTCTATCACACTGAGCTATAATAAGAACTAGAGACAGCCTCCAAGATGGCCGACCATTGTTTTCAACGAAAGCTACTCATGGGGGCTGACATCTTGCTAGGTCTGGTTTCAGGAGGCCATTAGTACATGCGCACTAGAACTGGAGCTCAGCGTGTGCAGGGTCTTGGACCTTGACTAGTGGGGGAGGGGAAATCTGCAGACACGAAGCACCAACACAACCACTGGAAACATGAAGAAAATGTGTATGCAAGTAAGTTATTCAGGACTAAGAGTACTGTGCTCTAACTTGCTCTATATGTGCACCTCAGGAGACAGTTGAATGATATTTTCAATTTAACACAACAACATGACGCAGCCAGTACCAACAGGTGTACTCTGGGAACTGTAGTCCTTTTAATTCAGCACATCAAAGGTGTTTGTTTAATTTTTTTGTTGAAGATAGATCACACCAAATCAAAAAGATAACAGTTCAGACTTGTGTATTCTACAGTACATTCTAACTTGGGTCTCCTTCCCGGTGGCTCAAGTTTGTTTTTAGGTCATAATACATTCCCTTACATTGAAACTAAAGCATGTAGACAATGTATAGTGGAAGCGTGTAATAATGCTGTAGCTGGTGTGGGTTCACCATCCTGACCTGCCGCCACTGAGTTGACCCTGCACCTTAAGTACATCAGTTGATACATGTACACGGATGTAATGTTACTTTTAATTTGCACTCAAATGGTTATACAAACAATAGCATTACTTGTTAAGTCAGACGAGCATAATTTCATTTATAACTTTATTCTTACAAATGTATGTAGGAAAGTAGCAGTTACGTGAATTCTCACTAGAAGATAGTGATTACCAGATACAGTATTAACCATGGGAAATATACAAGACATGAAAAAAATACATTCATTCACACCAACTGACATTAGGACCTCTTGCAATTGCTATATCAAGAGTTGATTGGAATTTGTTTCAATACAGCTCATGCAAACAAAAACAGTAGACATTAAAAACAGTATCACAAAATAAAAAACATCCATAAAAGCAAATCATATTTGATCAATACTCTAGATCGAGGGACACAGTACATACTAGTATCAATTGCTTACCAGAATGGTATTGTCCTCATTAAAAGTGCCTGTAAGGAAGCTACTAGACTATTGATAGCAGCCACAGTGAGTGTCCTAAAGGTGAGGTGTTGAAGGTGCCACCCGGGGGTCAGCGGGAGGCGAAAGGGGGAAAAGTCCCCAATTGTCATACTTTAGTAAAAGTAAAGATGCCTTAATAGAAAATGACTGTGGTCCTCTGTAGCTCAGCTGGTAGAGCACGGCGCTTGTAACGCCAAGGTAGTGGGTTCGATCCCCGGGACCACCCATACACACAAAAAAGAAAATGCACGCATGACTGTAAGTCGCTTTGGATAAAAGTGTCTGCTAAATGGCATATTATTAGTAAAAGTGAAAGTCACCCAGTAAAATACTACTTGAGTAAAAGTCAAAGTATTTGGTTTTAAATATACTTAAGTATGAAAAGTAAATGTAATTGCTAAAATATACTTCAGTATCAAAAGTAAAAAGTATAAATTGTTTCAAATTCCTTATATGAAGCAAACCAGACAGCGCCATTTTCTTGTTGTTTTTAAATGTATTTACAGATAGCCAGGAGCACACTTCAACACTCAGACATCATTTACAAACGAAGCATGTGTTTAGTGAGTCCGCCAGATCAGAGGCAGTAGGGATGATCAGGGATGTTCTCTTGATAAGTGTGTGAATTAGACAATTTTCCTGTCCTGTTAAGCATTCAAAATGTAACGAGTACTTTTGGGTGTCAGGGAAAATGCATGGAGTAAAAATGTCATTATTTTCTTTAAGATCATAGAAGTAAAAGTTGTCAAAAATATAAATAGTAAAGTAAAGTACAGGTACCCCAAACAACTACTTAAGTAGTCCTTAAGTATTTATATTTTCAATAAGGTTTCGAGGCTGACGTTTGGCAACTCGAACCTTCAGCTCCCTCCACAGATTTTCTATGGGATTAAGGTCTGGAGACTGGCTAGGCCACTCCAGGACCTTAATGTGCTTCTTCTTGAGCCACTCCTTTGTTGCCTTGGCCGTGTGTTTTGGGTCATTGTCATGCTAGAATACCCATCCACAACCCATTTTCAATGCCCTGGCTGAGGGAAGGAGGTTCTCACTCAAGATTTGACGGTACATGGCCCCGTCCATCGTCCCTTTGATGCGGTGAAGTTGTCCTGTCCCCTTCGCAGAAAAACACCCCCAAAGCATAATGTTTCCACCTCCATGTTTGACGGTGGGGATGGTGTTCTTGGGGTCATAGGCAGCATTCCTCCTCCTCCAAACACGGCGAGTTGAGTTGATGCCAAAGAGCTCCATTTTGGTCTCATCTGACCACAACACTTTCACCCAGTTCTCCTTTGAATCATTCAGATGTTCATTGGCAAACTTCAGACGGGCCTGTATATGTGCTTTTTTGACCAGGGGGACCTTGCGGGCGCTGCAGGATTTCAGTCCTTCACGGCATAGTGTGTTACCAATTGTTTTCTTGGTGACTATGGTACCAGCTGCCTTGAGATCATTGACAAGATCCTCCCGTGTAGTTCTGGGCTGATTCCTCACCGTTCTCATGATCATTGCATCTCCACGAGGTGAGATCTTGCATGGAGCCCCAGGCTGAGGGAGATTGACAGTTCTTTTGCGTTTCTTCCATTTGCGAATAATCGCACCAACTGTAGGTCTACAATCTTGTCCCTGACATCCTTGGAGAGCTCTTTGGTCTTGGCCATGGTGGAGAGTTTGGAATCAGATTGATTGATTGCTTCTGTGGACAAGTGTCTTTTATACAGGTAACAAACTGAGATTAGGAGCACCCCCTTTAAGAGTGTGCTCCTAATCTCAGCTCGTTACCTGTATAAAAGACACCTGGGAGCCAGAAATCTTTCTGATTGAGAGGGGGTCAAATACTTATTTCCCTCATTTTAAAATGGAAATCAATTCATAACATTTTTGACATGCGTATTTCTGGATTTTTTTGTTGTTATTCTGTCTCTCACTTTTCAAATAAACCTACCATTAAAATTATAGACTGATCATTTCTTTGTCAGTGGGCAAACGTACAAAATCAGCAGGGGATCAAACACTTTTTCCCACACTGTATCTCCTCCCCTCTGTCGTTCCAGTGATGGCTCCCTGTACCACATGGAGTGTTGTGACAGCTCCAAGGCTGTGTGATTACAGCAGTATACTTCCCACAACTGGCCCTCTCATCTCCACAGTCACCTTGAACTCTCCCAGCTCTCCACTCCCCTCAAACATAGAAAGTCTTCAAACACACACACACACACACACAATGCACCTCCGCGGTCCCTACACAGAGCACACACCAACACTCAATTCAAGTAGCTATCAAGCAAACACATCACCACTGTAGCTGTAGCTGTAGCTCAATTGGTAGAGCATGGCGCTTGTAACGCCAGGGTAGTGGGTTCGATCCCCGGGACCACCCATACGTAAAAATGTATGCACACATGACTGTAAGTCGCTTTGGATAAAAGTGTCTGCTAAATGGCATATTATTATTATTATTATAATAGTAGCCAAGTAAATAGGCTGTGTATAAATGATTAGCTAGCCATTTTTCACAGAGACACACAATAGCAAGTAGCAAGCCCACTGGTACAGTAACATTACAGTAGCTAGCTAGCCAATAGGATATGTTAGCTATCTTTTCCACAGACACACAAACCCTTACTAACATTAGCTAGATAGCAAGTAGCAAGTCTACCAGTACAGTAGAATTAGCTAGCTACAAATGCTAGCTAGAGTATTTTGTTAACTTATTTGCACAGCTGCTAAGTTAACATTAGCTACAATTATCAAGTCACTCAACTAGCTAGCTTGTCTAGCCACAAACAGTTGTGTTCATTTGGCCACGAACACAAATTACACTCACTGTGTGAGATGAGATCACTGAGCTATACTCCCGAGTGGCGCAGTGGTCTAAGGCACTGCATCGCAGTGCTAGCTGTGCCACTAGAGATCCTGGTTCGAGTCCAGGCTCTGTCGCAGGCGGCCGCAACCGGGAGACCCATGGGCGGTGCACAATTGGTCCAGCGTCGTCCAAGGTAGGGGAGGGTTTGGCCGGCAGGGATGTGGGTTTGTTTTCCACGGGGGGCCAGTATGAAAAAAATTAAAACATTAAATTAAAGAAAACATGTATGCATTCACTAACTGTAAGTCGCTCTGGATAAGAGCGTCTGCTAAATGACTAAAATGTAAATGTGATCTATAATAAGAACGAGCAGGTCCCAGACGAGAGCTTGAGTGATTTCCATAGTTTTCATTCTGCGTGTGCATGTGACACACTCGTCCATGTAACAGCATGAATATAAAACGTTAATAATTTCGGCTGTGTGATGGAGAACAAAGACAAATAAAATTGGAAAAAAAATTGACCTCGAAAGACAATTACTTTAAAAGGATATTTTTGACACACGTGATAAGGGTCTTTTTAGGAATTGTTTTTCTGGGCTCGGCATCAGTTAAATGGCGTGCTTCCCAACCGGAACCCTGGCCCCTTGGTCACCATAACGGAGCAGTGAATCTGCATTGTAGTGGTGCGTGGGTCAGCTGTTTGTTCACCCGCACCCGCCCACAATTGCTGATAGTAATAACCCATCCGCAACTGCCCGACTATATGATGCTGATAAAGTTAGCATGGCTGCGGGAAGTACAGGTGCTGGAGGTGCTGCAGCACCCCCTGGTGGTGATGGTAAAACTGCAAGGATTTGTGCTGTTGGATTAAAAAAACTACTCAACTATTTTTCTGTTGCATTATTGATATGATAATGGGATTGGTAGGGGAGAGAAAAATATATATGGGCCTCATTCTGCATGGAGAGCTCACAGCCCTGTTTTGTAAGTGATGTGCTCATGATATGCTCTTATCTATTCAGTTATGTGGGTTTGGAGTTGGACAAGCGCCCTGCTGTAAGATAGACAGTTTAGTTTGAGTTAAGTCAGGTCTCTCGCTCTCCCTCCCTCTGCCCTTGTGGTGGATATCAAGTGCGCTGGAGCTGCGCTCGCAATAATTTTCCACGTCTATTTTTTTATGAGTTTACAATTCTAAACCTGGAGAAAGGGGAATGGGAACAATATCAAATAAGGAACATGGCATTCTCTCGCCCTCGGCTCGCAGGACTGCTCTGGCCCTTGTCAAACACGTAGGTGTACTAGCCCACTAGTCTAACAAGCAATACAGTGCTGGGCGCGGCCCAGCAAGTGTTGCGTTCCACCCGCAAGTGGTGCTTTCCACCCGTCAGTGCTTTTCTCCGCGATGGATCGCATAGGAACAATCTGAGTTACAACACTCCTCTAGTTATCTCTCGCTCTCACACACGTTGGAATTATGTAGTAGGCCTACAAAGAAAAGCGTGCTCTGTTCACATCGGTCTATTCCTAGGTTTCGCTTGAGTTTCAAATGTGAGTTTCAAGTTTGAGGAAGCTTACAATTTATCCTAGCATGTCTACAGATCTGTGTGCCAGTTACGATATTCATTTCAATAAGACCATCTCAAAATCATTGTCACATGGTTTATACAAATCGGAATTAAAATGATAAAAATCTCAAAGTTAAAATGCCACTAATGCGAGAGCACCAGACTTTGCTATATGGACACTGATTGGACCGTGACCATTGGCGGCTAAAGAAATGAGCGCATGGAACTAAGAGATAGCCTAGGCCAATGTAGCAATAGGCCTATAATTTCCATTGTCAACTAAGTCAAAATACATAAAGCCGACAAAATAAAAACAGAAAATATCCTGATAAATGCAGGTTCTTTCAATCGCATTCATCTCTCTACTCCGCCTGTCTGCCTCCCTTTCCATCTCTTGACTTGAGCTATTGCTAGTGAAGTGCAACATCAAATATATATGAAGGTCCGGTAAGCTGTTGTTTGCAAACATTGTGTCAACTACCCTATTCCGGGCCCTCAGTTTCCAGCGCCAGTGAGCTCGGGAAAGAAATAGCTGTTTTTGCGCAAAGGGAAATATGTTCAGGTATTTTATGACGTTTCCACTGGATATTTGGGATCCTCAGAGCATGACATTTTGCGCTTTCACACCAAGGCCTGGTGATTATCGGGGGGGGAGTGTTGGAAGATTTTTCAAATACTGTGAGGAACTATTATCATTCACAATGGATTTGTTTTAATGACCACTGACTTACTGTATGAGGTGAATAAAAAAATTACTAAGAAGTTCAACTTATTAGTGGTTGTGAGTTAAGACAATCAGATATCCCCAAATGGGCACTTTCCTGGATTTGCAGGCAGCAGGCCAGGTACATCAAGAGGACAGAGAAACCAGCCACATGGAGCGCTCTAAACAAAACACAATGGATAAATTGACAACTCTTAAATTACGGTACAAAATAAACCAGAACTTGTTTCTCACAAGTGTAGCATATTGTGAACTCTGCAAACAACGTTTCCACCCTGAGAATGAGAACGGTAAATGACTGTAGGCCTAATTAATCCATGCCTTAACAGAAATTAATGTCACCAAATGACAAGGATTAACGGTAAATGTACTACTGGTGACATATGTAATGGGGAATTGATACAAACAAGCAAAGGGCAAACAATTAACAAACAATGAATGCGCAAGACTTGGCGGGAGACAGCTCAGCTCTGGAGAGCTGAGCGCATTCTGGAGAGAGACATACCAATATCGTCGCCACACACCCCTCCCCTTCTTGTCTCAACATTTCAAATGAGACTCGAGACATTATCTTCACACATATTTTAGATGCATTTTAGATGCAGCCGCATCTCAATAATATAGACCTATTGCCACGCGCGCTGCCCAAATTGCTGACTTCCCAACTAGGCATAGGCCTACACGCTTGTGGTTTGAAATAATCCACAGCAAATGTATTTCCATTTACTTTAGGCTGCAGTGATACTGTTACCGAATCTTGTCCTATGCTTAGGCTACTCATCACATTAGGAATTGTATGTTATGGTTAGCCTGCAAATACTTTATTAGGCTATAAAGGGAATTTTTCAACCCCTGCACTCAGCACCCCCTACTCAAAATCTTCCTGCTGCTATGCAAGATAGGCCTACCATCTGTACCGGTGCTATCTAACTGCACATTCAGCATTCTCTCAAGATGCTGAAATAAATAAATAATTTCTCCACTCCTGTTCCCAAATAAAAATGTCGCCTACATTTGGTGTAATATTAAGGCTATGCGAGAGGCTATAGACCTATAGTCAGTGTCCATATTTCAGTTTCCATTTAACCCATCTGAATAGTAGGTTACAGTTCCCTTGACGTGCCATAGGCGTATCTGAAGTCCATGTCTTGTGACTGTCGAATTTGTAAAGCGCCTCACAATCATCACACATAACCTGCACTGCCATCATACTCTTTTACCACCAAATCTTCCCCAAACGTTACTTTTGTGGCCTTCTCTTTATTTTTCAACTCTCCATTTCGCAGCTTTTCCCTTATTAAATTAAACTCTGACATTGTCCTTTTTGCCTCCGTGGACCGACATTAACTTTCTGCCCGTTCCCAAAAACATTTGGCGTGCCTACAATTAGGCCCTAAAGATCAGGCTTACCCACTAATGCCAGAAAGCCTAAAATAATTAAAGAATAAACTCATATGTAGCCTATTGATACAAATTGCACAATAATTATGTGTTGTTCTCTTTATTCAACAGGCCGCCACCCACACAATATTTGATCACCCTAAACCCGCCCACAGATATAACTGCGTGGACTGCGGGTTATGAGTCAACACGCGCATCACTACTGCATTGACCTATGATGACCACATAGTAGCCTACAATGTCATTTTGGAGGCAGACAGCATCATATCACTAGAACCAACAAACTGAAGCAGAATATTTAAAAACAATTATGAAAAGGCCTATATGTTTACATTGTCAAATTTTTCGAAATACACTTTCTCATTAAATAGTAGCTAATCTTACAGTTCTGGGCCCGGTTTCCCGATAGCGATTGAATTTAGGCCTACTAGTGTTTTAATTATGCATATTTCCTACAACGGCCGAAGATGTAGGCCTAACATACAGTTTCCCTAAACACCACGCAGAGAGAACATTCACTAAGTGCATAGTTGAGGCATGTGTCAATACTGATAGGATCGAAAGAAAGGCAACGCTGCTTTCGGATCAGCTTTCTCCATTCAAATCTTACCTTAACATTAGAATCAGGCTATTCCACAATAGGCTACTGATGACGGATCAGCTCCTAGAAAGAAAGATATTGCGTATGGCTGCAAATATTGAGGGGGCTTATTCAAATGCGTAGTTTCCCATTTAGCAGACGCGGTGTACAGGAGCAGTAAGGGCACATCGACAGACTTTTCACTTAGTCAGCTAGGGGATTCGAACCAGCGACCTTTCAATTACTGGCCCAACGCTCTTAACCGCTAAGCTCTCTGCCGCTTTAATGAAGCTTCTACAAGGTTCTAATGATGAACTTAGCCTTAAATCAATATTTGGCACGTCATTGTGCACATTAGGCTTTACAAGAAATAGCCTATATTGAGACAGTAACCTACAAGTAGCAACATATAACTCGATTGAACATGAAATGTATTTCAATATGATTGAAATAGGCCTACAACCTACTGTATTTATATGTTAATGAAATCTCAGTTTTAATTTGAAGCATCATTTTATACGTCGCTTGTTTGTATCAATTGCAAAGACATGGGCAACTTTGTATTTGTAGTCAACTTTATTCTGAAGTTAACGGCGGTGACAGAGAGCTGTATAAACCATGTGGAGGGCCAACGTCGAGCTGGCTTGAAAGGAATTCAAAAATTCGGGTTGGGTCAAGGGAAATCCGGGCCAAGGCAGCCCAGTTTCACAACTGGTGCCAGATCGATTAGAATTCGGGCTGGTGACGCCGTTACTATGCAACCACCAAGCTGATCACTGCTGGATGCTGACAACATTTCGCTAGCTAACATTTTCGTTACTAGCATATGCCAGACAAGCAGTACTGTAGTAGTCAGACATGACACGAATAACCAACATAGCTGGATCCTTAATTTTTGCAATACACATATATGAGAAAGGTCAGCCCTCGAATGCTAGTTACCTAACGTTAGCTAGCAAATCAGAGTTGAAAAAAGCTAGCTAGTTATCGTGAACTAGCAGGAATTTTAGATGGCCAGGTCGTATTGAAAGCTACACAGTAACTAGCTATCTACATATCAAACCTGTCGTCTGGTTAGCCATCTAACTAATAGCCAATGCCATGGCAAGCAAGGCAGGAATTAAGCTAGCTAACTAGCCTGTTATGTTAGCGATGACGCTAACCGTGTAGTTAACGTCAGCAAGCTAAATACATGGCTCTGAGTCTGGCTGGCACTGGCAGGAGTATGGCCGGGGTAAAGGTAGTTACAGCATGGTGAATTAAATTATTCAACGTCTTGCTAGCTAGCAACATTAGCGAAGCCAGCTGCAGTCACATATTGGCTATCTCATTTCTGGCAGTGGAAACACAAGAGAGTTAGCCCACCAAGGCCAGCTAGTGGTCCGAGGTTGGCGTTAGATTACAAGCGTTTTCAAGAGCAACTTTAAGAACGATGGTTTTGGGAAACAGTTCGGAGATTTAACGATGCTCCTATGACAGTTCTAATGATGATTTTAGCCTTAAGATGCTTTTGGGAAACCAGGCCCAGGTTACTAGTTTGAACTTCCCAGGTTACTAGTTTGAAACGTCCTGCACACCATCTGATTTTAATTGACAGGTTCATACATATACCAATGTTCTTAAAATGTTTCAGTAGGCTATAGCCTAATATTCACTGGCTACATTTCTTAACATGTATCCATTTTTCATGTAGAGCAGTTTTTAAGCGCTCACCTTATTCCTGTGTTGGCTCCTCCACATCCAAAATTAATAATAATATGTGTACATTTTGTAGAGGGAAATGCTGCAACTCTCACTCCACGTTATCATATATGACAACACCTGCTGCGGAAGCAAAAATATTTAATCAACTATTCATCAAATTTTTGACAAATTGAATCAGGTGTGACAGTTTAGGGTTAAAACTAAAATGTGAAATGTATCTGGGGCCTAAGGAGAGGGTTGGGTAACCCGAGACAATCTGGGCTAGTCCGCGCCCCGCTTCACAACCTGTGCTCTTCCACAAATTCTAACTCCTACTGCAGACTCACTTAACTAACTATGGTGAAGCTTCAACATATTTTTTGAACCTTTTCAAACTTTTGTCGCACTTTTGAGAAGTTTATAGGCGTCTTTTCACGGTGAAGGTGAGCTCGAGGGTCGTTTGGCGTATTTGAAGAGGACAATAGATGAGTTAACACCACAGGTGACCAACGGCACTAACGCGCCTGTTGCTTGCCGCCCACATAGGTGTTGGCGTTGGTTTATTGTGCGTGGCACGAGGTAGAGGAGAGCAGCGGAAAAATGAGGACAGCGTTGCTTTGTTTCGTGTTCCTGGGGATGATGCTGCTAGGAATTGAGGCGAAGGACGTAAGCATCATTACATGTTTTTTCACTGAATGTTATTGAAAAGGAAAACTGTAAGGCAGGGTTCCCCAACTGGCCTCGGGCATAGGTGATTTTATTTGGCACACCCAAATCTTGGACATATGACTAAAAACACCAGCAAATCAGCTCCAAGTGATTTTAATTTTGTAAGTCTGTTCCAAAGTATTCCCACGCATAATATACATATGTGATCATATACAAATGTAAGCAAGGTTTGAAGTGACTGTTTTACTCAAATATTATATGCTTGGGCTTCTTGCTGTTTGCAGTCTACAAATTAAGCTATTTGTAATTATGTTCTGGCTCCCTGACCATCTGCTCAAGAAAAAATCAGCCGGTGGCTGAATCTAGTTGGTGATGATGCTGCAAGGCAAGCTAATTTGCAAGCAGACTTTGGTAGGCCTATATAGGGCAGACATTTAAAGGGAAATGTAAGCTAGTCAACATGGGCATGAAAATGGGGTCAAGCATGTGACTTAAACATATTTAGCCTATGTGAGTCATGCATAACCTGCTATCATAAACAGCCTAGAAAACAAATGCTTAAGTAGGCTTTGGTACTTGCTTTTGGTGTGTGAGTGTGACTATACTTAGGCCTATGTCTCTCACTTTAGTCACCTGTGCTGAGCTTGAGATATTTGCCACATTCAATTATTCATATTGTAGAGATCCTCGCTAATATGAGCCACGTTACAATTCCTACCAAGTGAGTTAAACCTTTTGGCGCAATGCGTAGGGTGTTTGCCTTTTCATGCCAGTGACCCGGGTTCATTTCCTTGTCCCTCTGTTCGCTACATTGGTGTCGTAGAGAATCTCCATTGAGAAGGCCTTAGTTCAGGACAAGGCTTAATCTGTGTCTAGGAAACCAGCCCTATAAGTGTGAGGTGGGTTAGGTTGTGATGTATCCTCTCGTAAACAGGATTGGGGTCAATTGAATATATATTTAATCCACATTAATTTAAATTCATCCCCTGAATTGACAATTGGAATGGAACTGACCCCACCCCTGACTGCACTGCAGTAGGTCACTTACACTGAGTATAATAAACATTAGGAACACCTTCCTAATATTGAGTTGCACTTGCACCCCTCCCTTTTGCCCTCAGAACAGCTACAATTTATCGGGGCATGGACTACAAGGTGTCGGAAGTGTTCCACAGGGATGCTGGCCCATGTTGACTCCAATGCTTCCCACAGTTGTCAAGTTGGCTGGATGTCCTTTGGGTGGTGGACCATTCTTGATACACACAGGAAACTGTTGCGCGTGAAAAACCTGCAGCATTGCAGTTCTTGACACAAACCGGTGCGCCTGGCACCTACTACCATACACCGTTCAAAGGCACTTACATTTTGTGTCTTGCCCATTCACCCTCTGAATGGCACAAATACACAATCCATGTCTCAAGACTTAAAAGTCCTTATTTAACCTGTCTCATCCCCTTCATCTACACTGATTTTGAAGTGGATTTCACAAGTGACATCAATAAGGGATCATAGCTTTCACCTGGTCAGTCTGTCATGGAAAGAGCAGGTGTGCCTAATGTTTTGTACACTCAGAATGGTCACAACAAACTCTTAGACAAAAAGGTTCCATATAGAACCTTTGGTTCTATTGTTGCTTCATGTATGGAACCCCTAAAAGTTCTTTATCAAACCCTTTTATAGGGTTATTTGATCAGAACCCCAGGGGTTCTTTTTCACTGAACCAAAATTGGTTCCATATAGAACCCTATATGGTGCCATTTATGAATTATGGCTGCTACTAATAAATAGTAATATTTCTAGCTAAGAATAGAATATAAGAAGCGATTTTAAATAGTGGACAAAAGAATACCAGCATAGTTTTGAGATTTTATTGTCATTATATGCAAACATAGTTGGAAAAATGCACTGGTGGCCAGGGAGGAATCTCTTTGTTTGAATGATGTCCCACTTCAATATTGGTACCAACTCTGTCTGACTTCTTTATGGAACAGTAGGTTACAGTATGGGTTGTTGCCTGGCTGTTTCCTGAGAAGAAGAGAGCAAAAACATGAGTTAATCTCCAGAAATGAAGACAAAATGCTATGCAGACATATAATTATTATGATGTAGAACAACAACTTACATGCCGTTGTCATTAGCAGTAGCCAAAAGAGTAGATCCTCTGCCTTTGATAGTTCGGTTACTGCCAGACTCTGAGCAAAACACAGTGTTAAGTCATGATTAACTATTGAATCACCAATACTTATTATTCATAATTTATTATAAATAATTTAGATGTGTACATTTACATTTTAGTCATTTAGCAGACGCTCTTATCCAGAGCGACTTACAGTTAGTGAGTGCATACATTTTCATACTGTACCTCCTCTCAATCAGCCAACTGTCCATCACGTTCATTCAACAGAGGTCAGCAACAGTCTTCTAGTAATGGCTTCATGAAACAGTCATCTGACTCCACACTGAAATACGGAAATAAAAGTAACAATTTGCTAATTGTCAGGCTGGTTTTGTAAATCTATTTGGCATATTCAAAAATAAGTGTGTGTTTATTTGTAAGAGTTAGCTAGCTAGCTTGTAAAGTGGCTAATTAAAGTACCCTTTTCCTATCTAGCTAGCTAGCTAACGTTAGCTAGCTAGTTAGTTTACAAATGGTGATCAAATTCTGAAACAACGTTATCTATCTAGCCTATAGTTTACCATATCACTTTGGCTTCATATATTTCAGGGTTGCCCAACCCTGTTCCTGGAGAGCTATCCTCCTGTAGGTTTTTGCTCCAACCCCAGGCGTTACTAACCTGATTCATTTTATCAACCTGCTAATTATTAGAATCAGGTGTGCTAGATTAGGGTTGGAGCAAAAACCTACAGGACGGTAGCTCTCCAGGAACAGGGTTGGGCAGTCCTGATATACAGTGGGGAGAACAAGTATTTGATACACTGCCGATTTTGCAGGTTTTCCTACTTACAAAGCATGTAGAGGTCTGTAACTTTTATCATAGGTACACTTCAACTGTGAGAGACGGAATCTAAAACAAAAATCCAGAAAATCACATTGTATGATTTTTAAGTAATTAATTTGCATTTTATTGCATGACATAAGTATTTGATACATCAGAAAAGCAGAACTTAATATTTGGTACAGAAACCTTTGTTTGCAATTACAGAGCTCATACGTTTCCTGTAGGTCTTGACCAGGTTTGCACACACTGCAGCAGGGATTTTGGCCCACTCCTCCATACAGACCTTCTCCAGATCCTTCAGGTTTCGGGGCTGTCGCTGGACAATACGGACTTTCAGCTCCCTCCAAAGATTTTCTATTGGGTTCAGGTCTGGAGACTGGCTAGGCCACTCCAGGGTCCTCTGTAGCTCAGCTGGTAGAGCACGGCGCTTGTAACGCCAAGGTAGTGGGTTCAATCCCTGGGACCACCCATACACAAATTTATGCACGCATGACTGTAAGTCGCTTTGGATAAAAGCGTCTGCTAAATGGCTTATTATTATTATTATTATTATTATTATTATTATTGAGATGCTTCTTACGGAGCCACTCCTTAGTTGCCCTGGCTTTGGGTCGTTGTCTTGCTGGAAGACCCAGCCATGACCCATCTTCAATGCTCTTACTGAGGGAAGGAGGTTGTTGGCCAAGATCTCGCAATACATTGCCCCATCCATCCTCCCATCAATACGGTGCAGTCGTTTTATCCCTGATGTCCTTACACAGCTCTCTGGTCTTGGCCATTGTGGAGAGGTTGGAGTCTGTTTGATTGAGTGTGTGGACAGGTGTCTTTTATACAGGTAACGAGTTCAAACAGGTGCAGTTAATACAGGTAATGAGTGGAGAACAGGAGGGCTTCTTAAAGAAAAACTAACAGGTCTGTGAGAGCCGGAATTCTTACTGGTTGGTAGGTGATCAAATACTTATGTAATGCAATAAAATGCAAGTTAACTACTTAAAAATCATACAATGTGATTTTCTGGATTTTTGTTTTAGATTCTGTCTCTCACAGTTGAAGTGTACCTATGATAAAAATTACCGACCTCTACATGCTTTGTAAGTAGGAAAACCTGCAAAATCGGCAGTGTATCAAATACTTGTTCTCCCCACTGTATTTGAATTAAGAGTGGCTCCTAATCCGTGACCGTATATTTTATTTCTGAGGCTCCGTATCCGTGAGTGTGCAAATTCTCGAAGTATCTCGCAGGAATTTTTGGAACTTCAATAGTTTTTCTCATGCCGAAACCAGATTAAATGTCACTAAGCAAACATAAAAAACATCAATAGCCACTACAATGACTAGAAACACCATAATATAAATCAATTTAATTAAGCTAAAATATCAGAAATAAATGGTAAATAATGGACAGTATCAGCTTATTTTCATTAATAAAAAGGAATACATCTCAAACTGCAGCAGTCCAATGATTTGCACACTGAAGCAAGCATCAACAAGCTTCACATGTGCATTGAGCTACAAATTACATGTTTTTATAATTATAATAAAAAGACAGATACAAATGTTAAAGCTTAATTACATAAAGTAATATTAGTGGGAATATAGCTATAATAGAAAGGAGAATAGAATATATTTGAAAAGCTTAAATTGAAAAATACATTGAGGTGAAGCCGCCCCTGTGTTGATGCTATTTCTCAATGTTGATATTTCTTAGTGTCTATTGTGCTAATTTGATTGTAGAAAGAAAACAAGGAGGCTGCCAGTACTGTGCAATAAACTTCAGTGAGCTATTTACAGAAAATATATATACAAAATAATACATATAGGAGCAAATCAGCCTAAATATCAGGACGCACAACTGCAGCTGTGGATATATACTACAGATTGGTGCGTAAAGACATATCCAAGATATAGGCCTCTATCCCTTATTCCAGAAACAAGTCCTTAAATCTCCCGAATGACACCTATAGTCATCCACCCAGCAGACAAGGAAAGCACTGTTACTGTACAATACTACACTGTCTTTAAGACTGAAGTACTCCGGTAACTGAATGATCAGATGTTCTATAAGAGACTCACTACAAACCCCACAAAACAGCTATTGGCTGTAATCGAAGAGACTCAACAAGGGCATGCGCAATGGTGATATCACCAAAAGAGAACACAGATTATTGGTGTGTTAAAAACAGCTCCACACCAGTAATCTGCAATCCCTAAAATACTGTTTAATTATCTAAATAACACCTGTTGTATTCGGTGCATGTGATAAATCAGCCTGTGCAGAATAGTAAGGTAGTAATATATTATTGTTGCTACTACTGCATGAGGCTATACAACTGCCACAATAAGTTGATCCCTGCAATGCCAGGATTTGCAACCCTGTCTGCCAAATCCTTATATTACGCATGGTTCTCCCTCTCAAGCGCTCCTTCTCGAGGATGCTTTCAAATCAATATTTTTTTGCTTTGCCTCATCAAATTAATAGGTTGTTGTCATGGTGCTACTGAAAATCGGATAGCTTTCTTATGTTTCAGTAAACCATTAGCCAACACCTCAAAGATTAAACAAAGTGTCATCATGAAAGATTACAATCTCCATTATATTTCGGTGATTAAAGTCTATTTCCCTGTTATTTTGAACTGTAGGCTATAAGTTAAACCTTTCAATGGAAGGCCTATCACAAACCTAGGCTAATAAAAGCATGTGTTCTCAGCATAAACCAGCCGATTATCTCTGAAGTTAATTTATTGGTGATGGTTACTTTAACTGTACATTTGTGGTCCTCTGTAGCTCAACTGGTAGAGCATGGCGCTTGTATCGCCAGGGTAGTGGGTTCAATCCCCGGGACCAACCATACGTAAAAATGTATGTACACATGACTGTAAGTCGCTTTGGATAAAAGTGTCTGCTAAAAGGCTTATTATTATTATATTTATTACTGTTAAAGCGCTCCTCTCTGCCTGATTGTGTGAGAGAACTAGTCCTACCGCTGCGGTCTAAGTAATTCCAACATACGTTGATTCTATTGATGGAAAACCGTTGTTTACCTCTTGTCGGACACATTTCATCCAACATTTAATTCTAGCTCACAATCAAGGACGACTGTATTCTCTCCAGCAATGGGGACGTGTAGGCCAATGACTATGTAGCTTTGTGACAATGTCCTACTGGACTCTGTGCTAGTCTCTACTTAAATGTAATAGATTTTTAAGAAATAGCATCCACATACGGGGGCTTCATCTCAATGTATTTTTTTGATTTTCAAATATATTCAATTCTCCTTTCTCTTGTTTATTATGGCTATATTCCAACTAAAATTCCTTTATGGAATTAAGCTTTGTCTTTATAATAATCATAATTTGTAAAGCGCATTTCCCACACTCAATGCACTTCTGAAGCTAGTTGGTGCTTGCTTCTGTGCGCAAATCATTTGACCGCTGCAGTTTGAGATTATTTATTCATTTTTATTGATGAAAATAAGCTGATACTGTCCTTTTATTATTTAGCATTCATTTCTGATATTTTAGCTTAATTAAATTGATTTATATTATGGCATTTGTATTCCAAGAAAAACGAAAATACATTTTACAGTAGCCTATGTATTGCCTACCTAAAACATCCGTTAATACATTTGAAGTCCTTCAAAATAGAAACTACTATACTAATGTTAGAAAGTAGAATATAAACTAGATATAGGCTACTGTGGGTGGGGCAGGCTAAATAATTACAACAGAATAGGCCTAATTAAAAGAATAGTGATAAAGGAAAGGAAAAATGCTAGGCAGAGCATGCCCAGAGCTTGTGGCTGAGCAGTACCAAAAATTTGAGCGGGAGAGCAGGCTGAGACCATAAAAAAAAAAAAAAAAATGCTCGAATTATGCTCTGCTTGTTCCTTGCTCCACACTTACATGCTCTGGCATTCAAAGGCAGCCCTGTTTAGGCTTTCAAAGGACTTTCAATGTATAATCATATCAATGGATGGAATCAGTGAATGAATGGCTGCAGCAAGCCAGCAACCATTACAGGTCTGACAATCTGCATAACAAATGAGGCCAAATTAGACAAAATGAAAAAGTATTCAAATGAAATACTGAGTCATTCAAAGGAGAGAATTCCAAGTCTGTTCTTTTTTTTGTTGCCTTGGGCGTCAGGGCTTCTGCAAAATAGTACCAAAGTGATTAAAAAAAAACTAACTAGGCACTACATAATTTTGGTTCAGTAGCAGTTTGATTAAATTATAGTTAATTGTATTGTTAAAAATTACAAGAATCATATCCAAAGTAAAGTGAATATTGCATTTTGAAAAGCATATGTATCCAAAGTGAAAGAGTGATTTGGTGCAGTGAAGTTACTTTGTGAATTTATTGTCCTCAGTCAATTGAAAATGTGCGTAGTTTTGAAACATGAGTTAATTTAATGATCTGTTTAGATTTTTGTGCTTACAGTGGGGAGAACAAGTATTTGATACACTGCCGATTTTGCAGGTTTTCCTACTTACAAAGCATGTAGAGGTCTGTAATTTTTATCATAGGTACACTTCAACTGTGAGAGACGGAATCTAAAACAAAAATCCAGAAAATCACATTGTATGATTTTTAAGTAGTTAACTTGCATTTTATTGCATGACATAAGTATTTGATACATCAGAAAAGCACAACTTAATATTTTGGTACAGAAACCTTTGTTTGCAATTACAGAGATCATACGTTTCCTGTAGGTCTTGACCAGGTTTGCACACACTGCAGCAGGGATTTTGGCCCACTCCTCCATACAGACCTTCTCCAGATCCTTCAGGTTTCGGGGCTGTCGCTGGGCAATACGGACTTTCAGCTCCCTCCAAAGATTTTCTATTAGGTTCAGGTCTGGAGACTGGCTAGGCCACTCCAGGACCATGAGATGCTTCTTACGGAGCCACTCCTTAGTTGCCCTGGCTGTGTGTTTCGGGTCGTTGTCATGCTGGAAGACCCAGCCACGACCCATCTTCAATGCTCTTACTGAGGGAAGGAAGTTGTTGGCCAAGAACTCGCGATAAATGGCCCCATCCAGCCTCCCCTCAATACGGTGCAGTCGTCCTGTCCCCTTTGCAGAAAAGCATCCCAAAGAATGATGTTTCCACACCCATGCTTCACGGTTGGGGTGGTGTTCTTGGGGTTGTACTCATCCTTCTTCTTCCTCCAAACACGGCGAGTGGAGTTTAGACCAAAAAGCTATATTTTTGTCTCATCAGACCACATGACCTTCTCCCATTCCTCCTCTGGATCATCCAGATGGTCATTGGCAAACTTCAGACGGGCCTGGACATGCTCTGGCTTGAGCAGGGGGACCTTGCGTGTGCTACAGGATTTTAATCTATGACGGCGTAGTGTGTTACTAATGGTTTTCTTTGAGACTGTGGTCCCAGCTCTTTTCAGGTCATTGACCAGGTCCTGCCGTGTAGTTCTGGGCTAAACCCTCACCTTCCTCATGATCATTGATGCCCCACGAGGTGAAATCTTGCATGGAGCCCCAGACCGAGGGTGATTGACCGTCATCTTGAACTTCTTCCATTTTCTAATAATTGCGCCAACAGTTGTTGCCTTCTCACCAAGCTGCTTGCCTATTGTCCTGTAGCCCATCCCAGCCTTGTGCAGGTCTAGAATTTTATCCCTGATGTCCTTACACAGCTCTCTGGTCTTGGCCATTGTGGAGAGGTTGGAGTCTGTTTGATTGAGTGTGTGGACAGGTGTATTTTATACAGGTAACGAGTTCAAACAGGTGCAGTTAATACAGGTAATGAGTGGAGAACAGGAGGGCTTCTTAAAGAAAAACTAACAGGTCTGTGAGAGCCGGAATTCTTGCTGGTTGGTAGGTGATCAAATACTTTTGTCATGCAATAAAATGCAAATTATTTACTTAAAAATCATACAATGTGATTTTCTGGATTTTTTTTTTAGATTCCGTCTCTCACAGTTGAAGTGTACCTATGATAAAAATTACAGACCTCTACATGCTTTGTAAGTAGGAAAACCTGCAAAATCGGCAGTGTATCAAATACTTGTTCTCCCCACTGTATTGTGAAAATTGCACCGAAGTGATAAAAAAACAACTGTAATACAAATCATATGCAACTGCAACAGTGACATTTTACACCAGTGCAGCACGCTAGTGGACTCTATCAAGTACTGTTGAAATCAACTTGATCTGTGGGTATAAGATGACACCTAGAGGTTGTATGGTTGATATCTCCCTAACCATCAAAATGTGCATCACATTTTATCTACCCTCTCCCCAGTATGCAAAAAAATGTCCTCCCGCTTGCTATTTTCCGCTTTCCCTAAACCCAAGGCTATGAATTCATACCGCCAGCAGGCGAGCGGAGTTTGCTGTTCAAGATGTGATTTGCATCTCTGGTGGGTAGCTGGCCCCCACACATAGGACCGCTATAAGCCCATGGCAGGCTGCTTTTGGATCTCTGGCGTTTTAATTGTTTGTATTTATCACCACCAAACTGTTTGAAATTCTGAACAATAATACACTAGCGGCACCCATCCAGTCGATATGGATAAATGGAGCACCAATTTACTACTTTGGATTTTGAATCTTGCATGGATATAGTGGATCAATCGCCGGAGACAATAGACCTTGTTAGTTAGCCAGCTAGCTTTAGGGATGGGAAACCGAGGCTTTCTGAAGCCTTTGGGGCTTTCAACAAATCATGCCGAAAAATGGTTCATTATTCAGAGCAGCAATGAAAGCAGCGTTTGATGTTTTTATAGACGTTTTTTCCACACTATTCATCAAATCTCTATGGCGCAGCGGTTATTCACAAGTCTTCATAGCAATCATTTTACCATTGCAGGTTTGCGCCTTCCATAATGCTTCCTTTTTTTTGCTGTCAAACCGAATCTATATGGCATTATTTAGGATTTTCTAAATAATATTGCCTTCGCCGGGATTCGACCCTGTCATCTGAGTGTTCTGGTCCCCGAGACCCCAACTCTACCTGCTGAGCTACCTGAATCTACATGCTACACGAAACAATCCTAACTACATTGTACACACGGTGTCCAGTAGAGGCTGGTGTTTCAAAGCAGCTTGGAATCGAAGAAAGCACCGGAACTGCAGTGGGATCACGCATTTTGCAACACATGGTTTGAAAATGCAACGTTTTTTTGCTGAAGTAAGTAATGTTACTGCTTTCCTTTATTTGTGTGTAGTTTTACTTGTGTCACGTTAACATCGAGGACAATAATAACGCAAGCTAATGTAGCTAGCCAAGCTAGTTAATGTTACTTGGCTAGCTTGTTAACGTTAGATGGCTTGGTAACATTAGCTAGCTAAATGATGGTACTGTAAATGCTGTTAAATTGGCTAGTTTGCAATCTGAGTATGTCTTTGCTAGCCGAGTTACTTAGCTAGCTAGCTTGCTGACATTAGATGTTAACGGCTAGCTAGCTAGCTAACAACATTGACGTTATACAGTTGAACTCAGAAGTTTACATACACCTTAGCCAAATACGTTGAAACTCAGTTTTTCACAATTCCTGACATTTAATCCTAGTAAAAATGCCCTGTCTTAGGTCAGTTAGGATCACCACTTTATTTTAAGAATGTGAAATGTCAGAATAATAGTAGAGTGATTTATTTAAGCTTTTCTTTTTCTTTCATCACATTCCCAGTGGGTCAGTTTACATACACTCAATTAGTATTTGGTAGCATTGCCTTTAAAATTGTTTAACTTGGGTCAAACGGTTCGGGTAGCCTTCCACAAGCTTCCCACAAGAAGTTGGGTGAATTTTGGCCCATTCCTCCTGACAGAGCTGGTGTAACTGAGTCAGGTTTGTAGGCCTCCTTGCTCGCATACGCTTTTTTAGTTCTGCCCACACATTTTCTATAGGATTGAGGTCAGGGCTTTGTGATGGCCACTCCAATACCTTGACTTTGTTGTCCTCAAGCCATTTTGCCACAACTTTGGAAGTACGCTTGGGGTCATTGTCCATTTGGAAGACCCATTTGCGACCAAGCTTTAATTTCCTGACTGATGTCTTGAGATGTTGCTTCAATATATCCACCTAATTTTCCTTCCTCATGATGCCATCTATTTTGTGAAGTGCACCAGTCCCTCCTGCAGCAAAGCACCCCCACAGCATGATGCTGCCACCCCCGTGTTTCACGGTTGGGATGGTGTTCTTCGACTTGCAAGCTCTCCCCTTTTTCCTCCAAACATAACGATGGTCATTATGGCCAAACAGTTCTATTTTGGTTTCATGAGACCAGAGGACATTTCTCCAAAAAGTACGATCTTTGTCCCCATGTGCAGTTGCAAACCGTAGTCTGGTTTTTTTATGGCGGTTTTGGAGCAGTGGCTTCTTCCTTGCTGAGCGGCCTTTCAGGTTATGTCGATATAGGACTCGTTTTACTGTGGATATAGGTACTTTTGTACCTGTTTCCTCCAGCATCTTCACAAGGTCCTTTGATGTTGTTCTGGGATTGATTTGCACTTTTCGCACCAAAGTACGTTCATCTCTAGGAGACAGAACGCGTCTCCTTCCTGAGCGGTTTGACGGCTGTGTGGTCCCATGGTGTTTATACTTGCGTACTATTGTTTGTACAGATGAACGTGGTACCTTCAGGCATTTGGAAATTGCTCCCAAGGATGAACCAGACTTGTGGAGGTCTACAATTATTTTTCTGAGGTCTTGGCTGATTTATTTTGAGTTTCCCATGATGTCAATCAAAGAGGCACTGAGTTTGAAGGTAGGCCTTGAAATACATCCACAGGTACACCTCCAATTGACTCAAATTATGTCAATTAGCCTATCAGAAGCTTCTAAAGCCATGACATCATTTTCTGGAATTTCCCAAGGTGTTTAAAGGCACAGTCAACTGAGTGTATGTAAACTTCTGACCCAATGGAATTGTGATACAGTGAAATAATCTGTCTGTAAACAATTGTTGGAAAAATTACTTGTGTCATGCACAACGTAGATGTCCTAACCGACTTGCCAAACTATAGTTTGTTAACAAGAAATGTGTGGAGTGGTTGAAAAATGAGTTTTAATGACTCTTACCTAAGTGTATGTAAACTTCCGACTTCAACTGTATGTACATACAGAGGAGAAAAATGCCCCTTTATTCATGTAGCTAATCTGGTGTGTCTTTCAATTAGGGCAATGGCCAGCCCCAGCATTGTATGCATCACAACACCATGTGGATTAGCTCTCAAACTGAAGGCGGCATTCTGCCTTCTCCCTACAGTTCAGCGGTTAGCTTCGCCCACGACTGGCTCATGTGAACTACAATCTCGACGCTGCATTTTAATGTTTAGAAATGTAAATAATCATCGCTTTCAAAACATATGGCCCTTTCATCAGCGAGAAAGAATCCTTCAAATAAAGAAACTTACTGTCTGTATCAGTTTTGCACAGATCCATACAGCTATGGGTGCCTCCATCCAATGAAACTACACTTCCCAAGTTACGCTTACACACTGGTGTTCAGAGCATGCTAGATAGCTAATTAGCACCGGTGGTTGCCTCTGTCTTCCGTCTGTTTTCCATAAACAAGCGCTGTAACATGGAGATATGCCATGTGTGAACACTAACCCTATAAAGGTGTTTATCCGTTTTTTATTATTTCTTGCTGATATGAAAGATAAGGTCCTTATGCTTCCAGAACCGTCCTGCAAGCGATGCGTGCTAATGTTCAGACAACAAAACTCCCCCATACATAAGACGCCTTCATCTAATGACTCATGTGTAATGTAATGGAACTGAGAGTTATGATCCAGGGCTACATCTGGATGTTATAGCCATGGAGGTACTGTAGGTAACTTTACATTCACTTAGCCCAGATTTTGCCTATGTTCTTTCTTGCACAGTATTTACTTCATTTCAATGTAACTTTGTTTAAAACAGGGCCAGGAATGAGACACTACAACAAGACGATGGCAAGTTTGGGCCGTAGCCATGAAGATAAGAACATACCCGCTTAAATGTAAATACTTATTGGAAATATCTGCCAGCTGTCTTTACAGACTGAGTGTATATAAATATAGGGGGTGGGGGAGGGACATTTGTTAAGTGTGTCATTTCTAGTACTTTTCTTGGATTGTGTAGATTAGGTTTCTGGCTGTAATGCCAAGGACCTGAAGTCGACAGTTTGGAGATGCTACCTTACATTCTATCAAACTGTCTTGCTATCGCCACAACCTGGACTGGGGAAGGTTATAAGGCTTGTTTCAGGGACTTGTTTCTGAAGACCATTCTTCACAGTAAGTTTTGATAATATTAAATGTGTTACACTAGTTTTCTGTACTTTTTAAGTAAATTCTTCAACTCGTGTAAGACCATGTGTGATTCAAATGTAACAATGTTCTTTCTTTGTGTATAGGAGCCATTTGGAAGAACCCTGCAACCCGGAATGCCAAAGTTGAGGGGATCCATATTCAGGTCACCCATTACCTGAGAGGGGCCTCCGATTTTGAAGGCGGGAGGCGACAGCGCACAGGGTAGATGGATCCGCTGCAGTGAGGGTCAACATCAAGGCTCAATCCTAATAATCCCCTTAGCCCTCCCCCTCGTCTTCGAGTGTCCCTCTGTGGGGGAGTGGCACTCGAAAACTGGTGCTAAGGAGAGCTAAATTAGGACTAGGGATTGGGACATCACTACATCACTCGCTCACATCAGAAACTGCGAAACTGCCAACAGATACCACGCAATTCATTAACACTGAGCCTTGTGTTGTCACGAACGATGAGTAAATGGTCGGACCAAGGTGCGGCGTGGTATGCGTACATAGTCGTTTATTTTAAGAAATACCGACAAAATAACAAAAACAATTGAACGTGAAGTTCTAAAGGCTGACAGCAACAAGCCTAAACAGAAACAAGATCCCACAACATAGGTAGGCAAAATGGCTGCCTAAGTATGATCCCCAATCAGAGACAACGATCGACAGCTGCCTCTGATTGGGAACCACACCCGGCCAACATAGAAATAGAATAAACTAGATTCTATCCAAATCACACCCTGACCTAACCACACAGAGAATACAGGTGATCTCTAAGGTCAGGGCGTGACAGTACCCCCCCCCAATGGTGCGGACTCCGGCCGCAAAACCTGACACATTAGGGGAGGGTCTGGGTGGGCTTCCAGCCTCGGTGGCGGCTCCAGTTCCGGCTTCGGACGTGACGTAGGCAGTAAACTCCTCTCCCATCCTGCCTCCCCGTTGCACACCCGGTCCAGTCTGGACCGCGCGATGCTCCCCCTCTCAGTCCTCCCACGATGCACCAAGCCCTGTCTGGACCCTGGTGTGGGAGCCCTTGACCCTGGAGAGGGGCTGACGTCTGGTCCCAGCCCAGCAGTCCTCCCGCGATGCACCAAGTCCTGTCTGGACCCTGGTGTGGGAGACCCCGACCCTGGAGAGGGGTTGACGTCTGGTCCCGGCTCGGCAGTCTTCCCGCGATGCACCAAGTCCTGTCTGGACCCTGGTGTGGGAGACCCCGACCCTGGAGAGGGGTTGACGTCTGGTCCCGGCTCGGCAGTCCTCCCGCGATGCACCAAGTCCTGTCTGGACCCCGGTGTGGGAGACCCCGACCCTGGAGAGGGGTTGACGTCTGGCTCCGGCTCGGACCCCGGTGGAGTGGACGGCTCCAGCATAGGGGAAGAGCAGACGACCGGACCCGGACTGGGCACCGGTGAAGCGGACTGCTCTGGCACTGGAGTGGAGCAGCTGACCGGAGCTGGACTGGGCACCGGTGGAGCGGACTGCCCCGGCTCTGGTTGGGAGCAGATAACCGGAGCTGGACACTCTGGACTGCAGACCGTCGCAGGAGGCTCCGGGCCATGGACCATCACAGGAGGCTTTGTGCCATGGATCATCACTGGAGGCTTCGTGCCATGGATCATCACTGGAGGCTTCGTGCCATGGATCATCACTGGAGGCTTCGTGCCATGGATCATCACTGGAGCCCGGCAAGTGCGGGGCGCTGGCCCATGACGCACTGGGCTGTGGACACGCACCACTGGTTTGGTGCGAGGAGCAGGTACGGGGCGCACCGGGCTGGCGACACGCACCACTGGTTTAGTGCGAGGAGCAGGCACGGGCCGTACAGGACTGGAGACACGCACCATTGGTTTGGTGCGAGGAGCAGGCACGGGCCGTACCGGTCTGTGAAGGCGCACTGGCGGCACAGTGCGTAAAGCCGGCGCATAGCCTGGTGCCTGCACGGTCATACGCTCCTCAAAGCGAGTGCGGGGAGTTGGCTCTGCTAAACCTGGCTCCGCCAGCCTCTGCTCTAAGGCCTGAGCTCTCTGCTGCTGGAGGGTTAACTCCTCTATCAGCTCCTCCTGTTGCCTGGCCAGCTCCTCTCTCCGTGCATCCACTGACTCCTTCTCCCTGTGGGCCTCCTGCAGCGCCTCCCTCTGAAGGGAGCTCTCCTGCTCTCTCTTAGCTAACAGCCCCCGTAAGGTAGTTATCTCCTCTCTGAGTGCTGAGCTGCATGTCCTGGAGGACCTCTATAATAGATGCCTCCTCTTCCTTCACAGTCAGCCCTTTCAGGGCCTCCTTTTGCTCCATGTGCCCCCCCCAAAATAGTTTTATTGGGGCTGCCTCTCGTGCTTCCTTCGCGGTCGGCACCGTCAGCGTTGATCCTCTCCTGCGTGGGCTTCTTCCTTCACCCAGGGTCCTTTACCGGCTAATATCTCCTCCCATGTCCAAAATGTCTCCCCCGTGCAGCGTGGTATGCGTACATAGTCGTTTATTTTAAGAAACACCGACAAAATAACAAAAACAACTGAACGTGAAGTTCTAAAGGCTAACAGCAACAAGCTTAAACAGAAACAAGATCCCACAACATAGGTAGGCAAAATGGCTGCCTAAGTATGATCCCCAATCAGAGACAAGGATCGACAGCTGCCTCTGATTGGGAACCACACCCGGCCAACATAGAAATAGAATACACTAGATTCTATCCAAATCACACCCTGACCTAACCAAACAGAGAATACAGGTGATCTCTAAGGTCAGGGCGTGACATGTGTTTTTCACAATGCCTGTACTGGCGGCAGTAATAGCTTTCCATATATTTCTCATGCAACAAATACATACTTACCATATGGGCAACAAATGAGAACAGAAGAACAACAATGCCCGTAATGTACCCATCCTCTGGCTGTGGTTCAATGTGGAGTAGTACTGAAGCAAGACTTTCATTCCATAGCAGTTTGACATGTAACGGTCGCATTTCCTTCACTCACTCATTACCAGTGGAAGCATTGTAGCTAGAACAATTAAAACCACTGTTCTGAACTAATATTAATACAAAATGTTTTAGGTCCATACACAGATCGGCTACATAGCTACAAATCCATACCATACAGCTCATTTTATCCTCCACTACACAATCAGCAAGAAAAGAGTAAGCTACTGCTATGTTACCTGCGTTGGAAAATATATTAAATCTCTAACGTTGGGTTACTACAACAAAGAACAATGACAAGTGATGTAGTTAGATGTATTTTTATTTTTATGAACAACAAGGCAATCTTGCAAGATTGTACATTCAATTTGCAGTAAATGCTTTAGCTAGATTCTTTACATCCACTGTGTTTCATAAGATGACAGCCTGGTTTGCTCAGGAGTCCCTAATACATTAAACAACACGTATGACAATTCATACAAATGTCGAACGCCCATATAGCAAGCTAAATATATAGCTAGTTGGCTAACGTTAGCTAGCCAGCTATCTTGTTAAATAGCGCTTTTCGTAAATTAACTTTATGCCCCCCCCCCAAAAAAAAAGCATAATCGTTTTTCTCTACGTTAACTAACATATTCCTCTCAACTGTAAATTTTGGGCATGATTCGTTATGAAGTTGTATTAGTTAAATTTGTTTCCATCCTAGTATTGTTGTCAGCCATCTTCCTGAAGCAACTTTAGAGCCTTGGGTCACAGGGCTTTATGGGAGTTTTGTATAACCACTCGACAGGAAGGCTGCATGTCGATTCAATAGTGTGCAACTGCATCCCGCAATTCAGGGCGTTCCTGCATCATGTGGGCATTCCTGCAGTGTCCTTCGCTCCCGCTAGCCGAACACCTGCCATCGTTAACAAAACTGCGGGAAAACAGTGCCCGACAGGCGGGGGCAAAGGATACTACTCCGGTACACAGCATGCGGAAGGCGGGGCGACACTGTGCTAGCGACACTGTGTGCTTGCTAGCTAGCATACATGTCGCCCTCGCCTGATGTGTACCAGAGTCCTCCTTAGGACTAGCTGGCTAAGCTAGCACACAGTGCCTCCTGAACATCTGCCCTTGCCGTTGTTAACAGAACTGCGGGAAAACAGTGGCCGACAGGCAAGGGCGAAGGATACTCTACCGGTGTGTACTAGCTATAGCTAGCTATCGTGTCGCCCCTCCACTTCTTCTTCTGTGGAGTTTTATCAACGGTTGGCATCCAACATTATGGTGCATTGCAGCCATCTACTGTACCATGTACCCCTGCCTCCTGCCCATGTACTGGAGTCATAGCTTAAAAATTGACCAGTAGAAGGATAATGTGTATATAGAAGTATGCAGATGCAGGAATGCCCACATGCAGGAAACTCGCGCAAAACTGATGGGGCGGGCTAAAGGCCTCTGTATACATAGGTTTGGTTTCCTCCTAGCAGAACTCGGCTAGGCGAAGTGGACGTCTGTGCTCACATATTCATTTTAAAATAACTTAATTTGAAAAACATGAAAAAAGATGTTGGTCCTTCTTGAGACGCCGTACGCAGCCACATACAGTAACACTTCCTCAAAATAGTCAGAATCAATCTAAGATAAATCAAGAAATCTGTCATTAATATTTACGTTTTTGCCAAGGAGGTCTTAGTCGCGCAATTTTCCATAGAAGTAAGATGTTTGGTGCAGTATTTCTCAAGTGAAAGAATGTGCATAAACTAGTTGTATTTGAATGACCACACAATTCATTGAAAAATCCCTACTGTTGACCAATCACAGATGAAGGGTGTATGTGTTTATGCCTCAAATGTTTTGTGTACTCGAACAGCTGGAAAAAAAAAACCTGCCAAACACCAAAACAAACAAAGTCACAAATGTTAGGTAAACTTTAGGGGAGTGTTAAGGGGGAGTCTCGGACCACCTGTCTCAAAGCCAGCCTTTACCCCCCCAAGCCACAAGACTGTTTCAACAGCTGAACCCTGGGCTGCCTACTGCACCCTAATACACACTTACTATTTATTCCTATTCTGTACACACTGAACTTACTTTTGTCTACCAGACCAATGCAATAGTTATGTCACCTAACTGCACTACTAATGTATATACTTTCATATAATTCGATGCTGCGACTGTAGTGTACCTTATTCCACTCACTATGCACATGGGCGAACAAAGTCCATACTTTATCCCTAAAAGCTATTTTCTTTTTAATCTTATTTTTTAAAATCTGCATGCCTCTTGTATTTGATTTATTATTTTTATTACTATGTTATATATATATATATATATATATATATATATATATATATATATATATATATATATATATATATATATATATATATATATATATATATACAATGTTTTTATTAACTTTTATTTATTCGGTTGAGCCCAATTGAGACCAGGGTCTAATTTTCATTTTTTTTGTTCCCTGACTTTGCTGATATCTACTTTAATTTAGGAAATGTTTTACTGTGATATGTTGTTGTCCAACCTAGCTATCTTAAGATGAATGCACTAACTGTAAGTCGCTCTGAATAAGAGCATCTGCTAAATGACAAAACATAAATGTCAATTAAAGTAAATCAAAACAATTGCACACCTTGGTGAACTCATTTATCATCAGGGTTTTAAACTGCCCTGGTGGCACCAGGGAATCCAAATGTAATGAAATGTGTAAGTGATTCCAAAAATGTGGAGCGTTAAAACTAAAAGCTGATGTATTTACTGTAGTTCGGTGGAGACCCAAGGACTCAAGAGTTAACCAACCCTGTGAATGGGTTTGGTATCTCATGTTTTTATACTTTAACAACGAAGTTAAGTCGGAAGCTTGTATAGTAGAGCTTTGTAAACCAAAATGGACTAATGAAGTGATCTACGGGACTTTAATGAGGACCAGCCAACCTTTTAATACAGGATGCAGTGGTGAGTATTAGAACTGTCACCTGTGATAAAGCGAAGGGTGTTATGGTAGATGGCATCCAGAAGTTTAAGAGTAGTGGCTGCTGCAATCTGGTAAATGGTGTCACCATAGTCAAGTTGACTGTACAATCTACATCCTGCTATTTAGGGAGAGGCAAGATCTAGTTTACGAACAATGCCTTTTCCAGCATGATGGAGCACCTTGCCATAAGGAAAAAGTGATAACTAAGTGGCTCGGGGAACAAAACATCGACATTTTCGTCCCATGGCCAGGAAACTCCCCAGACCTTAATCCTGTTGAGAACTTGTGGTCAATCCTCAAGAGGCGGGTGGACAAACAAAAACCCACAAATTCTGACAAACTCCAAGCATTGATAATGCAAGAATGGGCTGCCATCAGTCAGGATGTGGCCCAGAAGTTAATTGACAGCATGCCAGGGTGGATTGCAGAGTTCTTGAAAAAGAAGTGTCAACACTGCAAATATTGACTCTTTGCATAGACTTAATGTAATTGTCAATAAAAGCCTTTGACACTTATGGAATGCTTGTAATTATACTTCAGTATACCATAGTAACATCTGACATAAATATCTAAAAACACTGAAGCAGAAAACTTTGAAGACCAATACTTGTGTCATTCTCAAAACTTTTGACCACGACAAGGTCACTTATTTGATTGCCTTCCTATGTTACTTATTTGATTAAGGAACATTGTGAGAGAAGCCTGCAAGTACATGACAATAACATTTGATTTGACTGGATTTGGATTTGTGACCAGGACTGACCCTGGTTATATATTTTGCACACACAGAAATGTACAGTACTTTTCCACAAACCTTTTTCAAATAGCATCCGATGTATTTTAAATAATAATCAATAAATATATGAAAGTAAGTGGTGATAGGGACTGGCAGCTGTAGTGTCGCCTGTCTCGAGAAGCGCGGGTGGGCTGTGTGGGGTAAAACGCCACGTGAATGGCAGGAGCAAGGCTGCCGTTTGACATAGCGGCCTTTGGCGGGTGCCATGTGAATGAAAAAAGCTGTCGCACAGCGCTCGAGTGCTCATTGCTAACTGGGTCGCTGTTCACTGTTTGTTGTGATCTGGTAGGTCCCTGAAAACTATGAGCCAAATGTCTGCAAATAAGTCCACAATTTTACAATGTATTGAGAGAGATTTTGTCCTAATTTATGTGTACTGACTGTTATTAACTACAGCTAATAAAAGAAAGATAATTGCATTGCATGAGAGCTGCATGTGTATATGTGCCGGCATCTTTGCATCCCATAGGACAGTCCATCCTGGTTGTAATGTTGACACAACACCAGAGACACCATCTTTGACAACTCTGGTCCTGCCATGCATGCAAAGCTAGTATCCTCTTTGATAACTGGTATACCTTACTATCTAACTTAGCTAGCTCATTAAACAGTATTTACTTTGCAATTTCTGCATGATGCCACTTATTACAGCCTTGAATCTCATAGGGAGTTTGACGTGACTGTTAGCTTTTGCTAGCGGTTGTTGGCTAAAATCCACATAGAACCCTCAAGTTTCTTTGCCTTCACTGGGTTTATATACAGTATATAGAACCGTTTTTAGTAGGTTCTATATAGGTTATTTTACCTCGTCCAATGAACCAAGAGGTTCCCAAAGAACCCTTTTTTTTCTTAATGTATTTTATGAAGCCTTCATAAGCTCTTTATAAAGCCTACATAGATTTTAATAAATCATTTGTAAGTTAATGTCATATAAGGATGTGGAAAAGAACCAGTTGAGACATGTCACCCTATGACATTATAAATGATTTGTGAAGCTAGGTCTTAAATGTTTATGTAGACTTTAATAATCCTTTACAAGATATACTGCATTCAAAGTGTGACCCTCTGAACTAATATTCGGAAGTTGGACGGTGGCCAAGAATATTCAGGTGTTTGTCAATCAATTGCTGTCATTCTTATTTATGGATAGTACAACACCTGTCAAAGAAAGTCAAATGATTTAGTGATAGATTTGAAATATACATTTGACCATAGCTCTAGAAAAACATTTACAGTATAGAGGCTGGCAATGTTTGGAGTGGATATCTGACGTAACTGACTTAACTTTACTTCTCAGTAAATGTCCTTTCATGTAAAGTATGTCAGTGTCTCACAAACATGCAGTCTGCTAAAAAGCTATTAAAGATGAACACACTGTACTTAATGTCTTAATCTGGCCTACTTAAGGGGGTTTGATACACCGCTGGTTCACAGTGTTTGCATTGATTTGCAAACAGCATCAATCATGTGGATGGGCCGGTAAACAGATGTGTGCGAGTCCCAGTGTTTTTGTTTGTGGTGCCGTAACTGCATTAGGACTTGAGGGTTTACACCTTTCCGTACTAAGTCAAGTTTGAGGAGGTAGATGAGTGCATTTTGGGGACGCAGGGTGGAGGATGGTGTGTGTTTAGTCTTGAGTATAGGGACACTTAGGTTGTCCATTTGAAGGGATCAGGGAAACTCAGGACAGGATATGTGGAAAAGTGGAGGGGAAATGAGTGAGGACAGCAAGTACAAGCTTAGATGGCTCAGTTAGTTGATGCACAATGCTGTGTCACTACCACACTGTAAAAAAAAAATATATATCCTGTAATTGTCATGATAAATGACTGTATAATCAAGTAACTTACTGTATAAACCTAATACAGTTGATTACCGTAAATTACATTGCGTTGTGAGAAATTTAACAGCCGGGAAATATTAGATGTATTTTAGACATTACCGTTAAAAATGCTATGTAAAACACAGTAGCAGTTCACTTATTGTATTTGTGAATATTCAAAATGATTAATTGATTCATCTTATGCTACACAAAGATAAATAATTTTAAATAAATAAATAAATTTTTGCACCTTATACTGAAATGGTTGTTCCAGTTTTTAAGTGGCTTAGGTAGTCACCTCACAAAGTTCCTGACCCTGGCAGTCATTCCGACTGCAGGTTGCAGGTGAATATATTCAAACTGTTGGATATCCTAACTCTGACTGGTTTCCAAAACACATCACTTTGCAAGACCGCATAATGTGACTTGTAGGTAGGGTTGCAAAATGTTGGTACCTTTCCCAAAATTCCCAGGTTTTCCAGAAATTCCAGTTGGAAGATTCCTCCAGGATTTCTGTAAACCATGATTTTCAGGCAACTGTATAAGAGTAAAACTAGGCCCTCAAAATAAGGCCTTATGAATACGTATTGTGTTTATAACATATATTTTTTATGAAATTCGCTTAGGATCTCACTTGGTGAAAGCTACAGGACTGAACATGGATGAATGCAACAACCATGTCTCTTTTACTTTTTACATACAGTCATGGGTGGTACTACAATTTATTTGAAAGACGAGGCACTCTGGGAAATATGCAAATAAAGCTTTACAGTAAGAATATGTTACCTTAAAATGTCTACAGTAGCATTATTGGTACTGTAAATCAATTAGAGTAGCAACATTATTAGATAACGTAAAGTATGGTAACATACTTTGGTTACCCATAACCCTGGCGTCATACACTAAGCTGAATTGTTGTTGTTTAGCTGCTGGGTCATTCCACCGCAAAAAGCACAAGAAAGAGGATTTTGAGACCCACAATCTCATATTGTTCTGAAATCATTTCTGTTAGAAACTGATGAGATTAGCATTCCTTCAACATTACTTTTTTGAAATATAATTTGATCTCTGAGAAATAGGCTTTATTTTTTTAACGCTTTGGTACTATTTTCACAAGTATGTGGTACATTTTCAAAACTGTTAGTACAAAACTCGAAGCTGGTAACACTTGTAACGCAGCCGGTCTTACGTTCAAAACCTTTTCATTGTACATTAATTTTGTTTGTGGACATCTCTCACCACGCAACCATAGATCCAAAGTAAGTTTACTGTGAAATGAGTACATTGGTTTAATCACCAAAACACCACTTAATGATATCTTCTCAATTCAGTTCTTCAAACAACCAATTTATCCAATAGCAAAAAAATTAAGAACATGTTTCAAAATTGCCCTTTGAATGTAGTATGCTAAAGTACTGTAAAGTAAAGTACATTACACTGTTTTCACATTAGGCAATACACTTGCACTATCCATAAAATTTACTGAACATTACATTTCCATAATTTCTATCCCATGTGTGATCATTGAAGACATCTTTCACAATGTAATCAAATGGAAGAAGAAATGTTTAGCGGGCACTAGTTTGCATCAAGCCTGTCTTGAGCATTTGGCCATAGGTTCTCATTCAAATCGCTGTAAATATCCTCACTGTTCATCCACCAGGGGAAAAACCTTTTGGCATGGCGAATCCAAGCCTGACATACAGTAGGTCTGAATTGAAATCATTGCATGCCTCATCCATGGCCTAAAGGAGGGTGGTACACTCATGGGGATGGCTATCATACATCTTCCACCTGGATTGTAATCGTGTATTGTATTTTATTGTACTTATGTATTGTAGTGGTCCTGTATGTGGCTCAGTTGATAAGAGCATGGCACTAGCAACAGCAGAGTTGTGGGTCTGAATGGCTGTCACATTCCAAAATGTGTGGACTGTTGTCACTTTGGATAAAAGTGTCTGTACGTAAATGGCATATATTCCGGTATTGGCCAATGCAATTTTAGTAAAGCAGGGTGACCCCCCCCCCCCCATTGGTTTTCTTACCCTGTAAGCAGTCTATTGACCAGGTATGGCAGCAACCCAAATGTATTTTAGGTGAACTATCCCTTTAACAATGGGGAGGGGTGTCAGAATCTGGTAATATCAGGATGTAAGATGGGACATAAACTCAACTCAACTTGAATTACTAATTTCTCTGAACGGGGGGGAAACATCACCAAATTCACTGAGAATACATATCACATTAATTTACTGTTCTCATTCTCACAGATAATTTGAAGAGCTAACAAACAACTACATTTGTGAGAAATAAAAGTTTTGGTTTATTGGATTCCATTTAAGAGTTTTCTGCCATTTTTAAATGAGCACTCCATGTGTTCATGCGTCTGGTTTCTCTGTTCTGTCGCCTGGGCAGGTGAAGAAGCCGGATGTGGAGGTCCTGGGCTGGCGTGGTTACATGTGGTCTGCGGTTGTGAGGCCGGTTGGACGTACTCGCAAATTCTCTAAAATGACGTTGGAGGAGGCTTATGGTAGTGAAATGAACATTCAGTTCTCTGGCAACCGCGCTGGTGGACATTTCTGCAGTCAGCATGCCAATTGCACGCGCCCTCAAAACTTGAGACATCTGTGGCATTGTGTTGTGTGACAAAACTGCACATTTTAGTGGCCTTTTATTGTCCCCAGCACAAGGTGCACCTGTGTAATGATCACGCTGTTTAATCAGTGTCTTTATATGCCACACCTGTCAGTTTGATGGATTATCTTGGCAAAGGAGAAATGGTCACTAACAGGGATGTAAACAAATTTGTGCACAATTTGAGATAAATCATATTTTTGTGCATATGGAACATTTCTGGGGTCTTTTATTTCAGCTCATGAAACATGGGACCAACACTTTACATGTTGCATGTATATTGTTGTTCAGTATATATGGAAATTGCCTGATTCAGAAGCTTTTTCTTTTAGCGGTTGCCAGTGGATTGTTAGTGTACTATGCCTATTTGATATATGTTATTGTATTATGTTTCACCGTTGAATCACCAAGAACTGTAAATCTACACACTGAGCACTTCAACCTGCCTTACTTCTGCTGATTTCCCGCCCCTATGACCACTACAAGGCCCCTAGGCTATTTTACTTCAACTTGAGAGAAACATACCAACCGAATCTTAACTTGACATTGTAGGCTACACAAACGTTTTACATGTACAATAAATTGAGGACAGTGTTTCTGTGCTGCCCCCCCCCCCCCCCCCCCCAAAAAAAACGTCAGCTATAATGAGTGTGTGCTGTTTTTTGTTCTAGTGTGTGTGTACTGGGAAGTCGAGGTGTCACTGTGAAGGAGTCCAAGGCAATAAGGTAAGCAGACCACCAGCCAAGGCCTTGGGAGGAACTGTTGCCATCCTTTTTCTCATCACACTGTTAAATATTCTACACAACATGCTTTACAGTTATTCTATTTTCTCTCCCTGCCTTCTGTCTATTTCTGTTTCTGTTTTTATCTCCGTCTCTCTCGCTCTCTTTCCCTCACACACACAGGGAGAAAAGGGTTACGCAGGAGAGAATGGTCCACCTGGGTTGGTTGGCTATCCAGGCTCAGAGGGTCAGCGGGGATCAATGGGACTAAAGGTACTTTCCTTACCTGCACCATGCTCAAGATATAAATTGCCTTTAACAGGGTATTATACAGGGCCCGTATTCATAAAGCGTCTAAAATGAGTGCTGATCTAGGATTAGTTTGGCCTTTTATAAACGATTATATGGACAGAGGGGACCTGATCTTTGATTAGCACAGTTAGCAATTTAAACTAAGTCAACACATTACTAAATTGTCCAAGATTTTGATACAGTTAGGTTCTCAAGGCTAGTACACTGCTAAGGTTGCACATTCAATACCTGCGAAAAGAAGCATAACTGAATCATTGATTGTCTTTCCCAGGGGGATGTGGGCCCTCATGGACCTCCAGGACAATATGGCAATCGAGTAACTTTCCACAATACAATGTCTGAGTTTGTGTGCTGTGTAATGTGTGCTGTGTAATGTGTGCTGTGTAATGTGTGCTGTGTAATGTGTGCGGTGTAATGTGTGCTGTGTAATGTGTGCTGTGTAATGTGTGCTGTGTAATGTGTGCTGTGTAATGTGTGCGGTGTAATGTGTGCGGTGTAATGTGTGCGGTGTAATGTGTGCGGTGTAATGTGTGCTGTGTAATGTGTGCGGTGTAATGTGTGCGGTGTAATGTGTGTGTGTAATGTGTGTGTGTAATGCGTGTGTGCGTGCATGTGTTTTTCTATTTATTTATTTATTTATTTTGTTTAATCCTGCAGTTCTTAAGACTACAATCATTTTTATTTCTTCAGGGACCTGAGGGTAAAGAAGGATTTGCTGGGACACCAGGTCTACCGGTAAGTGTGTGTGTGTGTGTGTGTGTGTGTGTGTGTGTGTGCGTGTGTTCATCAGTGTAATATTTGCCTAACTGTTACTCTAGGGCATCCCAGGCCTTCAAGGACCAATGGGCCAACAAGGTGTCCCAGGATGCAATGGAACAGAGGTGCAGTAACAGTGGCGATTGTCACCATATTCTCTCTATGTGAACCTCTCTGACAAAAGGTAGCACACCAAGCTAGATATGTATGCAGTCTTTCTATGCAGATGTGGACAGTTTCACGATTATAGTCACACACTATAACTACTGTAGACAGCAGTATTAGTAGTGTGTATCACTACTGTTTATCATCATATAGTATCACAATCATGACATATAATGAGACACCCAAAGTGTGTTTCAAATGGCACCCTATTCCCTATATAGTGCACTACGGAGCCCTAGGTTTCCTCGGCAGAAGTTGTGCACTAAATAGGGAATAGTGTGGCATTTGGGATGCAGGGCCACAGTCATTTTGCATGGCTACCCAGACTCCTTGCTCCAGTCAAACGCTAGGACGTTATTTTATTCTCCACAATCAGTCTGGATCTGAGTATTGCCCCGGACCTTCATCATTAGCTTTGATACTGTGATTGGTTAGAGACCATCCAATCGCTGATGACTTTGTTTTGTACCACGCCCCTCGTCACCACAAATGACTTCAATGATGGCAGTGTCAGACTAAAATATGTAGCGAACGACAGCGCAGCGGAATAATTTAGTGTGAGTCGTCAGGCTAGCAGTCATTCTAACTGGTGCTAACAATGTGTCTTTACAGGGGGAGAGGGGACCCATTGGTCCACCTGGTCCCCATGGCAGTGCTGGATTAAGAGTAAGCTGGATACATACACATCTTTACTTGTGTGTTTCACTACTGTCTGTCAAAGTCCAGTTTTTACTGTAACGTTCATATTTATTTTCTTTTACAGGGTCCACCTGGAGCATCTGGACCAAAGGTAATCTCCCCACCTCTTCCTCCTTCTCCTGCTCATACCTTCATCATCATCCATCATCATCCATCATCATCATCATTAAAATAATCAGCAGAATTAAAATGTTCTGTGCAGGGTGAATCCCAAACAATTGGAATAGGACGGCCTGGACCCAGAGGAAGGGACGGTGACCAGGTAGCCAGCAGCATCCCATAATATAGCATCACTCATTGTTCTCCTTCTCTCTGTCCCTCCTCAAACTCCAGTTCCATACGCTGCTTCTCTTTTACCCTCCATCTCCTCTCCTCTATGTCTCCTTCTTCTGTATGTTCTCATCCTTTTCCTCCATCCAAAATGGACCCCTACTTCCTGCACTTGAGCTGGATCAAGGAGAAGTTTTATTCGCCAAGCAAGCAGTGTGACGTCCTTTACATTAGCGATATGGATTCCCTTGCCTACTGATAGGCTAGATGAAATGTTTGCCATGCTTACACTTATCAAATCCTCTGCCATCCATTAGTGCATTATGGGCTGGGGGCATTTGGGACTGGGCATGTCACTTCTTTTTTTAAATCAGCGATAGGCATTAACCCATCTCTCTGTGGTGTCTTACAGGGTATCTCTGGGCCACCGGGAACACCAGGGGAAGATGGACCTCGTGGGGTTGAGGTGAGTTAATTGTTTTGTATGGACTGAGCTTGGCTATGCTACACATACCTTACGCTATATAAATGTAGCAACATGTTCTTTATTAGGTTTTTCACAGATATACCATTGGGTTGTATCACATTGAGGTGCAATACATAATACTTATTTGTTGTAACATACTGTGTGTAGTTATGTCTTGTTGTGCCTTATTGTTACTCTCTTTATCAAGGGGTTGCTAGGCCTACCCGGGGCCCCAGGATTAAAGGTAATATGTTACTGTGTGTGTGTGCTAACATTATGACATTGGGCTATTTGAGGTCAATGGAAGGTGGCTCAGCTGTGCTGTAACTGTTGACCTTTTCTGTAGGGTCAAGAGGGACGTAGCTCTAGTATCCCTGGCCCTCAGGGTGCAAAGGTAAAGAAACTCCTTCATTCTAACTCATCATTTTGCTCCATTCATCCTATGTATAACTCTCCTACATCTCCTAGTCCTCAGATCTCCATTAGCTGAATCTCTCAATTGGAATACTTGAAATCATGCTTACGTTTAATGCTTGATTATATCTCACATATGTTTCTCTTATGCTAAAACTCATACCCATACATATAATTTCTACCTATACAGAATCCAGTTACTTCAGTAAAAGGCCTTTTAAATGGTGGCACTGAATGGCTTTTAGAGTAGGCTATGTTTTGTAGTTATTAAGACATGGCCACCTCTGCACTGCCGCTGTGTGGCCAGTCTGTGGAGCTGCAGTTGAAATATGAAGGCGAGAACTCATTCAAGGGTTTTTCTTTATTTTTACTATTTTCTACATTGTAGATTAATAATGAAGTCATCAAAACTATAAATAACACACATGGAATCATGTAGTAACCAAACAAATCACAATATATTTTAGATTCTTCAAAGTAGCCACCCTTTGCTTTGATGACAGCTTTGCACACTCTTGGCATTCTCTCAACCAGCTTCATGAGGAATGATTCCCACATATGCTGAGCACTTGTTGGCTGCTTTTCCTCCACTCCGCGGTCCAACTCATCCCAAACCATCTCAATTGGGTTGAGGTTGGGTGATTGTGGAGGCCAGGTCATCTGATGCAGCACTCCATCACACACCTGGAGGTGTGTTTTGGGTCATTGTCCTGTTGGAAAACAAATGATCGTCCCACAAAGCGCAAACCAGGTGGGATGGCGTATCGCTGCAGAATGCTGTGGTAGCGATGCTGGTTAAGTGTGCCTTGAATTCTAAATAGATCACCGACAGTGTCACCAGCAAAGCACCCCCACACCATCACACCACCTCCTCCATGCTTCACGGTGGGAACCACACATGCGGAGATCATCCGTTCACCTACTCTGCGTCTCACAAAGACACAGCGGTTGGAACCAAAAATCTCATATTTGGACTCATCAAACCAAAGGACAGATTTCCACCGGTCTAATGTCCATTGCTCGTGTTTCTTGGCCCAAGCAAGTCTCTTCTTCTTATTGGTGTGGTTTCTTTGCAACAATTTGACCATGAAGGCCTGATTCACGCAGTCTCCTCTGAACAGTTGATGTTGAGATGTGTCTGTTACTTGAACTCTGTGAAGCATTTATTTTGGCTGCAATTTCTGAGGCTGGTAACTCTAATGAACTTATCCTCTGCAGCAGAGATAACTCTGGGTCTTCCTTTCCTATGGCGGTCCTCATGAGAGCCAGTTTCATCATAGTGCTTGATGTTTTTTGCGACTGCACTTGAAGAAACTTTTAAAAGTTCTTGAAATGTTCCGTATTGACTGACCTTCATGTCTTAAAATAATGATGGACTGTTGTTTTCTCTTTGCTTATTTGAGCTGTTCTTGCCATAATATGGACTTGGTCTTTTACCAAATAGGGCTATCTTCTATATACCACCCCTACCTTGTCACAACACAACTGATTAGCTCAAACGCATTAAGAAGGAAAGAAATTCCACAAATTAACTTTTAAGAAGGCACACCTGTTAATTGAAATGCATTCCAGGTGACTACCTCATGAAGCTGGTTGAGAGAAGGCCAAGAGTGTGCAAAGCTGTCATCAAGGCAAAGGGTGGCTATTTGAAGAATCTCAAATCTCAAATATATTATTATATTATATTTGTTTAACACTTTTTTTGGTTACTACATGATTCCATATGTGTTATTTCATAGTTTTTTATGTCTTCACTATTATTCTACAATGTAGAAAATAGTAAAAATAAAGAAAAACCCTGGAATGAGTAGGTGTGTCCAAACTTTTGACTGGTACTGTATAATGTAAATGTGTGTTCATGTTTGTGATTACCGGTATCTGTAATACTAACCCTGCTGTCCTCTTGGACTAGGTTTCTCTCATTCATGAGATTTGATCGCAATGACTAGATCATCCTAGCATCCTAACATCACTTTCATATATGTGTAGCACATGGGGATGTGGAACTACTCCTCAGCCTGAAGTGTACAGCTTGCATCGACTCATTAGCTTGCTTTTGAGGTGGCACGATAGGCTAAGACGCTTGAGGGAGGACGGTCACGTGTGTTTGTGAGGCAGAGGTCCCGAGTTCGCGCCAGGAATGGGCCAAAATGGAAGGAGATGGTACTCGCTAAGCAAGCAGTGTGACGTCCTTTACACATACAGGTGGATTAAATTTGAATTCTATTCCAACTACAGGATATATGTGTGACTGGTTCCATTTCTCTTCTAGGGACACCAAGGGCCCCCTGGAGTCCCGGGACCGAAAGGGATCAAACTATACGCCCACGCTCCCTTCGAATTGAAGGTACAGTCACGCCAAGTCAGACCTGGGTTCAAATACTATTTGAAGTCTTTAAACTACTTTGAGCATTTGCTTTAGCCTGCTTGGAGTGCCAAGTGGGTGGGGTTTGGACTTTTCTGTTGGTTTCATTGCAACAGGCAAGTTCAATAGAGCACAGCTAAAGTTTTACCATAATCTCGGTTAACCCAGATCTAAAGTATTGCGTAATTGGTCAGATGCTCGATTAAGTTTTGGGTCCTTACATGTTAAGAGAAGAGATGAAACGAGGATCGGAGCTGGAATGAAGAGCTCCAACATCTCTCTTTGCAAGTTACGGGCAAGTCTATGTCCCCTCCCCTTCAGAATTTCATAAGATGCTAACACCTGCGAAATCGGGATTTGTCCAAAGCACAGGACAGATCTATGGTACCATTTATGTTTACGTAGTCTGTCCACGAGAGATTACCAATACCACAACGTGACCTTTTTAATGCCCGCAACTGTGACCTGATAATAATCATTAAGAGATTAAGATGATCATTACTGTTATTAATCAATAAATACTGTGATGTGGGTGTGGAGTAAAATCTACCCTTTAAAGAAATCTGTGACCTTTGACCAATCTGAAAACCTCACTGATTGGTGTGATGGGAGGTCAGCTGACCCTTGTCTTTTCTCTCTGCAGGGAGAGATTGGTGACCTGGGTGAGAAGGGCTGTAACGGTTTACCTGTAAGTAATCTCCTTGTTTCCCACTCCTCATACATATCTAGCCTTTAATCATCTACGGTATGTTTTATGGGCAGAATCAAGTTACATTTGATTTGACAGGGTCGTATGACATGCATATGACAGTGTCGTTTCACTATGACATTTTAGTCTACCATATGACACCCCCTGACGTAGGAAGGTTGCTGTCCATGGGTGTTACGTCAGTACAGTTGTAATGCAAACCGCTACCTCTGTCGTGACATGTTATAATTCCGTTATGTTCAGGTCATAGTGATGCTATCATATAGTGTTACCTGGAATCCTGGCTTGAGATTCAGAAGTTGAACAGGCAATTAGATGAACTGTTCTGTCCTGACGTCTATCTGTGTCTGTCTGCCCTCAGGGTTATGCTGGCCACATCAACTTTAAAGGAGCAAAAGGGGACAAGGGGGACCTTGGTACTGAGGTATAACACTGACTCCACATATGGTATAAATGTAATATGAGCATTATGCCATTATACTGTATAAGTGACTGACATATGTGACGTTATGACTCTTACGGTTATGATGATGACAGTGATGGGAGGATTTCATGCCTCTGAGCAGTGTGATAGAATGAACATGTGATGCAATGTAAAAATGTGGTGGTGGTTTTGATGATTAGCTGAGAAACAGTACTAAGTGATAAGTGGATTGAGAGATATGCCTTCTCCTCTTGGAGGACTGACTATCATGAATTCCCTTTTAGGGGAAGCCAGGGAAGGATGGGGATCGAGGACTCGTTGGATATAAGGTAGCTGTCTTATCAAACATAAATTATAAACGTTTTTTCTTTTCTGTTTGTGTGGGGGGGTGGGGTGGGGGTGGGGGGGGTTGTAGTACTATCCTTGTGGGTACCGGAAGTCCCCACAAGGATAGTAATTCAAGGAAAACGTCCCTCGTGGCGACATTTCCCAGGTCCCCATGAGGACAGAGGCTATTTTAAGCTTAGGGTTTAGAGTTAGGATTAGAATTAGGGGTTGGGCTTTAGGGTTAGGAGTTAAGTTAGGGGTTAGGTTTAGGATTCTGAATGGAAATGCATTTTAAGTCCCGAGGATAGTAAAACATACAGTTGAAGTCGGAAGTTTAAATACACCTTAGCCAAATACATTTAAACTCAGTTTTTCACAATTCCTGACATTTAATCCTAGTAAAAATTCCCTGTCTTAGGTCAGTTAGGTTTACCACTTTATTTTAAGAATGTGAAATATCAGAATAATAGTAGAGATAATGATTTATTTCAGCTTTTATTTCTTTCATCACATTCCCAGTGGGTCAGAAGTTTACATACACTCAATTAGTATTTGGTAGCACTGCCTTAAACAATTTAAACGTGGGTCAATCGTTTCAGGTAGCCTTCCACAAGCTTCCCACAATAAGTTGGGTGAATTTTGGCCCATTCCTCCTGACAGAGCTGGTGTAACTGAGTCAGGTTTTTAGGCCTCCTTGCTCGCACACGCTTTTTCAGTTCTGCCCACACATTTTCTATAGGATTGAGGTCAGGGCTTTGTGATGGCCACTCCAATACCTTGACTTTGTTGTCCTTAAGCCATTTTGCCACAACTTTGGAAGTATGCTTGGGGTCATTGTCCATTTGGAAGACCCATTTGCGACCAAGCTTTAACTTCCTGACTGATGTCTTGAGATGTTGCTTCAATATATCCACATAATTTTCCTTCCTCATGATTCCATCTATTTAGTGAAGTGCACCAGTCCCTCCTGCAGCAAAGCACCCCCACAGCAGGATGCTGCCACCCCCGTGCTTCAAGATTGGGATGGTGTTCTTTGGCTTGCAAACATTCCCCATTTTTCTTCAAACATAACGATGGTCATTATGGCCAAACAGATCTATTTTTGTTTCATCAGACCAGAGGACATTTTTCAAAAAAGTACGATCTTTGTCCCCATGTGCAGTTGCAAACCGTAGTCTGTTTTTTTTATGGCGGTTTTGGAGAAGTGGCTTCTTCCTTGCTGAGCTGCCTTTCAGGTTATGTCGACATAGGACTCGTTTTACTGTGGATATAGATAATGTTGTACCTGTTTCCTCCAGCATCTTCACAAGGTCCTTTGCTGTTGTTCTGGGATTGATTTGCACTTTTCGCACCAAAGTACGTTAATCTCTAGGAGACAGAACGCGTCTCCTTCCTGAGCGGTATGATGGCTGCGTGGTGTTTATAGTTGCGTACTATTGTTTGTATAGATGAACGTGGTACATTCAGGCGTTTGGAAATTGCTCCCAAGGATGAAACAGACTTGTGGAGGTCAAAAAAATAAATTCTGAGGTCTTGGCTGATTTCTTTAGATTTTCCCATGATGTCAAGAAAAGAGGCACTGAGTTTGAAGGTAGGCCTTGAAATACATCCACAGGTACACCTCCAATTGACTCAAATGATGTCAATTAGGCTATCAGATGCTTCTAAAGCCATGACATAATTTTCTGGAATTTTCCAAGCTGTTTAAAGGCACAGTCAACTTAGTGTATGTAAACTTCTGACCCACATATATCTGGATAGATAGTACTTAAACATATCCGGTGTACATTTATTTATTTATAACTACAGTGGGGAGAACAAGTATTTGATACACTGCCGATTTTGCAGGTTTTCCTACTTACAAAGCATGTAGAGGTCTGTAATTTTTATCATAGGTACACTTCAACTGTGAGAGACGGAATCTAAAACAAAAATCCAGAAAATCACATTGTATGATTTTTAAGTAATTAATTTGCATTTTATTGCATGACATAAGTATTTGATACATCAGAAAAGCAGAACTTAATATTTGGTACAGAAACCTTTGTTTGCAATTACAGAGATCATACGTTTCCTGTAGGTCTTGACCAGGTTTGCACACACTGCAGCAGGGATTTTGGCCCACTCCTCCATACAGACCTTCTCCAGATCCTTCAGGTTTCGGGGCTGTCGCTGGGCAATACGGACTTTCAGCTCCCTCCAAAGATTTTCTATTGGGTTCAGGTCTGGAGACTGGCTAGGCCACTCCAGGACCTTGAGATGCTTCTTACGGAGCCACTCCTTAGTTGCCCTGGCTGTGTGTTTCGGGTCGTTGTCATGCTGGAAGACCCAGCCACGACCCATCTTCAATGCTCTTACTGAGGGAAGGAGGTTGTTGTCCAAGATCTCGCGATACATGGCCCCATCCATCCTCCCCTCAATACGGTGCAGTCGTCATGTCCCTTTGCAGAAAAGCATCCCCAAAGAATGATGTTTCCACCTCCATGCTTCACGGTTGGGATGGTGTTCTTGGGGTTGTACTCATCCTTCTTCTTCCTCCAAACACTGCGAGTGGAGTTTAGACCAAAAAGCTATATTTTTGTCTCATCAGACCACATGACCTTCTCCCATTCCTCCTCTGGATCATCCAGATGTTCATTGGCAAACTTCAGATGGGCCTGGACATGCGCTGGCTTGAGCAGGGGGACCTTGCGTGCGCTGCAGGATTTTAATCCATGACGGCGTAGTGTGTTACTAATGGTTTTCTTTGAGACTGTGGTCCCAGCTCTCTTCAGGTCATTGACCAGGTCCTGCCGTGTAGTTCTGGGCTGATCCCTCACCTTCCTCATGATCATTGTTGCCCCACGAGGTGAGATCTTGCATGGAGCCCCAGACCGAGGGTGATTGACCGTCATCTTGAACTTCTTCCATTTTCTAATAATTGCGCCAACAGTTGTTTCCTTCTCACCAAGCTGCTTGCCTATTGTCCTGTAGCCCATCCCAGCCTTGTGCAGGTCTACAATTTTATCCCTGATGTCCTTACACAGCTCTCTGGTCTTGGCCATTGTGGAGAGGTTGGAGTCTGTTTGATTGAGTGTGTGGACAGGTGTCTTTTATACAGGTAACGAGTTCAAACAGGTGCAGTTATTACAGGTAATGAGTGGAGAACAGGAGGGCTTCTTAAAGAAAAACTAACAGGTCTGTGAGAGCCGGAATTCTTACTGGTTGGTAGGTGATCAAATACTTATGTCATACAATAAAATGCAAATTAATTACTTAAAAATCATACAATGTGATTTTCTGGATTTTTGTTTTAGATTCCATCTCTCACAGTTGATGTGTACCTATGATAAAAATGACAGACCTCTACATGCTTTGTAAGTAGGAAAACCTGCAAAATCGGCAGTGTATCAAATATTTGTTCTCCCCACTGTATATACACTCTTGGCATTCTCTCAACCAGCTTCATGAGGAATGCTTTTCCAACAGTATTGAAGGAGTTCCCACATATTTACATTTACATTTTAGTCATTTAGCAGACGCTCTTATCCAGAGCGACTTACAGTTAGTGAGTGCATTTTTTTTTTTCATACATATGCTGAGCACTTGTTGGCTGCTTTTCCTTCACTCTGCGGTCCAACTCATCCCAAACCATCTCAATTGGGTTGAGGTCGGGTGATTGTGGAGGCCCGGTCATCTGATGCAGCACTTCATCACTCTCCTTCTTGGTCAAATAGCCCTTACACAGCCTGGAGGTGTGTTTTGGGTCATTGTCCTGTTGAAAAACAAATGATCGTCCCACTCAGCCCATCCCACCAATTTCCATAAACCACCATCTTGATTTCCATGTGCCATATATTTTTTAACTGTGATGTTTTACATCAATTTGGATCCATTCTAATCGCATAGTAATTACAGATTGTTAAAGATCAATATTTTTAGTAATGACTATTATACTGTTGATTGATTGACTATGGCTTTCCACATCTCCTAACAATGCTATTTGTAAGGTTAGTTTAATTATACACTTTTGCCCTTTAGGGGAGAAAGGGGAATCACGGTTCAGCAGGACCTTATGGAATCCCTGGACCATGGGTCAGTCATTCCCACAATTATTTTAATGTTTATAATGTGTGCGTGTACAGTGCATTTGGAAAGTATTCAGACCGCTTGACTTATTCCACATTTTTGTTACTTTACAGCCTTATTCTAAAATGGATTAAATTGTTTTTCCCCCATCTACAATTGTTTGCTAATTTATAAAAAATAAAAAATGGAAAGATAACGTTTACATAGGTATTCAGACCCTTTATTAAGTACTTTGTTGAAGCACCTTTGGCAGCGATTACAGCCTTCTTGGGTATGACGCTACAAGCTTAGCACACCTGTATTTGGGGAGTTTCTCCCATTCTTCTCTGCAGATCCTCTCAAGCTCTGTCAGGTTAGATGGGGAGCGTTGCTGCATAGCTATTTTCAGGTCTCTCCAGCGATGTTCAATCGGGTTCAAGTCCAGGCTCTGGCTGGGCCACTCAAGGACACTGAGACTTGTCCCGAAGCCACTCATGCATTGTCTTGGCTGTGTGCTTAGGGTCGTTGTCCTGTTGGAAGGTGAACCTTCGCCCCAGTCTGAGGTCCTGAGCGCTCTGGAGCAGGTTTTCATCAAGGATCTCTCAGTACTTTGCTCCGTTCATCTTTCCTTCGATCCTGACTAGTCTCCAAGTCACTGTCGTTGAGAAACATCCCCACAGCATGATGCTGCCACCACCATGCTTCACCGTAGGGATGGTGCCAGGTTTCCTCCAGACGTGACGCTTGGCATTCAGGCCTCATGTCTTGGTATTTGCTCTGTAATGCACTGTCAACTGTGGGACTTTCATATAGACAGGTGTGTGCCTTTCCAAATTAGGTCCAATCAATTGAATTACCACAGGTGGACTCCAATCAAGTTGTAGAAACATCTCAAGGATGATCAATGGAAACAGGATGCACCTGAGCTCAATTTCGAGTCTCATAGCAAAGGGTCTGAATGCTTATGTAAATAAGGTATTTCCGTTTTTGTATTTTTTATAAATTTGCCAACATTTCTAAAAACTGGTTTTCGCTTTGTCATTATGGGGTATTGTGTGTAGATTGAGGAAAATGTGTATTTAATCCATTTTAGAATAAGGCTGTAATGTAACCAAATGTGGAAAAAGGGAAGGGGTCTGAATACTTTCCGAATGCACTGTACGTGTGCATGTCTGCCAATAATTGTTTTTGTGTGTCTACAGGGACAGAAAGGTAGTCAGGGTCAAGATGGTGACCCCGGGGAGGTGAGTCAATGTGCCTGATAATGTCAGTATCAATATCGGTAGAGAAGGATCTCAGAGAGTGCTGATCTAGGATCAGTTTAGCCTTTTAGATCATAATGATAAGATTAGAAGGACTAAGATTACATGAACTATTCTGACGCTTTATGAACACATGCCCTGGTCTCTCTGGTCTCCCCATAGGTGACCATTATTGGCGGGGCCGTGATTGGCCCCGGGGGTGCCAAAGGACAACGAGGGTTGGCTGGCCATCCGGGACCCACTGGAGTTACTGGTCCCCCAGGTACTCTACGCTCATACACGCATACACACCCATTGATATTCACCCTCCTATCCAATCAGACGTGGAGTAGCACTGTATAATCCCACCTCATTCACCAACATGACCAATAAGCATGTCTGTATAGCTTTTATTTTTATTTATTTCACCTTTATTTAACCAGGTAAACCAGTCGAGAACAAGTTCTCATTTACAACTGCGACCTGGCCAAGATAAAGCAAAGCAGTGCGATAAAAACAACAACACAGAGTTACATATGGGGTAAAACAAAACAAAGTCAAAAATACAACAGAGATACATGTATATACAGTGTGTGCAAATGTAGCAAGTTATGGAGGTAAGGCAATAAATAGGCTATAGTGCAAAATAATTACAATTAGTATTAACACTGGAATGATAGATGTGCAAGAGATGATGTGCAAATAGAGATACTGGGGTACAAATGAGCAAAATAAATAACAATATAGGGATGAGGTAGTTGGGCGGGCTAATTTCAGATGGGCTGTGTACAGGTGCAGTGATCGGTAAGGTGCTCTGACAACTGATGCTTAAAGTTAGTGGGGGAGATAAGTGTCTCCAGCTTCAGAGATTTTTGCAATTTGTTCCAGTCATTGGCAGCAGAGAACTGGAAGGAATGGCGGCCAAAGGAGGTGTTGGCTTTGGGGATGACCAGTGAGATATACCTGCTGGAGCGCAGACTACGGGTGGGTGTTGCTATGGTGACCAATGAGCTAAGCTAAGGCAGGGATTTGCCTAGCAGTGATTTATAGATGGCCTGGAGCCAGTGGGTTTGGCGACGAATATGTAGTGAGGACCAGCCAACAAGAGCGTACAGGTCACAGTGGTGGGTAGTATATGGGGCTTTGGAGACAAAACGGATGGCACTGTGATAGACTACATCCAATTTGCTGAGTAGAGTGTTGGAGGCTATTTTGTAAATGACATCGCCGAAGTCAAGGATCGGTAGGATAGTCAGTTTTACGAGGGCATGTTTGGCAGCATGAGTGAAGGAGGCTTTGTTGCGAAATAGGAAAACGATTCTAGATTTAACTTTGGATTGGAGATTCTTAATGTGAGTCTGGAAGGAGAGTTTACAGTCTAACCAGACACCTAGATATTTGTAGTTGTCCACATACTCTAGGTCAGACCCGTCGAGAGTAGTGATTCTAGTCGGGTGGGCGGGTGCAAGCAGCATTCGGTTGAAGAGCATGCATTTAGTTTTACTAGTGTTTAAGAGCAGTTGGAGGCTACTGAAGGAGTGTTGTATGGCATTGAAGCTCATTTGGAGGTTTGTTAACACAGTGTCCAATGAAGGGCCAGATGTATACAAAATGGTGTCGTCTGCGTAGAGGTGGATCTGAGAGTCACCAGCAGCAAGAGCGACTTCATTGATATACGCAGAGAAAAGAGTCGGCCCAAGAATTGAACCCTGTGGCACCCCCATAGAGACTGCCATAGGTCCAGACAACAGGCCCTCCGATTTGACACATTGAACTCTATCTGAGAAGTAGTTGGTGAACCAGGCGAGGCAGTCATTTGAGAAACCAAGGCTATTTAGTCTGCCAATAAGAATGCGGTGGTTGACAGAGTCGAAAGCCTTGGCCAGGTCAATGAAAACGGCTGCACAGTACTGTCTATTATCGATCGCGGTTATAATATCGTTTTGGACCTTGAGCGTGGCTGAAGTGCACCCATGACCAGTTCGGAAACCGGATTGCATAGCGGAGAAGGTACGGTGGGATTCGAAATGGTCAGTGATCTGTTTGTTGACTTGGCTTTCAAAAACTTTTGAAAGGCAGGGCAGGATGGATATGGGTCTGTAACAGTTTGGATCTAGAGTGTCCCCCCTTTGAAGAGGGGGATGACCACGGCAGCTTTCCAATCTCTGGGGATCTCAGACGTTACGAAAGAGAGGTTGAACAGGCTAGTAATAGGGGTTGCGACAATTTTGGCGGCTAGTTTTAGAAAGAAAGGGTCCAGATTGTCTAGCCCAGATGATTTGTAGGGGTCCAGATTTTGCAGCTCTTTCAGAACATCAGCTGTCTGGATTTGTGCGAAGGAGAAGCGGGGGGGGCATGGGCAAGTTGCAGAGCTTGTGGCCGGGGTAGTGGTAGCCAGGTGGAAAGCATGGCCAGCCGTAGCAAAATGCTTGTTGAAATTCTCGATTATTGTAGATTTATCGGTGGTGATAGTGTTTCCTAGCCTCAGTGCAGTGGGCAGCTGGGAGGAAGTGCTCTTATTTTCCATGGACTTTACAGTGTCCCAAAACTTTTTGGAGTTAGTGCTACAGGATGCAAATTTCTGTTTGAAAAAGTTAGCCTTTGCTTTCCTAACTGCTTGTGTATATTGGTTCCTAACTTCCCTGAAAAGTTGCATATCGCGGGGGCTATTTGATGCTAATGCAGTACGCCACAGGATGTTTTTGTGCTGGTCAAGGGCAGTCAAGTCTGAGGAGAACCAGGGGCTATATCTGTTCTTAGTTCTGTATTTTTTGAAAGGGGCATGTTTATTTAAGATTGAGAGGAAATTACTTTTAAAGAACAACCAGGCATCCTCTACTGACGGAATGAGATCTATATCCATCCAGGATACCTGGGCCAGGTCAATTAGGAAGGCCTGCTCGCTGAAGTGTTTTTGGGAGCGTTTGACAGTGATGAGGGATGGTCGTTTGACCGCGGACCCGTTACGGACGCAGGCAATAAGGCAGTGATCGCTGAGATCCTGGTTGAAGACAGCGGAGGTGTATTTAGAGGGTAAGTTAGTCAGGATGATATCTATGAGGGTACCCATGTTTACGGATTTAGGGTTGTACCTGGTAGGTTCGTTGATAATTTGTGTGAGATTGAGGGCATCTAGTTTAGATTGTAGGATGGCCGGGGTGTTAAGCATATCCCAATTTAGGTCACCAAGCAGTACGAACTCTGAGGATAGATGGGGGGCAATCAATTCACATATTGAGTCCAGGGCACAGCTGGGGGCTGAGGGGGGTCTGTAGCAAGCGGCAACAGTGAGAGATTTATTTCTGGAAAGGTGGATTTTTAGAAGTAGAAGCTCAAACTGTTTGGGCACAGACCTGGATAGTATGATAGAGCTCTGCAGGCTATCTCTACAGTAGATTGCAACTCCACCCCCTTTGGCAGTTCTATCTAGACGGAAAATGTTATAGTTGGGGGTGGAAATTTCAGAATTTTTGGTGCCCTTCCTAAGCCAGGATTCAGACACTGCTAGAACATCAGGGTTGGCGGAGTGTGCTAATGCAGTGAATAACTCAAACTTAGGAAGGAGGCTTCTGATATTTACGTGCAGAAAACCAAGACTTTTACGGTTACAGAAGTCAACAAATGATAGCTCCTGGGGAGTAGGAGTGATACTGGGGGCTGCAGGGCCTGGGTTAGCCTCTACATCACCAGAGGAACAGAGGAGGACTAGAATAAGGATACGACTAAAGGCTTTAAGAACTGGTCTTCTAGTGCGTTGGGTACATAGAATAAAGGGGGCAGTTCTCCGGGCGTTGTAGAAAAGATTCAGGGCATTATGTACAGAAAAGGATATGGAAGGATATGAGTACAGTTCAGGTAACCCTAAGCGCTGGGTAACAATGAAAGAGATAGCGTCACTGGAGGCACCGATTGAGCCGATCTCGGCGTGTATGGGGGGTGGAACAAAGGAACTATTTGAGGCAGTTTGAGAGGGACTAGGGGTTCTACAGTGAAATTGTATAATAAGAACTAACCCAAACAGCAATAGGCAAGGCATAATTGACATGGGAGAGAGGCATAAAGCAGTCACAGGTGTTATTAGAGAGAGCTAAGACAACAACTGGAAATAGCGATAACGTTTGGGCTAAGGCTAAACAGAATAAACAGGACAGGGTACCGTGTAAAGGAACAGTCCAGCAGGCATCAGCTGTGCAGCTGAGTGATCATAAGGTCCAGTGAACAGCAATATGTGAGTTCGAGAGCAGTTCAAAATGGTGCTTCAGCACAGCTAGCAGGGAGCACAGTTGTAGTTTGCGTGTGCTAGCGGGCCGGGGCTGGCAGATGGATCTTCGTGGTCGTCGCAACGGGAAGCCTGTTGAAACCACATCAGACTATTTCGTCGGCAAACCAGTCGTGTTGGATCGGCGGGGCTCAGTGTCAACACTAGGAGGTCCCGTCCAGTTGACAGAGAGGTAGATAGCCGGGAGATGGGCCTGAGGCTAGCTCAAGGCTAACTGGTGCTTGCTATAGGGCAATGGTAATTAGCCAACAACAGGTTGCAGCTAGCTAGCTGGTTGCGATGATCCGGCGCTAGGGTCCAGTGATTCCGGCAGAAAGTCCAATAAGCTCTGGGTCGATAGCACGCTGTGCAGACTGGCCGACGAATTGTCCAGGCTAGAGCTAGAGCTGGCTGGTGGATAGTGTAGGCCACGGACAGTGGTGAAGACGCTAACGGTGACTAATAGCAAGTAGCCATTCAGTTGCAGCTACACTAGCTACACTAGTTTCAGCTTAAGGTTCTTGATGAAAGTTATAAAGAAATAATAGAATCCTTTCCACGTTGGGTGAGGCGGGTTGCAGGAAAGTATATTTAGTTAAAGAATGAAAAGTAAAAATTTAGAAATATATACAAATAGACAAAAAAACAAGAAACGGGATATTTACACAAGGACAATGAATAAAAGCGACCGCACTGCTACGCCATCTTGGAAATGAAGCTAAACATATCAACCTGTTTTCCAGGTATCACCGGTTTCCAGGGGCCTCCTGGACCTCCAGGTAAGTGCTGATACACACACACACACACACACATTCACTCGCTCATTCTCCATCGCAATCAAGTGTGTACATGGGTTCTATCTCCCCCTACACAGCTCCTAACTTTGGAGGAGATTGCGGAGCGAAGGGCCACAGTGGACCTAAAGGTGATAAAGGAGACCAAGGACCCATCATCCACGGCGAGCCAGGCAGAGAGGGCTTTCCAGGAACAACTGGGGAAAGGGGAGACCCTGGACCCCCAGGACCATCTGGAGACTCAGGTAGACTTACTCTCCAGAAATAAAGTAATGTTCACAGCTCTGATGTTCTAGCCTTGTTAAATCAACCTGATCTCACGAGCTCACATTCTGTTTCACACGAGAAGTGAAACAAATCACTAAATTACTCCCACAGTCATTTATTGAGACACTTCATTTTTGGGGGGTATTTCATTTTTTTTACCCCTTTTTCTCCCCAATTTCGTGGTATCCAATTGGTAGTTACAGTCTTGTCCCATCGCTGCAACTCCAGTACGGACTCGGGAGAGGCGAAGGTCGAGAGCCATTTGTCCTCTGAAACACGACCCTGCCAAACTGCACCGCTTCTTGACACACTGCTCGCTTAACCCGGAAGCCAGCCGCACCAATGGGTCGGAGGAAACACCGTACAGCTGGCGACCGATGTCTGTGTGCATGCGCCCAGCCCGCCACAAGGAGTCGCTAGAACGCGATGGGTCCCTAACCCGGACGACGCTGGGCCAATTGTGCGCCGCCTCATGGGTCTCCCATTCGCGGCCGGCTGCTTGAGACACATTTTTGATCCCGCTGGGATCTTATTTGATTAAAAATAATGTACTTATTTTTTTGTTGTTGCAGAAAATTTTAAGGGCCTTATAGGACCCCCGGGGGATAAGGGAGCCAAGGGCCTGACAGGCGAACAAGGGTACAGTGGCCAATATGGTTTGAAAGGTGAGCTCCCTCTGATTCCTATTGGATGGACATTCTGGGTCGTCACTGCTTGTTAATGAGCCTGTCCACAAACCCTTCTGTCTCATTGGTGGAATTCCACCGACATTGGCATTGTGGCGTGTTATTGGGTGGAAAATATAATGGTGGAATATCGAAAGGTCTTTGGTTGCTATTATGTTGTCATTTTGGTATCAAGTGTGTGTGTCTCACCACTACAGGTCAGAAAGGAGAGGTCTGTAGGTTGTGTACGGGAAACGGGTCTGTAGAGCTGGGACCCCCCGGTCAGCCTGGACTCCCAGGTAACAACACCTGCAGCATAAAAAATACTTTCACATAGAAATGTATGTGTAGAACAAAACGGATTGTCTGTCACATAGAACAGGGGATGGTGTCAGCTCTTCATTATTTTTCTACCTGTAACAATCTGAGTCTATTTAAATACACCCTCGTCACACAGGCGTTAATGCAGGACCAGGGCCCAAAGGAGAGCCAGGATTCAAAGGCCCCTCAGGACCACCTGGACGACCGGTAAGACTACCTGCATCATTCCTCCACTATACAGATACTAAATGCAATTTTATTTTACCTTGCAATGTCACTGTGACACTGCCTGTGGTTTTGCAGTTATACACTTCCTATGTTGTGTTGCTTAAATCAGTGGTTCCCAAACTTTTTTGAACCGTTAAATTTCACTATTAATCTCATCTGATCCATACTGCAAATCATCTATTTTTCTGTGACAAACATTGTTTATAGATGAAATGGGATTTATTTGAAATATAGTTTGCATAGTTCCTTACTCAAGATGATTCATTTGTGTGTACCCCTTTTAAGAGCGTCCAGCAATCCTCGCCAGAAAGAAAGAAGCTCCAGTAAAATAGGTCTTTCGTTTTCAACGGTTTGAGCTATAGACCAGACGTTGTCTGCATTGTAAAGGTGCAACCATGGAAACAAAGCCAAATACTCTGTTTCTATGGCAGATCTGGGCTGTGGTACAACTAAGCATAATCAGACTTGCCTGTGCTAATGGTTCTCACAAGCGTAAAAATTATACAAAGGACTTTGCTCGTGATGCGCGCCCCTCAAATGATACAAATGTAACAGCCTGAGCGAATTGGACTTGAAACAACGATACAGATGTAACCATGTGCCATTCAATATATTATCTGAGGGGCACTGGTGCTCCCAATTCAAAATTCCATGTGCATTCCTCAGGTCACGTTTCTAAGTGTTCCAAAATATTATCAAGATTAGGAAACGTTTTGCAGCACACCTGAGTTCCTCAAGGCACACCAGTGTGCCGCAGCACACCAGTTGAAAACCACTGGTTCAGATCCTGTATCCATGTTGTTGCTAGGATACCATATCATTGGTGCTGCTTGGGTACCGTATCCATGGTGTTACTGGTATACCGTGTCCATGGTGTTGGTAGTATACCATATCCATGGTGTTGCTAGGATACCATATCTATGGTATTGCTGCGATAACTTATCGAAGGTTGCTAGGTTACTGTATCTATGACAACTCCTCCTGTCTGTCTTACAGGGTCCCCACGGCCCCTCCGGTGTTCCAGGGCCCCCGGGGCTGAAGGGAAATCCAGGTTCCCACAACCACCAGGGGATAAAGGGAGAGAAAGGAGCCCCAGGACCAGCTGGCAGATCGGGGCCGGACGGCTATCACGGGGCCCCTGGCTTCCCTGGACGCAAGGGCCAACGAGGCCCCAAGGGTGATCCGGTGAGGATTTTCAATAGTTACGATGTCTGTCACTTAAATTTATCTTTCTTCTGAAATGCAGAGCAATGATTTGAATGCATTTTTTAGGTTATCTTTAAACTGAAGTAAATTTGTAATTTGGGTGAACTGTCCCTTTAAAGGGGGGGCTGAGCTTACTGATTTGGCCTTTTTTTTTAGCATGCTCATTAAGTAATGCTAGCGGTCATGACTGAAGCCAAACGTAAGTTGTCTTGGGGGTGTGGTTTGATGTGGGACATAAGGGCCAATAGAGAGTAGTGACAGTGAGGTAAGCGAAGCTAGCTTTGTTATGGAGAAAAGTTTTGAAGTTGAAGACTTCTCCCCTCCTCAATCTCCATCTCTAGATGGTCAGCGAATTCAGCCTGCGCTGACCTTGTGTTTAGCCAAGCTGACAGCAGCTAACTAGCATAGCTTGGGGATAGCTGCAGCTGACTAGCCTATCCAGCTGATATTTCTCTGTGAAAAGTTATGCCAAGATAGCAAGAGCCAGTGACTGGAATGTGTTTCATGAGACACTCATTCTACATCACCTTGCTACGAAAGTAGCTTGAAACTTAGTTTCAAAGATTAATCACGTCATGTAAATACAGTGCCTTGCAAAAGTATTCAGAACCCTTGGATTTCTTCACATTTTATTGTGTTACAAAGTGGGATTAAAATTGATTTAATTGTAATTTTCTTGTCAACAATCTACACAAAATACTCTGTCAAAGACAAATAAAAAATGTGGAACTAAAATATAGTCGTTGCATAAGTATTCAAGCCTAAATTAGTTAAGGAGTAAAATTTGGCTCAACAATTCACATAAGTTACAAGGGTTTACATGATTTTTGAATGACTAACCCCATACATACAACATCTGTAAGGTCCCACAGTCAAGTATTGAATTTCAAGCACAGATTCAACTACAAAGACCAGGGGTGTAGAGAATCATTGTACCATCTAAACCACTGTGAAATATATGTTGCGCATCTAACAGTAGCCTATATTGTAGATTAATAATATTACATTGTATTGCACCATCTAAACTTGTTCCACAGACCCCTTGGGTTCACATCATATACTGTAGCAGTGTTCTGCTGATGTAACAATGTACAGATATTACACTGTCTTTCATCTTTTATCATTCACAGCTGATAGATACTGGACCTATTAGCATTATGTCCATCTCTTCTCTTCCTGTATGGTGTCCCTTTATAAGTTCCCTGACATGTTTGAAGAATACATTCAATTCAATAATAATAACACAATAAGTTGAAAGGTCATAGATGTATCTTGTATCATTTTAATGCTAAGTACAAGGTCTTTCCCAATTCAGACAACCTGTATCAACCTGTCAAAACCATGTCTCCTGTCCTCCATCTGTAGAAAAACAAGGTAGAGTTGAGTGACATGTATTACTAAACACTTGTGATGTACCGTCTTATTAGAAATCACCTCCTGTTCCTTCAGAGGTGTTTGCCAGCGCCTGATGGGCATGGCAGCGTAGATCAGCTCCAGGCCACAGGACTGGTCATGAAGGAGCCTGACTTATAGATCCGACCCAGCTCCTATCACAGAGAAAGAGAGGGAGGGAGAGAGACTGTCACCCTACAGTCATGGAAGCCAACAGTAAATACACAGTTGAACATGTTGAGCTATGACCAGATCAAATGTGACCAACCTGAAGTGGGACTGGTGCCTGGCCACGTACAGCCTCAGCCTTCTGCTCCTGATATGGTAGGGGGGGTCCCAACGACACTGCTGAACAGCAAATCCACCAGATTTTGTACGTAGCCTGTGAATGAAATAAAATATCACTCAATAAACATATAACAAGATAAATAACTTTCTCTAGTTTGGAAGTAATTATAGAGGGACTAGATTCAGGTTTATACAGAATAGATTCAGGCCGGTGACGCTGACACCGTTACTATGCAACTGCCAGCTGTGTACATTGCTGAATGCTTGCTTACAAGTTTTGCTCTTTGCTGCCAGAGCCATATATTTATTTTAAGTTGGATTGATGTATTTAGCTAGCTAGAGTATCATTCCCCTTTCATCTGTGGTATCAAAGCTAGCCTCGTTCACTAGTATTATCAAATAATGTTGTATAACCAAAAGTAACTGGTAGCTAGCTATCTACCTAGCTACTCACCAATGGCAGTCACAGGTTTGACGGTTGACAGCCAGTAGAAGTGGTAGTGTTGGATGTAATCCTTTCCTGGTCATCTGGCAATATTGTTGAAATGCATTGGAAGTTTGCACCAACTTTATGGAAGCCCATTTTCACTCCTGTTTGATGAACGAAATGTGCGTTGCACCCATATACAGACTTTACAACATGTCTGCATGGCAGCTGGGGGCGGACCACAGCATGTTGTCTCTGGGCAATTTAGCAGGCGACCCAACTGTGGTTTGTTACTACTATCATTTCCCATTGTAGCCAATTCAATTGCAAGTAATTCCGTTTCTAATTTTTTGTTAATTCTGTTATCGATTTGGTAACAATTACGAGTTTTAATCACTTAATAATTCCTAAACAAAAATGTAAATCAGTAAAAACGCTTTAACTAATTGGTAGGTCTACCTTTACTTGTTACTTCTGTGAACTTTCATTATCCTCCCTCATGAGGGAGAGAAATTAGAAAATATCTTAAAGATATGTGGGTTTTTGGTAACGGAATTAAAAGGCACAAGGAAATAATTCCTCCAAAACTAAATAAAGTGTTAATATTAGTTGGCAGGGGTCTTTGCTTCAACATTATTGTGTCTTGATGTATTTCTAATACCGTTTAAGACTTTCTGGTAGATGTTTTCTTACACCCCTTTTCCATCTGTTTGACCAGAAATCAAAGCCTTTGATCATGTCAAATTCTTTAGATGGAAAATGGTTGAAAAATGTATCTATGCCTTCATTTCCCCAAAAATATAGACTCTTAGCTTTCATTTGACACCCAATTTGACATGCTCCTATGAACTTTACATGTTGGTGCTCATGGGTCCTTTTACATGGAAATGACCTTTTATGAATGCTGAACATTTGTAACTGTGAAGCAGTAATGATATGTGAACAAATATTTTGTGAAGACCTAATGTTTGATGATGGACTGAGGTTATAGTCTGTCCCCTCTGCCAGTACTATGGGCCGCCGGCTCTGAGGGGAGATGTTGGCGAACCAGGCCCTCCCGGACCACAGGGATACCAAGGACCAGATGGGTCACCAGGTCCAGTAGGCATAGGACTGCTTGGCCACCCAGGACCCAAAGGCAATAGTGGGGTACCAGGTATCCCTGGCAGAGCTGGCATCCCAGGTAAAGCAACACACACACTTGCCTGCACATGCATGTACACACCAGGGCCCCCCTCATTGAAGCCATGAAGTTCAAGGCCGACCGGGGTACTGCAGGCTGTTGTTTTTAGAAAGCAGAATCCCCCATTATAGTCAATGTGAAAATTGCAATCATCTTGGGCAATATTAGTGTAAATAAACAACAACTTTGAAGACAATCATGGAACCAATAATTACTACTATTACACCAGATGTATTGCCTTGAACCAATTTTATAAAAAAATTGCACTCAGAAGAAGTTATAAGGATAATTTAGTGGCTAATAGCAAAAGCCTGCAGTAGCCCGGTTGGCCAACTTGAGATATTCAATGAGGGGGCAGCACTGAGCTAGCCTGCAACGTCGCTTCCTGGAATTGCTCATACGCATGTTATGTCTTAAATCTCCCCCATGAGATGCCATCTTAGTCGCAAAAATCGACTTACTTGGCTTCAAATGCGCTATTGAGTCTTCACATAGAAATAAATGATGTCACGTGATCGATGGCTTTGACCATTCATATACAGTCATTAGCGCGCACACACACACACTTGTACTACATTTGAGACCCTGCCTCCTTTGCGTATACTATACTCTTGTTTGTGTGTATGATTACAATAAAATAAATAAATTACTGTCTTCCTGATAATTGCCCCTATTTATGCTGATGGTCTGACCCCAGTGTTCTCCCCCCTCTATCCCCACCAGGTCAGAAGGGTGAGCCCAGCAAAAGAGAGGCTGACCAGGGAGTCCCAGGCCCACCAGGACAGATGGGGCTGCCTGGGTTACAGGGCCCCCCAGGTGAGCAACCCAAATGGGGACCGAACCACAGCATGAGAGGGGTGGCTGGAGGTCTATACTACACTGCGCTTGGTGGCATTTCGGTTCTAGCTTGGATCCAAACCGATATGCTTCGTAACAATGGTTAAACGAAGCAAATCATCTTTGGTTCCAGGCTAGAACTGAAATGCCACCAAACTCAGTGTAGTGTGGAGCCACTCCGACCCGAATGTAAGCTTTGCTTTACTGCCATTAGAACCTGACAAAGACCATTATGGTCAAAACATGATAGAAAATAATCATAGAGTTGTTTGTCCACACAGGTCCTCGTGGTGATGCTGGTTTAACAGGAGTAGATGGTAACCGAGGGGAGAAAGGAGTCAGTGGTGGATTCTCCACCCTGGAAGGACAAGGACCCACTGGACAGAAAGGTGAGTCATGCCTACATCTCTTTTAAATATACATTTTATATTGAATTATATTCAAGCTTTTCCCCCATATTTTAGATCCAGTTACTTGTGAATGTAGGTGTATGCATTTGTTAGTAGGACTAGTGTTGCGGTCTGTTTCCTAGGTGACAAAGGGCACCCGGGACCCCCAGGTACCTCTGGAAGCGGCTACCCTGGACGACCCGGCGCACCGGGAATCCCTGGGGCTCCAGGGTCAAAGGTCAGTACTGAACACCGACCCTGTCATGTTTCTGTCGATCTGTGTCTGTCTATATGTTTGTCGTTACCCATCCTTTCATCCATCTAGCCTTCAAAATTCCCTCAGTCGTTCCATCCATCCCGCTAACCATTATGCATCCTTCCATCTACTTTCAGGGTGATGGTGGGTTTGGGGCCCCAGGTCCAGTGGGCCCTAAAGGTTTCCCAGGTGGTGTTGGGGCCCAGGGTCCTCCAGGAGACCCAGGGCTACCGGGACAACCAGGGAATCCAGGACCACTAGGCCTCAATGGCTCGCCAGGCCCGAAAGGTACTTACTTTACACACAGATGGACACAGAGATAAGACAGACTCAGACACGGGATGGGCATGGGACACACAGATACGGACATGGGACACACCCACATTTTGTTGCTAACTCCATTTCTATCACACTTAAGCTCTCCACACTCAACAGCATACACACATGCATTTACACACTGGTGCACATACTCCCAAAGCAGTTATGGCCTTGTCTGTTTGTAGGAAGTAAAGGTGGGGTAGGTTCCCAAGGACCACCTGGTTACGCAGGTACTAACAGTACAGGGGCTACAACCGGACCACCTGGTCCACCAGGACCAGCAGGCAGACGCGGACCTCCAGGTGAGCCCGTGGAGCCTGCTAATGTCCCCACACAGTGTCAGAAAATACATCTTTCTTCTAGGCATCTCACTCGGTTTCTTTCTTTCTTGATTCATTCTTATGTGGTTTCTTCCCTTTCTGTCTTCTTCTCTCTTCTTTCTCTTTCCCCAATAGGCACACCGTGTCATTTCAACGTGGATAATTGGGTAATATTTGGTTGAGACATTGATCAATGAGAATAAAATCTATATTCACCCACTCAAAAAGACAGCCAAAAGTTAGTTGAATTTCCAATGTGTTATCACTATGCTTTCAACCATCTAAAAGCACAACCAAATTCCAATGGGAAATCAATGTCTGATGTTTTGGTTAAATCATCACCCAAATGTCTATCACTGTGCTTTCAACCATTTAAAAGCACGGCAAAGTTCAAATGGGAATACAATGTCAGATATTTAGTTTATTTATACAACATATTAATGTGTTATCACTGTGCTTCATCTAATAGCAGAACCAAATGACCTGGATTACAGTTGAGATTACATTAAAAGTACATGGTGCAAGTGATCAGATTATTACAGCAAGTGTGACGATCTCCACAGACCTGCGGCGACCTGTGCATGCTATTCTGAACAGGCACGCTTTATATGATTACATCAGAAGAAATGTATAGTTAGTGACCTTAAAATGTGGCAGTGGATGTGTTACTCATTTTAAGGTTTAATGTTACATTAGTTTGTTTGTAACATAGCCTTAACTTTAGGCTATTCACTGTATTACAAAAGTAATCAATCAATCAATCAATTTTATTTTATATAGCCCTTCTTACATCAGCTAATATCTCGAAGTGCTGTACAGAAACCCAGCCTAAAACCCCAAACAGCTAGTAATGCAGGTGTAGAAGCACGGTGGCTAGGAAAAACTCCCTAGAAAGGCGAAAACCTAGGAAGAAACCTAGAGAGGAACCAGGCTATGAGGGGTGGCCAGTCCTCTTCTGGCTGTGCCGGGTGGAGATTATAACAGAACCATGCCAAGATGTTCAAAAATGTTCATAAGTGACAAGCATGGTCAAATAATAATCAGGAATAAATCTCAGTTGGCTTTTCATAGCCGATCATTAAGAGTTTGAAAACAGCAGGTCTGGGACAGGTAGGGGTTCCATAACCGCAGGCAGAACAGTTTAAACTGGAATAGCAGCAAGGCCAGGCGGACTGGGGACAGCAAGGAGTCACCACGGCCGGTAGTCCCGACGTATGGTCCTAGGGCTCAGGTCTCTCAGTTGGCTTTTCATAGCCGATCATTAAGAGTTGAAAACAGCAGGTCTGGGACAGGTAGGGGTTTCGTAGCCGCAGGCAGAACAGTTGAAACTGGAATAGCAGCAAGGCCAGGCGGACTGGGGACAGCAAGGTGTCATCATGCCCGGTAGTCCTGACGTATGGTCCTAGGGCTCAGGTTCTCAGAGAGAAAGAGAGAACGAGAGAATTAGAGAGAGCATACTTAAATTCACACAGGACACTGGATAAGACAGGAGAAGTACTCCAGGTATAACCAACTAACCCCAGCCCCCCGACACATAAACTACTGCAGCATAAATACTGGAGGCTGAGACAGGAGCGGTCCGGAGACACTGTGGCCCCATCCGAAGAAACCCCCGGACAGGGCCAAACAGGAAGGATATAACCCCACCCACTCCGCCAAAGCACAGCCCCCGCACCACTAGAGGGATATCCCCAACCACCAACTTACAATCCTGAGACAAGGCCGAGTATAGCCCACAGAGGTCTCCACCACAGCACAAACCAAGGGGGGGGGCGCCAACCCAGACAGGAAGATCACGTCAGTAACTCAACCCACTCAAGTGACGCACCCCTCCCAGGGACGGCATGAAAGAGCACCAGCAAGCCAGTGACTCAGCCCCTGCAACAGGGTTAGAGGCAGAGAACCCCAGTGGAGAGGGGAACCGGCCTGGCAGAGACAGCAAGGGCTGTTCGTTGCTCCAGCCTTTCCGTTCACCTTCACACTCCTGGGCCAGACTACACTCAATCATATGACCTACTGAAGAGATAAGTCTTCAGTAAAGACTTAAAGGTTGAGACTGAGTCTGCGTCTCTCACATGGGTAGGCAGACTGTTCCATAAAAATGGAGATCTATAGGAGAAAGCCCTGCCTCCCGCTGTTTGCTTAGAAATTCTAGGGACAATTAGGAGGCCTGCGTCTTGTGACCGTAGCGTACGTATTGGTATGTACGGCAGGACCAACTCGGAAAGATAGGTAGGAGCAAGCCCATGTAACGCTTTATAGGTTAACAGTAAAACCTTGAAATCAGCCCTTGCCTTAACAGGAAGCCAGTGTAGGGAAGCTAGCACTGGAGTAATATGATCAAATTTCTTGGTTCTAGTCAGGATTCTAGCAGCCGTATTTAGCACTAACTGAAGTTTATTTAGTGCTTTATCCGGGTAGCCGGAAAATAGAGCATTGCAGTAGTCTAACCTAGAAGTAACAAATGCATGGATTAATTTTTCTGCATCATTTTTGGACAGAAAATTTCTGATTTTTGCAATGTTACGTAGATGGAAAAAAGCTGTCCTTGAAACAGTCTTGATATGTTCGTCAAAAGAGAGATCAGGGTCAAGAGTAACGCCTAGGTCCTTCACAGTTTTATTTGAGACGACTTTACAACCATCAAGATGAATTGTCAGATTTAACAGAAGATCTCTTTGTTTCTTGGGACCTAGAACAAGCATCTCTGTTTTGTCCGAGTTTAAAAGTAAAAAGTTTTCAGCCATCCACTTCCTTATGTCTGAAACACAGGCTTCTAGCGAGGGCAATTTTGGGGCTTCACCATGCTTCATTGAAATGTACAGCTGTGTGTCATCCGCATAGCAGTGAAAGTTAACATTATGTTTTCGAATAACATCCCCAAGAGGTAAAATATATAGTGAAAACAATAGTGGTCCTAAAACGGAACCTTGAGGAACACCGAAATGTACAGTTGATTTGTCGGAGGACAGACCATTCACAGAGACAAACTGATATCTTTCCGACAGGTAGGATCTAAACCAGGCCAGAACTTGTCCGTGTAGACCAATTTGGGTTTCCAGTCTCTCCAAAAGAATGTGGTGATCGATGGTGTCAAAGGCAGCACTAAGGTCTAGTAGCACGAGGACAGATGCAGAGCCTCGGTCTGACGCCATTAAAAGGTCATTTACCACCTTCACAAGTGCAGTCTCAGTGCTATGATGGGGTCTAAAACCAGACTGAAGCATTTCGTATACATTGTTTGTCTTCAGAAAGGCAGTGAGTTGCTGCGCAACAGCTTTTTCTAAAATTTTTGAGAGGAATGGAAGATTCGATATAGGCCGATAGTTTTTTATATTTTCCGGGTCAAGGTTTGGCTTTTTCAAGAGAGGCTTTATCACTGCCACTTTTAGTGAGTTTGGTACACATCCGGTGGATAGAGAGCTGTTTATTATGTTCAACATAGGAGGGCCAAGCACAGGAAGCAGCTCCTTCAGCAGTTTAGTAGGAATAGGATCCAGTATGCAGCTTGAAGGTTTAGAGGCCATGATTATTTTCATCATCGTGTCAAGAGATATAGTACTAAAACACTTAAGTGTCTCTCCCGATCCCAGGCCCTCGCAGAGCTGTGCAGATCCAGGACAGCTAAGCCCTGGAGGAATACGCAGATTCAAAGAGGAGTCCGTAATTTGCTTTCTAATGGTCATGATCTTTTCCTCAAAGAAGTTCATGAATTTATCACTGCTGAAGTGAAAGCCATCCTATTGTGTTTGGTTGACAACACAACCAAATATCATTATTTAAGGGAGATTTATCTACTGCTTGGATAGTTCCACCTGTGCCACGGACTAATTGGTCCTCTGTAGCTCAATTGGTAGAGCATGGCGCTTGTAATGCCAGGGTAGTGGGTTCGATCCCTAGAACCACCCATAAGTAAAAATGTATGCGCACATGACTGTAAGTCGCTTTGGATAAAAGCGTCTGCTAAGTGGCATATTATTATTATTATTATTATTATTATTATTATTATTATTAATTCCAGTTTGTGTACAAATTAATAATTTATATGTTGGATTCACGTCTCCATCTCAACCAAAAATCTAAGTTAAAGGATAGGATCAAATCAAACTTTAAACGCACTTTAAAAAGTTTGATTTGATTTAGTCCTATTCTTTAACTTTGATTTTTGGTTGAGAGGGAGATGTGAATCCAACTTATTAATTTGTAGACAAAGTGCAATTAAAGCCAGACTAAATCAGTTGTACAGATGAAACTATCCAAGTAGAAGATACATCTTCAAATGTTGATATCTGGTTGTATTGACAACCAAACATAATTCAACATCACTAAATATCATTACATTTTAAATCAACCAGAGCTTGAAACCCTAGGCCTATTGTATTGTCTATTGTTAGTTTGGTTCTGGATTGAATTGAAACAATAGCTGTTGATAACTTTACAAACGCTATATAGGCCTAAATAGCATCATTGATGATATGAGTGATAAAGTATGGTCACATTTAATTTGCTCTGTTAAACCTACCCTTTGGTATTACTTCTGAGTGGCGAGAACTCCTGAGTGGCGCAGTGGTCTAAGGCACTGCATCGCACTGCAATAGCAACAGTGAATCTGTTTAGTTTTTAAGTGGAGATCGCTCAACAATCATTCTCACAATAGAACATTGGTAATAGTCAATGACAAATATCATAATTTAGCAGGGCTAGACTGGATTAAAACCCTGGATGGGAGACCAAAGGGTGGCTGTAGATGGATAAATTCTCCAGTAGGAGGTGCTGCCCAGCCTATAGTTTTTTTCTTCTTCTGATAGCGGATATAACGTTGAAGATCTGACGTTGTTTTAAAGGTACAAATTCACATTTTATTCAAGGTTTTTCTATGTTTAAATTTGGTTAACATGATGACATAATCCTGTGGTTGAAATTTCACCCTCAAAACAACAGTTTACGTTTATTACTTTTTTTAAAAATCCAATGTCTTTTCCATGGAGATTCCACGTCACAATACGTTCAAACAACGTTGATTCAACCAGTTTGTGCCCAGTGGGTCCTCTCTTCTCTTTTGCCAATACTTTCCTGACTGCTTCCTCTCTCTTCCTCTCCATTCAACTTCCTCTTTTCTCCTCCCTTCTCTTTTCTTTCTCTCTCTTGTTTCTCTTTCTCTCCATCCACTAATCGACCACAGTCCCTCCTCTCACCCAGGTTTATATGGACAGACGGGTGAGCTTGGGGCCCCTGGCGCGCAAGGTTTTGGACATTCAGGCCCGGCGGGTGACCCTGGGCCTCCTGGGGTCTCAGGACCCGGAGTGCAGGGGCTGGATGGACAGAAGGGAGGCAGAGGGAGAGATGGGTTAACAGGCGCACCAGGTACATTAACAGAACGGATACATTCAACACATTGGTAACACTTCAAAGCTAACAGATCAAATCAAATTGTATTTGCCACATGCGCCGAATACAACAGGTGTAGACCTTACAGTGAAATGCTTACTTACAAGCCCTTAACAAACAATGCAATTTTAAGAAAAATAAGTAAAAAATAGATAAGTACAAAATAATTAAAGAGCAGCAGTGAAATACAATAACAGTAGGGAGGCTATACAGTGGGGGAAAAAAGTATTTAGTCAGTCACCAATTGTGCAAGTTCTCCCACTTAAAAAGATGAGAGAGACCTGTAATTTTCATCATAGGTACATGTCAACTATGACAGACAAATTGAGAAAAAAAAATCCAGAAAATCACATTGTAGGATTTTTTATGAATTTATTTGCAAAATATGGTGGAAAATAAGTATTTGGTCACCTACAAACAAGCAAGATTTCTGGCTCTCACAGACCTGTAACTTCTTCTTTAAGAGGCTCCTCTGTCCTCCACTCGTTACCTGTATTAATGGCACCTGTTTGAACTTGTTATCAGTATAAAAGACACCTGTCCACAACCTCAAACAGTCACACTCCAAACTCCACTATGGCCAAGACCAAAGAGCTGTCAAAGGACACCAGAAACAAAATTGTAGACCTGCACCAGGCTGGGAAGACTGAATCTGCAATAGGTAAGCAGCTTGGTTTGAAGAAATCAACTGTGGGAGCAATTATTAGAAAATGGAAGACATACAAGACCACTGATAATCTCCCTCGATCTGGGGCTCCACGCAAGATCTCACCACGTGGGGTCAAAATGATCACAAGAACGGTGAGCAAAAATCCCAGAACCACACAGGGGGACCTAGTGAATGACCTGCAGAGAGCTGGGACCAAAGTAACAAAGCCTACCATCAGTAACACACTACGCCGCCAGGGACTCAAATCCTGCAGTGCCAGACGTGTCCCCCTGCTTAAGCCAGTATATGTCCAGGCCTGTCTGAAGTTTGCTAGAGTGCATTTGGATGATCCAAAAGAGGATTGGGAGAATGTCATATGGTCAGATGAAACCAAAATAGAACATTTTGGTAAAAACTCAACTCGTCGTGTTTGGAGGACAAAGAATGCTGAGTTGCATCCAAAGAACACCATACCTACTGTGAAGCATGGGGGTGGAAACATCATGCTTTGGGGCTGTTTTTCTGCAAAGGGACCAGGACGACTGATCCGTGTAAAGGAAAGAATGAATGGGGCCATGTATCGTGAGATTTTGTGTGAAAACCTCCTTCCATCAGCAAGGGCATTGAAGATGAAACGTGGCTGGGTCTTTCAGCATGACAATGATCCCAAACACACCACCCGGGCAACGAAGGAGTGGCTTCGTAAGAAGCATTTCAAGGTCCTGGAGTGGCCTAGCCAGTCTCCAGATCTCAACCCCATAGAAAATCTTTGGAGGGAGTTGAAAATCCGTGTTGCCCAGCGACAGCCCCAAAACATCACTGCTCTAGAGGAGATCTGCATGGAGGAATGGGCCAAAATACCAGCAACAGTGTGTGAAAACCTTGTGAAGACTTACAGAAAACGTTTGACCTGTATCATTGCCAACAAAGGGTATATAACAAAGTATTGAGAAACTTTTGTTATTGACCAAATACTTATTTTCCACCATAATTTGCAAATAAATTCATTAAAAATCCTACAATGTGATTTTCTGGAGAAATAAAATCAAATTTTGTCTGTCATAGTTGACGTGTACCTATGATGAAATTTACAGGCCTCTCTCATCTTTTTAAGTGGGAGAACTTGCACAATTGGTGGCTGACTAAATACTTTTTTTCCCCACTGTATACAGGGGGTACCGGTACAAAGTCAATGTGCTGGGGCACAGGTTAGTCGAGGTAATATGTACATGTGGGTAGAGTTGAAGTGACTATGCATAGATAATAAACAGAGAGTAGCAGCAGCGTAAAAGAGGGGGTGGGGTGGGGGGTCAATGCAAATAGTCCGGGTAGCCATGATTAGCTGTTAAGGAGTCTTATGGCTTGGGGGTAGAAGCTGTTAGGAAGGCTTTTGGACCTAGACTTGGCGCTCCGGTACCGCTTGCCGTGCAGTAGCAGAGAGAACTGTCTATGACTAGGGTGGCTGGAGTCTTTTGCAATTTTTAGGGCCTTCCTCTGACACCGCCTGGTACAGAGATCCTGGATGGCAGGAAGCTTGGCCCCAGTGATGTACTGGGCCGTACGCACTACCCTCTGTAGTGCCTTGTGGTCGGAGGCCGAGTAGTTGCCATTCCAGGCAGTGATGCAACCAGTCAGGATGCTCTCGATGGTGCAGCTGTATAACTTTGAGGATCTGAGGACCCATGCCAAATCTTTTCAGTCTCCTGAGGGGGAATGGCCTTTGTCGTGCATTCTTCACGACTGTCTAGGTGTGTTTGGACCATGATAGTTTGTTGGTGATGTGGACACCAAGGAACTTGAAGCTCTCAACCTGCTCCACTACAGCCCCATCGATGAGAATGGGGGCGTGCTCAGTCCTCTTTTTTTCATTTTTTTTGTAGTCCACAATCATCTCCTTTGTCTTGATCACGTTGAGGGAGAGGTTGTTATCCTGGCACCACACGGTCAGGTCTCTGACCTCCCTATAGGACACTGTTGTGTCGTCAGCAAACTTAATGATGGTGTTGGAGTCGTGCCTGGCCATGCAGTCATGGGTGAACAGGGAGTACAGGAGGGGACTGAGCACACACCCTTGAGGGGCCACCGTGTTGAGGATCAGCGTGGCAGATGTGTTGATACCTACCCTTACCACCTGGGGGTGGCCCGTCACGAAGTCCAGGATCCAGTTGCAGAGGGAGGTGTTTAGTCCCAGGGTCCTTAGCTTAGTGATGAGCTTTGAGGGCACTATGGTGTTGAACGCTGAGCTGTAGTCAATAAATAGCATTCTCACATAGATGTTCCTCTTGTCCAGGTGGGAAAGGGCAGTGTGGAGTGCAATAGAGATTGCATCATCTGTGGATCTGTTGGGGTGGTATGCAAATTGGAGTGGGTCTAGGGTTTCTAGGATAATGGTGTTGATGTGAGCCATGACCAGCCAATGATTGTACGTTGGCTAGTAGGACTGATGGTAGAGACAGATTACTCACTCGCCGTCGGATCCTTACAAGGCACCCCGACCTACGTCCACGATATCTCCGTCTCTTTCTCATGCGAATGTGTCACGCTCTGGCTCCGGGACTTTGTATGTTGAGCCAGGGTGTGTTCGTTTTGTTGTGTGTTGGTTGTGTTGTCTTGGTTGGTCAATGACTCCCAATCGGAGGTAACGAGTGTCAGCTGTCGGCTCGTTATCTCTGATTGGGAGCCATATTTATACTGTGTGTTTTCACCTTGTGGTTGTGGGTTTTTGTTCCATGTTCAGTCATTGTCACTTTTGGACTTCACGTATCGTCATTTTGGTTTTGTTGTTTTCGTGGTTGCTTTATTTAATAAAGTCAACATGTTCGCTACAAACGCTGCGCTTTGGTCCACTCATTCCGTAGACGGTCGTGACAGAATGACGAGGATTTGGGCTTTATCAGGTGTCTGTAGAATATCCTTTGCGTCCGACTCGTTGAATAAATAATCTTCGTCCAATACGAGGTGAGTAATCGCTGTCCTGATATCCAGAAGCTATTTTTGGTCATTAGAGACGGTGGCAGAAACATTATGTACAGAATAAATTACAAATAACGCGAAAAAACACACATAATAGCACATTTGGTTAGGGGGCCTTAAAAAGGCAGCCATCTCCTCCGGCGCCATTAATAATGTGCTAAGATATGTTGTAAGCATGTCTGAGCATTTATAGTACACTGTCTTATAAGGCTTAGCAAAGTTACAGTGCATCTGTTGGCTCACAAATACCTTTTTAAAAAATGGTAAGGGCATGGATCAGAAAACTAGTCAGGATCTGGTGTGATCACCATTTGCTTCATACAGCTCGACACATCTTTGCATAGAGTTGATCAGGCTGTTGATTGTGGCCTGTGGAATGTTTTCCCACTCCTCTTCAATGGCTGTGTGAAATTGCTGGATGTTGGTGGGAACTGGAACGCGCTGTCGTACAGCATCCTAAGCATGCTCAATGGGTGACATGTCTGGTGAGTATGCAGGCCATGGAAGAACTGGGACATTTTCAGCTTCCAGGAAATGTGTACAGATCCTTGCGACATGGGGCTGTGCATTATCATGCTGAAACATGAGGTGATGGTTGCGGGTGAATGGCACGACAATGGGCCTCAGGATCTCGTCACGCAATCTCTGTGCATTCAAATTGCCATCAATAAAATGCAATTGTGTTCGCTGTCTGTAGCTTATGCCTGTCCGTACCATAACCCCACCGCCACCATGGGGCACTCTGTTCACAACGTTGGCATCAGCAAACCACTCACCCACACGACGCCACACACGCTGTCTGCCATCTGCCCGGTACAGTTGAAACCGGTATTCATCCGTGAAGAGCACACTTCTCCAGTGTGCCAGCGGCCATCGAAGGTGAGCATTTGCCACTGAAGTCGGTTACGACACAGAACTGCAGTCCAGTCAAGACCCTAGTCAGGACGACGAGAATGCAGATGAGCCGGTTTCCGACAGTTTGTGCAGAAATTCTTCGGTTGTGCAAACCCAGTTTCATCAGCTGTCCGGGTGGCTGGTCTCAGACGAAGCTGGATGTGGAGGTCCTGGGCTGGCGTGGTTACACGTGTTGTGTGGTTGTGAGGCCGGTTGGACGTACTGCCACATTCTCTAAAACTACGTTGGAGGCAGCTTACGCTAGTGAAATAAACATTACATTTTCTGGTAACAGCTCTGGTGGACATTCCTGCAGTCAGCATGCCAATTGCATGCTCCCTGAAAACTTGAGACATCTGTGGCATTGTGTTGTGTGACAAAACTGCACATTTTAGAGTGGCCTTGTATTGTCCCCAGCACAAGGTGCACCTGTGTAATGATCATGCTGTTTAATCAGCTTCTTGATATACCACACCTGTCAGGTGGATGGATTATCTTGGCAAAGGAGAAATGGTCACTAACAGTGATGTAAACAGATTTGTGCACAACATTTGAGAGAAATAAGCTTTTTGTGCATATGGAATATTTCTGGGATATTTTATTTCAGCTCATGAAACATGGGACCAACAATTTACATGTTGCGTTAATATTTTTGTTCAGTGTATGAGGCGACAGTACAGAATGTCACCTTTTCATTTGGGTATTTTGATACATATTGGTTTTACTTTTTTAGAAATGATTTTTTTATATATATCTAGTACCCCCATTTGAAGGTGTCACATTCACTTATAGTGTATTAAAGTAGTCACATGTTTATTATTTGGTCCCATATTCCTAGCACGCAATGATTACATCAAGCTTGTGACTCTACAAACTTGTTGGATTAATTTGTAGTTTGTTTTGGTTGTTTCAGATTATGTTGTGCCCAATAGAAATGAATGGTAAATAACTTGTGTAATTTTGGAGTCACTTTTATTGTAAATAAGAATATAATATGTTTCTAAACACTTCTACATTAATATGGATGCTACCATGATTAAGGATAATCATGAATGAATTGTGAATGATGAGTGAGAAAGTTAGAAGCATAAATATCATACCCCAAAAAAGCATTTAAAAAAAAAAATCAAACCTCCCTCCTGTGAAGTAGGAACTAGTGTCAAATGCATAGGATTCTGTAACCAGTCACAAATAATGTTTGATTAAATTGAATGTGCTCCGGTGTCATTACATTGAGTTAGTCTAATACTTCACAGGGACCTGGGTAATGTATTTTTTACTACTACAGTAGTTGATGCAGTGTATGTTAACTACTACAGGTCCTCGAGGTGACCCTGGGCTGGATGGAAGATCTGGACCTGGCCTTGACGGACCCCCTGGATCTGGAGGACCACCCGGCCCCAGAGGTCAGAGGTCACACATATGTACAGACGCGTACGCACACAGGCGTGCGTACACACACACGTACACACACACACTTGGACTGGCAAACACACACTCGCGCGCACACTTGGACTTGCAAACACACACACAGACGTGCGCACACACTCACAAGTACAAATATACTGTAAAACATAAAGGTGGTGATGATACTGATATACAGTATAAGGATTATTATTCTGTGTGTTTCTCGGCAGGGTCGGATGGCCGTGAAGGGGATAAAGGCCATAGAGGTGTACCAGGCCCTGTGGGGGACAACGGAATCCCAGGTCCTCCTAGCCCAGGACCTATCACAGACTTATATGGGTTCCCAGGGGACCCTGGACAGCCTGGTGAGCACCATAGAGACTCTGCGATCAATTCAATCAAACCCACAATGGAGTATTTACGCAGAAGAACTTATTACTCGTGGTCAAATGGAAACAAGGTTGTGTAAAAAGATACTACTACGAGGTATACTCAGCTCACATGTACAGTGTGCAGATGTTTCCAGTTGTCAGAGTGCAAATGCATAAGGATACTGTGCAAAAAAATGCTATGACAGGTCCCGTTTGAATCACGGACCAAAATATGTAATCAAATATTGTGAGTAATATGGTCATTTAATGTGGATTATCTGTTGTACAATAGGTATGCTTGGTTTTCCTGGTGTTAGAGGAGACCCTGGATATCCTGGTCCAAAAGGCATTGATGGGAGGGATGGTGACCCAGGAAAACATGGACCTAGAGGTGTGTGTGCGTGCGATAAGGAAAGTCCTGCTTTGTGGTACTGACTGCAGTAGTGATGGTAGTTCTGGTAATAGTAGTGGCCACTGTTTCCAAATACTAACAAAAATAATGCAAGTCAATATCCACGATATCACCATGGCCGATACTAAATATGATCATGTCCAGTCATATCCAAATCATCTTTATTCAGTTTGACAATCAATTTCAGACACTTTGGGATGATGTGGACATGGCATGCAAAACACGCTCATATTGGGGATGTTGACAGGATATTGCTATCCAAAGTTCTCTACATCACACCTGTGTACTTAAAGGAAATCTCCACTCAATAGCTATATTTTGGTATTTGTTTCAATAGTCCATTGTTGACATAGTCTCAAACTGTTTTGCTTGTCAGCAATCAAGTTTTCAAGATGTGTAACTTTCAAAATAAAGAGATCATCCCCGGATGATGGTGTTAATTGTCCATGACCTGATTTGCAAATGTCAGAAAGATCAACAAGAGTTCACACAGATTGTATTATTTAACCAGATTTATTAAAGTAGGATAAACGCAAGGGAACCATCAAATACACAAATGGAACTTAACTTGTCTGATTTCACAGGTTTCAACAACACACTATCACAGCTTATTGTGAAATAGACACAAATTACTTATTCCAAATTTGTGACAGGCACACGAAAAAGTCATTTTTTGTGTGTATTACACGACTTTCATCACAAAGCATTTCATGTGTATAACACGATATTCTTTATTCGTAACGCATTCGTGTACATTGCACAAATTCCAATTTGTTGTGGCTAACATTAGCTAGGCTAGCTAGGTGGCTAACGTTTGCTAGGCTAGAGGTTAGGGTTAGGATTTAGGGTTAGGTAATATGCTAGCTAAGTAGTTATAGGGTTAAGGTTAGGGGAAGGGTTAGCGAACATGCTAAGTAGTTGCAAAGTAGCTAAAAAGTAGTAAGTAGTTGCTAATTAGCTAAAATTGTCCGTGATGAGATTTGAACATGCAACCTTTGGGTTGCAAGACGTTCGTGTTATACGCCCACCCATCCTCCCCAACCAACCTCTCTCCTATCGTTTCTGTCTTAAGTAACCTACTCATTATCTGTGATTTTGAAATTTACTGTATACAAAATCTTGTACTGCTTATGAAAATAAACTTTTTTGTGTGCCTGTCACGAATTTCCAATAAGCAATTTGTGTCTATTTCACAGTAGTCTGTGATACTGGGTTGGGTTTCAAATAAGAAAAATTTTCATTTTAAAATGAGCTTGGCCATGTTAACAATCTTAACAATGATTAAACAAGAGAAAAATCACACAATGCTAAAATATAATGAGGAAGTTGAGTTCAACTATTCTCTGTCAATCCGAGCATGTGAGTGGAGCTGGAGTGGAGCGAGGAGCGGAGTGAGGAGCGGAGCCTGCCCAATTTGACTGGAGTGAGATTCCCAAAGGCTGGAGTGTCGGCCTTCTCACCCGCTCCAGGAGCGCTCACTTCACCAGCTCAGGGCATGCCCGCCCCAGCATGCATTTGTAGTCTACTTGTGTGCTGCTATAGCCTTTTGCTTTAGCTACTGTCATGGAGTTCGCTAAATATTTTCTTTATGATAAAACACACAGGTGCTAAATCAAGGTGACTTAGAAAGATGAGGACTAAGAGCAAGAGATGGAGTGTGGTGATGTAGTGTCCAAAACTAAAGAATCATTGTGGAATCTGAAAAGACACTTGATGGTGTACTTACTATGTGCACATGCTAAAATAAAGGAATGAGGTGGGTAGATAACTGTCATTATAGCAAAGTATTTATAAACAAAAAATCAGATCTCTTAAACGTTTCGTTAATTTTCGTTCTATTACCTATACAATAGGCCATAATTTAGTTTTGGCCCAATAGGCCTGGCATATTCCCACGTTCAAGGAGCTTTCCGTTTTGATTTGATTATTTTGGCCTAAAAAAATAAAAATATCTCTGCCCAGCCTGGCAAGAATGGCCAAAGGGTGTCTATTATCCCCATGAGCCTGAAGCCACAGACTGGCCAAACTCGTGTTTCTAAAAATGATTTCTAAAAATGAATTCAAAGGCACTAATAAGTCAGTTTTCATTTAATTTGTATTTAATTCTAAGTAAGTCACAGCCTAAATGCCCAATGTATAGACTACACTGATTTAATACAACAAAATGTTGTTTAAATGCTGAGCCCTTTATGTCCCTACCAGCCTAGTGTGTTGCACTCGCAAATGCTTCACAATGTATTTCTTTGTAGGCTGTAGCCTTGAACAAATTTAAATAATATAGCCTAAATAATTCATTTTCTTCCCTTCTTAGTCTCCATCTGGCTCCTGACCTATTTAGAGTGTTTGTATGCTATTTAATAGGACATGTAGCCTATTTGAAATGATGTTCGCTTCCTACATTCACTTTTTCATGTTTATTCAAATACTTTTCATTCAAAATGGTTTGGTTTAAATACTTAAAAAACAATTGGTAGGTCCAGGTAGTCACAAAAATACAGTGGGGAAAAAAGTATTTAGTCAGCCACCAATTGTGCAAGTTCTCCCACTTAAAAAGATGAGAGAGGCCTGTAATTTTCATCATAGGTACACGTCAACTATGACAGACAAATTGAGAAAAAGAAATCCAGAAAATCACATTGTAGGATTTTTTTATGAATTTATTTGCAAATTATGGTGGAAAATAAGTATTTGGTCACCTACAAACAAGCAAGATTTCTGGCTCTCACAGACCTGTAACTTCTTCTTTAAGAGGCTCCTCTGTCCTCCACTCGTTACCTGTATTAATGGCACCTGTTTGAACTTGTTATCAGTATAAAAGACACCTGTCCACAACCTCAAACAGTCACACTCCAAACTCCACTATGGCCAAGACCAAAGAGCTGTCAAAGGACACCAGAAACAAAATTGTAGACCTGCACCAGGCTGGGAAGACTGAATCTGCAATAGGTAAGCAGCTTGGTTTGAAGAAATCAACTGTGGGAGCAATTATTAGGAAATGGAAGACATACAAGACCACTGATAATCTCCCTCGATCTGGGGCTCCACGCAAGATCTCACCCCGTGGGATCAAAATGATCCACACAGGGGGACCTAGTGAATGACCTGCAGAGAGCTGGGACCAAAGTAACAAAGCCTACCATCAGTAACACACTACACCGCCAGGGACTCAAATCCTGCAGTGCCAGACGTGTCCCCCTGCTTAAGCCAGTACATGTCCAGGCCTGTCTGAAGTTTGCTAGAGTGCATTTGGATGATCCAGAAGAGGATTGGGAGAATGTCATATGGTCAGATGAAACCAAAATAGAACTTTTTGGTAAAAACTCAAGTCGTCGTGTTTGGAGGACAAATAATGCTGAGTTGCATCCAAAGAACACCATACCTACTGTGAAGCATGGGGGTGGAAACATCATGCTATGGGGCTGTTTTTCTGCAAAGGGACCAGGACGACTGATCCGTGTAAAGGAAAGAATGAATGGGGCCATGTATCGTGAGATTTTGAGTGAAAACCTCCTTCCATCAGCAAGGGCATTGAAGATGAAACGTGGCTGGGTCTTTCAGCATGACAATGATCCCAAACACACCGCCCGGGCAACGAAGGAGTGGCTTCGTAAGAAGCATTTCAAGGTCCTGGAGTGGCCTAGCCAGTCTCCAGATCTCAACCCCATAGAAAATCTTTGGAGGGAGTTGAAATCCGTGTTGCCCAGCGACAGCCCCAAAACATCACTGCTCTAGAGGAGATCTACATGGAGGAATGGGCCAAAATACCAGCAACAGTGTGTGAAAACCTTGTGAAGACTTACAGAAAACATTTGACCTGTGTCATTGCCAACAAAGGGTATATAACAAAGTATTGAGAAACTTTTGTTATTGACCAAATACTTATTTTCCACCATAATTTGCAAATAAATTCATAAAAAATCCTACAATGTGATTTTCTGGATTTCTTTTTCTCATTTTGTCTGTCATAGTTGACGTGTACCTATGATTAAAATTACAGGCCTCTCATCTTTTTAAGTGGGAGAACTTGCACAATTGGTGGCTGACTAAATACTTTTTCCCCCACTGTAGATGGGTGTTGGTTAAAATGTGATTTTAATGAATGGGGCAAATTTGGAGCGGGAGTTTATTTTCCTGTGAGGGAGGAGCGGTTTTTAGTAGAGATTAGGAAAGGACATGGAGCACCGGAGCACTGCTCCATGAGTGATGAGCAGGATTTCCAACCGCTCAACTCCGCTCACATGCTCTGCTCTCAATGATGTCACCAGACCTACAGTATACAGTAGAGGTTAATTTCTATTGGCTCAACTGAGGACAAAGGTAATGAGTTATGTGTACATTGCACAATCAATCTTCTACGTTTGCGTGCCTATGATCCGTATGATAAGCTGTTTGTAGGATGAAGTAAGGACACACGTGTGGAGCCTGGGCATCATTTTAGATTTGATTGATTGATTGATTTGATCATTAAAAGTAGTAGGCTGCTCCAGTCAGAGACAACATTGCATACATTAAATATTATTGAGGGTAAAAACACGATAAAGTCTTATTTTATTGTGATCCTCTTTGGCAAACAATATGGCAGGTGGGCAAGATCGACAATGCACACGCTTGTTCACACAATGTAATAAATAAAAAAACACAGCACTAAATTACAAATATTTATAACATAATCAACAGTACAGCGGTGCCCATAGGTGAAGCAAAGTTCAGCATTACAGACACACACTCAACCTCCTGTATGTAGACTCAGCATAAGGAGCAGCACGCTATCAATCAAGGTGGTAGTCACTCTATCGATCAAGGATAAAGTGGGAGTGGTAATTGTCCGGAACCTGATTTGCAAAAGTCAGAACCATCAACAAGAGTTCACACAGAGTTCAGCTATACTATATGCTAATGAATCCAAGGGGACCATAAAATACATTAACCGAGCTTAACCGGATACATTTCAGGGGTAAAAACAAAAGAGAATAATTTAAAATTATCTTAATAATCTTAAGAATGACTTAAGACGAGAAAATCACACTGCTGATACCAGTTGTAAAACATATTGATGATAACAAAACGCATAATAAATCATATTCAAACCTGATAAGGTGATTTAACGAAATCATATGTTAAATACAATCACAACCTTCCTATAGATTATGCACTTTTTATTCTTTCTAGCAACTCCAATGTTAGGAGTCGGCCCTGCAGAATCCCTACCACCCATTGGCTATTAGGAACCATTGATACAGGGCAGATTCCCAGCCCTGTGGAGGTAGAGGATAGGCTGAACAAACCCAGTGACACAACACACCTGTGTCCTTACTTCCTGAATGATGACTGTGCAGTGTGCACATAACCCATTATTACCTTTCTCTTAAGTTGACCAGTAGAAAATGGAATAGGACATTTTCCTAAATAAAATGTGTGTGCTTGCTTGTCTTTGAATATTTATACTTGTGAAATAAATGGTAGTGGGGTAAAACAACATGCAGTGGAAGTGGTAATGACTGCAGTAGTAATTTAATTGGTAGTGACTACATTAGTAATAGTAGTGACTGTTTTAGTATGATTTATAACAAGAGTATGTCAGATTGCTAGAGTTGCCTTTCAGCAAGCAAACTAATGACGTGATGTTAGGTCCCCCAGGTGATCGTGGAGCCGATGACCTATATTCAGTAGGAGGACCAGGCCCATCTGGACCCTGGGGAGATATTGGGATCATGGGTTTACCAGGTAACACACACACACACACACTCACACACAATCACAACAAAAGGTATTCTTGTATGCATGGCATACCAACTTATGATATCATACTGAAAATGGTTCAAACAAATTAAAATCCAATTGATTATGTTCTTACAGTTCTTATTGAGTTGTGTGGATGTGATATCCTAGGTCCCCATGGAATAAAGGGAGTTCCAGGTTACCACGGAGGCCCGGGACAAGACGGTAGACCCGGTCCATACGGGCCTAAAGGAACTAAAGGAGAGGCCAGTTATGCTCAACCAGGCCGACTAGGACCACCTGGACAGAAGGTGTGTTCAACAAACAGAACCACAGTCTATTACCAGCTATTGGAATCACTGCCAAGGTGCAACACAATACTGTATAACTACAGACACCATTTAAACACCAATGTGACTGTTACCTGGCTCTGATAACACTATTCTCTCTCTCTCTCTCGCTCTCTCTCTCTCTCTCTCTCTCGCTCTCTCTCTCTCTCTCTCTCTCGCTCTCTCTCCTTCTCTTTAGGGCGAGCCAGCAGTGTGGAGCAGACATGGTTCCAAGGGAGAGAAAGGCTCTCCTGCTTACGCAGGTCGTCCAGGCTCCCAAGGTCCCACTGGAGCCAAAGGAGACCCAGGACATTATGGACATCATGGTTACTACTACTGAAATACTAATTATGATAGATGATCATGAGGATGATGATGCTTGTAATTTTCTTAGTCTTTCTTTCTTTTTGTTTCTTCTCTGTGATCCAGGACCCCAAGGTCCTGCAGGGCCACCAGGTACCGATGGTCCTCCAGGCCCCCCAGGACCCACTCCGTCATATGGAGCTCCAGGTCAGAACATCACTAAGGTTTATTCAAGAAATACTGTATATCAATGAAAATACAGTATGTGTATGTTTTTATGTCTCTGACGTGTGTGTATATGTTGTTGGGGTGTCTGACCATGTACTCTTTCATAGGACAACCAGGGTTACCTGGCCCTCCTGGTCCCTGTGGTCCTAAAGGTAACCAAGGTCACGATGGTATTCCTGGACCTGCTGGTCAGAAGGGAGAGACACGTAAGACACCTTGACTTCTACTTGCGTTGTGTTTTATATCAATACTTCTTGCCCCATGCATATGTAATAATTTTACATTTTGTGGATATAATATATCTTCTGGTGCTCTCTCTAGTGATTGTGGGGTCGACTCCTGGCCTACGTGGAGAGAATGGACAACCAGGTGAGTCTCGGATTGATGACATCATTCCTATACCTTCAGACATGTACCACTGGCTCAACATTTGGATTTGTTATTGGCTAAACCTATGTTATTAATTAGAATTGGTTCTGTAATAAACTTGATTTAAGTTACTATTGGCTCCGTCCATGGCTAAAATTGGTCTAATTGGCTAAAATTGTTTTCTGTTTCCCTATAGGTCCAATGGGAGATGTGGGTTTTCCTGGCCCCACTGTTTTGGGACCCCCAGGGTTTACAGGAGACCGGGGCGTCGAAGGACCCCAAGGTCCTCGTGGTGAGCCAGGGCGTGGTGCTGTTTGTCTCAACGGGCTGAAAGGAGAAACTGGTCCTCATGGCAGACCTGGAAGCCCTGGTGAGGACTCACTGTTCTTTGTGGCTTTGGACACCAACTCTGTCACTGATTAGCTCTATACCTGAATCTAACTGAAACTGTAGCAGTTAGTGCTGACACAAACTCTACCCTTGAATCAAATTCAATCTCTATCCTTGACTCTATAGGCTGGTTTCCCAGACACAGATTAAACCTACATCTGGACAGTATAGAGAATAAAGTGCTTCTTAGTCAAGGACTAGGCTTGGACTCATTATGAACAACTATCCCAGATTCACTCACACTATTGGCTAGTTTTAACTCACTCATTCAAACTCTTATTCCTTCTGACTAACAAACTCAATAGTTATGACTTAGTAAGTCAAACTCTTATCTCTGACTCTAACTCAACCTCTCCCTTATTCACAACGGCCCTGAATGCTACTCTATCAAAACATGCCTCTGACTGAAATGGGTCTTTCTGTCTGCAGGGCACCGGGGCCCACGGGGCCAGTCAGGGTCTGGAGGCTATGAACATAAAGGGGACAGGGGAGACCCAGGCGCTCCAGGGGGCAGAGGCTTCGACGGGCCCAGAGGGGACGCAGGGATTCCAGGGCCATGGGTGAGTCACTCCACTGAAGAGTACAAGACCAACTAAATGTTGCTTATGTTTTGGAACATCTCTTAAAACGCTGGAAAATATAGATGTTATAAGTAATTATGTGTATAATTTATAGTCTGAGTTATTGCTTGAATTGCTTTCTACCCCCTAGGGACCAGGAGCCATCCCTGGACCTCCAGGACCAATAGGTGAACCAGGTCACCCTGGACCCCCAGGATTCCCCGGTAATCTTATTGCATCAACAACAATCCTCTGCATTGTCATTTTTTATTTACAAAAACTAAATTGTCATTACACCATAGAATTGAGTGCAGCTAAGAGTTTATCCTGACCATGAAGAACTCTGGGTTCTGGTTCTAGTTCTAGGGCAAATACTTTTCCCTGGTAAGTTCACATGCTCTGGAAAAAACTCCTGTGCCTATTAATGTGTGCCGTGTGTTGTAGCCATCAAAACGTCATCCCTAGATTTTCTTTGACATGCTAGATGGTGTGTGTGTGTGTGTGTGTGTGTGTGTGTGTGTGTGTGTGTGTACAAAATGTGTTTGGTTTGTTTCACTTGAGCGAGTCTGACCACAAGTCTGAGACCACTATGATGACACCAAATGCGTTTGATGGATCATTTTTGCATTCTTCTAATGCAGGGTCTGCTCAACCCTCTTCCTGGAGATCTACTGTCCTGTAGGTTTTCAGTCCAACCCTAATTTAGCATATCTGATTCAGCTAGTTAAGGTCTTGTTGAGCAGCTAATAAGTAGAATCAGGTGTGTTAAATTAGGGTTGGACTGAAAACCCACAGGACGGTAGATCTCCAGGAAGAGGGTTGGGCAGCCCTGGTCTAATGCCTCTTAAGGGGAAAGTAGTCCAAAAGTAATTAGATTACATTACTCAGTTTGGGTAATCCAAAAGTTACGTTACTGATTACAATTTTGGACAGGTACTAGTAACTGCAAAGTATTACATTTAGAAAGTAACCTACCCAACCGTGTGTGTGTGTGGTGCAGTTGGTGATTCAGTGTCTCTTGATGAACTGTGGTGTTTTAGGAGAGACGGGTGATCCTAGTTATAACCCCGGCCCCAAAGGACCAAATGGAGCCAAAGGCCAGCCAGGACCACCAGGTCAATATTTAACACTCAACATTAAACTCTGACAACTCAACATTAAACACTGACAACTCAACATTAAACACTGACAACTCAACATTTAACACTGAAAATTCAAAACTCAACATTCAACACTGAAAACCATTGGGTCAATATTCAATTTACCAAAGCATCCTAACTCTAAACAGTATCTTTAGCACAATTTATTCTTAAGGAGTTAGTCAAAACAAATCAAAGGTTTTTTCATGTACATCTACAGGTCGTCCAGGGCTTGACGTGTCTGGACAAGTGAGACACCATCAAGGGGATCCAGGCCCTCCTGGTCACCCCGGGAACCAAGGATTTCCAGGTCCAAGTGGGCCGCCAGGACGGCCAGGATTTGCAGGTTCAGTATCCTTTTATCATCTGCAACTACAAGCCACATGGCCAGGCCAACCATGATTCACTTCAACCAAATGTCATATTCTTTCTAACTAATGAAGTAGTCTATGGGGAAGGAGTGAATGCAACCTATGCCATGTCTTAGCTACGGGCACCACAGGCTAACATTAGCACAAATGGTCTCATTAGCTCCTACTTTAGCTTTGGCTAACTAAATTGCTTACCAAAATCAAGTTGCCTCTCTCACTGCCAGGCCCCACAGGCCCTAAGGGTCAGTACGGAAACAGCCCTCCAGGCCTGCCTGGCTTCCCCGGGCGCAAGGGAGACAAGGGATCACAGGGACAGACAGGTATTTATATAAATGTGTTTGCCAGTGATCTTGTTGAACATGAGGCGAACCGTTGGAAAACATGTATTTTATCTAAGTGTTTTTGCTTGGGCAGGGCCGGTGGGCTACCAGGGGCCTCCGGGTCAGAAGGGTTCTCGTGGCCCGTGGGGCTCCAGCACGGCAGGTCTGGCTGACAGTTTCCTGCTGGCCCGACACAGCCAGACGATCAGAGTGCCTGACTGCCCCAGAGGCACCACCCTCATCTACTCCGGATACTCTCTGCTCTTCATTAATGGCAATGAGAGAGCCCACGGACAAGACCTAGGTAAACAGCATGGAGTCACACATTAATAGTCATGAGGCGCACACACACTGCTCAACACAAAGTCACCAAACGCAGAGCGGTTTCTACCTAGAGGGTACAGGTCGATTTGGGATTGAGCAAATGAGGTCCTAAAATTGTGATGTTAGCTCGGCACTCTTACTTTTGCTGTTAATTTGACATTGTCTCTCTTTGATGACCTCACCACTGTCCCCCCAGGCTCCATGGGCAGCTGCCTACCTCGTTTCTCCACCATGCCCTTCCTGTTCTGTGACACGGACAACACCTGTCGCTACGCCGCCCGCAATGACTACTCCTATTGGCTGTCGACGGAGAAGTCCATGCCGCGCAGCATGGACCTGATCAGAGGAGACGAGATAGGGAGCTACATCAGCAGGTACACAGTCCTGGGAGGAGGGACAAACACACACACACACACATACTTGCAGTCTAAAAAATACAGGGCCTCTACAGTCTGCACTCTTTATTTTGGAACACATTTTGACATGTTGCACTGAAATGACACTATATGCTACACTTGTTGGTGGTGTGTGATTTAGGTGTTCAGTGTGTGAGGGCAGCTCCAATGCCATCGCCATCCACAGCCAGACCACCAAGACCCCAGACTGTCCTCGTGACTGGGAATCCCTCTGGACTGGATACTCCTTTGTCATGGTAACACCCTGTTCCCTGTATTATATCGATATACTGTTTAATATCTGTACTTACAGTGCCTTCAGAAAGTATTCATACCACTTGACTTATTCAACATTTTGTTGTGTGACAGCCTGAATTCAAAACAGATTAAATAGATTTGTTCTCTCACCCATCTACACACAATACCCCACAATGACGAAGTAAAATCATGTTTTTAGAAATGTTTGCACATTTATTGAAAATGAAATACAGAAATATACATTTACATAAGTATTCACACCCCTGAGTCAATACTTTGTAGAAGCACCTTTGTCAGCGATTACAGCTTTGAGTCGTCTTGGGCATGTCTCTATCAGCTTTGCACATCTGGATTTGGGGTTGAATGATGACGATGATGATGATGATAATGATATGAATGATAATGATGCAAATGAAACATCATAGTAGGAGCATAATGTAGCATACTCCATTGTGACATAATTCAAAACTCAGTCTAACTTACTCTCCTTTACCTTCTCTATACTTCTCTCCCTGTCACTTCTTCTGCCCCATTCTATACTCCTCTCCTCCTTTCCATACCCCATTGCGCCCCCCTCTCTCTTCTTCCCAGCAAACGGGTGCGGGTGCTGAGGGGTCGGGGCAGCCCCTAGTCTCTCCAGGCTCATGTCTGGAACACTTCCGCCAGGTCCCCTTCATCGAGTGCCACGGCCGGGGAACCTGCAACTACTTCCCTGACTCCTACAGCTACTGGCTGGCCTCGCTCGACCCCAATCGCATGTTCAGGTTAGAATCATCACATCAGAGATCGATTCAGTGTTTATACTATACGATCAGTGGTGTAGTGGAGGGTAAACGCAAGTAAACGCAGTTTATGCATATTTTTTTAGATTTTGCATGAGCGTTTACCCACCTATTGTGGAAAAATGCATAGAACATATATGGAGCGTTACTTTATTCACCGCAAACGGTGATTAGCGTTTACCCACCTATTTTTTTTTACCACTACATCACTGTATACAATACTAAACTGTTCAAATCAAGCTTTATTTTGAGTGCTCTTTTTGTTAGCTTTGCTTTTCGGTAGGGTGCTTTTTAGTCGTTCATTTTTTTTATCCGTTTTTATTCGTTTTTTCCCGTGAAGCAGACTGTGTTGCATTCCATGTCTGAAATGTACTGTATAATAAAGCTTGATTTGATTTTACTTATCAATATTTATGGCCACATACGGGGATGTTTTCTTTTCAATACCTGTACAGCATTATCTTTTATCAAGATAACTGTAGTTATTTATGTTTTGTGACAGTGTTCAGTATTAATCTAATCATTTCTAGGGTGGTTTAGGTCATTCTGTCTGGCCTTACCTATACACCACACTAAACTCCTCTTCTTTGTGCCCCTCCCCTGCAGTAAGCCTGTGCCACAGACTGTGAAGGGACGTCTTCTAGAGAATGTCATCAGTCGCTGCCGCGTCTGCAGGAAACCCTATTGAACAGTGCCAGGGGCCGGAATAAGAGTTGGGGAAATTACCATTGGGAGGAGGGGCTAAGGAGATTGACTGGCCTATGGGGATGTGACAGGTAGTGTAGGTCAGTGGTCGGTAGCACTTTATTTTATGGTACTGTTTCCACTGGTATTTACATGGTATTTAACATGAAATATATTTGCTAACAGGTACTTTCTGGTATTTTCTTCAAGAATTCACCACAATTGGTAACTATCTGGTATTGAATGGTGCTTAGTAGTGCTTGTTTTAATGAATCTCAAACAAGTAATGCATACGTAATTCATGTGAATTCACCATAAAATGTCTTAGCAAATACCTTGTTATTTTCTGTACCGTAAAATAAAGTGCTACCCAGTGGTCCTCACTCCGGGTCATGGAGAGTACGGATGTGGAACGGTTTTAATTGTTTTTGTCCGTGATCACCTTGTCCTTAAGCCATCAGCCATGTTTCTAAGGAATTGTGTGGTTAGCGCATTAGAGTATTTGTCTGAAAGAAAACCCCATTATATAGACATTACAATATGATTATTGTCCCATCATTGTTAAAATCCCATCAAAGTAACGGTTCAATTTGCACTGACTGAGGCTGTGTGCAGGGTAATGCACTACCACCACAGGTCACCACGTGGTGTCCAACATACCTTGGTTCAAATAGCATTGGCTGTGAGTGTTAGAGCCTGCCTGGACTGCCAGATGGCAGGGTTTGCACTTTTGGGACTATTCCATCGGGTCCATTTTACCAGGCAAGCTCAATCAAGTGTTTGGAAAATGTCTAATACTACTTTAACCCATGTCTGGTACCCAATTCAACATACATGGCTAACCAGAGAGACTACTCATTACCTCTGAGTGTCTTCAGACAGTAGCTTGATTGGTGTGGTTAATAACACAGGAAATATACTAACTTCACAACACTGACAAAATATGTAATTCAGACTGACATAAATACAGTATGTCATTAAAGCTAGAGTCCTTAATTGAAACTATAACAAAGCGGTCACCCCAGATCTGTTTTGGTAAAAAGCTGAGGGATGAGCCTGGAGAAATGTAACCACTCTCAAAATAATACACAGAGCTGTGGATGCATTATTGATATCAAAATTATAGTTTTAGCCATGTTTTGAGGCTATACACTCTTAGAAGTAAAGGTGCCTGGAATAACCTTTTTGGGGTTCTTTCCCGTTCAAAAAGGTTCCTCGAGGAACCTGTCTGAAAAGGGTCTTTGAGGAACCCCTGTGTACATTTTCAAACCGGAACCTTTTCGTGATGGAGGGGTTCCATTTTTTTTCATTTTTAATAACATATTGTAGAGGTGGCAGCATATCAGAACATTGAAGGCGTGGCTTATTTGAGGTGTGGCTTTCAGGTAGTTCTTTTTGGCCACCGGTTAGAGTAAATGTAATTCCTCTTCATGTTAAGTTTGTACACTGCAACAAAAAAAGTTATTGAATATTTATGCATATTACATATTCTAATAATAATAACATTGATTATTTAATATAGTAATAAAGTGTTAACTAACCCGCAGTTTGCGTTTGGCATCTTTTTGTTTGTTTTCATGTGATGTTTTTGTAACCGGTGTGAAATGGCTAGCTAGTTAGCGGTGCGCACTAGTAGCGTTTCAATCGGTGACGTCACTCGCTCTGAGACCTTGAAGTAGTTGTTTCCCCTGCTCTGCGAGGGCTGTGGCTTTTGTGGAGCGACGGGTAACGGTGCTTCGAGGGTGACTGTTGTCAATGTGTGCAGAGGGTCCCTGGTTCAAGCCCAGGTAGGGGCGAGGAGAGGGACGGAAGCAACACTGTTACATTTTATCAACTGTACTTGATCGTCAGTGTTTAATCATGGCAATTAAATTGTGGAGCAATGGACTGATCCTAATACTTTTAAGTATATTTGCAAGCACAAATGGACTCAGCTATGGTAACGCTGCGGGCAGGGGTATCCAGTACTATCGTAGAGAGTTCCTGCTACAATGTAATTCCAACGCGCTGGAAAGCCCAGTGGTGGATTTAATTCCAGACTTCCTGAAAGCGAATCACAAGACAACTTTCAAATGCAAGCAAGGGAAATACGGGGGGATCCGGCGGAGATTGAAAGCGATGAGGAATAAACTTCCCTTGCCCAATCCTTAAGGGGAAACGCGGACGAGCTGACGGCTAACCTGCGCTACCTGCATGAGGACCGGGGACACCTACATCCTTGCAATCACTGGCTGGATAATCGGGTGACTAACAGCGAAGTGGAGCCAGCTGGTTTCACTATGATCAAACAGGATCGAGACCCTGCTACTAGTGGGAAACATCACGGTGGTGGGGTCTGTTTACTTATCAGGGACCAGACGTTGAACTGCTGTCGGTGTCCCTACGACCCCCATTTACCTGCCCTGTGAGTTCCCACAATTGTTTTGCAACTATAGATGTCGGGACTAGGCCTATGTTTTCATTGAGGGATGAAATTAGTAGCCTATGAATACATCAAAATAACGTTTATTTAATTGGTAACCTGTTGTAGAAAAGCAATTGTTAAGTCGAGGTTGTGCAAAACAACTTTTTTAGCCCGACTGTGCTGATCTACGGTACTCTGCTCCGCCTCGTACTGTACTATGACCGCAGAACAGACATGCAAAAAAACTTGTTTAACATGCCCTCTCGTGTACAATTGCTTTATTACATACATTCTAAAGCAAACACAGCCAAAGCTTCAAATATATATATATATATATTTTTTTTACGCTCCCAAACTAATCCTCAGGGACTTTAACAGTTGCTCAGTAAGCAATACTTTATGCACGTACCATCAGTATGTCAAATGCCAAACGACAAAAAATAAATCACTAGACCTTTGCTATGGAACTATACCGAATGCATACTCTGCCACTACAAAGCCCCCTGCTGGGAAGCTCGGAGCATAATGTCATGTATCTACACACAATTTACCAAAGACTTCTTGAGAAACCTGTTAAAAACTGTGCATGTTTGGAACGAGGACAGCATCACCCATTTACAGGGTTGTTTTGACTGTACAATGTGGGATGTTTTTGAGGAGACCTCTGCTGATATAAATTGACAGATGTTTCAAGCTATACTGAACAAAAATATAAACACAACATGTAAAGTGTTGGTCCCATGTTTCATGAACTGAAATAAAAGATCCCAGAAATGTTCCATACCCACGAAAAGCTTCTCTCTCAAATGTTGTGCACAAATTTGTTAACTTCCCTGTTAGTGAGCATTTCTCCTTTGCCAAGATAATCCATCCACCTGACAGGTGTGGCATATCAAGAAGCTAATTAAACAGCATGATCATTACACAGGTGCACCTTGTGCTGGGGACAATAAAAGGGCACTGTAAAATGTGCAGTTGTGTCACAACACCATGCAACAGATGTCTCAAGTTTTGAGGGAGCGTGCAATTGGCATGCTGACTGCAGGAATGTCCACCCGAGCTGTTGCCAGATCATTTAATGTTCATTTCTCTACCATTTCTCTACGTCATTTTAGAGAATTTGGCAGTACGCCCAACCAGCCTCAACCGCAGACCACGTGTAGCCACGCCAGCTCAGGACCTCCACATCTGGCTTCTTCACCTGCGGTATCGTCTAAGACCAGCCACCCGGACAGCTGATGGAACTGAGGAGTATTTCTGTCTGTTATAAAGCCCTTTTGTGGGGAAAAACAAATTCTGATTGGCTGGGCCTAGCTTCCTAATGGGTGGGCCTATACCCTACCAGGCCGACCCATGGCTGCTTCCCTGCCCAGTCGTGAAATCCATAGATTAGGTCCTAATTTATTTATTTCAGTTGACTGATTTCCTTATATGAACTGTAACTCAATACACATTTTGAAATTATTGCATGTTGCGTTTATATTTTTGTTCAGTATATATCAACTTTTGTGTGGATTTAGTAGTGCCCACCAAGACCAGCAAAATATTCCCTAATAATAAACCATGGGTATCTAAGAAACTGACAGCGGTGCCAAATAAGAAAGTTAGTACATGCAGAGGGAAATCCACAGGCAATGAAAGACATACAGAGAGAGGTTAAAAGACAGATCCAGATAGATGATGCATACAAACTCAGGGTGAAAAGACTCATCAGGCAATTATAGAGCTGCCTGGCAGGGAATTAAAACCATGGCAAGTGCCCCCCACAAGGGCAAAGGGAAAGTCAGTGCTGCCCTTGGAGGTGGAGAGGGACTTAACATGGCAAATGACTTGAATGTGTTATTCTCAAGGTTTGAGGCAGATGACCCTCCTGTCTGGGGTCCATCATGTTAAAGCTCCACTGGAGATGACAGATAAATTGTTGTTAATCAGTCAGATGCCATAAAACGATCAGTAGTAGGAAAAGTACCAAATTGTCATACTTGAGTAATAGCAAAGATACCTTAATAGAAAATGACTGAAGTAAAAGTGAAAGTCACCCAAAATTCTACTTGATTAAAAGTCAAAGTATTTGGTTTTAAATATACTTAAGTATCAAAAGTAAATGTAATTTCTAAAATATACTTAAGTATATTTTATAAATCATTTCAAATTCCTTATATTAGGCAAACCAGACGGCACCATTTTCTTGTTTTTTTTAATTCACGGATAGCCAGGGGCACACTCTGGCGTGAGTCCACCAGATCAGAGGAGGTAGGGATGACCAGAGATGTTCTCTTAATAAGTGTGTGAATTAGACAATTTTCCTGTCCTAGGTAATCCTTCAAAATGTAACATGTACTTTTGGGTGTCAGGGAAAATGTATGAAGTAAAAAGTACATTATTTTATTTTGGAATGTAGAGAAGTAAAAGTTGTCAAAAATCTAAATAGTAAAGTACATATACCAAAAGTATACTACTTAAGTAGTACTTAGAAGTATTTTTACTTAAGTACTTCACACCACTGAAAACGATGCATTGCCTACAAAAGCCCAGGCCCAGACAACATCTGTGGTCATGTTTAAAAACACTGTGCAGAGCAACTGGCGGGTATTTTCTATTTTATTTTTCAATCCTCTTTGGATCAGCAACAAAAACCTATGCTATGGAAAAGCTCTACTATAGTACCCATCACCAAATCAACACAACCATCTCTACCAAATGATTATAGGCCGGTAGCTTTAATGTCCCTGGTTATGAAGTGCATTGAGAAGACTGTCAAAAACCACATCCTGCACTCTACCCAGCAGAATCTTGATCCCCTTCAGTTTGCCTATATGACTGGTAGTGGGGTTGATGATGCCATCCTCATGCTACTGAACCTTATCTACAAACACATAGAGGGAGCTAAATGTCATGCTAAGGTCTTATTTGTTGATTTCTCCTCTGCTTTTAATACAATCCAGCCCTCCACCTTGGCCCAGAGACTAATAGACAATTTCTCATTGGATGGAGGCCTGGTGCTGTGGATCCTTGATATCCTTAGCAATAGGACACAGCAGGTCAAGGTAGGACAGTGCAAGCGCACCACTAGCGTGGGATCTCCTAAAGGCTGTGTGCTTTCTCCGCTGTTGTACATCTTGTACACTAATGACTTTAAAAGCTTCTACCCTGGTAGACTCCTGGTAAAGTTTGCAGACAACACAGCACTGGTCAGTCTACTCCAGGGTGATGAGGAGGAGCATGGGCCAGTCTTGGAGGACTTTTTAACATGGTGTGAAGACTCTCACTTTGGTGGGGGTTTTTTTTTAGCACTAAGATGCACATCGATTTGAGGAGAAATGTAACACCTTCCCCACCGACTGTTGTTAAGCGACAATACTGTAGTGGAGGAGTATAAATACCTGGGTGTTGTACTTGACCACAAGCTACAATGGAAAAAGTGTACTAAGCAGATGTACTTTTTAAGGAAACTAAGCTCTTTTAATGTTGATCGTGGTCTATTGTCACTGTTTTACAAGTCATTCATTGAAAGTATCTTAACATATTGTATCATTTGCTGGTTCGGAAATGCTAATGTCTCTCAGAGAAATATGTTAAGAAAAAATGTTAGCTCTGCTAGTAAGGTCTGGAGGTCATTTATGATTTAAGAGCCTTCACAAAAGCCCACAAGGTACTGATGGACCCCAGATATCCTCTTAACCAGGAGTTTGAGCTACTCCCCTCGAGGCGACGTTACAGGGTAACAAGGCACAAAAGAAATAGGGCCAAATGATCCTTTGTCCCAGTGGCAGTAAGGTCCCTGAATGTTTAAACCAGCGGGCAGCTAACATTGTAGTTGAAAGAGGCTCTTGAGGAATCATACACCTCTGTAAGACTCATAGTAGCTACAAAACTGTCAGTGTTCCACCTTGTCGTGACGTGACTTACTTTAATGTATGACTGTTATTCATCGAATCACCTAACTATGTTTAATTGTCACTCGATTAAATTAATCATGTAACACTTAACTCATTAGGAATGTCAAGGCCGGGCGTAGGTGTGGTGTGGAATCAATTGCAGGATCCAGATGCAAGTCCAAAAACACTTTAATAAAGTCCACAGAAACAAAGGCTAAAAACAGAGCCGGTTGAACAAGGGAAAAATAAACGCACTCAGCGTAAAAGTACAACAAACGCACAACGTGCGGACTCTCTAAATAACATAGAGCACAAACTAACTGGCAACACCTGCTGACATAGAACAACTACACACAACCACAAGACAGAAACAACGAGAACTTAAAGGACACATAATCAAGACGAAATGAGCAACCGGTGTAACAAATCAGACCAAACCAAACACACACAGACACAACGAACGGTGGCAGCTAGTACTCCGGGGACGACGACCGCCGAAGCCTGCCCGAACAAGGAGAAGGAGCAGCCTCGGCCGAAACCGTGACAAGGAATTTGGGGCACCACGGAAGAAGTTGTTTAACGAGTTACCATCTCCCAAATTAAACTCTTAGAAGATATGTTATATCGATAACAGTCACTTATCAAATAATTACCTCTTATCAGTCTCATTCTGAACGTCGCATAATCCTTGAACCTGCAAGAACCCTAACCTTATTGATGAATCAGCAATTCACAAATTGGCTTAATTATTTATTTACTAACTAACTAAATAATAACACAATACAAACAGACATAGGTTATTGATTACTAACATAATACAATGAAAACAGGTCCCTAGTCTACTGGACTAAAAATTGCATGACTGCTTGGGTAGAAGGAGGGTCAGAGTGGAAGGGAGAGACAGAGATTCAAACTATCGTGGTTACTTTGGAGACTATGCTCACAGTAATCATAATACTTATGCACCCTAATAACGCTCATTCGGATTAGAAATGCAACATGTATTTACGTGTAGCTGTCCTCGATAGTTGAGTTGATGATGTAGGACTCTGGTTTGCCCACCAGAGATCCCAATGTCCTTGGGAGAGTTTCTGGTCATAGTGCTGGTTAGAATGAATACTTCAGATGTAGATGTGGTTGTCTGAGAGGGATTGTCCTTCCCACTTCGTATCTTTAGTGAAAGTTCTCTAGACGACTATACATGCCAGCTGCAGACTGAAATTATAAGGTCTAGTGCATAGTTGTCTTCTTCACCTCGTGTAGAGGTTGAGAGTTTCAGAGTTTCTCTATTTGAAACGTGTGGACTAACGTCACGTTTTCTGGTCTTTCTGGTCTTGTAGAAATTCAACCATTTTACAACGTTTAGCTCACGCTTCACGTCTGCTGGTCTAAAGGTTGATTTGTTTTTCAAGGATTTTTATGCACTCGGGGTAAAAGGGGTGTTCCATCATGTTTACACGATCTCACTCGGGGCGTGGCTAGTCAGTGTGCATAGTTTATATGAAAAATATCTCATTAGAAGACTAAAATCACATTCCTATCTTCACCAAAATACTCTCATACTTAATCATATATTTTATACAACATTTAGATGTAAACTTGATAGAATACAGTGGGGGGAAAAAGTATTTAGTCAGCCACCAATTGTGCAAGTTCTCCCACTTAAAAAGATGAGAGAGGCCTGTAATTTTCATCATAGGTACATGTCAACTATGACGGACAAATTGAGGAAAAAAAATCCAGAAAGTCACATTGTAGGATTTTTAATGAATTTATTTGCAAATGATGGTGGAAAATAAGTATTTGGTCACCTACAAACAAGCAAGATTTCTGGCTCTCACAGACCTGTAACTTCTTCTTTAAGAGGCTCCTCTGTCCTCCACTCGTTACCTGTATTAATGGCACCTGTTTGAACTTGTTATCAGTATAAAAGACACCTGTCCACAACCTCAAACAGTCACATTCCAAACTCTACTATGGCCAAGACCAAAGAGCTGTCAAAGGACACCAGAAACAAAATTGTAGACCTGCACTAGGCTGGGAAGACAATCTGAAATAGGTAAGCAGCTTGGTTTGAAGAAATCAACTGTGGGAGCAATTATTAGGAAATGGAAGACATACAAGACCACTGATAATCTCACTCGATCTGGGGCTCCACGCAAGATCTCACCCCGTGGGGTCAAAATGATCACAAGAAAGGTGAGCAAAAATCCCAGAACCACACGGGGGGACCTAGTGAATGACCTGCAGAGAGCTGGGACCAAAGTAACAAAGCCTACCATCAGTAACACACTACGCCGCCAGGGACTCAAATCCTGCAGTGCCAGACTTGTCCCCCTGCTTAAGCCAGTACATGTCCAGGCCCGTCTGAAGTTTGCTAGAGTGCATTTGGATGATCCAGAAGAGGATTGGGAGAATGTCATATGGTCAGATGAAACCAAAATATAACTTTTTGGTAAAAACTCAACTCGTCGTGTTTGGAGGACAAAGAATGCTGAGTTGCATCCAAAGAACACCATACCTACTGTGAAGCATGGGGGTGGAAACATCATGCTTTGGGGCTGTTTTTCTGCAAAGAGACCAGGACGACTGATCCGTGTAAAGGAAAGAATGAATGGGGCCATGTATCGTGAGATTTTGAGTGAAAACCTCCTTCCATCAGCAAGGGCATTGAAGATGAAACGTGGCTGTGTCCTTCAGCATGACAATGATCCCAAACACACCGCCCGGGCAACGAAGGAGTGGCTTCGTAAGAAGCATTTCAAGGTCCTGGAGTGGCCTAACCAGTCTCCAGATCTCAACCCCATAGAAAATCTTTGGAGGGAGTTGAAAGTCTGTGTTGCCCAGCGACAGCCCCAAAACATCACTGCTCTAGAGGAGATCTGCATGGAGGAATGGGCCAAAATACCAGCAACAGTGTGTGAAAACCTTGTGAAGACTTACAGAAAACGTTTGACCTGTGTCATTGCCAACAAAGGGTATATAACAAAGTATTGAGAAACTTTTGTTATTGACCAAATACTTATTTTCCACCATAATTTGCAAATAAATTCATAAAAAATCCTACAATGTGATTTTCTGGATTTTTTTTCCTCATTTTGTCTGTCATAGTTGACGTGTACCTATGATGAAAATTACAGGCCTCTCTCATCTTTTTAAGTGGGAGAACGTGCACAATTGGTGGCTGACTAAATACTTTTTTCCCCCACTGTATGTATACTTTCCATGTTGAGCCCTCCATGACTTGCAGTAAGGTCCACACAGGAGTAATTACATTGTAACTAAGTAGTTTGATACAGTCTCAAGCACTGTCAGGGACATTACTAGGAACTGGCTTTTGGGGCTTTAGCTTCGAATGATTTTGGGTCAACCCCAAATCTTTTGTGCTGTGTTTGATAGTGTATGAGAAAAAATTGTCAACTGAATACGCCGCTTAGTTCGGAGCTGTGGTTACATGAAACTCACGAAGTCATCCAACCGTTATAATCATGGATGTAGTGCTGCTGGTGCACAGCTCCGCCACGCTCCGCAACGCTCCGCCACTTCTCAGAATGGTGCTATGTCTCGCAAGATCACTTAATGATTAACCTCTGGATAGGACCCTTCATCTCAATTTCCGCCTAAAATGACATACCCAAATCTAACTGCCTGTAGCTCAGGACCTGAAGCAAGGATATACATATTCTTGATACTATTTGAAAGGAAACAACATAATATTTAGTATGAAGTCTCCCAGGTGTCCCTCACGAGTTTGCCCAAAAGTGGCCTCCAAGTGGCCGAATTGGTCAAATGATAGATTTGCAAGTACATAATATAGAGAACATACAAAAATGCTATGGTAAGACAAAAATAACGTTTACACACTCCTAGGAATGTCATACATGATGGATCATTAGCTTCCCTACATAAAAGGTACTAACAAGAGACGCGACGAGAACGCTGATCCAATGCCTCCCAACACAGAAGTGAACTATTTAAGATAAGGGCCAAGTTAGCAGCCAACACTGATCTAATGTCATAAGTGCACACACCACAAACCACACACAAAGTGAGAAAAAAATAACTATTTACACACTATTTACAATTTGAGTATTTAGAACACCCACAGTCCTCTACACAAGATTGTGCTGCTGATGCCAAGTCCCATAGCAGTCTCTTTCTGCTGTGAAGCAGAGGGTAACAGCACAAGAAGTGCAGGTAATGGGAGATTTCTTGTGGCACAGAGTACAGCGACGCCTCCCTGCTGTGCTCTTTTGGCCCTGAGGCACATTCAGGTCTGCAGTTATGTATTTTGGCAGGTGAACACCACTGGTTGCAGGAGTATAGGGGACAGAGTAGAGGGGACTTTGTGCCGTAGTCAGCAAACTCCTGGATCAGCAGCTCTCTGAAGGCTAGCTGTGTCATGGGGGTCTGTCTGAGCCATTTCCTTCTGGAGGATGAATGCATTCACCACAGCAATGTCGATGAAGTGATAGAACAATGTCTTGTACCATTTCATTGTCTTATGGAGAACATTGTAGTAGCCTATCAGCGCGTCTGACAGGTCCACAACTCCCATGCTCTTGTTGTAATCTTTTACAGCAGCTAGAATGGGGACATTTTTCTTGGTCCATGCCCCATTAGCGTCCTTCACACGCCTTCTGACGTGATTGCCACTGTACGATTTGTGGATACTGGAGCACATGACCACCTCTCTGGTATCCATCCACTTTACAAAGAGCAGGTCATCTTTACGAATCCATCGCATGGTACCCCTATCAGCCCTCTTAGGTATGTCTTTTACCCACTCTGTTGGGACAAATGGTGCCACAAGACCATACATTCAGCTTCCTCAGGTCTGTAAACGGGGTAGGGCTTGTGTAAAAGTTGTCCACAAATAGTTTGTAGACCGCCCCCAGCAGTGGAAAATCCAATAATTCCATAACAGAATCATAACTAAGTTGTCACGATCGTCTAAGGAAGCGGACCAAGGCGCAGCGTGTTTAGCGAACATGTTGACTTTATTTAATTAAAGCAACCACGATAACAACAACATAAATGACGATAGTGAAGTCCACAGTGACAATGACTGACTAGGAACAAAAACCCACAAACCCAAAGTGAAACACAGACAGTTAAATATGGCTCCCAATCAGAGACAACCAGCAAACAGCTGACACTCGTTGCCTCTGATTGGGAGTCACTCAGTCAAACATAGAAAATGACGAACTAGAACACCCAACATAGAAACAGAACACATAGAATGAACACACCCTGGCTCAACATAATGAGTCCCAGAGCCAGGGTGTGACAGTACCCCCCCCTAAAGGCGCGGACTGCGACCGCGCCTCAACTAAACAAAACAGGGGAGGGCTGGGCGGGCATACCTCCTCGGCGGCGGTTCTGGCTCCGGCCTTGACCACCACCCTCCAATACACCCCCCATAGTGCCCCTGGTCCAGTCTGTCGACTTGCACCCCTGGCTTGGTGCGTGGAGGAGGAACGGGCCTTACCAGGCTGACTTCTCGCACCCCTGGCTTAGTGCGAGTGGCAGGAACAGGCCGGACCGGGCTGGCGACGCGCACCGTAGGTTTGGTGCGAGTGGCAGGAACAGGCCGGGTCGGGCTGGCGACGCGCACCGTAGACTTGGTGCGGGTGGCAGGAACAGACCGGGTCGGGCTGGCGACGCGCACCGTAGACTTGGTGCGGGTGGCAGGAACAGGCCGGACCGGGCTGGCGACGCGCACCGTAGGTTTAGTGCGTGGAGCAGGGACAGGCCGGGCTGGGCTGTCGACGCACACCGTAGGCTTGGTGCGTGGAGCAGGGACAGGCCGGGCTGGGCTGTCGACGCACACCGTAGGCTTGGTGCGGGTGGCAGGAACAGGCCGGGCTGGGCTGTCGACGCACACCGTAGGCTTGGTGCGTGGAGCAGGGACAGGCCGGACCGGGCTGGCGACGCACACCGTAGGCTTGGTGCGTGGAGCAGGAACAGGCCGGGCTGGGCTGTCGACACACACCGTAGGCTTGGTGCGGGTGGCAGGAACAGGCCGGGCTGGGCTGTTGACGCACACCGTAGGCTTGGTGCGTGGAGCAGGGACAGGCCGGACCGGGCTGGCGACGCACACCGTAGGCTTGGTGCGTGGAGCAGGGACAGGCCGGACTGGGCTGGCGACGCACACCGTAGGCTTGGTGCGTGGAGCAGGGACAGGCCGAACCGGGCTGTGGAGACGGATAGGAGGCCTGGAGTGAATAGCGGCCACCACCCGTCCTGGCTGAATGCCTACCCTCACACACTCTGTGTGAGGCATCCGCACAGGACGTACAGGGCGGTGTACCCCTGGCCTGGTGGCCTTCTGGATCCGCCCCCTTTTCTCCTCCGTCAGCCCCGTCGTCCATGCCGTGTGCCCCCCCCTAAAAATGTTCTGGGGTTGCCTCACGACCGTCCGACGACGACCCTGATCACGCCGTAGCTCCTCTCTACGGCGCGCCTCCACCGTCTCACTCCATGGCCGGCGATCCATCCCGGCCAGGATTTCCTCCCAGGTCCAGGACCCCTGCCCGTCCAAGATCTGCTCCCACGTCCAGGCTGCCTGCTCCTGGACACGCTGCTTGGTCTTGGTATGGTGGGTTTTTCTGTCACGATCGTCTAAGGAAGCGGACCAAGGCGCAGCGTGTTTAGCGAACATGTTGACTTTATTTAATTAAAGCAACCACGATAACAACAACATAAATGACGATAGTGAAGTCCACAGTGACAATGACTGACTAGGAACAAAAACCCACAAACCCAAAGTGAAACACAGACAGTTAAATATGGCTCCCAATCAGAGACAACCAGCAAACAGCTGACACTCGTTGCCTCTGATTGGGAGTCACTCAGTCAAACATAGAAAATGACGAACTAGAACACCCAACATAGAAACAGAACACATAGAATGAACACACCCTGGCTCAACATAATGAGTCCCAGAGCCAGGGTGTGACATAAGTCCCTTACCGGTGGCTGAGATGGATTTCCCCTCGTAAACAAAAATATTCCAAGTGTAGGCACACATAGAATTGGCCTAAACAAATAGTTTGTAACCACATTTTGTTGACTTGTTACGCATATATTGTTCTAGCCTTTGAGGCTACCATCCTCTCATCTATGGACAGGTTCTGGGCCGGCTGAAAATGGGTCTTGCAGGCCTCAACAATGCTGGAGTTTGCAGAGCCTATCAAAGCTTGCTGTGCCTCTCATCTTCTCAATGTCATCGTCAGCTTGTGGGTCACTGATATGAAGCGCCCGCGAGATAGTCAGTATATAAGTGAGAGGGTCTCTTTGTTCAAGAGAGTTCGAAATGGCAAGAGGCATAGCCCTGTCCTTCTCTTATAACGAACCATGGTACCTATTAAATACTTATATGAACTTCCCAGGTAAGTGTTAAATATCTTATTGCATCATAAATTACTTGATACCCTAGAAACTCATAACAAGCTTCTCCAGTAGCCCTTCAGGTTTTTCAACTTCACAAGCCCCATGTAAGTGACCAGTGAGATGTAACAGTATAGGTCCTGGATGGAAATGGGCTTCCATAACTCTTTCTTGCCTGCTTGCTTCTTAGCCCCATACTTGTTGGTGTTAGACACCAGCGAACCAAGAACTGACAAGGAGAAAAACATCAGGAAAAGATGAAGGGGGCTGTACTTTCCAGTCATGTCCAGCTGAGGTCCTGGCTGCCTTTTAGTTCGAAATGTTGGTGGAAGTGGCTCCACATCATCCTCTAGCACAGTGTGCCAACGGTCCTCTCCCTCTGTGGTAGTTGCCGCCGGTGAACTGGCCCTCCTCCGCTTCTGGGCTGGCCTCTTCACACTTCTAGATGGCTGGGCAGGGGTGGGTGTGGAGCCAGAGACAGCAGCAGGGGTCAGACTGGAGGAACCAGTTCCTACGTTTGAATGAGTGGGGGATGGAGGACTTGAATATGGTCTCTTTGGAGTTGGCTCCCAGAGGTAATCTGAGTCAGAGTCTCTACCACTATTGAGGATTTTAACAAATTCAGTTAGAACTCAAGTTTACTATTACTTATTTTATTTAACCTTTATTTTAGCAGGGCCTTGCATCAATACTTTTACGGATGAGCCCTGCATCAATACATCAAATACACAACACATATCTATAAACATACACAGTATATTATATAGAGTATGGGAAACACAATCACTTTAATCACTCTTTGTATTCTCTCAACCAGCTTCATGAGGTAGTCACCTGGAATGCATTTCAGTTAACAGCTGTTCCTTCTTAAAAGTTAATTAGTGGAATTTATTTCCTTCTTAATGTGTTTGAGCCAATCAGGTGTGTTGTGACATGTTAGGAGGGGGGTATACAGAAGATAGCCCTATTTGGTAAAATACCAAGTCCATATTATGGCAAGAACAGCTCAAATAAGCAAAGAGAAATGACAGTCCATCATTACTTTAAGACATGAAGGTCAGTCAATACGGAACATTTCAAGAACTTTTGAAAGTTTCTTCAAGTGCAGTGGCAAAAACCATCAAGCGCTATGATGAAACTGGCTCTCATGAGGACCGCCACAGTTGTGGAAGACCCAGAGTTACCTCTGCTGCAGAGGATAAGTTCATTAGAGTTACCAGCCTCAGAATTTGCAGCCCAAATAAATGCTTCACAGAGTTCAAGTCACAGACACATCTCAACATCAACTGTTCAGAGGGGACTGTGTGAATCAGACCTTCATGGTCGAATTGCTGCAAAGAAACCACTACTAAAGGACACCAATAAGAATAAGAGACCTGCTTGGGCCAAGAAACACGAGCAATGGACATTAGACAGGTGGAAATATGTCCTTTGGTCTGTAGTCCAAATTTGAGATTTTTGGTTCCAACCGCCGTGTCTTTGTGAGACACGGTGTGGGTGAATGGATGATCTCCGCATGTGTATTTCCCACCGTAAAGCATGGAGGAGGAGGTGTTATGGTGTGGGGGTGCTTTGCTGGTGACACTGTCTGTGATTTATTTAGAATTCAAGGCACACTTAACCAGCATGGTTACCACAGCATTCTGAAGCGATACGCCATCCCATCTGGTTTGGGCTTAGTGGGACTATCATTTGTTTTTTCAACAGGACAATGACACAACACACCTCCAGGCTGTGTAAGGGCTATTTTACCAAGAAGGAGAGTGATGGAGTGCTGCATCAGATGACCTGGCCTCCACAATCCCCCGACCTCAACCCAATTGAGATGATTTGGGATGAGTCGGACGGCAGAGTGAAGGAAAAGCAGCCAACAAGTGCTAAGCATATGTGGGAACTCCTTCAAGACTGTTGGAAAAGCATTCCAGGTGAAGCTGGTTGAGAGAATGCCAAGAGTGTGTAAAGCTGTTGTCAAGGCAAAGGGTGGCTATTTGAAGAATCTCAAATATAAAATATATTTTCATTTGTTTAACACTTCTTTGGTTATTGCATTATTCCATATGTGTTATTTCATAGTTTTGATGTCTTCACTATTATTCTACAATGTAGAAAATTGTACAAATAAAGAAAAACCCAAAATTTTGACTGGTACTGTATATATAAATCAAAGAAAAATATCTCAAATCAATAAATAAATATGCAACCATTTAAACAACTGCATTAGCATGAGAAGCAAAAACGTATTTTACTCACTGAAAGTGGATCTTTTCCTTCCAAAAACATTTATTCCGTGCTGGAATCAAAACTGTTTTCACTCACAGAGTCCTCATCCATTCGTTCTGTGTCACTCTCCTGGTCAATTTCTGCAATGATCTCATCCAAATTTGTATACTTAGACTTCGATTGAGCTTTTCCACTCTTAGGTAGCCATGTTTTACTTTTTTAGTTTTGAGAAAAGTTTGTAGAAGAGAACGTACCACTGCGTAACGTAAACACTGATGGCTGTTTGTCGTACAAAGGGCATTCACATACTGCTGGAAAGCACAGCTCATTGGCTATCTACCTAGCTATGTTTCAAAACGATAGGTGGTCATTGGACCAAGACACTGTCAATCAAGTGAACACTGCTTGTCTCATTGGTGCGTAATGATGGCTGACCTTCATGGGCTAATTGACGTATTGTGTAGCCAATACGTAATGTAGAATGCTGAAACATGTTTGGTTGCTTCAAGAGTGTCTGAGGATTGCACAGAAACTGAGCTTGACCGGGTTAAACAACGTTTTGCTGATTTTGATTTCATAAATAGTTTTGTTACAAAGAGTCGGAATTCATGCAAAACGCTGTCTACAACATGGATCGTGTTAGGATATAAAAATTGATTTTATCAAACAAAACTATGCGACATTTTATCTCTGGGACCCTCAGGATGACAAATCACAGCAAGATTACTGAATGTAAGTACATTATTTACCATCAGAGGTGAATGTTGCCTTGATAAAAGTTTTTTGTTGTTGTGCACTATCCTCAAACAATAGCATGGTATTTATTTTGCCATAATAGCTACTGTAAAGTGGACACTGCAGATAGATTAACAATCATTTAAGCTTTCTGACGATATAAGACATGTCTATGTCACGGAAAGTTGGCTGTTGTTTACAACGCCATTCTAGTCACATATCGCATATTGAGCATTAACTGTCCCGATTTCGGGACATTGATCCTGTAGAAGTTAATTAGTATTCTAGTATTATCCTGTTATACCAAAAATACCACGTCATTTTTTATGACAGTTTAAGATGATTGTGCTGAAATGTTGATTTTTTTTCTCATGCGGACAGAATTCAACAGCACGCGCCATAGGTTCAAATGTGCTTTGATTTAAACAAAATACAGGTGGCTGTGTTAACTCCATCTGCTCTAAAATTCGATTAAACAGTAGTTAGGCTGCTTAGCCTACATAATTCAAGAAGATCAAAATGCATATTCTAATTGGGATCAAATGGTTGGCATTCATGCAACATGGATTTTTCACCTGTGAAACGTGAATAATTATAATTCACGATTGACCATGATGACGGCCTAATTTATAATAAAGTAGGCCTAATTTGGTGTTTTAGGATTTTACAAATATTTTTATTTCATTGAGCTACATGTGTAGGCCTAGGCAATCATGTCATTTGGATGATGCATTGTACAGTATCTCACAAAAGTGAGTACACCCCTCACATTTTTGTAAATATTTTAGTATATCTTTTCATGTGACAACACTGAAGAAATTACACTTTGCTACAATGTAAAGTAGTGAGTGTACAGCTTGTATAACAGTGTAATAGTGTAACAGTGTAACAGTGTTCCCTCAATGAACTGTAGCTCCCCAGTGCCGGCAGCACTCATGCAGCCCCAGACCATGACATTCCCACCACCATGCTTGAGTGTAGGCAAGACACACTTGTCTTTGTACTCCTCACCTGGTTGCCGCCACACACGCTTGACACCATCTGAACCAAATAAGTTTATCTTGGTCTCATCAGACCACAGGACATGGTTCCAGTAATCCATGTCCTTCGTCTGCTTGTCTTCAGCAAACTGTTTGCGGGCTTTCTTGTGCATCATCTTTAGAAGAGGCTTCCTTCTGGGACGACAGCCATGCAGACCAATTTGATGCAGTGTGCGGCGTATGGTCTGAGCACTGACAGGCTGACCCCCCACCCCTTCAACCTCTGCAGCAATGCTGGCAGCACTCATACGTCTATTTCCCAAAGACAACCTCTGGATATGACGCTGAGCACGTGCACTCAACTTCTTTGGTCGACCATGGCGAGGCCTGTTCTGAGTGGAACCTGTCCTGTTAAACCACTGTATGGTCTTGGCCACCGTGCTGCAGCTCAGTTTCAGGGTCTTGGCAATCTTCTTATAGCCCAGGCCATCTTTATGTAGAGCAAGACTTATTTTTTTCAGATCCTCAGAGAGTTCTTTGCCATGAGGTGCCATGTTGAACTTCCAGTGACCAGTATGAGGGAGTGTGAGAGCGATGACACCAAATTTAACACACCTGCTCCCCATTCACACCTGAGACCTTGTAAGACTAACGAGTCACATGACACCGGGGAGGGAAAATGGCTAATTGGTCCCAATTTGGACATTTTCACATAGGGGTGTATTCACTTTTGTTGCCAGTGGTTTAGACAATAATGGCTGTGTGTTGAGTTATTTTGAGGGGACAGCACATTTATATGTCATACACCGTCGTGGATGTGGTGGAGGAGTCAAGCGCAGGAAGCAGAGGTTTAGTCCAACAAGACTTTTAATAGTCTCAAATGCAAGATAACAAACCCCGACCTCGATAACACGAAGTGGCGAGGGAAAATTACGCACACGCGTAAAACACTAAACATGGAAAAATGACACGGAAAACAAACACGTATCATATACAAAGTGGCAACGGAAAAACAACACACAAATACCCTAGATTACAACACGGAACTTATAAGACACGTAATCAACTCTCAAACAGACACAGGTGTGACAGACAGACAAAAGCAATCAAACTCAGAAACATAGAGCGGTGGCAGCTAGTACTCCGGGGACGGCGAACGCCGAAGCCTGCCCGAACCAGGAGGAGGAGCAGCCTCGGCCGAAACCGTGACAGTACCCCCCCCTTGACACGCGGCTCCAGCGGCGCGCCGACCCCGGCCTCGGGGACGGCCAGGAGGACGCGGACCCGGGCGCGTGGGATGCCCATGGTGAAACTCAGTCAGGAGGGATGGATCGAGTATATCCCTCCTGGGCACCCAGCACCATTCCTCCGGACCGTACCCCTCCCACTCCACGAGATACTGGAGACCACTCCTCCGGCACCTCGAGTCCAAGATGGTCCGGACCCTGTACGCCGGGGCCCCCTCGATGTCCAAAGGGGGCGGAGGGGTCTCTCCTATCTCATCTTCTTGGAGTGGGCCAGCTACCACCGGCCTGAGAAGAGACACATGGAACGAGGGGTTAATATTTTTATACTCAATTGGCAGTTGTAACCTGTAACACACCTCGTTCAATCTTCTCAGGACTTTGAAGGGCCCCACAAACCGCCGACCCAGCTTCCGGCAGGGCAGGCGGAGGGGCAGGTTTCGAGTCGAGAGCCAGACTCGATCTCCCGGTGCGTACACCGGTCCCTCACTGCGGTGGCGATCGGCGCTCGCCTTTTGGTGACGGATGGCACGCTGCAGATGGACATGGGCAGCGTCCCACGTCTCTTCCGAGCGCCGAATCCACTCGTCCACCGCAGGGGCCTCGATCTGGCTCTCGTGCCACGGTGCCAGGACCGGCTGATAACCTAAAACACACTGGAAAGGTGTTAAGTTGGTGGAGGAGTGGCGGAGAGAGTTCTGGGCCATCTCTGCCCAGGGGATGAACCTCGACCACTCCTCCGGCCGGTCCCGGCAATAGGACCTCAAAAACCTACCCACATCCTGGTTGACACGTTCCACCTGCCCATTACTCTCTGGGTGGTACCCCGAGGTAAGGCTTACCGAGACCCCCAACCGTTCCATGAACGCTCCCCAAACTCTGGAAGTGAACTGGGGACCTCGGTCACACACAATATCCTCGGGGACCCCATAGTGCCGGAACACATGGGTAAAGAGGGCCTCAGCGGTTTGTAGGGCAGTAGGGAGACCCGGCATGGGAAGGAGACGACAGGCCTTAGAAAACCGATCCACAACGACCAATATGGTGGTATTCCCCTGGGAGGGGGGTAGGTCAGTTACGAAATCCACCGATAGGTGGGACCATGGTCGTTGTGGAACGGGCAGGGGATGTAGCTTACCCCTGGGCAAATGTCTAGGCGCCTTACACTGGGCACACACCGAGCAGGAGGAGACATAAACCCTCACATCCCTAGCTAACGTTGGCCACCAGTATTTCATGCTAAGACAGTGCACGGTCCGGCCAATACCTGGATGTCCAGAGGAGGGTGATGTATGAGCCCAATAAATAAGACGATCACGGACCTCGATTTGCTAAACACGAGTGCTAAATCCTCATACTCGGGGGGAATGCGCAGTGCGGGCACTTGGTTCGGACTCTCTACCGAGGTCGCCCCTACGGAAACACCTAGACATTTCCCTACACACTGAGCAGACCACTCCATAAGAGCCCTCTGTTGCCACGCTATGGTAGGATCATGGGTGCTTAACCAGGGAAGGCCCAACACCACGGGGTACGCAGGAGAGTCAATCAGATAAAACTGAATGATCTCCTCATGACCCCCCTGCGTCGTCATAGTCAGTGGTGCTGTGACCTCCCTGATCAGGCCCGACCCCAACGGCCGGCTGTCTAATGCGTGGACAGGAAATGGATTGTCAACCGGCCGAAGGGGAATCCTTAACCTACTACAAAATGCCTGATCAATAAAGTTCCCAGCTGCGCCTGAATCTACTAGCGCCTTATGCTGGGAATGAGGTGCCACCTGTGGAAACCTCACAGGAATACTCATGTGACCAACAGAGAGCTCTGGGTGAGTGGGGCGCCTACTCACCTGAAATGACTCCCCAGTGCGTGGCCTGTTGTCACCTCTCCCAGGAGACCCTCCCCAGCACCTGGCCGCAGTGTGTCCTCCACGACCGCAGGTGGTGCAGGGGATGGCCCCCCTCGGGTTCCCTCTCCTCCTCTCTCTAGCGCCAGCACCCCCTAGCTCCATGGGAATCGGCTCGGGGGTGCTGGAGGGTGGACTGGACGACCCCCACTCGGGACGTCCGCGGGTAGCCAGCAGGGTATCCAGACGGATGGAAATGTCCGCCAACTGGTCAAACGACAGGTTGGTGTCCCTGCAGGCCAGCTCCCTACGAACGTCCTCTCGTAGACTACATCGGTACTGGTCGATGAGGGCCCTCTCATTCCACCCCGCATCCGCCGCTAGTGTCCGGAACTCCAGTGTGAACTCCTGTGCGCTCCTCTTCCCCTGTCGGAGGTGGAATAGACGCTCTCCCGCCGCTTTCCCCTCAGGGGGATGATCGAAGACAGCCCTGAAGCGGCGGGAGAACTCCGCGTAGGTGATGGTAGCGGCGTCTATTCCCCTCCATTCGGCGTTGGCCCATTCCAACGCCTTGCCGGAGAGACAGGAGATGAGGGCGGAGACGCTCTCGTATCCCGAGGGCGCCGGGTGTATAGTGGCAAGGTACAGTTCTACCTGCAGGAGGAATCCCTGACACCCGGCTGCAGAACCGTCATATGCCCTCGGGAGTGAGAGCCGAATGCCACTGGGTTCCGGTACTGAGAGAGGAGGACTGGCCGTTGGTGATGCGATGTTGTAAGGGTCCTTGGCCACCTCAGAGTTCACCAATCGGCGCAGGGCGTTGGACACCTCGTCCATGGCGGTCCCGAGTTGCTGGATCATGGCGTCCTGGAAATTGATCCGGTCCAGCAGGGATTCGGGTGCCGCCGCTGATCCTGCTGACTCCATGATGGTGTGTTGTTCTGTCATAAACCGTTGTGGATGTGGTGGAGGAGTCAAGCGCAGGAAGCAGAGGTTTAGTCCAACAAGACTTTTAATAGTCTCAAATGCAAGATAACAAACCCCGACCTCGATAACACGAAGTGGCGAGGGAAAATTACGCACACGCGTAAAACACTAAACATGGAAAAATGACACGGAAAACAAACACGTATCATATACAAAGTGGCAACGGAAAAACAACACACAAATACCCTAGATTACAACACGGAACTTATAAGACACGTAATCAACTCTCAAACAGACACAGGTGTGACAGACAGACAAAAGCAATCAAACTCAGAAACATAGAGCGGTGGCAGCTAGTACTCCGGGGACGGCGAACGCCGAAGCCTGCCCGAACCAGGAGGAGGAGCAGCCTCGGCCGAAACCGTGACATTATACTGTTATACAAGCTGTACACTCACTACTTTACATTGTAGCAAAGTGTAATTTCTTCAGTGTTGTCACATGAAAAGATATAATCAAATATTTACAAAAATGTGAGGGGTGTACTCACTTTTGTGAGATACTGTATGTAGGCTATATATTTTAAAGATGTTATACAATAGGCTACATGTCTGTGCCAACTTTCATTCAGAAATGATGATGTAATGATAATAATAAAAAAATGTGCTCAGGTAGACTACCTAAAAAATAGCACTACAACACTGGTAAATGTAAAGGAATTGCTATGTGTGGTCAACTGATCATTCCAGCACCGTTTTGATTGGGACAGCATCATTGCACTGCTTTGAGACAAGCATGGGAACTAGTCTTTATAAATCAATCAACGTCAGATTTTTGTTTTCACTGAATCTCCTTTTGGATATTTGGTTACAATTAGGCTGGGAAATGTTAGCTAAGTTGAGGCTCATGATCATTAGTCTAGCAATTGAAAGCAATGCAGATTTTCTGATGCTTTGCAGTCACTTAGCCTACTGATGCGAATACACATTTGTACACCTTTTCCATAAGCTATTCAATTCAATTGACATATTTTCTTATTGGTTGGTAGAGCATGGCGCTTGCAACGCCAGGGTTGTGAGTTCGTTTCCCACGGGGGGCCAGTATGAAAAATGTATGCACTCACTAACTGTAAGTCGCTCTGGATAAGAGCGTCTGCTAAATGACTAAAATGTAAATGTTAAAAAGGTCATTAGGCCTACATCGTTTCAGTAACAATATATCTGAAACCACTATTGGCTTCATTGACTTACTGAATTTATTCTCTTGTAATTGTAGGCTAGGCTACTTGCTGATTACTTGCAGATTATTTTAAATATGATTAACAGTAGTACACAATAAACTACTATGGTGTTACTAACCACAAGCCATTTAAATAATAATAGGAAGTGTTGATTATTTGGCCTTGGGGACAGCAGGCAGCAGCTAAACGGTCTTTCGCAATATTTAAAAAATAGAACTGCAGGAAAAAACAGTTTGGATAAGTGAGTGCCACTGGAGAGTTGGTGGACTTTAAATTCCTCCTCATATTGTAGGCCAAGAATCTGTGTATCCACTCTTTTCATTGGCCTATGCTATTGGTTGCATTGAAGACATGGGTCGTTAGTTTTATTGATCTCAGTATGTCAATGTCAGAGTGGCTTGTCATTTGTGTTGTATAAAAAAGTATTATTGGGAGATCACGTGACCCTTGAACGAGATGGCCGCATGAACTAGGAGCTCCGCACAAGTAGTTTCCAATTCCTAATCTTACCTCCACTTCAAGTTTAAACTCATTTAGCTTTAGTCAAAAAGTCATGGCGGCTTCAAAAGGCAACACTACAGGTGACATTTTTACCCGGACTCGAGTACTAGCGACGGAAAAAGCCTCCAAGAAGCAGCTAGCTTCAGAAAGGAGAAAGAGGACCCGTCCCCCCCCGAGGCCCAACGAATGCCAACCTCGCACTCTGTCGAAGACATCTTTTCTGAGCTGAGATCCCAACGTACAGAACTCAACACTAAACTAGATGCCATTAACGCTCAGCTCAGTGCGATAGGGGGCAAGGTGACAATCCTGGAAAATGCCTTGCCTGACATAAACAACAAGATAACCATAAACGCGGGGCGCCTGGACGAGGCAGAGGGGCGAATCCTATCCACGGAAAACTTATTGACAGACGCCATGGAAACAATAGCATATGCTAAAAAAAAAATAGAGCAGCTGGAAGAGAAAACAGAGGACCTGGAAAACAGGGGGCGAAGGAATAATTGTGTTCTATTAAATCTGGGCGAAAAAGAAGAGGGAAACATGCCACTGATCCGCTACCTGCAAGACAAACTTCCCGAGTGGCTCCACCTGTCCACCGACAGGCCCATAGAACTCGAGAGAGCTCACCGAGCACTGAGGCCCCCACCAGCAGCCAGACAACCACCGCACCCAATCACCATACGTTTCCTGAGATTCACCGACAAGGAACGAGTCCTACAGGCGGCGAAAACCAACACCATTACAGTGGGAAACGCCAAACTCACCTTACTCCAGGACCTGTCAGCTGGAATACGCCGAAAGCGCCGAGAGTTTGACGAGGTGAAGAAATGCTCCATTGACCGAGGCATCTTTAGGGGATTCAAATACCCAAACGAGCTCAGGATTCTTCACCAAGGAGCCCTGCGACACTTCAAAACTCCCGAAGAGGCAAAACGTTTTTTGAAAGACAACCCCGGTCAATGAGAAATGGACCATTGACTAAATGCGATTAATGCGATTACTGTTATTACTAAAGGAGGTAAGACAACATATAGCCGATATCCAAAGACCCACCGCCCTGCTAAATTTCATTATAGCCGTCCAATCTATATTTATGTTCCTTTAGCTGAGAGGGATAGGCCCCATATTATAACTTAGGCCTACTGTATGTAGGCTGGGCTATTGATTTTATTTTCTCCCTTTCTTAATGTGGTCTGGACGGGGGCTACGTTGTCAGTTACTCAATGCGGGCGGAGAGGATGAGGCATTTCTTTGGTGGGGAGGGGGAGACGTTGTGCGTTGCTAACTGTTCCCGGTCTTTTTTTTTGTTGGAACACAGAATTGTGACTGAGCGGGGAGGTAATAGATCCAACGGGATATGTCGAGTTGTTTGGGAACTCGGCTGGGGTGTTCAGAGATTGTTATTTTATGTAAACCATTTATTTTCCTTTTATGTGAACGCAGCTGTAACTACGATCCACCTTTACCCAGAGATGACTTGCACTAAAGTTCGATTACTGATCGATGACGATGACTAGTACCTTAAATCTATTGACATGGAACTGCCACGGTCTAGGCCATGCAATAAAACGGAAAAAGATACTATGTGCTCTAAAAAAGGAAAAAGCAGACATCGCGCTATTGCAAGAGACACACCTCTGTGATGCCGAACATGCCAAACTCCGCAGAGCTTGGGTGGGACAGGTGTATTTCTCATCTTTCAAATCCAACAGTAGAGGTACAGCAATACTTATCCATAAGAATGTTCCATTCATAATTGACAAAAACATATCTGATCCGGAGGGGAGATTTATCTTGATAACTGGGTCACTGTATGGGCAACCAATTACTATCTTAAACATATACGCCCCTAACACAGATACTCCTGCTTTTATGTCGAAAATGATAACCCTGTTCAATGAGCATTGTGTTTCCTTTGGAGTGTTGGCCGGAGATTTTAATTGTACCCTGAACCCAACCCTAGACAAATCATCTCAAATCACCACCACAAATCCTAGATCTGCAAAGATGTTGAACTCTCTTACTAAAGAGATGGGACTGATAGATATCTGGAGAGAGACTAATAGCTCAGCTATGGACTATACATACTACTCTAATGTCCATAACACCTACTCCCGTATAGATTACATTTTTATCCCAAAGAGTTTCATAAATTCAGCCACGTGTACAATCGGACCCATAGCGCTTTCGGATCACGCCTTTGTCCACCTCCGCTTTGACCTCTGCAAAAACATCCCGAGATCAAAGAGCTGGAAATTCAACACCTCCATGCTATCAAACGAAGCATTCCATACATTGGTAACTACATGGATAGACAACTACACACAAGACAACAAAGATTCTCCTGTTTCTCCGGCCACAATGTGGGACGCTGCTAAAGCCACACTAAGAGGTCATCTAATTGCATATGCTTCCTCTAAGAAAAAAGCAATGGAAGCACACAGGCTAGATCTGGAGAGGGAGCTGGAACGCTGTGAAAAAGTACATAAACAATCCCCAGACAGCACCTCCTGGAGTCAACTTAAAGCAGCCAAAGCCAAACTGAATTTGGACTATACTCGGGAGATTAAAAAAAAAGTTTTCTTTACTAAACAGAAATACCATGAGTATAGCAATAGGCCTAGTAGATTGCTTGCTTATCAATTTAAAAAAGAGCAGTCAGAGCGTACAATTATGGCTATCCGAACAGCAGAGGATGAGGTCACATATGATCCAAAAAAGATCAATTTAACTTTTCATGATTTTTACTGCAAACTATATACCTCTGAGAGAAAACACACGGAGGCAGAACTCCACTCCTTCCTAGAGGGAATCTCGCTACCTAAACTATCAGAGACCGACCAAGAAGATCTCAACTCCCCCTTCACTCCTGAGGAGATCCTGGAGGCAATTACCTCCATGCCACCTAACAAGTCCCCAGGCCCAGATGGATTCCCCAGAGAGTTCTACAAAGCTTTTTGGCCCCAGCTTAGCCCTATTTTCATGCCAATGCTGGAGGATTTTTGCAAAAACTGAGTTCTCCCAGACTCAATGCACACAGCTCGCATTACAGTGTTGCTCAAAAAAGACAAGGATCCCCTATCCTGCTCCTCCTTCCGGCCCATAAGCTTGTTGGATTTCGACTACAAAATAATCACCAAATTGCTCGCCAAAAGACTAAACACTCTTCTTCCCAAAATAATAAAAGCGGACCAGACGGGATTTATTAGAGACAGATACTCTTCTGATAACATTCGCCGTCTTTTTGATATTATTGATCAAGTAAACGCACAGAAGACCCCTGTCCTGCTGGCTTCACTGGATGCTGAGAAGGCGTTCGACAGGATGGAGTGGAGCTTTCTGTTCTCAGTCTTAGAGAAGTTCAACATGGGCCCAAACTTTATTAAATGGATCAAATCACTATACTCTCATCCAAATGCCATGGTGACTACTAACGGACTGAACTCTGACAGATTCCCTTTGGGACGGGGCACAAGACAAGGGTGCTCGCTGTCCCCCCTGCTCTACTTGTTGGGGGCGGAGCCTCTGGCAGAGTTGATAAGGAGCAATCCAAGTATTATGGGTGTTCCTGCAGGCGGCCTGCAGCACAAGATTTCGCTTTACGCGGATGATGTCTTGCTCTACATATCCAACCCTGAGAAATCCCTTCCTCCCATCTTAGATACAATTGCTCAGTATGGCACGTTTTCAGGTTATAAGATTAATTTTAACAAATCCACTGTCTGCCCTCTCAATATTATACTCACCAGTTCTATGAAGACACTATGCCCATTCCAATGGAAGACACAGGGGTTTCAATACCTTGGGATATTCATAACACCAGATCTGAATAGGCTTTTCAAAGAGAATTATCTTCCACTCCTGGATCAAATCAAGAACAACCTCCAAAACTGGATCTCCATCCCAATTAGCTTAGTAGGAAGAATTAATGTAATCCGTATGAACATCCTCCCTAGACTGAACTATTTATTTCAGATGCTCCCATGCTATCTCCCAGCTTCCTTTTTCAAAACAATTAACCAAAGCATCACCAAATTTATATGGGGCAATAAAAAACCTAGGATCAAGCTTTCCACTCTATCGAAACCTGAATCTAAGGGTGGTCTTGCCCTTCCCTCCCTTCAATTGTACTACTGGTCTGCCCAAATCCGCAACATGCTAACATGGATCACAAACAGACAAGAGTCAACGTGGAGCCAGATAGAAGCCCAATCTTGTGGTTCATTGCCACTAAGCTCAACTATATTCATTGATAACTTTAGTGAAGTGGGCAACATAGCCAAAACATTTGTGATTTACAGTACCCTACGAGCGTGGAGGGACTGTAAGAAATACTTGGGCATCTCCTCCCAAATATGTTCTCACTCGCCTATAGTAGGCAACCCAGACTTGCCAAAAGCCCTGAGAGATGCCAACTTCAATCTTTGGCATACTCTAGGAATCAGGACCTTTTCAGACCTATTTCATCAGAAGACCACTACACTGAAATCCTTTCAAGAGCTCTGCAATGAATTCAATGTGCCAAGATCCCATTTTTTTAAATATCTACAAATTAGACATGTCATCTCCTCATTTACTTCCAAGAGGAGGTTTAGAACTCAGTTGAATGAAGTTGAAACCCTTCTTGTCACAGCACAATCCATTAAAGGCAAAATATCCTATATCTATAGACTCCTTTCTGAGAAAGGAGGATCCTCCTTTACTCCTTTGAAAATAATATGGGAAAAGGACCTTGGTCTGACTATCAGTGATGAGTTATGGGCGGAGGTTTGCGACAGGGTATACTGCTCCTCTACTAATGTAAAAATGAAAGAATCTAATTACAAATTTTTGTACAAATTTTATTACACTCCCCTGAGACTCCATAAAATGAAAACAGACATTTCTCCTAATTGTAATAGATGTACCTCTGAAAGTGGAACCTATATGCATGTATTTTGGAGCTGCAGAGAGATTGCCAGATTTTGGCAATCTATACATACTGCAGCACAGAAAATACTAGATGTACAGTTTGATATGACCCCGTGTCTCTATCTTCTTAATGCCCAGCAGGACTTTGTTCTTGATCCTGACAGAGAAAATTTGCTCATGACCATTACATACTTTGCTAAGAAATGTATTCTTCTATTGTGGGCCTCTAATACTTCTCCTACATTTAAAATGTGGATTGACCAGATTGTTGACTTTCTCCCTCTTGAAAAGCTCACTTATGACCTCCACAAGAGACAGCCCAAGTTTGATAGACTCTGGTCTCCACTACTCAACTATATTTCAAATTGGACAGAGTGAATGGGGGAACCAGGGAGATGGGCAGATGCGTGTTGTGTAAGGTGCTGTAAAACCTAAAAACTAATTATTGGCTCGTCATCTCAGCTAAGGCTGGAAATAGCTAATAAGAACCTTGATAGTGCTGCTGCAAGTTCTATAATTTAAATGTTGTTATAATTATTATTTGTGTGTGTATGTATGTATGTATGTATGTATGTATGTATGTATGTATGTATGTATGTATGTATGTATGTATGTATATATATGTATGTATATATACATACATATATAAAATAATTTGTTATTATTATTATTTTTTTGATTTATTTGAAAAAAAGTATTATTATTATTATTATTTTTTTTTAATTCACATCTGTGAATGTGGAATGTGTTTGGTTGGTTGATTGAAAACTTAATAAAACTTTAAATTGAAAAAAAAAAAAAAGTATTATTGTGATGTCTCCAGTCATGTAAAATTACATAGAATTGCAGGAAATTATTTTAGAAAAGGCTCTTTTTTTTTTTTCTGACCCGCAAACCCCTCAGCTCCTGGTCTTCAGGACTGAGCCCCGAATGTTATGAAACTGTACTGTGTATATAGCATATTTTGTATTTGGTTAGTTTCAATTGAAATGTATATGTTTTTCAGGTCTTTTGCCATTTGATCAAGTATGTTTGATAATGTGTCTTAGTTATCCGTTTCAACAAAGGTGCTCTCACTAAAACACGTTATTTTAGCATTTACACTATTTTATATTACACTGGTTGGATGATGCCAAATAAACATACACTTGGAGTTAGATTTCTTTACATTTCCTGGGTTTTTGGTCTAAATGCAATACAAATATAAGCCCCAGGCCATCTCTGCTTACTTGTTGTTGTTATGTAACGTCTCTCCTTGTAATATATTTTCTCTCCTTGTCATGCTGTCAGGGTACAGTAGTATTTATGAGTGGGTCAATAGGTCCCCAAGGCCCACTAAAGCCCATTCAACCCAGTGGAATGACTTTGATCCTAGGCTGCCGGATCATCTTCATTCATCTTTATGGCCAATCACAACAGTTAGCAATAATAATAATTCACTTCATTTGTAAAGCACTTTTCTCACACCCAAGGCACTAATTTAGTTTAATAATAATAATATGAATAATAATCAAAACAATCCAAAACACAGAACATAGAACACAGACAACAAACAAAGCTATATGCAGGTGTTGTCAGATCCAGTGGACTGGAGAACAGAATTAGCAGTGGTCGTTGAAAGCTTTTCTGAACAGCACGGTCTTGAGCTGTGCCTTAAAGGAGGACAGAGACTCTGCAGCCCTAATAGTGTCTGGAAGTGCGTTCCACAACCGCGGAGCCGCACAACTGAAAGCCCTGTCACCCATAGTTTTTAGTCTGCTGCTGAAGGGAGACGGACCTGGAGGAGTGAATGGTGCGGTGCGGGGCTGGAGGGTAGAATGAGGTCAGACAGGTACTTAGGTCCAGAGTTGTGGATAGCTTGGTAGGTGTGAACCAGGATTTTGTAGTCGATGAGTGAGCATATGGGGAGCCAGTGGAGCCAGTGGAGGTTGAACAGCACTGGAGTGATGTGCTCGCGGGGGAGGTGTGGGTGAGGACACGTGCAGCACAGTTCTGGACATATTGTAGACTGTTTAGACACCAAAAAGGGTGTTACAATAGTCCATACGGGATGCAATAAAGGCGTGGATGAGTCGCTCAGCTGCAGGTTGTGATGGCATAGGTCGTAACCTGGCAATGTTCCGTAGATGGAAAAATTAGACTTTGGTCACGTTCTTAATGTGGGCCTCAAACGAGAGCTGACTGTCAAATATCACACCCAGGTTGCGAACCTCACTGGAGGGGAGGACCTTGACACCACCAATATTGAGGCTGTAGCTGTTGATTTAGTTATGATGGTGTGAGTGCCAATCAGGACGACCTCTGTCTTTTTTGCAGTTTAACTGCAGGAAACTCAACTGCATCCACGCTTTGATGTCCTGCAGGCAGCTGACCAGGAGTGCAGTAGCATTGGCAGTGTCAGTGTTTGTGGAGACATACAGCTATGCGTCGTCAGCATAAAAGTGAAAGCCCAGTCCGTGTTTCCCAGTGGTGTAGAGGTGCCTGGAGAAGTGTGTATACTCTAATTTTACAAAAGAAATCCAAGCGGCGCGCCCGGCGAAGGAAAGGCGCCCTTGTGTGAGGAATTCTATGAGAAACAGTGACATACACTCAATGACCTAAAAGGATCAATCCCATATTGGTATTTCACAGTCAGGCCAACACAAACTGTACTGTGCAAGTAGGCTAATTGTAGGCCTACTATTGAAACAGATAAATTAGTCTGTCAACTGAGTCAGAAATTCACAGGTTTCAATTTTTTCTGGTTTTCATTCTCAAAGTCACACTTTTTTAACAGAAAAACAACAAAATTGTGAGTTCTAAGTCCATAACAATTCTAAAACCACATCAGGGGACCACTTTTAATTCAATTGCGCAGGCACCTAGCACTATTGTTTGATTAGAGGTGTTTCTGTAGCACATGAGATGGAGTTTGCAAAATAATTGGATTAACGCAAATAATCATGATATCATTCTGCCAGGTAGGCATAGGCTACTTTGTAGCTAGTTAACATTTAATAGAGAACATTTTGGGGAAAGCCTTTCCATCTAACATAAGGTTAGGCCTATCACTAGCATCGCTATATTCTTCCTGTTTCTTAATTGTTTGAAACCTGGATGTTTCACTTAATATTATGAGGCATGTCTTACCTTTCTTCAAAGTAGACAATAGCCAAAATCCCACCATAGAAACGTGGAGGCAATTATTTGTATAAAGATGTACTCATTATGCGTTCTCCTGTTCTATTGGTTTTCTTTAAACTTTCTTTCATTGTCTAGCAGCCAAATGGCATTATCCTAATTATATTAGCAACCCATGATAGTTGTTGCTTCTTTTAATCCCCCCTCTTCCTAACTGATATTTCCATCTCAGTCCATGAAACCGCTTGCATGTGCAGTGCTCATTTTAGAAAGGTGTTTTCCCGCAAATTGCATTTTGGAACATTCACACATAGGCCTACTGCAGTGTGTACATTGCTGCGCCTAAAATGTGAAGAAATAATAGTTTATCAACATTTTAAGCTAAACATTTCAATCTGTTGCATCAGCCCTATTAATAGATACAGCGTATACAGTACCTCCACTACACTACTTTGATACGTATCAGTGGGGATTAAGAAGTGAGTATACGCTGAAACATAAGTGGGTATACAGTGTATACCCTCCACTACACCACTGGTATTTCCTCAAGATGTGTCCCAGTGGCAGCATGTAGATACAAAACACTAGTGGCCCCAGGACCGAGCCTTGAGGGACCCCCTGTCGTACCACAACTGTTATTAGTATGCAATATGTTATGAGAGGTCGGACATGGTTACTTGAGCATGAAAAACACAACTGAAAGTTTTGCTTTGATGTATAACACTTTAGGAAATAATGTGGTGGAATACTGTATGGCAAACCTCTTATTGTTTGCATGGCAAGACAAAAATTATCAAAAAGTCACTAGACTGGGGGGATCACGTGACCCTTGAACGAGATGGCCGCATGAACTAGGAGCTCCGCACAAGTAGTTTCCAATTCCTAATCTTACCTCCACTTCAAGTTTAAACTCATTTAGCTTTAGTCAAAAAGTCATGGCGGCTTCAAAAGGCAACACTACAGGTGACATTTTTACCCGGACTCGAGTACTAGCGACGGAAAAAGCCTCCAAGAAGCAGCTAGCTTCAGAAAAAGCTAGCGCCATTAGCCAGGAGAAAGAGGACCCGTCCCCCCCCGAGGCCCAACGAATGCCAACCTCGCACTCTGTCGAAGACATCTTTTCTGAGCTGAGATCCCAACGTACAGAACTCAACACTAAACTAGATGCCATTAACGCTCAGCTCAGTGCGATAGGGGGCAAGGTGACAATCCTGGAAAATGCCTTGCCTGACATAAACAACAAGATAACCATAAACGCGGGGCGCCTGGACGAGGCAGAGGGGCGAATCCTATCCACGGAAAACTTATTGACAGACGCCATGGAAACAATAGCATATGCTAAAAAAAAAATAGAGCAGCTGGAAGAGAAAACAGAGGACCTGGAAAACAGGGGGCGAAGGAATAATTGTGTTCTATTAAATCTGGGCGAAAAAGAAGAGGGAAACATGCCACTGATCCGCTACCTGCAAGACAAACTTCCCGAGTGGCTCCACCTGTCCACCGACAGGCCCATAGAACTCGAGAGAGCCCACCGAGCACTGAGGCCCCCACCAGCAGCCAGACAACCACCGCGCCCAATCACCATACGTTTCCTGAGATTCACCGACAAGGAACGAGTCCTACAGGTGGCGAAAACCAACACCATTACAGTGGGAAACGCCAAACTCACCTTACTCCAGGACCTGTCAGCTGGAATACGCCGAAAGCGCCGAGAGTTTGACGAGGTGAAGAAATGCTCCATTGACCGAGGCATCTTTAGGGGATTCAAATACCCAAACGAGCTCAGGATTCTTCACCAAGGAGCCCTGCGACACTTCAAAACTCCCGAAGAGGCAAAACGTTTTTTGAAAGACAACCCCGGTCAATGAGAAATGGACCATTGACTAAATGCGATTAATGCGACTACTGTTATTACTAAAGGAGGTAAGACAACATATAGCCGATATCCAAAGACCCACCGCCCTGCTAAATTTCATTATAGCCGTCCAATCTATATTTATGTTCCTTTAGCTGAGAGGGATAGGCCCCATATTACAACTTAGGCCTACTGTATGTAGGCTGGGCTATTGATTTTATTTTCTCCCTTTCTTAATGTGGTCTGGACGGGGGCTACGTTGTCAGTTACTCAATGCGGGCGGAGAGGATGAGGCATTTCTTTGGTGGGGAGGGGGAGACGTTGTGCGTTGCTAACTGTTCCCGGTCTTTTTTTTTGTTGGAACACAGAATTGTGACTGAGCGGGGAGGTAATAGATCCAACGGGATATGTCGAGTTGTTTGGGAACTCGGCTGGGGTGTTCAGAGATTGTTATTTTATGTAAACCATTTATTTTCCTTTTATGTGAACGCAGCTGTAACTACGATCCACCTTTACCCAGAGATGACTTGCACCAAAGTTCGATTACTGTTCGATGACGATGACTAGTACCTTAAATCTATTGACATGGAACTGCCACGGTCTAGGCCATGCAATAAAACGGAAAAAGATACTATGTGCTCTAAAAAAGGAAAAAGCAGACATCGCGCTATTGCAAGAGACACACCTCTGTGATGCTGAACATGCCAAACTCCGCAGAGCTTGGGTGGGACAGGTGTATTTCTCATCTTTCAAATCCAACAGTAGAGGTACAGCAATACTTATCCATAAGAATGTTCCATTCATAATTGACAAAAACATATCTGATCCGGAGGGGAGATTTATCTTGATAACTGGGTCACTGTATGGGCAACCAATTACTATCTTAAACATATACGCCCCTAACACAGATACTCCTGCTTTTATGTCGAAAATGATAACTCTGTTCAATGAGCATTGTGTTTCCTTTGGAGTGTTGGCCGGAGATTTTAATTGTATCCTGAACCCAACCCTAGACAAATCATCTCAAATCACCACCACAAATCCTAGATCTGCAAAGATGTTGAACTCTCTTACTAAAGAGATGGGACTGATAGATATCTGGAGAGAGACTAATAGCTCAGCTATGGACTATACATACTACTCTAATGTCCATAACACCTACTCCCGTATAGATTACATTTTTATCCCAAAGAGTTTCATAAATTCAGCCACGTGTACAATCGGACCCATAGCGCTTTCGGATCACGCCTTTGTCCACCTCCGCTTTGACCTCTGCAAAAACATCCCGAGATCAAAGAGCTGGAAATTCAACACCTCCATGCTATCAAACGAAGCATTCCATACATTGGTAACTACATGGATAGACAACTACACACAAGACAACAAAGATTCTCCTGTTTCTCCGGCCACAATGTGGGACGCTGCTAAAGCCACACTAAGAGGTCATCTAATTGCATATGCTTCCTCTAAGAAAAAAGCAATGGAAGCACACAGGCTAGATCTGGAGAGGGAGCTGGAACGCTGTGAAAAAGTACATAAACAATCCCCAGACAGCACCTCCTGGAGTCAACTTAAAGCAGCCAAAGCCAAACTGAATTTGGACTATACTCGGGAGATTAAAAAAAAAGTTTTCTTTACTAAACAGAAATACCATGAGTATAGCAATAGGCCTAGTAGATTGCTTGCTTATCAATTTAAAAAAGAGCAGTCAGAGCGTACAATTATGGCTATCCGAACAGCAGAGGATGAGGTCACATATGATCCAAAAAAGATCAATTTAACTTTTCATGATTTTTACTGCAAACTATATACCTCTGAGAGAAAACACACGGAGGCAGAACTCCACTCCTTCCTAGAGGGAATCTCGCTACCTAAACTATCAGAGACCGACCAAGAAGATCTCAACTCCCCCTTCACTCCTGAGGAGATCCTGGAGGCAATTACCTCCATGCCACCTAACAAGTCCCCAGGCCCAGATGGATTCCCCAGAGAGTTCTACAAAGCTTTTTGGCCCCAGCTTAGCCCTATTTTCATGCCAATGCTGGAGGATTTTTGCAAAAACTGAGTTCTCCCAGACTCAATGCACACAGCTCGCATTACAGTGTTGCTCAAAAAAGACAAGGATCCCCTATCCTGCTCCTCCTTCCGGCCCATAAGCTTGTTGGATTTCGACTACAAAATAATCACCAAATTGCTCGCCAAAAGACTAAACACTCTTCTTCCCAAAATAATAAAAGCGGACCAGACGGGATTTATTAGAGACAGATACTCTTCTGATAACATTCGCCGTCTTTTTGATATTATTGATCAAGTAAACGCACAGAAGACCCCTGTCCTGCTGGCTTCACTGGATGCTGAGAAGGCGTTCGACAGGATGGAGTGGAGCTTTCTGTTCTCAGTCTTAGAGAAGTTCAACATGGGCCCAAACTTTATTAAATGGATCAAATCACTATACTCTCATCCAAATGCCATGGTGACTACTAACGGACTGAACTCTGACAGATTCCCTTTGGGACGGGGCACAAGACAAGGGTGCTCGCTGTCCCCCCTGCTCTACTTGTTGGGGGCGGAGCCTCTGGCAGAGTTGATAAGGAGCAATCCAAGTATTATGGGTGTTCCTGCAGGCGGCCTGCAGCACAAGATTTCGCTTTACGCGGATGATGTCTTGCTCTACATATCCAACCCTGAGAAATCCCTTCCTCCCATCTTAGATACAATTGCTCAGTATGGCACGTTTTCAGGTTATAAGATTAATTTTAACAAATCCACTGTCTGCCCTCTCAATATTATACTCACCAGTTCTATGAAGACACTATGCCCATTCCAATGGAAGACACAGGGGTTTCAATACCTTGGGATATTCATAACACCAGATCTGAATAGGCTTTTCAAAGAGAATTATCTTCCACTCCTGGATCAAATCAAGAACAACCTCCAAACCTGGATCTCCCTCCCAATTAGCTTAGTAGGAAGAATTAATGTAATCCGTATGAACATCCTCCCTAGACTGAACTATTTATTTCAGATGCTCCCATGCTATCTCCCAGCTTCCTTTTTCAAAACAATTAACCAAAGCATCACCAAATTTATATGGGGCAATAAAAAACCTAGGATCAAGCTTTCCACTCTATCGAAACCTGAATCTAAGGGTGGTCTCGCCCTTCCCTCCCTTCAATTGTACTACTGGTCTGCCCAAATCCGCAACATGCTAACATGGATCACAAACAGACAAGAGTCAACGTGGAGCCAGATAGAAGCCCAATCTTGTGGTTCATTGCCACTAAGCTCAACTATATTCATTGATAACTTTAGTGAAGTGGGCAACATAGCCAAAACATTTGTGATTTACAGTACCCTACGAGCGTGGAGGGACTGTAAGAAATACTTGGGCATCTCCTCCCAAATATGTTCTCACTCGCCTATAGTAGGCAACCCAGACTTGCCAAAAGCCCTGAGAGATGCCAACTTTAATCTTTGGCATACTCTAGGAATCAGGACCTTTTCAGACCTATTTCATCAGAAGACCACTACACTGAAATCCTTTCAAGAGCTCTGCAATGAATTCAATGTGCCAAGATCCCATTTTTTTATATATATACAAATTAGACATGTCATCTCCTCATTTACTTCCAAGAGGAGGTTTAGAACTCAGTTGAATGAAGTTGAAACCCTTCTTGTCACAGCACAATCCATTAAAGGCAAAATATCCTATATCTATAGACTCCTTTCTGAGAAAGGAGGATCCTCCTTTACTCCTTTGAAAATAATATGGGAAAAGGACCTTGGTCTGACTATCAGTGATGAGTTATGGGCGGAGGTTTGCGACAGGGTATACTGCTCCTCTACTAATGTAAAAATGAAAGAATCTAATTACAAATTTTTGTACAAATTTTATTACACTCCCCTGAGACTCCATAAAATGAAAACAGACATTTCTCCTAATTGTAATAGATGTACCTCTGAAAGTGGAACCTATATGCATGTATTTTGGAGCTGCAGAGAGATTGCCAGATTTTGGCAATCTATACATACTGCTGCACAGAAAATACTAGATGCACAGTTTGATATGACCCCGTGTCTCTATCTTCTTAATGCCCAGCAGGACTTTGTTCTTGATCCTGACAGAGAAAATTTGCTCATGACCATTACATACTTTGCTAAGAAATGTATTCTTCTATTGTGGGCCTCTAATACTTCTCCTACATTTAAAATGTGGATTGACCAGATTGTTGACTTTCTCCCTCTTGAAAAGCTCACTTATGACCTCCACAAGAGACAGCCCAAGTTTGATAGACTCTGGTCTCCACTACTCAACTATATTTCAAATTGGACAGAGTGAATGGGGGAATCAGGGAGATTTGCAGATGCGTGTTGTGTAAGGTGCTGTAAAACCTAAAAACTAATTATTGGCTCGTCATCTCAGCTAAGGCTGGAAATAGCTAATAAGAACCTTGATAGTGCTGCTGCAAGTTCTATAATTTAAATGTTGTTATAATTATTATTTGTGTGTGTATGTATGTATGTATGTATGTATGTATATATATGTATGTATATATATATACATATATAAAACAATTTTTATTTTTATTTTTTTTATTCACATCTGCGAATGTGGAATGTGTTTGGTTGGTTGATTGAAAACTTAATAAAACTTTAAATTGAAAAAAAAAAATAAACACAAAAAAAAAAGTCACTAGACTGAAACGTTGTTATTGACTAATTCCCTTTACCAGATCGATAATGATACAGTGAGGGAAAAAAGTATTTGATCCCCTGCTGATTTTGTAAGTTTGCCCACTGACAAAGAAATGATCAGTCTATAATTTTAATGGTAGGTTTATTTGAACAGTGAGAGACAGAATAACAAAACAAAAATCCAGAAAAACGCATGTCAAAAATGTTATAAATTGATTTGCATTTTAATGAGGGAAATAAGTATTTGACCCCCTCTCAATCAGAAAGATTTCTGGCTCCCAGGTGTCTTTTATACAGGTAACGAGCTGAGATTAGGAGCACACTCTTAAAGGGAGTGCTCCTAATCTCAGCTTGTTACCTGTATAAAAGACACCTGTCCACAGAAGCAATCAATCAATCAGATTCCAAACTCTCCACCATGGCCAAGACCAAAGAGCTCTCCAAGGATGTCAGGGACAAGATTGTAGACCTATACAAGGCTGGAATGGGCTACAAGACCATCGCCAAGCAACTTGGTGAAAAGGTGACAACAGTTGGTGAAATTATTCACAAATGGAAGAAACACAAAATAACTGTCAATCTCCCTCGGCCTGGGGCTCCATGCAAGATCTCACCTCGTGGAGTTGCAATGATCATGAGAACGGTAAGGAATCAGCCCAGAAGTACACGGCAGGATCTTGTTAATGATCTCAAGGCAGCTGGGACCATAGTCACCAAGAAAACAATTGGTAACACACTATGCCGTGAAGGACTGAAATCCTGCTGCACCCGGAAGGTCCCCCTGCTCAAGAAAGCACATATACAGGGCCGTTTAAAGTTTGCCAATGAACATCTGAATGATTCAGAGGAGAACTGGGTGAAAGTGTTGTGATCAGATGAGACCAAAATCGAGCTCTTTGGCATCAACTCAACTCGCCGTGTTTGGAGGAGGAGGAATGCTGCCTATGACCCCAAGAAACCATCCCCACCGTCAAACATGGAGGTGGAAACATTATGCTTTGTGGGTGTTTTTCTGCTAAGGGGACAGGACAACTTCACCGCATCAAAGGGACGATGGACGGCGCCATGTACCGTCAAATCTTGGGTGAAAACCTTCCATCAGCCAGGGCATTGAAAATGGGTCGTGGGTGGGTATTCCAGCATGACAATGACCCAAAACACACGGCCAAGGCAACAAATGAGTGGCTCAAGAAGAAGCACATTAAGGTCCTGGAGTGGCCTAGCCAGTCTCAGACCTTAATCCCATAGAAAATATGTGGAGGGAGCTGAAGGTTCGAGTTGCCAAACGTTAGGCTCGAAACCTTAATGACTTGGAGAAGATCTGCAAAGAGGAGTGAGACAAAATCCCTCCTGAGATGTGTGCAAACCTGGTGGCCAACTACAAGAAACATCTGACCTCTGTGATTGCCAACATGGGTTTTGCCACCAAGTACTAAGTCATGTTTTGCAGAGGAGTCAAATACTTATTTCCCTCATTAAAATGCACATTAATTTATAACATTTTTGACATGCGTTTTTCTGGATTTTTTTGTTGTTATTCTGTCTCTCACTGTTCAAATAAACCTACCATTAAAATTATAGACTGATCATGTCTTTGTCAGTAGGCAAACGTACAAATCAGCAGGGGATCAAATACTTTTTTCCCTCACTGTAAGTAACTTGTGTGAACCTGAAATTACCATCTAGATGACATGGACAATTCAGTGGAAAAGAGCACCATCACACCACATGGACGTCATTTTATTGCATTTTAGTCATTTAGCAGACCCTCTTATCCAGAGTGACTAAGTTAGTGCATTCATCTTAAAGGTGAACTGCACCTACCAATTCCGCATGTGTTTCTTCCGGTGCTCATTAAGAAATGCAGCGGCCATTACTGAAGCCCAAACGAGAGTTGTCTTAGGGATGTGGTTTAATGTGGGTGTTTCTTGGGTGTTTCTTTGCCATTCAATCACAACAAACAAGGGCAGTAGTGAGTAACTTAGTGACAGCGAGGTAAGCTAAGCTAGCTTTGCTACGGAGAGAAGTTTTGAAGTTGAGGACTTCTCCCCTCCTGACTCACCATCTCAAGATAATCTGCTAATTCAGTTCTATGTGTAAACTAAAGCCTGCGCTGACCTTGTGCTTAGCCACCCTGACAGCAGCTAGCTAGCTAGCATAGCTTGGGGATAGCTACAGCTGGATAGGCTATCTAGCTAGCTGATATTTCTATGTCAAATCACAGTTATGCCAAGATAGCAAAAAGTACCAGTGTCTGGAATGTGTTTCATGAGACACTCGTTCTACAACACCTTTGTCACGTCTTCCGCCGAGGCTGCCTCCCCTCCTTGTTTGGGCAGTTTCGGCGTCACCGGCTTACTAGCTACTGCCGTAAACCTGTATTTTGCGGATTAAAGCCTGTTATTCTGTGATTTACCATCCTGCGCCTGACTCCTTCAACACCACCTCATTACAGAATCACCCACCCGCTATGGAGTCAGCGGGAGAGACACGCATGCCTGGAGTCGTGGAACGGGTCCAGGAGCATTCAACTATGCTAGCCAGCTTGGGTGAAGCGATGGATCGGGTTCTTCAGGTCGTCCAACGCCTGGAGAGGAGAGAGCCCGATCCGGAGGGATCCAGATATCCCGACCACGGGAGTTCGACGGGACACCCGCCCGAGGGTCGAGAGGCGGGCGAGCGGCTGGTCCACCTGAGGCAGGGGACGAGGACTGCGCAGGACTTCGCATTGGAGTTTCGAACTCTGGCAGCTGGGTCCGGGTGGAATGAGCGGGCCTTGATCGACCATTTCCGGTGCCATCTGCGAGAGGATGTCCGACAGGAGCTAGCCTGCTGTGACACCATGTTGTCCTTCTCGCAACTGGTGGACATGGCCATTCGTTTGGACAACCTGCTGGCAACCAGAGGACGTCCTGGAGGAGGTCTGCCCGTTTCCATCCCGGCCGACTCGGATCCAGAACCGATGGAGATGGGTGGAACCGCTAGCCGAGAGAGCGGAGGATGACAGCGCCAGTGCCACACTGGTGGCGCGAATGGACATTTCACCACACTTTTTCATCAACGCTCTTCTGGGTTTGGAGGCGGCAGGCAGGGCACTCTTGCATCACCCCAGGTATCGAACACCCACACTCGTTCAGAGCCCTCTGCTGCCCACTGTAAAATACACATCTCCTTTCCTGAGCACATGGTAGTTCCCCAGTGTAAGGCGCTAGTCGATTCAGGCGCAGCTGGGAACTTTATGGACAGCGCATTCTCCCAACGTATAGGCACTCCCCCTATCCATTCCACGCCCCATCAGAGCACTTGATAGTCGACCATTAGGGTCCGGTTTGGTTAAGGAAGTTACTGCACCAGTCACCATGATTACTCAGGAGACTCATTGTGAGCAGGTTACTTTTTCCATTATTGAGTCTCCTGCTTTCCTTGTGGTATTAGGTATCCCTTGGCTAGCACTCCACAACCCCACCTTCTCATGGCCGCAGAGGGTTCTCACAGGGTGGTCGCGAGAGTGTCAGGGTAGAGGTCTAGGTGTTTCCGTTGGTGCAACCACGGTGGAAAGTCCAGACAGTACCTCCACCATGCGCATTCCCACTGAATACCTCGATCTGGCACAAGCGTTCTCTAAAACGTAGGCGACTAAGTTACCACCTCATTGGGCGCGATAAACCTCCGGGTAGACGCTGTACCTCCCAGGAGTCATATATACCCCATGTCACAGGCTGAAACGGTGGCTATGGAGACATATGTCACCGAGTCCCTGTGCCAGGGGTATATACGTCCCTCCACTTCACCTGCCTCCTCGAGTTTCTTCTTTGTGAAGAAGAAGGACGGAGGTCTGCGCCCGTGCTTGATTATCGACCACTGAACAGGGAGACGATAAGATTTAGTTATCCTCTCCCCCTCATTCCTTCAGTGATTGAATCAATGCATGGGGCGTGCTTCTTCACCAAATTAGATCTCAGGAGTGCGTACAACCTGGTATGTATCCGAGAAGGAGATGAGAAGAAGACAGCATTCAGCACAACCATGGGGCATTCTGAATACCTGGTGATGCTCTATGGTTTGATGAATGCTCCCTAAGTTTTCCATTCCTTTGTGAACGAGGTGTTTCGGGACATGCTTGGTCGCGGTGTAGTGGTCTACATCGATGACGTCCTGGTGTATTCCGCTACCCGCCTGAGCATGTGTCCCTGGTTCGCAAGGTGCTGGCCCGACTGTTGGAAAATGACCTTTATGCTAAGGCAGAGAAGTGTATGTTTTTCCATCAGACCGCAGATGGAGGGAGATCGCATTTCAGCCGTGCGTAATTGGCCGACTCCAACCACGGTTAAGGAGGTTCAGCGCTTCCTTGGCTTTGCCAACTACTATCGGAGGTTTATCCGGGGCTTTGGCAAGGTCGCAGCTCCCATTACCCCCCTGTTGAAGGGTGGGCTGTCCCGGCTCCGCTGGTCTGCTGAGGCTGACCTGGCCTTCAGCAAACTGCGGGGTCTGATCACCTCAGCCCCAGTACTGGCCCACCCCGATTCATCACTACAGTTCGTAGTGGAGGTGGATGCTTCCGAGGTTGGGATAGGAGCTGTCCTGTCTCAACGCTCGGGTAAGCCACCCAAGCTCTGCCCCTGTGCGTTCTTCTCGAAGAGGCTCAGCCCGGCGGAGCAGAACTACGGCATTGGTGATCGGGAGCTGTTGGCTGTTGTTCGAGCTTTGACCATGTGGAGGCATTGGCTCGAGGGGGCGAAACACCCTTTCCTCGTCTCGACAGACCATCGTAACCTGGAGTACATCCGGGCAGCGAGGAGGCTGAATCCTCGCCAGGCCAGGTGGGCCCTATTCTTCACCCGGTTTGATTTCACTCTATCATACATCCTGGGTAGAACGTGAAGGCAGACGCACTGTCCCGTCTGTATGACACAGAGGAGAGGCCCAGCGACAACACCCCCTTACTGCCGGCCTCCTGCATTGTGGCGCCGGTAGTATGGGCGATGGACGCGGATATAGAGCAGGCATTACGCACGGATCCCTCTCCACCTTAGTGTCCAGATGGGCTACAGTACGTGCCTGCTCTTATCCGTGATCGTCTGGTCTACTGGGCACACACGTCACCCTCCTCTGGTCACCAAGGTATCAGCCATACAGTGCGCTGCCTGACCGGAAAATACTGGTGGCCTACCTTGGCTAAGGACGTGAGGGTGTATGTCTCCTCCTGCTCAGTGTGCGCCCAGAGTAAGGCACCTAGGCACCTCCCAGCTGGTAAGTTACAACCTTTACCAGTTCCACAACGACCATGGTCTCACCTAAGTGTTGATTTTCTAACTGATCTTCCCCTCTCCCAAGGTAACACCACCATCCTGGTCGTTGTGGACCACTTTTCTAAAGCCTGCCGCCTCCTTCCTCTGCCCGGTCTCCCCACAGCTCTGCAAATTGCGGAGGCCCTGTTTACACACATCTTCCGGCACTATGGGGTACCAGAGGATATAGTGTCTGACTGAGGTCCCCAGTTCACGTCCAAGGTCTGGAAGGCGTTCATGGAACGTCTGGGGGTCTCGGTCAGCCTGACCTCTGGGTTCCACCCCGAGAGTAATGGGCAGGTGGAACAGGTAAATCAGGACGTGGGTAGGTTCCTGTGGTCCTACTGACAGGACCGGCCGGGGGAGTGGTCGGTGTTCTTGCCATGGGCAGAATATGCCCAGAACTCTCTCCGCCACTCCTCCACTAACCTAACGCCTTTCCAGTGTATTCTAGGTTACAAACCGGTTCTGGTACCGTGGCACCAGAGCCAGACCGAGGCTCCTGCGGTGGATGACTGGTTTCGGCGCGCGGAGGAGACGTGGGATGCTGCCCACGTTCACCTCCAACGCACCGTGGATCGTCAGAAGGCCAACGCTGACCGCCACCGCAGTGAGGCCCCCATCTTTGTACCGGGGGATCGGGTCTGGCTCTCGACCCGGAATCTGCCCCTCCGCCTGCCCTGCCGGAAGGGAAGCTGAGCCCGCAGTTTGTGGGGCCGTTCAAAGTCCTGAGGAGAGTCAACAAGGTCACTTATAGGTTATTACTTCCCCCTGATTACCGTATTAACCCCTAGTTTCATGTGTCTCTCCTCAGGACGGGGGTAACAGGTCCAGGAGGCTGAGGTGCGGGAGGTCCCTCCACCTCCTCTGGACATCGAGGGGGCCCCGGCGTACTCTGTCCATTCCATCCTGGATTCGAGGCGTCGGGTGGGGGGCCTTCAGTACCTCGTGGAGTGGGAGGGGTACGGTACTGAAACACAATGATGGAACAAGCTTCCCCACGACGTCAGGACAGCGGAGTCACTGACCACCTTCCGGAGACCCTTGAAACCCTACCTCTTTAAGGAATACCTGGAATAATATAACAGTAATCCTTCTACCCCCCCTCCCCCACCCCCCCATAATTTTTTTTTTTTAAAGGGTGGTTGTCCCACTGGCTATCCTAAGTTGAATGCACCAATTTGTAAGTCGCTTTGGATAAGAGCGTCTGCTAAATGACTTACATTTTAAATCTTAAATAATGCTTGAGAAGCTGGTGTTTGGTGGATATACTGGCACGGGTGTTGTTAGGCCCGAGACGAAGTCCCGACACAAATCTAGGGTTGCTACTTAAGCCGGTTGGTCGTTCGTTCTATCGGTTCGGTTGCTAGAGATGCAACCCAGTCGTTCAGTCTTTTTGTTCTGTATCTATGGAGCGTCCCAGTCGCGACCATTGCCATACTGGCTGGCAATGTTCTTATCCCTTGCTTGCTAACTAGCCAACTACGGCTAATTTACAGTCACATCAAACAGTGCTGCCAGAATAACAACAGTAGCTGCATTTGCATTTGTTTAAGATGTTTTCTAGTGACATTTATTTGGACACATCCATAACAATGAGCTAATGAGGCGTGATTTCGCCTGGCATAGAACATGTGCTCTCTCGTCAGGACACTGTTGTTCAGAGGAGCTAGCCAACAACACATCTAACACAATCACTTCAAACTGAAGCTGGAAAGACTAGCAAACTAGCTGCACTTCGTTTAGTAAAAAAATAAAATAATCTATTAACATTCTTTGTATATATCCATAAAAATGATGCCAGCTGATTCATGATTTTGACTGGCTGAGAAATGCTGCCTGCCTGTCTGTCTAGGCCCGACTCCCGACACGTTCATTACTATGGGACAGCTGGAGATTGAATTTAAATATTGAAACCATGTTGCAAATGTCGGAGAGATAGACAGCAAAGGTTTATACAAATCTCCGCTGTTGAAAATGAAATGTTAGTCTAAAAGAAATGTGAGATAATGTCTGGATGCTTTTTATAGTGGAGATCAAGTTTATAAATTGCCTGGCTGGGCTGATGAGACAGTGGATTGCGCAGTCAAATGGAACAGAATAAATAGTCATTTTAACATCGTAGATTTAGCCGGTGGTAACTTGTGGAATAGACACCGGCTGGAATGCAGGAGGAAGCTTTGAATCGGTCAGTAGCATACAGAGTAATATAAGAAGAGTGCAATTGCTGAACTTATGTAGATATTCTAAACAAAGTGTTTTGATAACTTTCAAGTGTAACAGTTCCATGTAGAATAAACCATCCTTCACATAACACTGTAGAAGCAGTGTTCTGCTGATATAACAATGTGCAAATATTACACTTGTCTTCCATCTTCTATTGTCATTCCCAAGCAATACAGAGACTGGACCTATTAGCATTTTGTCTGGTGGTGCATGTTAGTCGTCATCCCTTCATATAGTGTCCCATATTAGACAGTTCCCTGACATGTTTGAAGAATACACAGGACCCCCCCCCCCCGTACCATTCAATTCAATTAATTTCAATAATAACAAAAGATGATGAAAAGTAATAGATGTGTCTTGTATATTTTTAATGCTGAGTGCAAGGTCTCTGTCCCAGTTCAGACATCTGTATCAACCAGTCTTTTAGTCAGGGGACTCCATGACAAACCATCTCTCCTGTCCTCCACCTGTAGTAAAACAAGGTAGAGTTGATGCACACAGCACTGATTACATTATCAATGGTTGTTAGGTCGAATTCCAGGACAGACAAGTGATAAATATTTTGACCTGTGACCAGATCAAATGTGACCACCCTGAAGTGGGACTGGTTTCTGGCCACGTACTGCCTCAGCCTTCTGCTCCTGATATGGTAGGGGGGTTCCCACGACAATGCTGAACAGCAAATCCACCAGGTTTTGTAAGTAGCCTTTGAATGAAATAAAATACACTACATGGCCAAAATTAGTGGATTTGGCTATTTCAGCCATACCCATTGCTGACAGATGTATAAAATCGAGCACACAGCCATGCAATCTCCATAGACAAACATTGCCAGTAGAATGACCCGTACCGAAGAGCTCAGTGACTTTCAACGTGGCACCGTCATAGGATGTCACCTTTCGAACAAGTCAGCTCGTCAGTGGAAACGTCTAGGAGCAACAACGGCTCAGCCACGAAGTGGTAGGCCACACAAGCTCACAGAACGGGACTGCCCAGTGCTGAAGCGCGTAGCGCGTACAAATCTTCTGTCATCAGTTGCAAAACTCACTACCGAGTTTCAAACTGCCTATGGAAGCAACATCAGCAGAAGAACTGTTCGTCGGGAGATTCATGAAATGGGTTTCCATGGCCGAGCAGCCGCACACAAGCCTAAGATCCCCGTGCGCAATGCCAAGCATCGGCTGGAGTGGTGTAAAGCTTGTCGCCATTGGAGCAGTGGAAACACGTTCTCTGGAGTGATGAATCACGCCTCACCATCTGGCAGTCCGACGGATGAATCTGGGTTTGGCGGATGCCAAGAGAACACTACCTGCCTCAATACATAGTGCCAACTGTAAAGTTTGGTGGAGGAGGAATAATGGTCTGGGGCTGTTTTTCATGGTTAGGACTAGGCCCCTTAGTTCTAGTGAAGGGAAATCTTAACGCTACAGCATACGATGACATTCTAGATGATTCTGTACTTCCAACTTTGTGGCAACAGTTTGGGGAAGGCCCTTTCCTGTTTCAGCATGACAATGCCCCCATGTACAAAGCGAGGTCCATACAGAAATGGTTTGTCAAGATCGGTGGAAGAGCTTGACTGGCCTGCACAGAGCCCTGATCTCAACCCCATCGAACACCTTTGGGATGAATTGGAACGCCGACTGCGAGCCAGGCCGCCCTACATCAGTGCCTGACCTCACTAATGCTTTTGTGGCTGAATGGAAGCAAGTCCCCACAGCAATGTTCCAACATCTAGTGGAAAGCCTTCCCAGAAGAGTGGAGGCTGTTATAGCAGCAAAGGGGTGACTAACTCCATATTAATGCCCATGATTTTGGAATGAGATGTTCGACAAGCAGGCGTCCACATACTTTTGGCCATGTAGTGTATCATCAGTCAATAAACATATAGCGAGAAAAAATAATTTTCTCTAGTTTATCTACAGAATAGATTCAGGGCATTGACACTGATACTATGCAACCAGCTATGCAACCCGGCTTTGAGGCATGCATGCCCCCGTCCTCTATGTGTGACATTTGGACAAGCTCTGTTTGCCGGAAAATGGCTGCTGGCTAAGGACGCTTCTGGGACATATGCAGAGTTTACTTTTCTCTCCTTACTTTAATTGCTGTTTGATCTGGCTTTGGAATTTAGCATTTTTACCGGCATCTTGGTTTTGTCTTTGCCCAACGTTTTTCGTTCAGCTTTTCGCTTAGGGCGTTTTTATCTGCTCCACCACGCACCTGTCTTGTAAGGTTGAAAGCAGGTGTGACAGCTACTCCTGTTGCCTGCTGCACTGCTGCTTTGATCCCATCCGGCAATCTTCTCCCCATCTGCCCTGGCCTCTCCCCCTATCTAGTACAGGTACCCCCGCCTCTCTCTCTCTCTCTCTCTCTCTCTCTCTCTCTCTCTCTCTCTCTCTCTCTCTCTCTCTCTCTCTCTCTCTCTCTCTCTCTCTCTCTCTCTCTCTCTCTCTCTCTCTCTCTCTCATCCAGCACACACGCACATACACACACCACAGACATTGGACTGATCTGAATTTTATGTAGGCTAATTAACTTGTGAATCTTATTATGTGAGCTTTACTCAGAAACGCTTTAATTAACTAGCATAGGCCTACTATTTATTTATTTTATCTCAGACTTTTATAGCCTACTGGATTCATAGAGAGCTACTCTCACGTTATTTTGTTGGGGCGAGTGACTTTTTGAACTTACAATGGCTAGCCCCAAGCCATTTTACTTTTTTCTTGTGCTTTGTGCTATTTACTCCATAATTCCTGCACGCTTTGTTGACTATGAACTTGCTCGTTTACCCGACCGTGGGACAGACAATGTTTGTTCCCACACTCGCGACTTGGCATCCCATCCTTTTCTAACTCCCTCTCGGTGGCTTTGTATTCATGTTACCTGATGAAATTGCTGTACAATATGATCTTGTCGTGCTTGTCTCCACCCCCTCCAGGTGTCGCCCATCTTCCCCATTATCCCCTGTGTATTTATACCTGTGTTTTCTGGTTGCCTGTTGCCAGTTCGTCTTGTCAAGCGTACCAGCGTTTTTCACATACTCCTGTTTTGTTGTAGCCCCTGTTTTCCTGTTTTTGACCATTCTGCCTGTCCTGATCCTGAGCCTGCCTGCCATTCTTTACCTTGTGACACTGTTCTGGATTACTGACCTCTGCCTTCCCCGACCCTGAGCCTGCCTGCCGTTTCTGTACTTTTTGGACTCTGCTCTGGATTACTGACCTCTGCCTGCCCCTGACCTGTTCTTTGCCTGCCCCCTGTTTTTGTAAATACATTTTTGCTATTTCGACTGCTGATGATATATGGAAATGTGCATGCACACCCTGGCCCGTCTACTGTTGCTATATTACAGCCTGGCCCGTCTACTGTTGCTATAGTACAGCCTGGCCCGTCTACTGTTGCTATAGTACAGCCTGGCCCGTCTACTGTTGCTATAGTACAGCCTGGCCCGTCTACTGTTGCTATAGTACAGCCTGGCCTGTCTACTGTTGCTATAGTACAGCCTGGCCTGTCTACTGTTGCTATAGTACAGCCTGGCCCGTCTACTGTTGCTATAGTACAGCCTGGCCCGTCTACTGTTGCTATAGTACAGCCTGGCCCGTCTACTGTTGCTATAGTACAGCCTGGCCCGTCTACTGTTGCTATATTACAGCCTGGCCCGTCTACTGTTGCTGTAGTACAGCCTGGCCCGTCTACTGTTGCTATAGTACAGCCTGGCCCGTCTACTGTTGCTATAGTACAGCCTGGCCCGTCTACTGTTGCTATATTACAGCCTGGCCTGTCTACTGTTGCTAGCCCCAATTCTGACTTTCTGATCTCGTAAAAGCCGGGGTTTTCTGCACATTAAGACTAGAAGCTTATTACCTAAAATGTATCAATTGAAAGTGTTGGTTCACATCTCCAATGCAGATGTGTTGGTCATTACTGAGACATGGTTAGACAAGAGTGACTTTCTGGTTATAACCTTTTTCGGCAAGACAGATCTTCCAAAGGTGGTGGAGTGTAAATCTTTACAAAGGAACACCTTCAGTGCTCGGTTGTCTCCACTAAGTCTGTCCCCAAACAATTTGATTTGCTGATTTTAAGCATTACACTTGCAAATAGCTCTTTGTTGACTGTTGCTGGGTGCTATTGTCCACCATCAGCACCGGCCTGTACCCTACCTGCCCTAAGCTCTCTCCTGGCCCCTTACACTGAGTCTGAATGTGTCTTGCTAGGTGCTTAAACCACCTGACCAAGTCTTAAAACAATGGGACTCCCTAAATCTCTCTCAGATTATTACCAATCCCACAAGGTATGACTCCAAACACCCAGAAAAAGGCTACTCGATGTTATTCTCACAAATAATCCTGATAGGTATCAGTCTTGTGTTTAGTGACCACTGTGATCACTGGTATCAGTCTGGTGTTTATAGATCACCTTAGTGATCACTGTTTTACGGCCTGTGTTCATAATGGCTGCTGAGTTAAACGACCTGTCCTGATTTGTAATGAGCAAGCCTTCCTTCATGACCTAGCCTCTGTAAATTGGTATAGATAAGGGGATCCTGGCACTGACGAATTTGGTTAACAAGGTCGACGAACTCCAGGCAAGGATTTCTTTCCAGAGAGACATCAAGGCCTGTAACATACTTTGTTTCACGGAAACATGGCTCTCTGGGGATATTCTGTCGAAATCGGTCCAGCCAGATGGGTTCTCAGTTCATCGCGCAGACAGGAATAAATATCTCTCCGGGAAGCAGAAGGGCGGAGGTGTGTGTTTCATGATTAACGACTCGTGGTGTAATTGTACCATCATACAGGAACTCAAGTCCTTTAGTTCACCCGACCTAGAATACATCACTATCAAATGCCGACGTATTATCTCCCAGGATAATTTTCTTTGGTTATAGTCACGGCCGTGTATATCCCCCCTCACGCTGATACCACGACGGCCCTCAAAGAACTTCACTCGACTTTATGCAAACTGATTGTTTTGATCACGCGTACTGGGATATGTTCCGGATAACTTGTAATTTTTTTGACAAATACACTGAAACAGTGACTGAGTTTATCAGGAAGTGTATAGGTGATGTTGTGCCCACTGTGACTATTAAAACCTACCCTAACCAGAAACCGTGGATAGATGGCAGCATTCGCGCAAACCTGAAAGCGCGAACCACCGCATTTAACCATGGCAAGGTGACTGGGAATATGTCAGAATACAAACAGTGTAGCTACTCACTCCGCAAGGCAATTAAACTGGCAAAACATCAGTATAGAGACAAAGTGGAGTCGCAATTCAACGGCTCAAACACGAGGCGTATGTGGCAGGGTCTACAGACAATCACAGACTACAAAAGGAAAACCAGCCACGTCGCCGACACCGATGTCTCGCTTCCAGACAAGCTAAACACCTTCTTCGCCCGCTTTGAGGATAACACAGTGCCATTGATGAGGCCCACTACCAAGGACTGTGGCCTCTCCTTCTCTGTGGCCAACGTGAGTAAGACATTTCAGCATGTTAACCCCCGTAAGGCTGCCGGCCTAGACGTCATCCCTAACCGCGTCCTCAGAGCATGCACTGACCAGCTGGCTGGTGTGTTTACGGACATATTCAATATCTCCCTTTCCCAGTCTGCTGTTCCCACATGCTTCAAGATGGCCACCATTGTTCCTGTACCCAAGAAAGCAAAGGTAACTGAACTAAATGACTATCGCCCCGTAGCACTCACCTCTGTCATCATGAAGTGCTTTGAGAGACTAGTCAAGGATCATATCACCTCTATCTTACCTGTCACCCTAGACCCACTTAAATTTGCTTACCGCCCCAATAGATCCACAGACGATGCAATCGCCATCACACTGCACACTGCCCTATCCCATCTGGACAAGAGGAATACCTATGTAAGAATGCTGTTCATTGACTATAGTGATTCCATGTCTATGTACTGTACATAGGGCAGCAGTCTCTATGGTTCAGGGTTGAGTAACCGGGTGGTAGCCGGCCAGAGACAGTCAAGCTGGTTAGCTTTAGAAAACCCTGAGTAGATCTAGCTTGCTTCGTAGAATACCCCTCAGGTCTTGACAGGACATAGGAGCAATTTGGAAATAACAAATGATGAAATGTGAATTTGTGAACTCCTATATTGTTTTGTTTTTACACGCTTTAATTATACTCCACGGTTTTATGGTGCGTAACAGACTAAAATGACCACTTATTGTAGACCAAACTGCCGGCATCCTGTTCCTGAAATGTCCTGTTGTGACATTATTTGTTTGTTCAATTCCACAGCCAGAATCCCTATAACAAGAATCCCTTCATTTCCTCAATAACAAGACAAGCAACATACTGGAGCTGTCCAGGGAGCTGAAGGTCAATAGAGAGGTCCATAGAGGTGTTACAGCAACGAGTTAGTAGAAAAACATTTTAAAAAAAGTAATAAATCAGTGTGTGTTTGGGTGTGTGTGCGCGCGCCTGCCTAGGTGTTTCCATGAATATGTGTGTGCGTCTGTATTTACATGTGTGAATGCCGCCTGGTTAGGCGGGCCAGCTGGACATTTTAAACAGACAATTCCACAGGCTGGCTGAGCCAATGGTGCATGGTAGGAGAAAATAAAATGTTGTATGATGTGCCACTTTTCATTCTATCAACTGCTAGTGTGGGAAAACCCTCTGTTCTGCCGTTGAACTGTCTGTGATGATTCCATTGTCTCTTTTATCCTTTATTCAATAGAAAATACGTCATTAAGTCACACTATCATCAGAAGAGCAGTATTGGCCCCTATGGTAGAATACTTAAACTCACTCACCCATTGCAATGGCTGTGGTCAATAGCTTGAAAATCCCTATGTCACAGTGGATAACAAAGCCCCAGCATATTTAACACACACTGCTTTAAAGAAGCTATATGTAATATGTTTGCATTGTAATTTCAGAAAATGTCCTTAATATATCTACAGTAATGGTGGAATGATAGTGTTTGACAATATTTTCCCCACAAAATGTTAATGGTGTTAAGAATTAACAAAAATTCAGGAGAGGGGACCAGACTTGAATGCAACACTTTAACTATTAGTTGCCTTGAATGCAGCTCCTCAACAAGCATCAGCTATAACTCATTGCTAATCAAATAAATGAAAATGTGTCACATGCTTCGTAAACAACAGGTGTAGACTAACAGCGAAACGCTTACTTACATGCCCTTCCCAACAATGCAGAGAGAAAAATATAGAAATAATAATCAGCCTCCACACCTGTCGTTACTAGCCGTAATCACCCCTGCCACCCTACTTAAACCTGACCAAACTAACATTCCTCCTCTTGTTCTGCAGTGTTGCATGACAATGTGTGTTACTAGCCTTATCAAGTCTTGCATCCCACCTTTTATCTAGTATATCTTAGGTTCTTCCGATGATGTCCTTGGGGGATTGCCATCACCACAGCAGCCTAACTATCACGGCCTGATGATGATGTCTGTCTGAGACAAAGAGTCCACACCCCCAGATCCATTCATCTGCAGCCCTCTGCTTCATCCGCTCTCATTCCCCTCATTCTCACGTCCATTCCATTTCCTCAATAAATATTAGAAACCCATTTCAATGTCTGGTCTCCATTTCAATTTTGCATCTTCAAAGTGGTATGTTGTGTAAATCAAATGATACAACCCCCCCCCCAAAATCAATTTTAATTCCAGGTTGTAAGACAACAACATACGAAAAATGCCAATAGGGGTGAATACTTTCAAGTATTTTTGATACACTGCCGATTTTGCAGGTTTTCCTACTTACAAAGCATGTAGAGGTCTGTAATTTTTATCATAGGTACACTTCAACTGTGAGAGACGGAATCTAAAACAAAAATCCAGAAAATCACATTGTATGATTTTTAAGTAATTAATTTGCATTTTATTGCATGACATAAGTATTTGATACATCAGAAAGGCAGAACTTAATATTTGGTACAGAAACCTTTGTTTGCAATTACAGAGATCATACATTTCCTGTAGGTCTTGACCAGGTTTGCACACACTGCAGCAGGGATTTTGGCCCACTCCTCCATACAGACCTTCTCCAGATCCTTCAGGTTTCGGGGCTGTCGCTGGGCAATACGGACTTTCAGCTCCCTCCAAAGATGTTCTATTGGGTTCAGGTCTGGAGACTGGCTAGGCCACTCCAGGACCTTGAGATGCTTCTTACGGAGCCACTCCTTAGTTGCCCTGGCTGTGTGTTTCGGGTCGTTGTCATGCTGGAAGAACCAGCCACGACCCATCTTCAATACTCTTACTGAGGGAAGGAGGTTGTTGGCCAAGATCTCGCGATACATGGCCCCATCCATCCTCCCCTCAATACGGTGCAGTCGTCCTGTTCCCTTTGCAGAAAAGCATCCCCAAAGAATGATGTTTCCACCTCCATGCTTCACGGTTGGGATGGTGTTCTTGGGGTTGTACTCATCCTTCTTCCTCCAAACACGGCGAGTGGAGTTTAGACCAAAAAGCTCTATTTTTGTCTCATCAGACCACATGACCTTCTCCCATTCCTCCTCTGGATCATCCAGATGGTCATTGGCAAACTTCAGATGGGCCTGGACATGCGCTGGCTTGAGCAGGGGGACCTTGCGTGTGCTGCAGGATTTTAATCCATGACGGCGTAGTGTGTTACTAATGGTTTTCTTTGAGACTGTGGTCCCAGCTCTCTTCAGGTCATTGACCAGGTCCTGCCGTGTAGTTCTGGGCTGATCCCTCACCTTCCTCATGATCATTGATGCCCCACGAAGTGAGATCTTGCATGGAGCCCCAGACCGAGGGTGATTGACCGTCATCTTGAACTTCTTCCATTTTCTAATAATTGCGCCAACAGTTGTTGCCTTCTCACCAAGCTGCTTGCCTATTGTCCTGTAGCCCATCCCAGCCTTGTGCAGGTCTACAATTTTATCCCTGATGTCCTTACACAGCTCTCTGGTCTTGGCCATTGTGGAGAGGTTGGAGTCTGTTTGATTGAGTGTGTGGACAGGTGTCTTTTATACAGGTAATGAGTTCAAACAGGTGCAGTTAATACAGGTAATGAGTGGAGAACAGGAGGGCTTCTTAAAGAAAAACTAACAGGTCTGTGAGAGCCGGAATTCTTACTGGTTGGTAGGTGATCAAATACTTATGTCATGCAATAAAATGCTAATTCATTACTTAAAAATCATACAATGTGATTTTCTGGATTTTTGTTTTAGATTCCATCTCTCACAGTTGAAGTGTACCTATGATAAAAAATTACAGACCTCTACATGCTTTGTAAGTAGGAAAACCTGCAAAATTGGCAGTGTATCAAATACTTGTTCTCCCCACTGTATATATATATATATATTTGAGGAAATGTTTTATTTGGCCTTACAGCTATTAGCCCATAGAAATGCATTGAATAACATATTTTTACATGGCAAAACAGATAGTCAAAAAATAAATCAAAAGGAAGTATGTTTTGAAGTGTCTGTCCTATTATCTAGCAGGTAGCTTAGTGGTTAAGAGCGTTGTGCCAGTAACCGAAAGGTCGCTGGTTCTAATCCCTGAGCCAACTAGGTGAAAAATCTGTCGATTTGCCCTTGAGCAAGGCACTTAACCCTACTTGCTCCTGTAAGTCGCTCTGGATAAGAGCGTCTGCTAAATGACAAATAAAATAAATAAAAAAATCTGAGATATATAAATCTCAGGAAATTATAATATATTTTTGAATTCATATTTAACCCCTTTTTTTTGGCACTAAAGTACTTCCATATATACTTTCATTCATTTTTTTATTGGTACCGGGAGACCTTCAGACGAGTCTTGTGGGCGTCCTAGAGCAAAATGACATATTCATGAGAGTCTCACCTTTCGATGGTGGAGTCATAATATTGTGTACACAGTAAAGTCGCAACTCCTATGGAGTCAAATTTAACAATATTTTGGGGTTTATATGGTCCCACCCCCATTTTGTGTTAAAACTACTCTGGTCATTGTGTTGATATTTTTGGAGTTTAAATGACACGAAATAGAGTAAATATCCAACTCTCAAAGAGTTGCTTAAACTTAACTCCAATTGCTATTTGACTCTTTTCAGTGTTGTTTTGAATTAACAATCAACTCCAGCAGAGTACATTTCTCTTTCAGTTTACTTCCTTGGGTGTAAAGCCTTTTTTGAATATTTCTTAATTTGTCACATTATGGTGGTTTGCAATGTGATATCCAAAAGGCTCTATCAAAGTACCAAATGTGTACGTGCACGCACAGCAGAGTTCTAGAATATTGGACCGTTGGCTTTCATACTTTTCAAATTCTTAGGGCAGCTCAAGCAATTTCTCTAACTGTCAACACATTCAAGTGAATAGAGGACACGTACCGGATATGTGTTGGTTGGGAATTGTGGGGAGGTGCGTGTTCGGGCTGTGCATCACCCGTGAATGGTGGTCTCAGAGCCACATAGCTATGTCACAATGGGACGCCGGACTATCGCATCTCAGCGTCTGTGGGCTATGATTTACGCTTTACAAAGAACCCTTGTCTTCCAAAAAACTGTTCTTGGTAGAACCCTATCCCTCTGCAAAGAACCCTTTTGGAAACCTTTTTTCTAAGCGTGTACTCAGCACTACTAGCGAACCATTCATGTACTGTAAGCTCGCAGGATCAGGCGGCTCGCGAGGCTATGGCACTACCTCTTCTAATCTTAAAATACCTTCAGTATAAAGACACTTTCTCATTTGCGCCTTATAGTAGTCTTCCTTGGACCTTGTCGACACCAGGCACGGTGCCATGAACTTGTGACGGAAGTGCACTACTACCTTCTGCACTAATAGGATTCATCCACTCAGTCGAAGAGGTAGTAGCCTTACTAATGGCAGGGTCGCTACACTAGGCTCCTACAGTATATAATCATATAAAGTTGTGTGCTATCCCCTTACCGGCCTGCCTCCTTCCCTTTCAAGGTGAACTTCAATAAGAGGAGCCACATTATTTGGTCTTGGGCTTGCCAAGCATGACTTTCTAGGTATAGGAATTCTGAATGTGTTTATATTAAACAGAATCTAAGTGACTGGTCAGCTATGGGGGGAATTCAGACCCGAGTTATGAACATGTAAATGGAATTTAGCTTCCTTTTAATGCACTTTACTCTCTCTGCGTATTCTGACCGTGAACTTAAGCATGGGGAAACAGCAGCGCCAGCCAGGTACGCATTTGGGGTGGAGAACACAGAAATGAAGGCGTAGCAGAAGTGTGTCTACAGTATTGTATTCTGACCTTTCCTCATAATTCCACCACCTTTACGCCTGAGGAAACTATGAATAAGGTCGAGCGAACCTGTTGGTTCCAAGTAGGAAAACATTTTCTTACATTTCTTCGATAGAAATAACAGCATTCTCCATGCACTATAATTTATAAATTGAGAAGAGCTATTGAGAAGAGCTAGGTAAATGATTAATCCGTTTGGATAAGGGGATTGTAAATATAGGCTAAATGACAATTGTTTTAGATGTACTGTATTTTATCTTATGATCACTGGAGATGAATGTGAAACCTGTCACATGGCAGGAAACTGAAAAGCATATCAAAATGACAGATATTTATGCCCCTTTCCCACAGTGAAGAATGAAATGCTGTGCCGTTAGGCTGAATTTTTATTGTATGGCCTTGTAACTTACAGGAATAAAATTTGGAGACGCAAACCAATGGGATGACAATGCAAACAGTTGCGGCAAATTTAACCTTTGTGCTGTCTAGAACGTTTTAATCAAATGCCCCGACTTTTCCTGTTTCCTTCCATTTGTAGGCTTTACTGTATGTTAAATATTCTTAGCCACTATCAGTAGCGACCGTAAGTAATAACTATGTATACTATATTTAACTGCTAATTTACTGTACATTCCCTTTAGTTGGTAGGCCCTACCCTAAATTCGTATCATTCCATTAAATTGTTTGATTTAGCCTAGCTTTATTTGTTTCCTCTGTATATGCTGTCACTTCCTTGTGGTTGTTGTTGAGGGTCAAGTAATAGTGGATACTATTTAATGAAGGCAAAATACAAATTGTAGTACAAATAAATCAGGACATGTAGGCTTCTTAAATGTTAGTTTGAATGAAAAAACTTGGCACTTGTAATCACACAGCTCCATGATCAGTGCTGTTTATTTGGCTATATTTATTACATTATACTATTGTATACTATTCTCCATATTATTATTATATTGTATACTACTTTCAACATTGCCATTGATGAACTGAATGTGACAACTTTCAGAATGAATCAAACCATTCATGATGATTCCCTAAGCATAAATCATGTGTAAAATCTGTGTTTTTTAATCTACCCATGGGTTCTGAAACTGAGACAAATATGCATATGCATGGTTGTCTTTCCATATCCTGAACGCATTCTCCATAGTCTACATTGTAGTCTTCTGCCGATCAAATTCAAATGAAAGCTACACAGTTTTTAAAGGGAACGCTTTAGATAAATGAACAGAAAAACTAATTGAACAATAACTCCATGATCAAATTGGTAGGCCACCCAGTGGGTGTGTTTTCTTGGGTTGAATAACATTTATTCAGTGTGCGCAAGGGAGCCTGGCCCGCAAACCTCGTTATACACCTCCATAAGGTAAGTCTGAATACCAACTACTGAGAAGTGCATAGGAAAGGCGTGCGTAGGAAAGGGGTACATTTCCTGAATCGGCCCCTGTGTGACTACATAAACACTCGTAGAATTAGGGGTGTCTCGAGGAACCCTGGAGATCCTCAAGGAACCCTGGAGTTCTTCAAGGAACCATTTGCAGTCAGTGGGTTCCTATTTGCAGCTATTGTTAGTTGAGGGGTTCTTGGAGGGACCTTTAATGTTTCAATGTAGCAAAGGGTATGGAGCATTTTGAAGAATGACAGCTATGATATTTAACTTATATTGTGTGGTTAAATAGATTGTGTTAGCACATGTTTTTCTGTCACGTAATAATATTGAATTCTTAGTTTGTTATATAGTGAAGTGTATATATATATAATATTGATAACAATTATTATAATATTAAAACATTAATATAAAGTATATTTACTATAATAATAATAGTAATAATATCGATAACAGCAATAATATTGAAGTGGCAGCAGCCTATCAGAAGATTGGAGGCCTGGCTTATTGGAGGTGTGGCTTTCAGATAGTTATTTTTGGCCAACCATGAGGGTAAGGGCTTGATTCAATACGTATCACTGAAGTTCAGCACTATAGCGTGATTGGAATTTAAAGGTAATTTCTGATTGAGCCAACATAGGCAGTGTTTTCAGAGCTACAGATTGAATTGAGCCCTTAATGCCATGCCTGTTCATCTGTTCTGTTGTGTTTTTATAAAACGTTTGAGGTGATTTAAGGAACTCTGGAGATTCTCATGGTGACTATTTCACCCTTTAGTATCACATGCATTTATATAAGCCTTAAACAAGGCTTCAAAACTAGCTATGTACAAGTTTAACCTATAATGATAATACAGCAGAACAGATTAACAGCCATGACATTTACACTCACGGGTGGCCAAAATATATATCTGAAAGCCATGCCTCCAATAAGCCACGCCTCCAATCTTCTGACAGGCTGCTGGACCTACAATATATTAATAAAAGGTTAATAATTAATCCCCTCCCATCACAAAAAGGTTTCTGTTTGAACCTTAACAAAGGGGTTTCTCAAGTAACCTTTTCAGAGAGGTTTCCCCATAGTGGCAACTGTTATGAACCCAAAAGGTTCTTTGAGGCTCCTTTACTTCTAAGAGGCTCTCTCTCTGGTAGTCCATCAGTTTCGACGATGACGACTCGTGCATGTCACTTCGGTTTATTGTAGGTTCTTGAGTGGCTCAGGAGTCCAAGTTTTGAAGCACAGACTGAGGCATGAGGGACAGACGTGCTTCCGCTGGTCTTGTTGGTCCGGTTGTGCGGGAATTACGCTTTGCTCTGGCTGCAGTAAGACGGTTGTTTCTGACCTGCACAAAGTTGTCTACTCCTGTGAGGGTTTTGGAGTGCCAGGTGGATCGGGTAGAGATGATGTCTGTGAGTTGGCTGGGCTGGATATTGCAGAACTCCGATGGACCGGCCACACCATCAGGACACCCCAACACTGTCTCCCAAGAAGGATCTTCTTTGGCGAGCTGGGTCGGCCTGTCTTCCGGTGCCTCTGCTGCAGATCCTTCTTGGGAGACAGTGTTGGGGCATCCTGATGGTGTGGCCGGTCCATCGGAGCTGATCTTAGCCTCAATGCTGGTGCTGTTAGCTTTCTGCAGTACCTCCCAGTTGGAAACCTTGTCTTGCCACCAGATACCCATAATAGATCTCAGAGATCGTGCATGGAAAGTCTCCAGCTGTGTAGACTACAACTGTAATAAGAGAGGTGGGAGAGGGGGGACAACGACGAACGCCAAACAGAGCATAAATCTCATTAATGGGCAGAGGGAACCGGTGTGAGCATGCTGCGACAATGAGCGACTTCCACGACCTCTGGATTCCCTAATGTGTTCCGGTCAAGTGGACATCCGTTGCCTCAACTTTATGGAGTGGAAAGTGGGTTAATGAGATCCCTGTTGCACCGTGTCAGTGTCATTAACGTTTTATTTCAAGTGAACGCACATGGCACGGCCAGGGGTTAAATTGAGCCGGGTCCTGCTGGGTCCAAGACCCAGCACCTATGATCCAAATGAGAGCCAGGCGGATGCTGAGACACGGTACCTTTGGTTATTTGAATTTATATCTAATGAAAAATTGTTCTCTCCATAGTAGAATAGTTATCTATTCAATTGTTGAGCCTGTTGCATTCTATGCGAGAAAATAATATTCCTCTTGATGCGCATTCAAATTGAGAGTGCCACACAAAGAAAGAAATATGGCCAGTCATTGTACAACATTCTTAATAATGCAGTTGCGGGAAAACCCCTTTGAAATAAGTGTTGATGGCCACTGTTAAAAGAGGAGGATCCCTGAGCTTTCTAGTGTTACTAGGCTACAATTATTTCTCAAATCCAATACATTTGTAAAATGCACCATTTTAGAAATGGAGTTTTTAATAGTGGCATGGTTTATGTGTGTTAGCACTCGCCAATGGCATTGAATTCATAGGGAAGACCGAGGCTAAATGTAACACGGGTTAGGTGTAACAGGTAGGTTACAATGATTTGCTCAATGGGATAAATGCAGATGGGTAACCGTCAGCCTATTTATTTATAGCCACCATGCTGCATCAGGTGGGCTACATCAGGTGATAATGCTGATTGTTAAATAGCACACCTGCCTGATAATATGGACCAATGTTATTGGGCTCATTTCTGGAGGGGGGAATTCTATTTTAGATTTCAGCATTTTATTTTCATTCATTTTGGAGTAGGATGTTCCTTTTCAAAAGTCATCGGAACGGACTTTCTCAGTCATTCTCCCTCTGCAACCTTTAGTATGCTGTGAATCGTGATGTGCTTTTGCCAGTATATATAACACAAACAAACAAACAAACACACCACAAGTGGAATTTATGGTCTGGATAAATGGTGCATTAAAGGCTATAGGTTACAAATAAAAATGACCTGTAACATTTTTTATTATAATCCAACATGTTATCTTCTTGTAAAATATTCAGTATTGCAAATAAGAAAAGAACAAGAGTTGCCTTTAGTTTCACCCCTTATATTTTGACCCCTAATGACTGTTGTAAATTATCTGTCACATGCTTTACTGCATCACTAAGGACAAATAGAATTTGAGGACTATCTTCATTACCTCACCCTCATCTTACGCAATACATTGGTTTAAAAAGACTGGCTCCCTAGGTAGCTGAAAGTTAGTCACAGTATCCTTCTGCATTCAATCTTGGGACATCTCACCTACCAGCTCAAGAGAAATATCAGATGGCCCTCACCAGAGTCTTGTGCGCATTTGTGTTTGTATGTGTCGCGCTGTGTCAGGCAGGGAAGATTGACTATGTCGGAGGGTTGTCGGATCTCAAGCTCGACCACCAGGATAAACTATCGTGGCTCGAAACATTACAGGAGAAACAGGTAAGGAGCATGGTGTTCTGTACCTTTTTAGGGTTTGTGAAAGTTAGGCGATATAACGTTTATTTTGTGGAACGTGCTTGTGTTGAATGAAATGAGTGGATCTGTCCATGGACCTGAAATTGCTCATTGGTAGTAAACACACAACATGATAGGCTACTTCACTTTAGATGTTTTCTTTTAGCAGGCTAGCCTACCTATGCTAGGCTATAGACTATTTTAATTAACAAGGAATGCATTTAACATCTTATATTTAGGCTATATTCTACACATCAAATATTGCTAACACTGTCCACTGTCTATCTATGCAGACTCAACTTACTTTACAGGATTTGACAATAAGCTTTTTCCTTTCACAGGTATCCACCGACGACAAATACCACCTCGCCTGGCTGCTATACAAGCTTTTAAAGTCACACAGCGACCAGTTCAAATCAAACGTTCTCCCTCATGGCCCGGAGAGTGGTGGGGTACAGGAGAGTAGGCACGAGACTACGCCACAGAAGGACAAGCGCGTTCGCAAAGCCAGATGCAGAGTATTCTTTTGGAAGTCATGGACCGCATGCTGACAGACTTGACAGACTTGTTTAGTCCAAAACAGATGGTTTTTCGAATCGACAGCCTTCATCCCAAATCAGCGTACCAAAGTTTTCACGCAACAATTAATGTAACTTATTATTTTTATGAATTGTAACTTATTATCAACTTATTGACGTGGTTGTGAGGCTGTATCTGTCAAGCTTGAAAAAATCTGAATTATTGATTCATTGTTTGTCTCCAGAATCTTTCTCTCTCTCTCTCTCTCTCTCTCTCTCTCTCTCGCTCTCTCTCTCTCTCTCTCCCTCCCCTCTCATTTCTTAGAATGGTAAGTAGTATTTCTTACAGATTAGACTGCACTTTAAAGGACCAACCTGCAATTGATACATCCATTTTTTTTCTTTTAAATTAATGATGTATAGGCTACCCATTGATTCTTGAATAATATAACTTATAAATGCCTCATGAGCTTAATTCAACTGTCATACCCCATCAGAACCCAAAATATAAGCTTGTTTTACTCCATAGTTTGTAAACAATGTAATTGTAAACAAACACTGTATAGCCTCAAAACATGGTTAAAACTATAATTGTAATATCATGGATGGTCAAGCCTTGTATCCATAGCTCTGTCTGTGAATTTCAGAGTTATCTTACATTTCTCCAGCCCCGTCCCTCAGCTGTTTACCGAAACAGTGGTGGTGTTGGAGCCGTTTATGAAAAAGCCTATGTTTATTATTTTGAAAGAAAGATAATATGTATAGGAAAATATTGACCTTTATGTTTGAAGAAAATATTGTTATAAGAAGGTGAAATGTAGGAAGTATGTACTTACCTGAAATGCCAAATAGGCTTTGATATCCCTGTGACATAGCCTACCTATTGTATAATAAGACTGATGGGGTAGCCTACTACGTGGGCGGGATTGTTAGTCCGGCGGAAGCGACACAGTTTTCCACCTTAATTGACTGCAGTTAACGAATGCACGGCACGGCCATTTTGTTTGATTTCGAATCATACTTTTCATTTCAGGCTTTTATGGTTCATGTTTTTAATATAAAGCCTACTTTATTTTTGATGGAATTGTCATTTATTAGAACTTTATATCATTTTGGTTTGTATGAACTATATCTCTGCTATCAAACACCTGTTGGACCCGACGCAATCATCACTAAACAGTGAGTAGGCCTAGCTTAACGTGAATAGAATTTAATTGATTATAGAATACGGAACTATTTTCTTTGGGATACACGTGTTTACTCCTGTCCCCGGTTTGACGTGGCTATAGAACTTTTGATTTGGATACGAAGTGGGGTGGCCATTTTTTTAGTGTTCAAACTGCAGATTGCCCCTTTACCTTTAATTAAAATCAAGGAAGGTTTATTCCTTGTATTGGATTTTGATAGCTGGTGTATCATGCGCTCTAGCACCTCATCATCAGCAGGGGGGGCTCTTTGCCTGGTGCACCACTGAATCTACCTGAAATCCATCAAATGTCTGCAGTACCCTAGATTTATTTCAATGATCTATGCAGTACAGTAGTAAATATAAAAACCCATCGTTCTATATGGATATTCACTTGCCCGTGCACTATATGGCATTAACTGGACTACAATTTAGTATGCTGCCTGTACTGGGTAGTCTGTGTTTCTGAGTATACCTGATACATGTGTGGTCCTCTGTAGCTCAGCTGGTAGAGCAAGGTAGTGGGTTCGATCCCCGGGACCACCCATACATTAAAAAACATTTATGCACGCATGACTGTAAGTCGCTTTGGATAAAAGCGTCTGCTAATTGGCATATTATTATTATTATGTATGTGGAGTCTGCTGAGAGGAGGACGGCTCATAATAATGGCTGGAAAGGAGCGAATGGAATATCATCAAACACATGGAACCCATGTGTTTGATGTATTTGATACCATTCCACCTATTCCGCTCCAGCCAATATCACGAGCCTGTCCTCCCCAGTTAAGGTGCCACCAACCTGTACCGTGTGTGCACATGCACACGCCTCTGTGTGTGCATGAGTGAGCGTGCATACATGTATGTACTGTATGTAGGGAGCTATGTACTTTACGTCCAGTATGCATGTATTATGCATGTAAAATGTATGTGTATATTTATGTATGTATGTAGTACTGCATGAGCTTGGGTTTGAGAGAAATAAATATGCATTAATTCATATCAAATTGGGCTAAAAGGGAAAGTAGTGAGAGTGTGAGAATAGAGAGAGAGATAGAGAGAGCAAGAGAGAGAGAGCAAGAGAGAAAAGGGGAGAGAGGGAGAAGAGAGGGAGAGGAAGGAAAAGTAGAAAGAACAATTCTAGTGAATAGAGGAGTGAAAGAACGAGAGAGAGAAGGAATAAGATGGAGAGAGAGTGTGTGAATCATTAAAGGAGCAGTGTAGCAGAGCTTACGCCAAAGCTTGGCTTAGTATCTGTTCTGTCCCTGGGCTAATGGGATTGAGCAGAACAGCGTTGCAATGTAACAGGAAACAGCAGAATTACATGATCATACTGCAGAGTTGGCGTGTGTGTATGTGTGTACATGCATGTGTGTGTTGGAGTATACGTACACCTCCGGATACATAAGCCTGACTGACGTAATCCTCGACTATGTGGGACCGGCGTGTGTGAACATGCATGCCTCTGTTGAAGTGTGCGTACAACAGAATATATTTGTGTCTTTGTGGCGTGTATATGTGTGTTTTGGATTACATTTATCAGTATTTGTGTGGGTACTTCTATATGTCTGTGTTGCTATGTGTGTGTGTGTGTGTTTCTTTGGGTGAATACTAAAACACGAGACGGAGAGAATGTTTCATAGCATATAAAGGATGAAATTCTCTGTTTTCTCTGTGGTAACATCTCTCTTTTCTGCCTAGCACAAAACTTCCAAAACTCCTTTCATTTACAGCCAACTTGCTTTTGTCCCTTGCTCCAGGAAATAGAAGAATGAAAGCCTATTATCCAATACTTTCTTCACTTCTGAACAGTAGATTTGGATGAAAATACATGAGAAACACCTGCGAGCCTATTTAGATCAAAGGCAGACCACTGAAGTCTTAATTGAACGGAGACCAATTATTTTTAATGAGGATGTTGGTTCTACTTCAGCGCTAGGAATTCCCCTTTCTCTCTGGAGAGAGGGTAGGATAAGAAAACAAGGAGGGTTCCCAAGGCTCCAACCCATATCTAAACAACATGGAGGCTGCGTCTCAAATTGCACCCTATTTCCTTTCTAGTGCCCATAGGGCTCTGGTCAAAAGTAGTGCACTATATAGGGAATAGGGTGAAAAAGAGAAGAAAGATAATGAGGCAAACAGAGAGAGATATTAGATCTTTATTAGGCTTTGATGATTTTCTGATGATGACTCACTCTGGTATCAACTCAAATTGGGTGTCATAATTAATGAAATGTATTCAGAAAATCAATGGAGGACGGAAACTGGCTGTCGATCCAGTGTTTCCTCATGGTCACGCAGCAGAGAGGAGGTGCGAAGCAGGGCTGCAGTTCCGATACCTTGCACTGTTCCATGTTTACATGTCGGAGGGTGCAGAGTGTGGCTGAGTGCAGCCCTTGAACTCACTCACCTAGGGTGCCGAGGGAGTCTAAACAACTGTTTTCCACTTACAGAGGAAAGGTTTTCTGTGAGCTGTTTTCTTCCTATTAAAAAAGTTTATCAGGAGGCACGCTGAAAAGGACAACATAGATTCATATAAGGCAATAGAGATGTTGTATTTCTGTGAATCATAATATTAAAGGCACAGTTCACTTAACAATGTTTGTCAGTTACTTTCAGACAACTTTCTCAAGGGTGGTCAAATGTCGAGATGGGTCCCACGATATCATGCTATATGCCTCAATCCCAAATAAACTGGAGCCTTTAGATCAGCGGCTCCCAAACTAGGGGTCGCCACCCCATATGGGGTCGCCTGATATGAAAATGGGGTTGCGGGAGAATTTCCTAAATCGTGATGAAAATAACATATACACAACAACAACAAAATATTGTCTTATAATATCGTCTTTGTATCTCTAAATCATTGTAATGTGGTTAAATCTAAAAACTTAAAATGATCATCTTGGGAAGAGGCCGCACTTGACCGTTGCACTTAAACCATTCCCAGGGTGAATGGCTAGGCCTGCTACGCTATGAAACCACACACTATTGCAGAGACTTTAATATTACTGGACACAATTGATATGGTGAAAACAATGTATGGGGTGGCAGAGGCACAGAAACTCACATCAATACCTTTGTCTGACTAAACAAACAATGTATGCTATTGCGAGCAATCAAGAGGAAACTAACTGAATGACTCAAAAACTCCCCAGCTTATGCTCTCCAAATGGACGTTAGCTGTGAGGGCCAAGATGGCCGTGCATTGACTTTTGTTCGCTATACATGTTGGGGGATGCTATTCACGAGGACATATTGTTCTTTCTCACAATTCCCGAGTATGAAATGGCATAGGGGATGTTCAGTGTGCTGCGTGGCTATATTGACGAAAAACAGATTCCATGGAATCGATTGGTGGACTTTTGCACAAATGGGGCTTCATCTATCACGGGAAGGCGAGCAGGCCTCTGCACTCTAGTTATGAATGTCTCCCTCTGCCATATGGACGCATTGTATGATACACCCAGAGCAACTGGCGGCAAAAGCGCTGAGCACAAAACTCGGGAGATATGCTGCAGCAGGTAACTTCGATTGTAAACTACATCAAACAACATCTACAGGACGCACGCCTGTTCGCAAAACTATGTGGAGATATTGGATCAGAGCATGACAATGTTCTATTTCACATAGAGGCTTGGTGGTTATCGAGGGGGAGTGTTGGAAAGATGTGTTGCATTGAGAGAGGAACTGTTGTTATCCACAATGGATGTAAAAAATCTGACTTCGTTGACTTTCTGTGTAATGAAAAGAAAATTATAGAAAACACCATCAGTACTGAAACAGGGCCCAAGTGGTAAATATAAAGATCCAGTCCATTAAAAAAATTGGAGGCCCCTTACACTTCAGTGTTGTGATGCAAAAATTATAGAAAAATGCATAGTGCATAGAATTAAAAAGGTATTGTTGGGTATTATTTGTCCTAATCAGACAGGTTTTTTACATGGACGATACATTGGAGATAATATAAGACAAGTAATGGAAACAATGGAACACTATGAAAAATCTGGGAAACCAGGCCTGGTATTCATAGCTGACTTTGAAAAGTACGACTGGAATTGATATATAAATGCCTGGAATATTTCAATTTTGGAGAATCTCTTATACGATGGGTTAAAGTTATGTATAGTAACCCTAAGTGTAAGATAGTAAATAATGGCTACTTCTCAGAAAGTATTAAACTTTCAAGAGGAGTAAAACAAGTTGTCCACTATCGGCATATCTATTTATTATGGCCATTGAAATGTTAGCTATTAAAATCAGATCCAACAATAATATCAAGGGGCTAGAAATCCAGGGCTTAAAAACAAAGGTGACATTGTACGCTTATAATTCATTATTTTTAATCCACAATTTGGATCCCTCCACATCTATTTGTGGAAAAATCACCCTGATTAACTCTTTAGTCATATCCCAGTTTACCTATTTGAATATGGCCTTGTCTACAGCTAGTGACCTGTTTTTAAATTATATGAGCAAAAAATATTCCATTTTATTTGGAACGGCAAGCCAAACAACATTATATAGGCCTATTTATATAATTAATATGAATTCGGAGGGCAGAAATTATTAAATATTAAAGCATTAGACCTCTCACTAAAGGCTTCAGTCATACAAAAGTTATACTTAAATCTGAACTGGTTCTCTAGCAGATTAGTAAGAATGTCTCACCCCATGTTCAAGAATGGCCTTTTACCCTTTATTCAGATTGCAACATCTCACTTTCGGTTATTTGAAAATGAAATAATCTCCAAAATATCGCTATGACTAAAAATAACAAGATAACTCATGTAAAATATACTGTGTCCGTAAAATGTATATCGTTTAAGAACTTTTGTGAAACAGCACAGTTGATAAATATATAGGAAATATATATCAAAACGGGATGGTCTTCAGAGATAGATGGGAGGGGTTGAGGGTAGCTAAAGGCTGGGACTAAAAACAAACAAAAGATAACTATTGTAAAATATATGGTGTCTGTAAAATGTATATAGTATGTATAAGCTGGAAGTAGAAGCCTAAAGGTTGTTGTCCATTAGTTTACTCCAATTAAGGGAGGGTTAGGGGAAAATAAATAGGAAAATATATTTACAAAAATATATATATATATATACACTTCTGTTTAAAAGTTTGGGGTCACTTAGAAATGTCCTTGTTTTCTAAAGAAAAGCAAATTTTTTGTCCATTAAAATAACATCAAATTGATCAGAAATACAGTGTAGACATTGTTAATGTTGTAAATGGCTATTGTAGCTGGGAATGGCTGATTTTTTATGGAATATCTACATAGGTGTACAGAGGCCCATCAGCAACCATCAGTCCTGTGTTCCAATGGCACGTTGTGTTTGCTAATCCAAGTTTATCATTTTAAAAGGCTAATTGATCATTAGAAAACCCTTTTGCAATTATGTTAGCACAGATGAAAACTGTTGTGCCGATTAAAGAAGCAATAAAACTGGCCTTCTTGAGACTAGTTGAGTATCTGGAGCATCAGCCATTGTGGGTTCGATTACAGGCTCAAAATGGCCAGAAACAAATAACTTTCTTCTGAAACTCGTCAGTATATTCTTGTTCTGAGAAATGAAGGCTATTCCATGCGAGAAATTGCCAAGAAACTGAAGATCTCCTACAACGCTGTGTACTACTCCCTTCACAGAACAGCACAAACCAGAATAGAATGAGGAGTGGGAGGCCCCGGTGCACAACTGAGCAAGAGGACAAATACATTAGAGTGTCTAGTTTGAGAAACAGGCGCCTCACAGGTCCTCAACTGGCAGCTTCATTAAATAGTACCCGCAAAACACCAGTTTCAACGTCAACAGTGAAGAGAACACTCCGGGATGCTGAACTTCTAGGCAGAGTTGCAAAGAAAAAGCCATATCTCAGACTGGCCAATAAAAATAAAAGATTAAGATGGGCAGTCTGAGATATGGCTTTTCTTTCGAAAACAAGGACATTTCTAAGTGACCCCAAACTTTTGAACGGTAGTGTATTTTAGGACCAGTCAAAAGTTTGGACACACCTACTCATTCCAGGATTTTTGATTATTTGTACAATTTTCTACATAGTAGAATAATAGTGAAGACATCAAAACTATGAAATAACACATATGGAATCATGTAGTAACCAAAAAGTGTTAAACAAATCAAAATATATTTTATATTTGAGATTCTTCAAAGTAGCTACCCTTTGCCTTGATGACAGCTTTGCACACTCTTGGCATTCTCTCAACCAGCTTCATGAGGTAGTCAGCTGGAATGCATTTCAATTAACAGGTGTGCCTTGTTAAAAGTTAATTTGTGGAATTTCTTTCCTTCAGCCAATCAGTTGTGTTGTGACAAGGTAGGGGGGGTAAACAGAAGATAGCCCTATTTGGTAAAAGACAAGTCCATATTATGGCAAGAACAGCTCAAATAAGCAATGAGAAAAGACAGTCCATCATTACTTTAAGACATGAAGGTCAGTCAATCCGGAAAATTTCAAGAACTTTTAAAGTGCAGTCACAAAAACTATCAAGCACTATGATGAAACTGGCTCTCATGAGGACCGCCACAGGAAAGGAACACCCAGAGTTACCTCTGCTGCAGAGGAAAAGTTCATTAGAGTTACTGGCCTCAGAAATTGCAGCCCAAATAAATACTTAATAGAGTTCAAGTAACAGACACATCCCAACATCAACTGTTCAGAGGGAGACTGTGTGAATCAGGCCTTCATGGTCGAATTGCTGCAAAGAAACCACTACTAAAGGACACCAAGAAGAAGAAGAGACTTGATTGGGCCAAGAAACACGAGCAACGGACATTAGACCGGTGGAAATCTGTCCTTTGGTCTGAGGAGCCCAAATTTAAGATTTTTGGTTCCAACCGCCTTGTCTTTGTGAGATGCAGAGTAGGTGAACGGATGATCTCCGCATGTGTGGCTCCCACCGTGAAGCATGGAGGAGGAGGTGTGATGGTGTGGGGGTGCTTTGCTGGTGACACTGACAGTGATTTATTTAGAATTCAAGGCACACTTAACCAGCATGGCTACCACAGCATTCTGCAGCGATACGCCATCCCATCTGGTTTGGGCTTAGTGGGACTATCATTTGTTTTTCAACAGGACAATGACCTAAATCTAAAATAGAAAATATATTTTGATTTGTTTAATACATGATTCCATATGTGTATTTCATAGTTTTGATGTCTTCACTATTATTATACAATGTAGAAAATAGTAAAAAATAAAGAAAAACCCTGGAATGAGTAGGTGTGTCCAAACTTTGGACTGGTACTGTATTTACAAAAAATATATATGGGGGATTGGAAATGGTGAAGACAATTACATTGATGGAAGCTACAATCTATCTGCAATATTGAAGCTGATCTACCCCCTAAATTTGTTAAATAAAAATAAATAAAAACAGCATCAGTAAGTGTCCCACACGAGTGATGACTGCTCACCTCCAACGCTTGGAAGAGCACTTTGGGACCTACTTCCCAATCCGTTTGACTGTAATCTTGGCTCAGTTGACATGCCGGTAAGTGAAATCGAACAGCTGATCGAGCTGTCATGTGACCGAATGCTGCTGACAACTACGAAGGAGTTTTGGTTCCTGACTCAAAGGGAATAATATCCTGCCGTCTCCCTCTGAGCATTAATGCCTCGTTCAAAACAACTGGGAACTGGGAACTCAAAAATCTCCGACCTCCGAAGAAAAATCGTTTTGAAAGGTCATCCAACTCAGAATTCCAACTCAGGAACTCTGGCCTCTTTCTAGAGCTCCGAGTTCCCAGTTGTCTTAAAAGCACCACAAAACTCATGGTAGGCTACCCTTCGCCAGCTCATATCTGTGTGGAGCTGGATTCAGAGCTCTCGTCTGCATTAAAACCAAATATCGATCCAGGTTGGATGTGACAGCAAAGATGAGGTGCGCACTGTCGACCACGCCCCCTGACTTTGAGAAACTTCGACGCAACATGCATCAAGCCACACCCATCTCATTAGTGGTAGTGAGATAAGAGACATTATGTCAGACTAATTTGCAATTGACTATCATTGCCCCACATTAAAAGGATGTGATGGTGAGTTGAGAAGACAATCAGAAATACTGTTAGAATGTTTTTCAATTGACTGCCATTGCCCCAAATAAAAAATAAAAGATTGGCTGTTAATTACATAACTTTTTTCACATGGTTGTGGTCGTGAGAATGTTCAGATATCAAAATGGGGGTCGTGGAACCCCTGCTTTAGATATATAAATGATTTCCCATTCATTTGCGATTGACACATATAATACAGTAATAACAATAGCTGGATCTAAACAACAGATAGCATGGGACAGATGGCATGTTCACCTAATTTCCTTTATGTTACAAAACATGCATTGTATGGTGTAGACAGAAATTGCTGTGAAATATATTTTCAATAATGCCAAATATTGTATTTTTAGCTGTTTGAAGCTGGTGTACAAAACCAAAAGTAAAAAGACGCAAAAACAAAACTTAAGAAGGGGAAGCCAAAATAGCACACATAAAAAGGACCTACCGCTTATCAGACTTGCTTTTAATGAGAATGACAGGTCTATAACTCACATTTCTATGTGTATTTGGATGGGTCGAGCACAAAGCTACATACCGCACCTTTAAAGGTTCATAAACATTTGACAAACGTTAGATTTTCTAACAAACTATCACTTTAACACAGTAATAACTGATGAATTTGTTCCAGTACCCCATGTTTGAGTTGGACATTGTCTTTGCTCAATCAAAATACCTTGAAAAGCACAAATCTATTCAGCTCTATAGACTGTAACATCTTGGAGCAATACTGCTCCAGTCTAACATTGAAATTAGCATAGCTTGATAATGATTGAATCAGCAGCCATCAGGCTGAGGAGAAGACAGCCCTGAAAGTTTGTTTCCATGACAACAGTAGAATTAAGGGGCGCAGGAGCGCAATCCCAAAATGACACATTTGAATCGAGCCTAAATTATATGATAAATCACCTTCAATGATTTGATACTGGGCGCTCTCTCATACATAAAGGATACTACCTGAAATCTGGGGGAGGGGGTAGAAAAAGTTATACTCTACATGAAATCAAGTCTTTTTGGGGATGTTGTTATCAGGGGAAGAATACAAGGTTATCAACAAGAACACAGCGGTACAATAAATAGGTGAAAGCTTTTGATAACGTATTTTATTCTTAAACAATCACTAACTTCATTCTGATTTTAAATATCAATGCATTTTTTTCATCTCACAATTCATAATGCATATATGCGTGTGTTCCATTTACGGTGAAATCATTTGCAAACTTAAACATAAATATAATATCCCTTTACACAGTATTGAGCCCCTGCGCTGTCCCTCTGGCATTTTCATTTCATTTTGTCCCCCAAAAGTGCTCTCTTTGTTCACTCCCATATCCCCCATTTACTCTCACTCCTTATTCTCAACACATCCTTTCTGTCCCTCTTCTCTGCCAGAAGGTTATGTAAAGTACATCCATGTTTCATGCACTGCTTCGTTGCATTCTACCCCCCCAACCCCACTTGAGCCCCTTCCAAGTTGTATGAAGTTGATGCTGATCTAAGGTCAGTTTTGCGTCCCTATCCCCTAATGGTTAAGGTTAGAACTGAGGGAGAGTAAGCTGATCCTAGATATGTGCCTTTGAGCTACTTAAACTGGAGCAACTACTGCAGAACTGAGCCCCACTCTCTCCTGACCCCAGTGGAAGACTTGTGCTGGTCTTCTGCCATGACCTGCCACAGTTACTGGAGGATGTGTCTGACCTGACATCCCCTACCTCATGCCCTGGCCAGATCCCAAGACTTCCAGACCCCCCACTCTGCCACCAACACCCCTGACCCAACCCCCCCAAGACCACACCTTTGGCCAGGCTTTGTGCATTAGGTGCTGGGCAAGGGTGGCCCGCCTTGTTGTCAGACTCCGTTCATTAGACTGGAGTGGGACTTCCTGAGTTAGACGAACAATAGGATCAGTGGACACAGCGACTTCTCTATCTTGGTGATGGGGGAGATTCCTTCCTGCCTTGCCTACTGGTTTAACCAGCCTTTTTACTCTTTGTATATACAGCCGCTCTCCTACATTTGATTTATGAAATGGCGGGGGCTCATTTCCACAATGCAGCAATCGGCTAATTTCATGGCTCACAAAACCTACTGAGATGGAAGCCATTGGGATGCCAGCCTGGAAGTACAAAACAGTGAAATATTTACAGACTCTCAGGGCAAACGCACCTTCCGGCGTCCAAATGTTGTTTTTGTGGGTTTTGGATGGCTGGGCTCCTTCCCGTTGAATTGTGGTAGGTTATTATTGATTACAGTGTCGTAGGTGAAAGGGTAATGACAGAAGAGGAGTGCCTCACAGGGGCTTCGTCCAAAATATATATCCCTCATGGCCACAGATATAAAGAGACAAATTACATAGAATGAATACGCCATCAACCAATTATTGTGACATTTCTAGTCTGCTCAGTGTACTGACAACGAAGATGAAGACACAAGGAGAGGAAACTTCTTAAGAGTATTGGGACGAATACTTGGACAGCTTTCACAATCACCTTAGCCCCAAGCAGCCTGAGTCTGCTGAGCCCTTACACAAGCCACAACAACGTGCCTTCCCAAGGACATTTTTATGATTTATTTGTACCGACTAAAAGGATTCTCTGACGCACTTCAAACAAAGTCTTTGTCAAAGCTCATACAGAGGTGAAGTAGACCTGTTCCAAATAATCACGAAAGAATCCTTGATTGGTGGATGCTAGTCAAGTTTCCCTCTGTTTTTTGGAGAGAATATTACATTTTCCCCCTAGAATTGGCCAACCCAGACCTTATTAGAGAAAAATACCCTTATTAGTGCTGGCACACCAAACAAAAACAACCTGAAGCTCTATCAACCTTTTTTCCTCCTGGCTATACCCACTTTGCCAGAGTATTGATACTCTTACCAGGCTATCCTTTCTTTTCTCTTTTCCCTCTTGACCATTAAGTTCATAGGACTGGATCATTGAGAGTAATGGTGCGTTCGAATGGTCCTCGGAATCTATTATTTCCCAGTTGGTGAAGTTGTAAATACGACATGAATGCTTTCAAGTGGTTTTGAAGTCGGAATAACTCTTCAACCAATTACATTCTTGCTAGATGGCTAATCTAGCTAACGTTGCTTATGTTGACAATATGTCAAACTATATACTGTATGGATCCACCTAGCTACATTCATCAGATGGTTAAGGTTGTAAATGGCTTTCTTTTACCATCTAGTGGTCGAAAAGGTGAAAGGTCAGTGATGAAACGTCACACCTTGTAAACTCGAGTATCTTCATTCCGGACCGTGTTTCCCACTTGTAACTCAGCTTTTGATGGTCGTTCAGTTGTTATTTCTGGGTCGGGAACCCGTATTTCCAAATTACCAACAGCACTCGAACGCACCATAATATGTTAGAGGCCTACTATGAGGCTTGGTGCAGTAGCCGCCATTTTGCTTTTAGTTGTCTAGTCCTGTCATATCAAAGAGTATGAGGAGATAGGAAAGGAATCCAAATTACAGAGTATTGAGATCCACCCAACCTATTCCACACCGACAGTACATCACCTGAGCAAAAGCCATCCCACCCACCCATTCCTTCCGAGCCCACCAACGAGTTCTCATATATATTCATTCTTTACCCTCACACAAGTGTATGCAGTGTGAAAGTGCATTCACTGTCAAGCAATAAAAAACACCAACAATTTTTCAAATGTCTACAGTCTCAAACAAAAAACAGAATACCCATGATATTAAATTGGGATGAAGAGTTATCAACACATAAGTAATATTGTTATTATTGGACAACAGTAACACAATTAAGCATGTGAGGGTGCCCTAGCATTCATAAAATCAATGCATGGGAAATTGAACGTCTTTAAAGCTCATTTTTCACAGCTTAAATTGGAAACGATAGATATTTGTATTGTGAAGAGACCACCATTCCTTTGTCACAGCTTTTTTTTTCTTTTTTGCATAAAACGTAGGTCAACTCCTGATTGAAAATGTTTGTTGTTGTTTTTTTGTTTTCCTCTGGGTTTATCTTGATATTCGTCTAAAAGATTTTCACAGGCAAGAGTTCAGTTTTTTGTCATCTTGGGTGTAGCTCCTCCCCCTCGTGGTGGTCCATCCCTTCAGAGGGCATGGTGGTGAGGGGGGTCTGTAGCCCCTCCCCCTCTATTTAAGAGAGGGGGGGGGGCAGGCCCCCCTAGTGGCCCCCCACCCTTGGGGCCCTGCTGCTAGGAGTTCTGGTTGACAGCTTTCCCTCCGTTCATGGTGGGAGTCCCTGAGCTCTTCCTGGAGCGCTGTTTCTCCTCGATCTCATGCAGTGACGGCTCCCTGTACATACACACTGCAGACAGTGTATGTAGTAGAGGATGAAGCAGGAAGCAGGGGGGGATAGAGGAGAACATGGAGGACAAATAATGAGGAGATGAATGGGCAAACAGAGAGACAAAGTCAGATCGAGCTCAGGGACTCCCACAGAGTGTAGGAAGTTGCTCTTGGAACCTGTTTTGGAATAAAATATTAAGTATCTGTCCTTAAAAATGTAACTTCCTGTGTTGGATCGTTACTCTTTCACCATTGGTATGTTTTAGGTCATTTTGAGACCTCAGGTACTGCTGGAATGTCTAATGGCATGTCCAGCTTTTTGGGAGGAATTACTCAGGTCCTTTATAAACAGGTTGTTTACAAAGTATAGATAGTACTTGCTTTAGATCAGGTAGCCTATTGCAAAAGTCTAATATAGATAAGTATCTATATTTAACACCTTTTACATGTCCTTATAAACCAGCAATACATCATTTAAAAAGGTGTTTATAAATGCATGAATAACTAGCTTTCTGACATTTAAAAATATAAGAATAATGATTAATAAAATGGTGGGCAGACTATTTCTAAATAACTTATAAATGATTTATTACTGGATATAATTATAAAGCGTTACCCACTTTTGTGAGTATTTCATTTGTGCCATTGTGCAAAGTAAATCAAATACAGCTAAAGTATTTGACAACAACATAGGTCCAACATTATTCCCCATGTTTATAAAACTTTTTGTACTTAATATTAGCATGAGGAAAACTGTAGCGGCAGTGTGAGGAAATGCAATTTTTTAAATGAGTACACACTCTAATAATGTTGTGTATATCACATAAAAGCGTTTCATTTATAAATCATGAAATGTCATGCAAATCCAAGTAAATCACTTATTTCCAACGTCAAGTTTAAGATTTATAAATCACCATGTTGTTGTGGATTTCATCGTACGCACAATGTACGATCAAGTCTGTGCATGAAAATGTTTTTTAAACGAGGCCCCTGATTTCACCATATAGGGCTTCAACCAACTTACTCCAGGCGATCAAAACCTGCAAAAGACAATACACAGATGAGATGGCAGACACATTCAGATACCTTACCTTCAATGGGCCTGGGGACAAAGTGTGAGGAGGGCTTGGTTTTCTTGACCCTGTTCCCCTTCATGACCTGACCTTCCTTGGTGAGGCCTAGGAACCAGGCCCGACCGGACTCCTGCTGCCGGTACACAGTGGACGAGTAGATCACGTAGTAATTCTCAAACACCGACTCCTTAAACTTGCACTCCGGCGTGAACATTTCCTGTTTTGGTGCCAAACAACAAAGGGAGTTTGTTGTTAGAGTAATGTTCATGAAGTCGGATCAAAGTTCAGGAAGTCGGATCATGTTCAGTAGGGAACATCGTCGCAAAACGTTTTGCAACCGAAAATGGAAATCTGTGTTCTTATTAGACAAAGTCAGATTTCACTCTCACGTTTCAAACTGTTTTCTCCCCACTGAACATGACAAGGCAAGTGAGGGTTATTGTGGTAACGAGATGGTTTGAGTTACGAGACGGTGGTGATGGTGATCCACACGCCGTACGACAGACAAACGGACACAGGTCAACAGATGAAGGAGAGATGGGCGGAATAGACGAGCCTATGAGAAATCGCTTTGGATTATATTGTTTTGAGGATGATATTGGGTAGAAGGCACTGCCGTCACTCAAATCCAACAAAACTCCAGTGCCAAATGGAGATGGAACTAGCTACTGTATGTGTAATGACAAGGTGTGGTTGGGTTATCTTGGATTGGCGTATCAGACTGTGTATGGTCCAGGTGAATGAGTTTGTTTGGAACTGCTGGGCTAAGTGATTCAGCAGTGTGTGTGTGTGTTTGGTGATATTTCATTCATCTCTGTCTCCTTCAGGGTTATGTGCCCTTTTAAGGATGTCCCTTTGACTGACAGCCCAATTCTGCTCACCGCTGGAGATGTTCCACAGGCGAACTTTGTTTGTTTGTGTGTGTGTGTGTGTGTGACAGAGAGAGAGAGAGAGAGAGAGATAGAGATAGAGAGAGAGAGAGAGAGAGAGAGAATGTGTGTGTGTGTGTGTGTGTTAGAGTCCGAGAGAGATGCATGTTTGTGCATTCAAGCCTGAATATTCATATTTAATATGTGAATAGGTGAGACTGTATCGCACTATCTCACACTGTTTGTGTGAGTGCTCGTTTATAACACCTATACGGTTTTCGACACGCGGCGGCAGTGTGAAGGACTCTGGGTACGTGTGGGGCATGTAAGCCGGTCAGCAGGGGTGTGACCGTGGATAGGCCGCAGTGAGGAGTTAGAGAGGCCGGTTTTATCTGGACCTGATGACATGCTGTCAGAAAGCAGACGCCTCTCTATATGGGAGGTTGCGGGGTCACATCCCTCCTGTCCCACGGTGGGCGACTCAGCCAGGGTTCCTCCACCTCCATCTTTCCCATCTCTGCCAAGGTCCCCTCACACCTTGCTCCCACACCCCCGAACCACCCCTCCCTTTGTCAGCCACACTGACATATTCTGAAATCCCCTCCAAACTTGGCGACAAGGACATCACTCTATTAATGTCTGTTATGCCGGTAGCATAGCAGGGAAGGTTATACGTGCATAGGAGGCTTCGATGGGGGAATGATAGGAGGTGTGTATGGTATTTATTATCTTGTGTGGTTGAATGGATAGTGAATAGGATGGTGATAGAGGTGTGAGATTGTAAGGACATGAGCGTAAACGCACACAGGTCTTTGTGCCGTGCTAACAGTTGGCTCCTCTGCCAGGAATGCATAATGAAGAGAAGCTGTTACTGGCTCACCGAGGAGGGTAAAAAAACACCCAACCATTTTTCAGAGTAACAAGCTGTGCTTAAAGAGAGTCAACTGATTAAAAGGACGCTCAATTATATTCAGCCCCGATTCTGAAGGAGAAGCAATTAACTCGTTATTGAAACTGAGGGGGCTCTCACGCGCCGGCATTACGGGGCACTGGGGCAGGACAAACAAGCTGGGTGGGCTAGCCCGGAGCCCAGTGGAGAAACAGTGGAGAGCAAACAACTGGTAGATGCAGGAGGAGCAGATGTACACTCTTAGAATTAGTGTTGACTTGATGAACCCTAGAGTTCCTCAAGGAACCATTCCAGAAGGAACCCTGGACTGGAGGCGTGGCTTAGTAGGGGCGTGGCTTTCAGCTAGATATTTTTAGGTCACCGGTGGGAGTCATTCCTGTTCATCTGTTCTGTTGTATTGTCATCACATGTTAAGGTTGAACACTGACAGTTTTGTTGCTTCAATGAGCAAATCCCAAAATGTGAATAGTTACCACTTTATTACCATATGTAATCAGCAATGTTAATATTATATTAGTAGGGCGGCAGGTAGCTTAGTTAAGAGCGTTGTGCCAGTAACCGAAAGGTCTAGGTGAAAAATCTGTCGATGTGCCCTTGAGCAAGGCACTTAACCCTAATTGCTCCTGTAAGTCGCTCTGGATAAGAGCGTCTGCTAAATGACTAAAATAAATAAATAATAAAATATATTCAAATATGTAATATGTGTAAATATTCTAGGTAAATTGAAATTTGCAGTGTACAAACTTAACCTGATGAACAGGAATTACATTTACTCTAACTGGTGGCCAAAAAGAACTATCTGTAAGCCACGCCTCCAATAAGCCATGCCTCAAATCTTCTGATAGGCTGCCACCACTACAATATATTCTTTAAAAGGTTCAAAATTGAAACCCTTCCATCAAAAAAAGGTTCCGGTTTGAACCTTTACACGGGGGTTCCTCAAGGAACCTTTTTGAACTGGAAAGGTTACTCCAGTGTCGCAATTTTTAGAACCCCAAATGGTTCTTCCAGGCTCCTTTAATTCTAAGAGTGCAGAGCACATAGACAGGACGGACAGACGAGAGATAGAAATAAAGCAGATAGAATGGACACAGAGTATACAAACAAGACCGAATGGTCTGTACATGTGGAGCTTCAACGTATATGTAAACAATAGTCCGACTGATGCGTAGATATACGCAGAGCATGTGGTGCGAACATGGTAGACCAAGCACACAGTAGGGGAAGAGAATGTAGAGTAGTTTGTGGACAGACAGAGTGATTTCAGTTCAGTTAAACAGACAGAGTCAATCCAGTTCAGTGTAAACAGATTAAAGGCCGGTATTCAATCCAACAGCGTGTTTTCGGCAATGTGCCTTTTAATGGCAATGTTCCCGCGTTGGCGAAGATCGCATTCACAGGAAACGCTGCATAGGTCGGCTCAATCAGAAACAACGCGCGAACAGATTGAATCCCGGCCTAAGAGTGAATCCAGTTCAGTGTAAACAGACAGAGAGTGAATCCAGTTCACTCACCAATATAGCATTTTGTGTTACCTGACTAGCCCATACCTTTCCTCAGGCTTTGGAACTCCCCTTCTCATGTTGAAACCATACAGCAATTGAAACCACATCAGAATTTAAAGGCCCTTCAATTGAATCTGGATCTGAATCTAGATATGGTATGGGGGTTGTTCTATGTGTCTGACTCCCCTCTACTCGGTATCATTACTATTCCTAGTCCGGGCCTATACCACTCTAGTCTAGACAGCTACCTCAGTGACATTGGGAGTTCGGGAACGACAAAGAACCCAGAAAGAGGACATATATTACACAGTTAATGACCAAACACACACACCCACAAACGGACAGAAACACACATGAAAATGGACACACAGACAACGCACACTTGCACACACACACGAAAACAGACAAGCGCACACACAGACAGAACCCACACATGCATAAGGACACGTCCGTACATACAGAGACACACGCACGCACACACGCACACACTCACAAAAACACTCACAATTTACAGCAAGAACAAATATTTTTTATGGGGCTCCCTCTGAGAGAGAATTAAATGAACAATTATGTTCCAGTGTTCTCTCTCTAACAGAAGGCCACCCGGCTACATCTCATTAGTAGCCGCAACACAGTCTTAACGCTTTATCAGAATGCAGTGCCTGCACCTTCACAGTAATCCTCTCCATTCCACACACTCACATCAGTCTTTGGTTGGAAAACAGAGACACTGCACAGCACTCTCTCACAAAAAAATTATCTGTTCTCATTTGCGGTGTGGCGGCCCCGTCCCTAAAAAGAAAAACTGGAGTCCCGCCTTCCCCTACTCTCCACAGCTTCCACTCTATGGTTTTACTGCGGCACAATTTTTTGTCGCCGGCGGCACAGGCATAAATAAGAAGCAATGAAGTCAGTGGGCGATTGAGAGAAACAATGGGAACAATTTAGACACCATTTAAAAGGTCAGGTACAAAGGACAGAGGGCAGATGCAGGCCGGGATTATCAGCAGTGTGTAAATGTATGTGTGAGTGTGCACGCTCGTGCGATAGGTTGCACATAAACTGTAAGTGTGTACGCGCCCCTGTCCCTTAGTTAAAGATAGATGCGTTTAAAATACAGCGAGAGAGTGGTTACCGCTGTGCTGCAAAGTAGGTCACAGTGAGTGTTATAAATAATGGAGATCTCCTCACTGGAGCTGAACCCCCACGCACCCCAGCTCTCAACACCAGCTCTCAACACTCAACACCAGCATCACCCTCCAAACAAACACTCAAGTGAAGTCAAGGCTTGAAACCAAACCAACATCAGCATTGTTGATCATCGTTCTGGATTCCGTCCATACACTGTAGGACACCAACACTAGCTACAGTACTCAGCATCTGTACTACGTAATCTCACATCCATACTCTCAATACTTCCAACATATGCAGTACTCAAAATTACACACAAAAAGTTAACATCCTAATTTTGTTGATTTCTGTTGAAAAAGTTGAAATATAGTGGCCGTTTTATAGTGCTGAGCGATTAACCGGTTTTTAACCTCTTAAGGATCAGACCGTTCTTTTCAATTTCCGCCTAAAATGACATACTCAAATCTAACTGCCTGTAGCTCAGGACCTGAAGCAAGGATATGCATATTCTTGATACTATTTGAAAGGAAACACTTTGAAGTTTGTAGAGATGTGAAATTAATGTAGGAGAACATAACACAATATATCTGGTAAAAGATAAAACAAACAAAAAAACATACATTTTCTATTTTTATTGCATGATCTTTGACATGAAAAAGAAAAGCCATACATTCAGATAGGAAGCTGGAGGTAATTTAGATGTTGTCTACAAGAGGGCAACAGTGTATGTGCAATAACATAACATTTAGTATGAAGTCACACAGGTGTCCCTCACGAGTTTGTCCAAATGTACCCAAGTGGCCTCCAAGTGGCTGAGTTGGTAAACTGATACATTTCCAAGTACATAACTATAGAGAACATACAAAAATGCTATGGTAATACAATAAAATAAAAGTTAACACACTCCCAGGAATGTCATCCATGATGGATCATTAGCTTCCCTACATAAAAGGTACTAACAAGAGACGTGACGAGAACGCTGATCCAATGCCTCCCAACACAGAAGTTAACTATTTAAGATAAGGGCCAAGTTAGCAGCCAACACTGATCTAATGTCATAACTGAACACACCACAAACAAAGTAAAAAAAAAAATGAATAAATAAAATAATATTTACACACTATTTACAATTACAGTATTTAGAACACCCACAGTCCTCTACACAATATTGTGCTGCTGATGCCAAGTCCCATAGCAGTCTCTTTCTGATGTAAAGCAGAGGGTAACAGAAAAAGTAGTGCAGGTGATAGGAGATTTCTTGTGAAGACACCTGGGTGACTTCATACTAAATGCTCTCTCTTTCATACACCTTATAGAACAGCAGGGACTGTGAAGCAACACAAACATAGGCACATACACACGCATAAAAACACACACACAATAACATACATAGATATGTGGTAGTGGTGGAGTAGGGGCCTGAGGGCACACAGTGTGTTGTGAAATCTGTGAATGTATTGTAATGTTTTTAAAATTGTATAAACTGCCTTAATTTTGCTGGACCCCAGGATCCATAATAAATACAAATACAAATACAACAACGCCTCCCTGCTGTGCTCTTTTGGCCCTGAGGCACATTCATGTCAGCAGTTATGTATTTTGGCAGGTGAACACCACTGGTGGCAGGAGTAGAGGGGTGAAGATGAAGGGGGCTGTACTTTCCAGTCATGTCCAGCTGAGGTCCTGGCTGCCTTTTCGGTCTAAATGTTGGTGGAAGTGACTCCACATCATCTTCTGGGCTGGCCTCTTCACACCTCTAGATGGCCAGCGGGGCTAGGTGTGGAGCCAGAGACAGCAGCAGGGGTCGGACTGAATAAATAAAAAAATTCAGTAAGAACCCTTGCATCAATACATCAAATAAACAACACATTTCTATAAACATATACAGTGGGGGGGAAAAGTATTTAGTCAGCCACCAATTGTGCAAGTTCTCCCACTTAAAAAGATGAGAGAGGCCTGTAATCTTCATCACACAAAATGAGAAAAAATAATCCAGTAAATCACATTGTAGGATTTTTTATGAATTTATTTGCAAATTATGGTGGAAAATAAGTATTTGGTCAATAACAAAAGTTTCTCAATACTTTGTTATATACCCTTTGTTGGCAATGACACAGGTCAAACGTTTTCTGTAAGTCTTCACAAGGTTTTCACAAACTGTTGCTGGTATTTTGGCCCATTCCTCCATGCAGATCTCCTCTAGAGCAATGATGTTTTGGGGCTGTCGCTGGGCAACATGGACTTTCAACTCCCTTCAAAGATTTTCTATGGGGTTGAGATCTGGAGACTGGCTAGGCCACTCCAGGACCTTGAAATGCTTCTTACGAAGCCACTCCTTCGTTGCCCGGGCGGTGTGTTGGGGATCATTGTCATGCTGAAAGACCCAGCCACGTTTCATCTTCAATGCCCTTGCTGATGGAAGGAGGTTTTCACTCAGAATCTCACGATACATGGCCCCATTCATTCTTTCCTTTACACGGATCAGTCGTCCTGGTCCCTTTGCAGAAAAACAGCCCCAAAGCATGATGTTTCCACCCCCATGCTTCACAGTATGTATGGTGTTCTTTGGATGCAACTCAGCATTCTTTGTCCTCCAAACACGACGAGTTGACTTTTTACCAAAAAGTTCTATTTTGGTTTCATCTGACCATATGACATTCTCCCAATCCTCTTCTGGATCATCCAAATGCACTCTTGCAAACTTCAGACGGGCCTGGACATGTACTGGTTTAAGCAGGGGGACACGTCTTGCACTGCAGGATTTGAGTCCCTGGCGGCGTAGTGTGTTACTGATGGTAGGCTTTGTTACTTTGGTCCCAGCTCTCTGTAGGTCATTCACTAGGTCCCCCCGTGTGGTTCTGGGATTTTTGCTCACCGTTCTTGTGATCATTTTGACCCCACGGGGTGAGATCTTGCGTGGAGCCCCAGATCGAGGGAGATTATCAGTGGTCTTGTATGTCTTCCATTTCCTAATAATTGCTCCCACAGTTGATTTCTTCAAACCAAGCTGCTTACCTATTGCAGATTCAGTCTTCCCAGCCTGGTGCAGGTCTACAATTTTGTTTCTGGTGTCCTTTGACAGCTCTTTGGTCTTGGCCATAGTGGAGTTTGGAGTGTGACTGTTTGAGGTTGTGGACAGGTGTCTTTTATACTGATAACAAGTTCAAACAGGTGCCATTAATACAGGTAACGAGTGGAGGACAGAGGAGCCTCTTAAAGAAGAAGTTACAGGTCTGTGAGAGCCAGAAATCTTGCTTGTTTGTAGGTGACCAAATACTTATTTTCCACCATAATTTGCAAATAAATTCATAAAAAATCCTACAATGTGATTTTCTGGAATTTTTTTTCTCAATTTGTCTGTCATAGTTGACGTGTACCAATGATGAAAATTACAGGCCTCTCTCATCTTTTTAAGTGGGAGAACTTGCACAATTGGTGGCTGACTAAATACTTTTTTTCCCCACTGTATATTATATAGAGTAGGGGGAACACAATCACTGTGGTGAAGTGTGTGTACCAATGGTAAATAAGGCTGGTGAGGGGAGGACGGCTCGGGGGGCCAGTATGAAAAATGTATCCACTCACTAATTGTCTGCTAAATGACTAAAATGTCAATTGGATCACTGAAAAATACAACTTTATGGTCCCGTGTGGCTCAGTTGGTAGAGCATGGCGCTTGCAACGCAGGGGTTGTGGGTTTGATTCCCACGGGGGACCAGTACAAAAAAAGTATGAAAATTTATGAACTCACTACTGTAAGTCGCTCTGGATAAGAGCGTCTGCTAAATGACAAAAATGTAAATGTAGTGGTGGCCGGGGTGGGGTGAGTGGAATGGTATCAAGCACATGGTTTCGGCTGTTTGGTGCTGTTCCATGCACTCCATTCTGGCCATTCCGGCCATTGTTAAGGGCCATCCTCCCGTCACCAGCCACCACTGGCTTATATATACACTGCTCAAAAAAATAAAGGGAACACTAAAATAACACATCCTAGATCTGAATGAATGAAATAATCTTATTAAATACTTTTTTCTTTACATAGTTGAATGTGCTGACAACAAAATCACACAAAAATTATCTATGGAAATCAAATTTATCAACCCATGGAGGTCTGGATTTGGAGTCACCCTCAAAATTAAAGTGGAAAACCACACTACAGGCTGATCCAACTTTGATGTAATGTCCTTAAAACAAGTCAAAATGAGGCTCAGTAGTGTGTGTGGCCTCCACGTGCCTGTATGACCTCCCTACAACGCCTGGGCATGCTCCTGATGAGGTGGCGGATGGTCTCCTGAGGGATCTCCTCCCAGACCTGGACTAAAGCATCCGCCAACTCCTGGACAGTCTGTGGTGCAACGTGGCGTTGGTGGATGGAGCGAGACATGATGTCCCAGATGTGCTCAATTGGATTCAGGTCTGGGGAACGGGCGGCAATGCCTTCCTCTTGCAGGAACTGCTGACACACTCCAGCCACATGAGGTCTAGCATTGTCTTGCATTAGGAGGAACCCAGGGCCAACCGCACCAGCATATGGTCTCACAAGGGGTCTGAGGATCTCATCTCGGTACCTAATGGCAGTCAGGCTACCTCTGGCGAGCACATGGAGGGCTGTGCGGCCCCCCAAAGAAATGCCACCCCACACCATGACTGACCCACCGCCAAACCGGTCATGCTGGAGGATGTTGCAGGCAGCAGAACATTCTCCACGGCGTCTCCAGACTCTGTCACGTGTGTCACATGTGCTCAGTGTGAACCTGCTTTCATCTGTGAAGAGCACAGGGCACCAGTGGCGAATTTGCCAATCTTGGTGTTCTCTGGCAAATGCCAAACGTCCTGCACGGTGTTGGGCTGTAAGCACAACCCCCACCTGTGGACGTCGGGCCCTCATACCACCCTCATGGAGTCTGTTTCTGACCGTTTGAGCAGACACATGCACATTTGTGGCCTGCTGGAGGTCATTTTGCAGGGCTCTGGCAGTGCTCCTCCTGCTCCTCCTTGCACAAAGGCGGAGGTAGCAGTCCTGCTGCTGGGTTGTTGCCCTCCTACGGCCTCCTCCACGTCTCCTGATGTACTGGCCTGTCTCCTGGTAGCGCCTCCATGCTCTGGACACTACGCTGACAGACACAGCAAACCTTCTTGCCACAGCTCGCATTGATGTGCCATCCTGGATGAGCTGCACTACCTGAGCCACTTGTGTGGGTTGTAGACTCCGTCTCATGCTACCACTAGAGTGAAAGCACCGCCAGCATTCAAAAGTGACCAAAACATCAGCCAGGAAGCATTGGAACTGAGAAGTGGTCTGTGGTCACCACCTGCAAAACCAGTCCGTTATTGTGGGTGTCTTGCTAATTACCTATAATTTCCACTTGTTGTCTATTCCATTTGCACAACAGCATGTGAAATTTATTGTCAATCAGTGTTGCTTCCTAAGTGGACAGTTTGATTTCACAGAAGTGTGATTGACTTGGAGTTACATTGTGTTGTTTAAGTGTTCCCTTAATTTTTTTGAGCAGTGTATATATAGCCAATGTGTATTTTATGTTGACTTTGACATGCTGTGGCTGTGGTTTTCGAGTGCCTTGTTTGCTATTCATACACATATTTCATTAGTGACTATATATATAGCAATCAAAGAAAACATCTCAAAAATATCTCAAATGAATAATATGCAACCATTCAAGCAACTGCATTAGCATGAGTAGAAAGAACGTATTTCACTTACCAGTCTAAAGCGGCGTCCTCTCCTTCCAAAAACATATCTTCAGCTGTTGAGTCTAAACTATATTCACTAAGTCCTCATCTACTGGTTCTGTGACACTTTCCCGTCGATTTCTGCTACAAACTCGTCCAAATCTGTATACCTGGACTTTGATTTAGCTTTTCCAGTATTAGTAGCTATATTGTACTTTCAAAATGTCTACTAAATCGAGCTGTGCGTAACATCATGCACCACTTCCTTGTTCAGATTTCCAATGGACACTAAACCGCGTTGAGCGTGCTGAATACACAGGCTTTTCCTCAGACAAAGGACAATCTCATACTTCTGTAAAGCCCAGCTCATTGGCTATCTATCTAGCTATGTTTCAAAACGATAGGTGGTAATTTCACCAAGATATAGTCAATCTAGTGAACACCGCCTGTCTCATTGGCGCGTAATGATGTTGTGTCATTGTGGCTAAAATTGTTTCTGTATCGGATATACCTAATGCAGAATGAAGGCAAGGCTGGTTACCTTCTGGAGTGTCTGACGAATAAATAGGAACCTAACTTGACTGGCTGAAACAAGGTTTAGCTTTTGATTTCTTTCTTTGCAAGTTGAATGAGTGGGAATACAACATGGATCATGCATACAACATGGATCGTGTTAGAATATAAAAATGGATTTTATCAAACAAAACTATGCTATATTTTATCTCTGGGACCCTCTGGATGACAAATCAGAGCAAGATTACTGAATGTAAGTACATTATTTACCTTCAGATGTATCAATGTATCAAACCAGTTGCCTTGATAAAAGTGTTTTGTTGTTGTGCATCTTCAAACAATAGCATGGTATTTTTTCGCTATAATAGCTACTGTAAATTGGACACTGCAGTTAGATTAACAATCATTTAAGCTTTCTGCCCATATGTGAAAATGTGCTTTTGTTTACAACGCAGTTGTAGTCACATTATCCTTATTGAGCAACAACTGTCCCGATTTCGGGACACCCTTCCAGTAGAGGTTAAACAACTAATTGACCGACTTCAGTTCAATTATTTGAATTCCATTTCGTCCTGTTTTTTTTCTATGAGCTCAATGTGTAGTTTCTGTAGAGATAAATCAGATCAAGCCTGAACTGTGCGATGTAGTAGGGAGTTGTAGTTTCCAACAAGCCAATATTCTACATAGTTTAACTACAATGACCATAATCCATTGCGCGCCCGCCTACTTGTCCGGTCTGTATGGAGCACTGAGCTACAGTGCCATGAAAAAATATTTGCTCCCTTTCTGATTTTCTCTATTTTTGTATATTTTTGATACTGAATGTTATCAGATCTTCAACCAAAACCTAATATATCACCATGGTTGACCATTAGATTGAGGTTCTTACTGTGGAATGCAGTGTTTGGTTTTCACCAGGCATAATGGAATCAAACCAAAAATTCTGCCACCTTTTATTTTTGTTGAACAGCTGACATGATGTAATTTATATTCTTAGGTGGTACCGTTTTTCTTGAGCATTGCAGCAAGTACCGCTATTTCCCAAACCTTTCCCTAAATACACACTCCCCACTGAGAAAATTGCTATATTTTTTACATCCCACTCACCTGGTAGTGAGTTTGGCACATACACAATAACATACACTGAGTGTACAAAACATTAAGAACACGTTCCTAATATTGAGTTACACCACCCCGTTGCCCTCAGAACAGCCTCAATTCGTCGGGGCATGGACTCTATAAGGTGTCGAAAGCGTTACACAGGGATGCTGGCCCATGTTGACTCCAATGCTTCCCACAGTTGTGTCAAGTTGGCTGGATGTCCTTTGGGTAGTGGACCATTCTTGATACACACGGGAGACAGTTGAACTTGAAAAACCCAGCAGCGTTGCAGTTCTTGACACAAGCCGGTGCGCCTGGCTCCTACTACCATGTCCCGTTCAAAGGCACTTAAATCTTTTGTCTTGCCCATTCACCCTCAGAATGGCACACATACACAATCCATGTCTCAATTGTCTCAAGGGGGTTAACTTAATTGCCTTCCATGGGGTGTTACCAATTACCAACTTAAGCTTGTATGAAACCACAGATTTGTCACTCTGAGGTCCACTTTCTTTTTAGCCAAGTCCCGAAAATATAATATGTAAGCCCACAAAAATTACGTTGTTACATTTAACAATACATTTTGGGACCAGAAATGAGCTCCAGGACTATAACCAACCTTAAGTCTATAATTTCTCAACTGAAAACCCTTAACTTTCCAAGATACCCTCTTCAACACAGACCTTAACACCCTCAAGCAACATCACACCGATCACTCAACACCCTTTCCCACAACTTCTTTAACTCACACTCACACCCAGCCCTTCTCCAAGTTGACAGACCAAAGAAACACTGCAACTTCTTCCCACTAGTCCCTATGGTTCGGAGCACGGAGGGGGGGAGAGGAGTGTTAGAGAGGTAGGGGGATACCCCTCTGTAATTACTTCCCAAGGGGACCACAACACTGCAGCTCTGGTCTGATACATTAGAAAAGAAAAGCATTAGAAAAGCCACTCAGACAGCAACACTTGAAGAGACCATGACATAAAAAAAGAGTGAAAGAAGTTAGAATGTTTTACCATTCTCTCTCCTTATACTCCTTCCATTACTGTGAAAAACGTCTCCCCATCCACTACAAGTGAAGAATCTCATTCGTGGTAGCATGAGCAGCATGCCTAGGACTATGCTGGTCAATACATTTCGTCAGCCGGTGATTGTCAAGCAAATAACTGTCCGTCTCAGGGTAATTGACCGTTAATTAACAAACACATTTAGCATCTCCTGGCGTCCACAGATAGCCTACAAGCCATTTTAGTATAATAAATTCATGTAATATAGCTTACACCTTCACAATAAATCCATTATTTATTTTAGACAGCTCTAAAGAAGCATGATAGGAAGGAAATGTAGTCTATTTCAGAAGAACAGAATAGCATACTCTGAGTTGTCCTTATGTTAGGTCCTGATCTGGCTATGCCATATGGCTGTGGGCTACACTAGTTCATTTAGCAGACAAGATTTGCTTAGAATTCCGTGGCATTATTTTATATTATTTCATAGTATGAAGAATACAATTGAACAAAGCTGAATAAAATATAAATATTTTCTCCAAACGATTTGAAGGAGTGCGAACATGCGGCTATTCTATGTTGAGTGGTTAACAAAGAAATAGGTACTCCTATATGCTTAACTTAGAGTTATTAATGTAACTTTAGTTGTTCTACAAACGTTGGGCTATATGTTTTGATTTGTAATACATTGTAGGGCTGCATGATGAGATTCTAATGATAATTTGAAAAAAGTTGCTTGAAAGGCATGAGTTCGGCTTTGGGTTTTGCGCAGGCTGTACACACTCCAATAGCCTCTCATTCCCAATTTGACAAGCACTTGATAATGCTTCGAATTTCGCGGCGGCATCCCCTTTGTGGCCGTAATGCACACTAAAAAAATCCATGCCTTTTGCGGCCCGGAGTGCTGCGTTGTGCCCTTCTCTCTGAGTGTGCTTCGCAATCGGAAGACCTCTCACTCACATGGCTCTCTGTCACGTTCACAGGCTACAAATTAAAACAGACACATCTGGGACGCAACTGCGCACGTCCTTATCCAATTCCGAGGTGCATATTGAAGATATTGGAAGAACTTGTCCACATTTACTTTTCGTCAGCCAACAAGATGAGTAGGCCTAACGAACAGCAAAACCACTAGCCTATGTCAATCTACTATCCCCCATAGTACAAAAGTCAACCTATTCTATTCTGTGCGAGAAATACATATTCCAAACATAGTCTGGGACAGTTGTGGGATGCGATAGATCCCAAATTAATACAACCACTAGCATCAAAAAAACGTATTTATGCAATGTGACTGACGCAACAGATCAGAACGTTTCGCTTAAAATGTTGAAACTACACTGCTCAAAAAAATAAAGGGAACGCTAAAATAACACATCCTAGATCTGAATGAATGAAATAATCTTATTAAATACTTTTTTCTTTACTTAGTTGAATGTGCTGACAACAAAATCACACAAAAATCAATGGAAATCAAATTTATCAACCCATGGAGGTCTGGATTTGGAGTCACCCTCAAAATTAAAGTGGAAAACCACACTACAGGCTGATCCAACTTTGATGTAATGTCCTTAAAACAAGTCAAAATGAGGCTCTGTAGTGTGTGTGGCCTCCACGTGCCTGTATGACCTCCCTACAACGCCTGGGCATGCTCCTGATGAGGTGGCGGATGGTCTCCTGAGGGATCTCCTCCCAGACCTGGACTAAAGCATCCGCCAACTCCTGGACAGTCTGTGGTGCAATGTGGCGTTGGTGGATGGAGCGAGACATGATGTCCCAGATGTGCTCAATTGGATTCAGGTCTGGGGAACGGGCGGGCCAGTCCATAGCATCAATGCCTTCCTCTTGCAGGAACTGCTGACACACTCCAGCCAAATGAGGTCTAGCATTGTCTTGCATTAGGAGGAACCCAGGGCCAACCGCACCAGCATATGGTCTCACAAGGGGTCTGAGGATCTCATCTCGGTACCTAATGGCAGTCAGGCTACCTCTGGCGAGCACATGGAGGGCTGTGCGGCCCCCCAAAGTAATGCCACCCCACACCATGACTGACCCACCGCTAAACCGGTCATGCTGGAGGATGTTGCAGGCAGCAGAACGTTCTCCACGGCATCTCCAGACTCTGTCACGTCTGTCACGTGCTCAGTGTGAACCTGCTTTCATCTGTGAAGAGCACAGGGCGCCAGTGGCGAATTAGCCAATCTTGGTGTTCTCTGGCAAATGCCAAACGTCCTGCACAGTGTTGGGCTGTAAGCACAACCCCCACCTGTGGACGTCGGGCCCTCATACCACCCTCATGGAGTCTGTTTCTGACCGTTTGAGCATACACATGCACATTTGTGGCCTGCTGGAGGTCATTTTGCAGGGCTCTGGCAGTGCTCCTCCTGCTCCTCCTTGCACAAAGGCGGAGGTAGCAGTCCTGCTGCTGGGTTGTTGCCCTCCTACGGCCTCCTCCACATCACCTGATGTACTGGCCTGTCTCCTGGTAGCGCCTCCATGCTCTGGACACTACGCTGACAGACACAGCAAACCTTCTTGCCACAGCTCGCATTGATGTGCCATCCTGGATGAGCTGCACTACCTGAGCCACTTGTGTGGGTTGTAGACTCGTCTCATGCTACCACTAGAGTGAAAGCACCAACAGCATTCAAAAGTGACCAAAACATCAGCCAGGAAGCATAGGAACTGAGAAGTGGTCTGTGGTCACCACCTGCAAAACCAGTCCGTTATTGGGGGTGTCTTGCTAATTGCCTATAATTTCCACCTGTTGTCTATTCCATTTGCACAACAGCATGTGAAATGTAGTGTCAATCAGTGTTGCTTCCTAAGTGGACAGTTTGATTTCACAGAAGTGTGATTGACTTGGAGTTACATTGTGTTGTTTAAGTGTTCCCTTTATTTTTTTGAGCAGTGTATTAGGCTATTTCTTCACATTATAAGCGCAGCAATGTGCACATGGTAGTAGGCTATAAGCGCGATTTCTCCATTAGCGGAAAACACCATTATCAAAAGTGACCGCAAATGCAATTATGCATGTAATGCTTTTATTATAAAGGTGCCTTTTTATGGTGAAAATTATCTTCTCCAAACTTGAAACTCATGCGCTGCTTATAAACTCAGCAAAAAAAGAAACGTCCTCTCACTGTCAACTGTGTTTATTTTCAGCAAACATAACATGTGTAAATATTTCTATGAACATAACAAGATTCAACAACTGAGACATAAACTGAACAATTTCCACAGACATGTGACTAACAGAAATTGAATAATGTGTCCCTCAACAAATGGGGGGTCAAAATCAAAAGTAACAGTCAGTATCTGGTGTGGCCACCAGCTGCATTAAGTACTGCAGTGTATCTCCTCCTCATGGACTGCACCATATTTGCCAGTTCTTGCTGTGAGATGTTACCTCACTCTTCCACCAAGGCACCTGCAAGTTCCCAGACATTTCTGGGGGGAATGGCCCTAGCCCTCACCCTCCGATCCAACAGGTCCCAGACGTGCTAAATGCTAAATGGGATTGAGATCCGGGCTCTTCGCTGGCCATGGCAGAACACTAACATTCCTGCACGCACATGAACGAGCAGTATGGCTGGAGGTATTGTCATGCTGGAGGGTCATGTCAGGATGAGCCTGTAACGCACAGCGTTGAGACAATGACAACAAGCTCAGTCCGATGATGCTGTGACACACCGCCCCAGACCATGACGGACCCTCCACCTCCAAATCGATCCCACTCCAGAGTACAGGCCTCGGTGGAACGCTCATTCCTTCGATGATAAACGCGAATCCGACCATCACACCTGGTGAGACAAAACCGCGACTCGTCAGTGAAGAACACTTTTTGCCAGTCCTGTCTGGTCCAGCGACGGTGGGTTTGTGCCCATAGTTGACGTTGTTGCCGGTGATGTCTGGTGAGGACCTGCCTTACAACAAGCCTACAAGCCCTCAGTCCAGCCTCTCTCAGCCTATTGCGGACAGTTTGAGCACTGATGGAGGGATTGTGCGTTCCTGGTGTAACTCGGGTAGTTGTTGTTGCCATCCTGTACCTGTCCCGCAGGTGTGATGTTCGGATGTACCGATCCTGTGCAGGTGTTGTTACACGTGGTCTGCCACTGTGAGGATGATCAGCTGTCCGTCCTGTCTCCCTGTAGCGCTGTCTTAGGCGTCTCACTGTACGGACATTGCAATTTATTGCCCTGGCCACATCTGCAGTCCTCATGCCTCCTTGCAGCATGCCTAAGGCACGTTCACGCAGATGAGCAGGGACCCTGGGTATCTTTCTTTTGGTGTTTTTCAGAGTCAGTAGAAAGGCCTCTTTAGTGTCCTACGTTTTCATAACTGTGACCTTAATTGCCTACTGTCTGTACGCTGTTAGTGTCTTAACGACCGTTCCAGAGGTGCATGTTCATTAATTGTTTATGGTTCATTGAACAAGCATGGGAAACAGTGTTTAAACCCTTTACAATGAAGATATGTGAAGTTACTTGGATTTTTACTAATTATCTTTGAAAGACAGGGTCCTGAAAAAGGGACGTTTCTTTTTTTGCTGAGTTTATATGCCAGTTAGGCTCTACACCCCTTGTAAAGCGGATTTATGTGCTTAATTTTAAGAAGTTATTTGGCCACTTTAGTTGTGATACAAACCTTATCAAAACATATAGGCCTATGGGCTAGGCTACATGAGGTGTGCGACTATGATTTGAAAAAGTCGCAAAAAAAGGCATTGTTTCTTATGCTGGGCATCATTCACAAGTGATAATATATCATTCACAAGTGATAGGCTAATATTGTCACCCATCAGGCTTTTCTTGATTTAATCTTGTCTTTACATATACTTAATAATATATGTGTGAAATTTGTTTTGATTTAGAATGGACCAATATCATGCACCTGTCTCGAAACAGGGGCAGCGGGTAAAAATACATGTCATCTATGCACTTAAACAGCGAATGGAGGATGCTTTTCCCCGTGGTTTATTTTAATGCCAGCCAGGTAGGCTATACTCCTGTTGTAAATATAAGCAATGTGCTTAATATTAGGAAAGTTGAGAAATAAATATAGTAGGCCTAGCCTATAGAAAGCTGATGGGATCCTCCTCTTTTTATTAGCCGCCATCACTCTGTTTTCTCCCGCAATTGCATAGCCTATAGAAATGTTGCGCAACATGAGCGCATTGGCTCTCAAGAAGTGTTTGATTAGATTTTCGAAGACATTTGCATTGATGTCAGAGTGATTAGAGGGACAATAGAGTGCTGAGTACCAGGCATTTAGCAAGTTTGGTAGGCTACTAATGACCAGCAGCAGCATCAGAGCTTGGAGAAGCCTAATTACCGTGACTAAACGGTCATGTGGAATTTGACTGCCTTCATGACTCGTGACCGCCGGTGTGGCGGTAATACGGTTACCGCAACAGCCCTAAGCATGCCTAATGCCAATCAGAGGTCAAGTTGACTACATTACAGGGATGTAGCTCAGTTGGTAGAGCATGGCGTTTGCAACGCCAGGGTTGTGGGTTCGATTCCCACGGGGGGCCAGTATGAAAAATAAAAAAATAATGTATGAACCCGCTAACTGTAAGTCGCTCTGGATAAGAACATCTGCTAAATGATTAAAATTCTAAACCCCAATGTGCTGTCATTAGCCAAACCTTTGAGGAAATCCCTTTCACTTAATATCCCAGAGTACAGTTACTTAAAGTGATTTTCTAGTCATTACTCAAAAAGATGAGTCACTGTGACAAATGTTATCATTATAATTGTGGCGGCAGGTAGCTTAGTGGGTAAGAGCGTTGTGGCAGTAACCGAAAGGTCGCTGGTTCTAATCCCCGAGCTGACTAGGTGAAAAATCTGTCGATGTGCCCTTAAGCAAGGCACTTAACCCTAATTGCTCCTGTAAGTCACTCTGGATAAGAGTGTCTCCTAAAATGATAATTAAACTCTTTATGAAAATACATTATGTATCTCATAAGGCCTTATTTTGAGGCCTAGCAACATCAAAACGAATCCATTGGGGTTTCCCATCTTCTCAAGGGTATCTCTGAATAGACATTCCTAAAATTCCTAGATTTTCAAAAAAATCCTGGTTGAAGGATTTCCAGGAATCTTCCAACCGGAATTTTGCAACCCTACTTGCAAATCACATTATGCTGGCTTGCAAAGTGATGGGTAATTCCTATTGGAATCCAGCCAGATTTAGGGATATCCAACAGTTGGAATTTTTATTCATCCGAACAAGATGGCGCCGATAGACATGCTCGCCTGGTTCCTGGCTCCTAAGCAACTTTGCATAATTTTTTTTATTTTTTCTTACTTCTCATATTATTAGTTCAGAAAGTTTTTTGCATTATTACATACAGCCGGAAATAACTTTTTGATATTAGATCCTTTGTACCCCCAAAGTGATTCCACTTATCCCAGAGGCTGCTCCAAGACAACAGAGAAGAGGTATTCGGAGTGGACTTTTAGTCCGACTCAGGAGCCGTGCATACCATCCACCACTTCCGAGTATATTACTCGCTAATGTTCAGTCCCTGGACAATAAAGTAGACGAGCTCAGGTCGAGGATCTCCTTCCAGATAGACATCAGCGACTGTAACATACTCTGTTTCACAGAATTATGGCGCTCCCCAGATATACTGTCCCCGTCCACACAGCCAGCTGTGTTCTCAGTACATCGCGCAGACAGTACCCGGAACTCTCCGGGAAAAAGAAAGGCAGAAGTGGTAACGTACAGGAACTCAAGTCCTTTCAATCAAATACCTCACAATCAAATGCCGACCACATTACCTCTCGAGAGAATTCTTACAGCCGTGTATATTCCCCCTCAAGCCGATACCATGACCGCTCTCAAGGAACTACACTGGACCGCAGTTTTACCAAGACATTGCCTGTGCTACTCGCACATCAAAAACATTGCTACTATCCCATCTGGGACGGCTACAAGGCCCTCCCCTGCCCTCCCTTCAGCAAATCAGATCACGCCTCCATTCTGCTCCTCCCTTCCTATAGGCAGAGACTCAAACAGGAAGTACCCATGGTAAGGACTGTTCAATGCTGGTCTGACCAATCGGAATCCATGCTTCAAGATTGTTTTGATCATGCGGACTGGGTTATGTTCCAGATTGCCTCTGAGAATAACACTGACGTATACACTGACATGTTGACTGAGTTCATCAGGAAGTGTGTAGGGGATGTTGTTCCCACCGTGACGATTAAAACCTATCCAAACCAAAAAACGTGGATAGATGGCAGCATTCACGCAAAACTGAAAGCGCAAACCACTGCATTTAACCACGGCAAGGTGACTGAGAATATAGTTGAGTATAAACAGTCCAGTTATGCCCACCGTAAGTCAATCAAACAGGCAAAACTTCAGTACAGAGACACAGTGGTCGCAATTCAATGGCTCAGAAATGAGATGTATGTGGCAGGGACTCCAGACAATCACAGATTATAAAGGGAAATCCAGCCACGTCGCAGACACCGACGTCTTGCTACCGGACAAGCTAAACACCTTCTTCACCCGCTTCAATGCGGGCCACTGCCGCTCCCGAGAACTGTGAGCTCTCATTCTCCGTGGCCGACATGAGTAAGACATTTAAGAGTGTTAACCCTCGCAAGGCTGCCGGCCCAGACGACATCCCTAGCCACGTCCTCAGAGCATGCGCAGACCAGATGGCTGGATTGTTTACGGACATATTAAATCTCTCCCTATCCCAGTCTGCTGTCCCCACTTGCTTCAAGATGTCCACCATTGTTCCTTTACCCAACAAAGCGAAGGTAACTGAACAAAATTATTACCGCTCTGTAGCACTCACTACAGAGTCCCAATCTGACTCTGGAAGCAACGTCAGCACAATAACTGTTCGTCGGGAGTTCATGAAATGGGTTTCCATGGCCGAGCAACCACATACAAGCCTAAGATCACCATGCGCAATGCCAAGCGTCGGCTAGAGTGGTGTAAAGCTCGCCGCCATTGGAATCTGGAGCAGTGGAAACGCGTTCTCTGGAGTGATGAATCACGCTTCACCATCTGGCATTCCGACGGACGAATCTGGGTTTGGCAGATGCAAGGAGAACGCTACCATTTCCAATGCATAGTGTCAACTGTAAAGTTTGATGGAGGAGGAAAATTGGTCTAGGGCTATTTTTCATGGTTCGGGCTAGGCCCCTTAGTTCCAGTGAAGGGAAATCTTAACGCTAGAGCAAACAATGACATTCTAGACAATTCTGTGCTTTCAACTTTGTGGGGAAGGCCCTTTCATTTTACGTCATTTAGCAGACGCTCTTATCCAGAGCGACTTCACAGTTAGTGAGTGCATACATTTTCATATTGGCCCCCCGTGGGAATCGAACCCACAACCCTGGCGTTGCAAACGCCATGCTCTACCAACTGAGCTACACGGGACTTTCCTGTTTCAGCATGACAATTCCTCTGTGCACAAAGCAAGGTCCATATAGAAATGGTTTGTCGAGATCGGTGTGAAAGAACTTGACTGGCCTGCACAGAGCCCTGACCTCAACCCCATCGAACACCTTTGTGCGGACATTGCTTCCAGAGACAGTTTGGGACTCTGTAGTGAGTGCTACAGGGCGATAATCGAACACCTTTGGTATGAATTGGAATGCCGACTTCGAGCCATGCCTAATCTCCCAACATCAGTGCCCGACCTCACTAATGCTCTTGTGGCTGAATGGAAGCAAGTCCCTGCAGCAATGTTCCAACATCTAGTGTAAAGCCTTCCCAGAAGAGTGGAAGCTGTTATAGCAGGAGGGACAAACTCCATATTAATGCCCATGATTTTGGAATGAGATGTTCGAGGAGGAGGTGTCCACATACTTATGGTCATGTAGTGTAGCTTAGCATTAGCTCATCATAATCAGTACAACCTTCCAAAAAGTATCTTACACACATCATATGTGTTCATTAAAATCTATGCAAGAATAGGAATGCATGATTTGTCACCAGTACTTGAAAGCGTGAATAAAACTGTAAATACATTATGCTCCATACATACGGTATGCTCCACTAGAAACGACAACATGATATACAGAAAATAAGGCACTTAGGAACACACACATGTCCAAAGTTATTATTTGTACGGAAAACAACAATGAAGGCAATGCAAGCACCAGCCAGAAAATGTGCCAGTGGGAAAAAGTTTGTGCTAGACTGCACAAATATTTGCATACTTAATCTATGGAAGAACTGGGGAAGTGCTTCGGCTCTCCTCGAAGAGAGAAGTTTGTCCGGCTCAGTAAAGCCTCAAACATAAATTGTCCACAACAGTGAAATGGGCTACTTCTATGTGAATTAATGAGGAGGCGGAACACACCTCAATTCAAACTGTTGTTAAAAAATAATTTGAAATTGACATGTTGAAACATAGCCTATAAATAACTAGCAGGCAGTGTGTCTTGTTTAGAAGGGCAGCGTGGTTTAACTGTCCTGTTGCTTAACAATCACATTTTGGAACAGTGAGTGCATTCTGACATCACGTGCATAAAAAAAACTCATGCTGGGGCGACAGTTAAAGATATTTGGAACTCACGCCTGAAAAGGTTAAGAAATGTTATTTACCTTTGATTGATTAATCATATGCTACACAATCATAATTAATAATTACATTTTACGTCAATAAGCAGACGCTCTTATCAAGAGCGACTTACAGTTAGTGAGTGCCTACATCATGTTTTGCATACTGGCCCCCCATGGGAATCGAACCCACAACCCTGGCGTTGCAAACGCCATGCTCTATCAACTGAGCTACATCCCTGCCAGCCATTCCCTCCCCTACCCTGGACGACGCTGGGCCAATTATTCGCCGCCCCATGGGCCTCCCGGTCGCGGCCGGCTATGACAGAGCCTGGATTCGAACCAGGATCTCTAGTGGCCTTCGACCACTGCGCCACTCGGGAGGTATCATTCAATGTACATGCAAAAACACAGATATTTAACAACAAAAAAATATCTACCAGCAGTAGAGCATGCTGGGAAACAATCAATCAATCAAATGTATTTATAAAGCCCTTTTTACATCAGCAGATGTCACAAAGTGCTTATACAGAAACCCAGCCTAAAACTCCAAACAGCAAGCAATGCAGATGTAGAAGCACAAGTTAATTTGTTATCATAACTTAAGAAAATTGAGGTGATGTGACTTCTCATATAGTTTTGAGTCAGTACCACATAAACATTTGAAGTAATAATGACTTTTCATTGAATTTGAGTTCAACATAGTAGAAGTATTTGAGTAAAAAATGCTTTGGGGTTTACAATGTAGAGAGGTCAAAGTGAGAATTCAGGCGTTAATGCTGTTTGGTAAATATTGAATGAATCCCGCTCGGCTGTTTGCCGAGGCCTCTGTGATCTGCGTTCTACCACGGCATGATCATTTCCCATGATGCATGTCTGGAGAGACGGGCCACTGTATATGGCCGCTCTCTGTTTAATTAAAATGGGTCTTTCAGCCACTACTGGAAAAGCCTTCACGGCTTCTGACAGATTCCTCATCCTCTTTGTGTAAGAGGAAAGATTTGTGCTCCGGCCCATAAAAGTGATGATGAAGGATTGTGTAGCAGAGCCTTAACAGCTGCTGTTTGACACTGGGGTTAAAGTCTTTCTGGCTGTTATAACCTGACTGACTATATGGGAGATGCTGAATTTATGTATCTGTATGTGAGTGTACTAGCATCATGTGATTATGAATATTTTAGCATTCGTATCTCTATTTATGGATTTATATACAGTGAGGGAAAAAAGTATTTGATCCCCTGCTGATTTTGTACGTTTGCCCACTGACAAAGAAATGATCAGTCTATAATTTTAATGGTAGGTTTATTTGAACAGTGAGAGACAGAATTACAACAAAAAAATCCTGCAAAACGCATGTCAAAAATTTTATAAATTGATTAGCATTTTAATGAGGGAAATAAGTATTTGACCCCCTCTCAATCAGAAAGATTTCTGGCTCCCAGGTGTCTTTTATACAGGTAACGAGCTGAGATTAGGAGCACACTCTTAAAGGGAGTGCTCCTAATCTCAGCTTGTTACCTGTATAAAAGACACCTGTCCACAGAAGCAATCAATCAGATTCCAAACTCTCCACCATGGCCAAGACCAAAGAGCTCTCCAAGGATGTCAGGGACAAGATTGTAGACCTACACAAGGCTGGAATGGGCTACAAGACCCTCGCCAAGCAGCTTGGTGAGAAGGTGACAACAGTTGGTGCGATTATTCGCAAATGGAAGAAACACAAAATAACTGTCAATCTCCCTCGGCATGGGGCTCCATGCAAGATCTCAACTCGTGGAGTTGCAATGATCATGAGAACGGTGAGGAATCAGCCCAGAACTACATGGGAGGATCTTGTCAATAATCTCAAGGCAGCTGGGACCATAGTCACCAAGAAAACAATTGGTAACACACTACGCCGTGAAGGATTGAAATCATGCAGCGCCCGCAAGGTCCCCCTGCTCAAGAAAGCACATATACAGGGCCGTCTGAAGTTTGCCAATGAACATCTGAATGATTCAGAGGAGAACTGGGTGAATTGTTGTGGTCAGATGAGACCAAAATCGAGCTCTTTGCCATCAACTCAACTCGCCGTGTTTGGAGGAGGAGGAATGCTGCCTATGACCCCAAGAACACCATCCCCACTGTCAAACATGGAGGTGGAAACATTATGCTTTGGGGGTGTTTTTCTGCTAAGGGGACAGGACAACTTCACCGCATCAAAGGGACGATGGACAGGGCCATGTACCGTCAAATCTTGGGTGAGAACGTCCTTCCCTCAGCCAGGGCATTGGAAATGAGTTGTGGATGGGTATTCCAGCATGACAATGACCCAAAACACACGGCCAAGGCAACAAAGGAGTGGCTCAAGAAGAAGCACATTAAGGTCCTGGAGTGGCCTAACCAGTCTCCAGACCTTAATCCCATAGAAAATCTGTGGAGGGAGCTGAAGGTTCGAGTTGCCAAACGTCAGCCTCGAAACCTTAATGACTTGGAGAAGATCTGCAAAGAGGAGTGGAACAAAATCCCTCCTGAGATGTGTGCAAACCTGGTGGCCAACTACAAGAAACGTCTGACCTCTGTGATTGCCAACAAGGGTTTTGCCACCAAGCACACCCGTCGCTATGGGCGGGCCATAGGGGGCCGGGCCCGCCCCCCAAAAAAGCTTGTGCCCCCCCCACTTGAGGCACAGATCTCTTAAAAAAATTACTTTAATTTTATATTATAATAGTTGCTAATTTTGTGTTGCATTAATGTTGCATTCTTTATCATTTAAACATTAAAAATATAAAGAAACAATGGTGTGATTTTGTTTGATTGATGGGAATCTACACTGCAACAGCCTATCACGGCCTTAATAAAAAGAAAGTTAGGCTACGTACGTGACGTAGCCTACGTCAGTGTAGCCGCTCAACAGTTACCGCGCATTTTTGAAAGCTGGATGAGTTTTCGCCGGCTTACTCGCTTCAGTTCGTCATGGATATCCGTAAGTGGTTGAAAAGCCCACCGACAGTCTCCTCTGCCAAATTGGATACGACACCGGCGCCTCCTGATGTTGTAGTTGGAGAAGGAGACCCTGGACGACAGTCTGAGCCTGATGCTAGTAGCTCCGTGGAGTCCGACCCTGGGCCTGGCAGGACCTGCAGGTCAATTGCAACCGCGACTGGGGCAGTATTTGGGCCACAACTGCCTGTTGAATCAGTGGGTGTGAGTGACCTCGGTATGGACAAACCCAAACAGGTTGTGTTGAGGAAATATCCAGTCAAAATGTTTGGTAAAAAAAAACGATCATTTTCCTCTAGCTGGTATTTGAACAGGGACTGGCTTGAGTACTCGGTGGAAAAGGACTCTGCATTTTGTTATGCGTGCAGGAAATTCAAATCTGTATCATCGGACGCGACCTTCTCCATTAAGGGATTTAATGATTGCAAACATGCAATTGGAACAGGCAAGAGCTTAAATAAGCATGCAGCTTCAAAAGAACATTTAGCCTGTGAAGCAATGTGGAGAGATTCAGAAAAACGTAGAGAGACAGGAAAAAAAAATGTCCACTCTCTTAAATTCAGCGCAACTGGCTCGCAACAGATACTACATGTCAGCTGTAATTGATATGCTGGAGTTTTTAGTGGTGAATCAATTGCCGTTACGTGGAGATAATGCTGGTTTTGCCAGTGTGCTAGATGATAATAGCTCAATGGGGCTGTTTTTGTCTCTCTTTGAGTACACCATGCGCAAAGATCCTGAACTGACACGGATTACAAAAACAATCCCACAGAATGCACACTATACCAGCCCACAGATACAAAACGAGATTATCGAAATTATGAGCAAACTCGTGACAGAGGAGATAGTGAGACAAGTCGGCGATAGCTGGTATTCAATTAAAGTGGATGGCACACGGGATCCTTTAGGCCAAGAAAACATATCTGTAGTTGTGAGTTTTGTTGACAAAAACTATGGTCTGTGTGAGCGCCTCTTGGTAATGGCCACATCTGAGAAAGGTGATGCAGAGGATCTGACAGGTGTCATCACTGATGAGCTCACCAGCGCCGGACTCAGCACGGACAAAATCCTGAGTCAAGTTTATGATGGCGCATCACTCATGTCTGGCAGGCATGGTGGTGTGCAGAAATTGCTCCAAAACAAGCTGGATCGTAACATACCATATATTCACTGCTTTAATCACCAACTTCATCTGGTTGTGATTCATGCCATGTCCAGTGAAGCAGCTGTCGATGATTTATTTGGAGTATGCAACATGCTGTACAACTTCATCAGGAAGCCAACCGTGGCTATTCTGTACAAAGGCGATACCCTGAAACGTCTCTTGGACCAGAGATGGACTGGCCACTTGGCAACGGTCAAAGTTGTGGTGAAGAGTTTTCACGACATATCCACATTACTGACCGAGGTGGAAAACACACGAGGCCTTGGAGCGGAGGTGCGCGTCAAGGCTACGGGGCTGCTTCGTGCCATTACGCAGCGCAGTTTTCTTTTCATTGCGCACCTTGTTATGAAATTGTTGTCACTTTTCGAGCCGCCTAACAGCCTACTACAGGCCGAAGATATGGACTTGTTCACTGCGGTGACACTTGTGAACAGCGCTTCTGACTGCGTGAAGACACTGCGCACAGAAAACAAGTTTTCTGCACTGTGGGATCTCTACGCTCCTCCAGCATCAGCCACCGAGGCTGTGCTGGTGACCGACCCTGGTCCAAGCAAGAGAAGACGCACAATTAATAAGAACCTCCGCGGATTTGCAGTTGAAGAAACAGTTGGTCAGCCACAAAGTGACATAGATGAAAAGACTGAGTTCATGAGATTGTTTTACAGTGTTATCGATGCTGTGCAAGGAGAGGTGAATGCGCGTTTTGGAGAGCGCAGTAGCGAGCTCATTGGCGCACTGGCTGCTTTGAACCCAGAGGCCGAGGATAATTTCCTGGACTCATCAAAGGTAACCCCTCTCCTGGTATTAACTGGAACTGATGTGGTTGAATCTGAATATACTGTGGCTCGTGAGTTCCTGGTGAAGAAAATGACAATAGCCAACATCCTCAGCACATTCAACTGTGCACTCCAGGCTATGTTCTCACAGCCTACACACTTGCACTAACTTTAGGAGCTTCCACAGCAATATGTGAAAACTCATTTTCCACGCTCAAAAGCGTCTTCTCAGAGCATTGGCGCAGTATGCTGCACAGACGCAAGGCCCAGCTGATTCAGCTTGCTTTTGAAAAGGACCTCACTCACAAGTTTAAGTCCGAGTGGAAGGATACTTTGATGAGGAGGTTCTGCTCGGAGAAACGCCGCCTCCCGCTGTACTGACAGGATGGACTGGAGAGAGGAGAGCGCTGCCTCCACTCAAAGTACCGGTAGGTTCAAAGTCTCTCTGTGTGTGTGTATATGCGTGCGTGTGTGTGTGTGTGTCTCATGGCAATGCATATCCCTCTGTTGACTGCTTTAAAATGCAATGTTTGAGAGATGCTTCTGGTGTTACATCTAATATGTTGTATAGTCAAGTGTTTTATGGATATTCATAACATTGCTTCTATGTAATGTGGTGTAGGCTATAGGCTACCTGGTCATATTGCTGTTGGTTATGTTTAATGTGATGATTACGTGCTGCGCAAATAGAGTATGCGATTATTATAAATATACGTACTGTAGGCTAATAATAATTGTGCCCTGCCCTCCCATGCATTTCATATGCCCCCCTAAGACTGAGGTCTGGCGACGGGCCTGCCACCAAGTACTAAGTCATGTTTTGCAGAGGGGTCAAATACTTATTTCCCTCATTCTAACTGTAAGTCGCTCTGGATAAGAGCGTCTGCTAAATGACTAAAATGTAAGTGTAAATGTAATTAAAATGCAAATCAATTTATAACATTTTTTACATGCGTTTTTCTGGATTTTTGTTGTTGTTATTCTGTCTCTCACTGTTCAAATAAACCTACCATTAAAATTATAGACTGATCATGTCTTTGTCAGTGGGCAAACGTACAAAATCAGCAGGGGATCAACTACTTTTTTCCCTCACTGTACATTTGTGTGTGTGTGTGTGTGTGTGTGTACGTGCAGGCATGCATTTGTGTATGTGTATTTCTGTGAACGTGTTGCCACCAGAGACATCTAAAGCTGAGCTACCCTCTCTGACAGACTCAGCACGGCTGAGCAGTGATCAGATGGCCATTACAGCCGCACCACAGGTCCCTCAGCAGTCAGACACTCCTGGGGGACCCCATACCCCTCTTCTCCCCCATATATATTCTTTAACAGGATTAGAAAGTTGTGCTGCTGTCCGTTACGTAACCATTTGGAGATCCTCCTCTCTCCCTCTCTGCTGCACCAAATTCCCACAAACGTGCTCAAGCCTCTCCTGGCAGTGCAGAGGCATGCATTCGTCACCAATGGGAACAGCTATGACACCCTCACCACAGCTATCACACATACACACACAAACACACACCCCAACCCCCCTCCCACCCACAATTGAGCCCCACAGAAACATTGCATCATCCTAAACTTAAAGAACGACTGAACTTCCTGATTTGGCCTCATTTTTAAGTTTGGTCATTAATAAATGTTAGCGGCCATGACTGAAGCCAAACGAGAGTTGTCTTGGGGGTGTGGTTTGATGTGGGTGTTTCTTGGGTGTGTCTTTGCCATTTGCCATTCTTGGGTGTGTCTTTGCCATAGCTTTGCTATGGCGAGAACGAAATGTTGAAGTTAAGGACTTCTCCCCTCCCGACTGATTTGTAATCTCAAGATGGTCAGCTAATTCAGTTCTATGTGTAGGCTAAAGCCTGCGCTGACCTTGTGTTTAGCCAAGCTGAAAGCAGCTAACTAGCATAGCTTGGGGATAGCTGCAGCTGACTAGCCTATCCAGCTGATATTTCTCTGTGAAATCAGTTAGGCAAGATAGCAAGAGCCAGTGTCTGGAATGTGTTTCATAAGACACTCATTCTACAACACCTTGCTACCAAAGTAGCTTGCAACTTAGTTTCAATGTTTCATCACTTCATGTAAAGACATGTTACTGTGAAAACGGTGACAACTGTGAGTTCAATGCCCGGTCTTGAGCCAGCTCAGCTCTCCTACAACACTAGCTGTAGAAACACTAGTTCTATAACTGGCTAATTTTGTCTCGTCTTGTCTCTCCTTATGTCCTCTGTTAGATCTTTCCCGGGGGGAAAATCCTAGTACTACTAACATCCCTACAGGTGTAGGCTACATGTGGAGTGTGTTCGTGTTACAAAGACAAAACAGTTTATGCTGTAAATATCATATTGATGTGCTTATGAAGACAGTATGCCTACACTTACCTAGCAAATAACAATATGTTGTATGTAGTGTACAACTTCAGCTGTCTATCCAGAACTAGAATGGCTGTCTAACCACACACTGGGTGAGGTTCTGTCTTCAAGTCTCCAGTGGGTGATGAAGTCCCTTCCATCTATGTAATGTATTACAGGTTATGGACAGGTGCAGTCAGGGGACAGGAGAAGTGGAGTGCATGACACTCCATCCTGGATATGACAGAGTTTGCTTCAACCCATTGGTCCAGCAGGCAGAGTTCAATAACTACAGGCAGATGTGTAGGATGGCACACTTCTCATACCACTCTGTAGGCTACTGACAAATTCAAAGCTTCCTCCAGGAGGTTAGTAGCCTAATCAGTAATATGAGAAGAGTGCAATTGCTGAACTTATTACATTTACATTTGACATTTTAGTCATTTGGGAGACGCTCTTATCCAGAGCCACTTACGTAGATAATGTTCAATTGTAACAGTTCCATGTAGAATAAACCATACTTCACATAACACTGTAGAAGCAGTGTTCTGCTAATATAACAATGTGCTTTCTGTATGGCTTCGTCCCCCCCCCCATTGATAGTACCGTCCAATTCAATAATAACAAAAGACCATAACAAGTAATAGATATCTTGTATAATTTGAATGCTGAGTGCAAGATCTCTGTCCCAGTTCAGACATCAGTATCAACCTGAGGTCTCCATTTCAAAAGTATCTCTTCTGTCCTCCATCTGTAGTAAAACGAGGAAGAGTTGATGAGTGACGTATTGAAAGAGTGATATTACTAAACACTTGGGGTGTACTATCTTATTACTTATCAACTGTTGTCCCTTCTGAGGTGTTTGCCAATGCCTGATGTCCATGGCAGCGTAGATCAGCTCCAGGATCCTGGTCATGAAGGAGCCTGACTTAGGCTCCTATATCTGACCCAGCTCCTTTATCACAGAGGGAGGGAGAGAGAGAAAGACCGTCACCATACAGTCATGGAAGCCAACAGTAAATACACGGTTGAACATAGCCAATCAGAGATTATGATTCACAGCTAATTCACAAGGGACATGTGCCAGCATGGCACTGACTGGTTGGCATTACTCACTCAGGCCCAGGAGTAGTCCATTGGCACAGTGGAAGGGGGCACCTCCTTACAACATACAAGACACACATATACTGTACACACAGCACTGATTACATTATCAATGGTGGTTAGGTGAATTCCAGGACTTTTGACCAGATCAAATGTGACCAACCTGATTCAAGTGTCCTCCATTACTCTGAAGCGGGACTGGTGTCTGGCCACTGCCTCAGCCTTCTGTAACAGCTCCTGATATGGTAGGGGGTTCCCACGACGCTGCTGAACAACGAATCCACCAGGTCTTGTACGTAGCCTGTGAATTAAATTAAATATAATCAATAAACATATAGCGAGAAAAATAAATTACTTTAGTTTGGAAGTAATTTATATGCTAATAGAGGGACTGTAACTACAGAATAGATCCAGGTCGGTGATGCTTACACTGTTAATTCGCAACCAACTGTGTACGTTGCTGAATGCTTGCTGACAGAGCCATAGCTATATTTGTAGTAGATAGGTACCATCCTTCATTTATTTTTGCCCTAGAAAATACACAAACTTTTATGAGAACAGGCATATTACCTCGCTAGCTAGCTCTTGCAAATCCGGGTTAGTTATCAAAATGTTTGCCTGAGTTGAAAGGAGTTGGCTAGCTAGCTAACGTTAGCTAGCCAGTTTGAGTTGAAACATTATTGAAAGCAAGCTAACTACATCCTATGATTAGCTAGCAAGCTAGTATCCAAATGCCTGTCCTGTATTGATCCTAAATGCCAATGGGCTACAGTTAGCTGTTGTTAGCAAGGTAGCTAGCTAACGTGAGCTGCACATCTTCCTCTGACAAGCTACATCACATTACACGTTAGCTTTATGTATTTAGCTAGCTACAGTACAGTATAATTCCCCTTTCATCTGTGGTATCATAGCTAGCCTGGCTCGATAGCAATATCAAATAATGTTGTATAACCAAAGGTAGCTACTAGCTAGTACCAGCTATCTACTTTGCTAAAGTACTCACCAACACCAGTGGTTTGACGGTTGACATGCAGCAGAAGTGACCGTGTCGGCGGTAATCCATTCCTGGTCATTTGGCAATATTGTTGAAATGCATTGGAAGATTGCATCAACTTTATGGAAGCCAATTTTCTCTCCTATTTGCCGAGCGAAATGTGCGTGTGTGGCACCCATATGCAGACTTGACAACAAATGTCCACTTGGCAGCTGGGGGCGGACCACAGCGTGTTGTCTCTGGGCAATTGGGCATCATCGGCAAAAGTGGGCATGTAAGTAGCCCATACCCAACCCTCCAGTAAGTCGTGACAAACTCACAAAACTCTGTTTTGGACGAGTCTGACTTTGTGACCAAAATGATCCTATTTACACTTTGTAGTCAATTTTGACACAATAATACATGTTTCTGACACATATCGATGCCACATAGGCAGTTTTCAAAAGGAGAAGTTTGTTTTTAGGGGCAGTTAGTATTTTTTTTTAAAGTGAAACGCGTTTTTGCATTAAGTACATGCACGGTACTAGAAAGAAACTATGAACAAGGTAACAATTATTGCACAATAAAACAAGTGTTTTACACAGCCCCACACACAAATACAGAAATTGAAATATGTATCAATGTAGAATGAATGTAGTAATGTACAATGAAGGAAAACATTTTACAAAACTGAACAAGAACAACAAATACAAAAACATATGCATGCACACTGCACAACAGTAGCACGTACCCATACACACACAACAACACACGCATGGACACACAACAACACACGCATGGACACACAACAACACACCCATACACACACAACAAACACACGCATGGACACACAACAAACACACGCCCGTGAGAAGCGGTGGGTCTTACTGAGCTGTAGAGGAATCCTTCTCCGTTCATTCCGATGTAGAGGCCGGCCTTCACCCCTTGGATGGCCACCACCCTCAGACCCACAGGAATTAGATTAAACAGGGCTGTGAGAGAGAGAGAGAGAGAGAGAGAGAGAGAGAGAGAGAGAGAGAGAGAGAGAGAGAGAGGTATTACTCATCTGAGACCCTCATCTGAGACCTTTTGACCTCGCACTTTTAGTATTTAACTTTTTCCTGTGAACGGCCTGCTGTGCGCAATTATAACTGAATTACCCAGGAGATGGATCCCACTTCTGACACCAGTGTGACCTGACTGATGTTCCTTTATGGCACCTCTTAAAGTGGGGCTTTTGAACAGTGGCTGACATTGCAGTTATACAGCATATGTCCTTTCCTTCTGAGGCAGAATTCCCTCTGAAGTGGACACTCCTTTTGAAGTGGACTTCCCTGAAAGCAAATATTTGACAAAAAGTGAACATCCTTCTCTCAGGTGGACTCTTTCCTAAAGTGGACTTCCTCTAGTGGTGGATGTCCAAGTCGAGTGGTTAGGGATACAGCACGAGCACTAAGAAGATTGTAAGTGGTGACAGAATCAGATAAAGCTCAGATAAAGCTCACAGGGATGAGAGGAGAGGTGCCAACACACGTCTGTCTGCCCAGCAGATTCAAATTCACTCAATAAATATCGACGTGCCGCTTTCGCCTAGCTATAGTATAAATCTGCCCCTGAGGATCTCCAGGCAGGTGATACACTTACACTGAAAAGGCTTTGTTGGATCTTTCAGCTACTGTACTCTGGGCCCAATGTGGCGGGGTTGTCCAGCACCTCTTAGTTTCCTTTCTTTTCCATTTTCTCACTCTCTCTTTCATTCATCCCTCGCTCTGTTGTACTTTCAGACGTAGGCCTCTGTTGCTTTGATGACCAAACTTGTCTCTCTGAGGATTCGTGCATGACTCCATGAGAGTGAGACAGAATGTTCTGGATGAGAGCTGCCGCTACATCAGCCATCAACCGCACAGACATATTGTAGGGTTCAATCAGATCAGATGCAGTCCCCTCAGGCAGACCTACATTGCCATTGCCTGAGATCAGAGAAGTGGTAGGACGTGTGGAGTAGAAATCTGCATCCCCATGAAATAATTATCAGCTGCCACAGCTCTCATTTGACTTGTTCAACAACTGTGACTTAACTAATGAGACAGTAGCTGTCCTACATTTGAATTCATAAGAGAAAACGCTACTTTTGACTACTTTATCGAATGATTCAACAATCATGGCCTTTATGCATGCAAAGACATGGGCAAACGTCGAGTTAACGACGACCCTGTAACTCCCACGTCTATAACTGCAACTTTAACTTTAGCTAAAGCTGGCCTAACCTGCCATATGAAAGGATTTCCAGAAATATTCATTAATCAAAAGGGCAGACAAATGTGTCAAAGTGACTTGAGGAAGCCAAATCCTATGAATGTCAGCCCTCCGAAGAAGCTGTAATCGGCCAAGGCAAATCCAAAAGGGAAGGTAAGCCTGTTTGATGCGCTAATATGGGCTCGGTAGATAATATAACCCCGGGACGGTTTAGAAAGTATGGGCCGTGCAAATGGGAAGGGCAGTTCCCATAATCCTGAGGGACTTTTGGAGGGAGGAAGTGGGGGGCTTACTGTGACAGATAGAGAAGGCTCTCTCAGCTGCACTAACAGCTAATGCTAAACAAGAGCATTGGCCATGGAGATGCTAGAGCAGGCGAAGAACTAGCATTGTATATGGAGTTGGTCTCTCAAAACCAGCGATGTCTTCATGAGCCTCAATTTGTGCAGGTAATTATAGAGGAGCGATCAACCGACGACACGATGAAATTAGAGTGTCGGATTGCTGACTCAAAATGTAACACGGTTGTTAATTAATTTAATGGTGGTTTCCAGCACTCTCTTGTAATTGTGTACTACCCTATCAGTCAATCATATTACAAATGAGACACCCACTCAGTACTGTAAATGCAGTCACCTGCACCCTAAACCAGCTTTATCAACCCACCAACAAATATCATGACATTTAGAAACTAAATGCCTAATTTTGGATAATTAAACAGAATGGTTTGCATTGGTGCATGAATTCCTCCTGTTCTCTGAAATAAACAGTTTATCCTTGCCAGATTTGCCTTCAGCTTGCTGCCTAGAGAATAAGCATGGACCATTTCTATTGTCGGAAAATTAGAGGCCAAATAAATGTAATTGAAATGTCTGTTTGGTTTCACCATAGCCGGTCACACCTAGTATGCAGTTAGTGTTTTTTCTGCTGATCCCAAAAGTACAACCAAACCGCCTCCTGAAAGTAAATTATTCCTGCCATCGCGGCAGCACATGGCAGAGGTCAGGAGTTCGAGCAGTTCAAGGGTGGAGGTCATCGGTTATTCTAATAATCCATCACACAGATCAATAGGTCCCCGAATGCCAAGCTTTCTCCTTCCATTTCTCTCCCTCTCAATCTCTCTCATCCTCCCCTCTCCCTCCCTCCCTTCCCTTCATGCCTATTTGTAATTATTGCTCGCCAGTTCTCCAGCTCTCTCTTACTCTATTCATTCCTAAATGTTCTATCCTTCCCCCAGTGGGAAAAACAGACATCATGGTCACGTTGTATACTGGTTGACTAGGGAAAGGTTTTTAGCAACCAGAATAATAATAATGTTTATCTGGTTGTAATCTGGATATCTAACCAGGTAACAACCAAAATAGAACATATTTACCATGACAATTTGATTAATTTGATTTCATCATGGCAAAAATACATCTTTACCTGGTTTTTGAAAGAAACCACACTGTAAAATATGACCCCCCCCAAAAAATGAGTTTATGTTTCTCAATTGAAAAAAAAAAAACATTTGTTGAAACCAAAAATATATGATCCAATGCCAACTGTTATATTTGACTATTAACAAACCTATATTTCCTAATTCTTTCAACACTCAACCTACTTTTCCCTTTGGTTAAACCTAATAAATAACAAATACAGACTAATATTTAATGTAAGTACACACCATATTTCTTTGACTTTCGAATTAAATCAAATCCCTGTAAACTAAGTGTATTAAACAACATAATAATACAGTATAATATTATTTACAAAAGATCTTCACATTTAGGAAGCACAATATCATAACCAAGCAAAGGCTACCTTAACACAGAAACCTTTTCAGGCTCTTCAGTATAACTTTTCTTTTGTTGTTGTGGAAAAATATTTTTGTATTTCATTTCACATTCAAATACAAGTACAAATTCAGTGCATAACATTGTACATAACATGGATTTATAAAAACAGTACCTTAACCGTATCAAAATAGCAAAACTCCTAAAAAAAGTGCTGTTCTGCGGAACCTGACCAGTTTATAGGCCCACATTCAAGAGAAGCATGTAAACAATTTCCTCTAACGTGTCGATGGTGCATATACAATAATTAATCGAAGACATTTACCCCTCCAATCAATACTACTATTAAAACCCTCCCGTGTACTGCCGGAAAACTTCCCACTATTTTTAAAACCCTATTTCCACCTAGAACACCAACCCCTGCAGAATGCACCCCGCCGACACTCCACCTTGACTCTCCCTGAACCCATTCCCTTGTAAATCACAACACAACATTTTTATCTTTTAAATGTACTTCTTGTAAAAAAACACACAGAGAAGCAAATTGAGGATAGGGCTCCTAAGCCCTCTAGTGTTTATGTTAGACACACCATTACAGATGCTAGCAGTTGGCATATATAAGTTTAAATTGCAACTACAATACACCACATTAACTGGAATGACATTCACTCTAATGGTTAGAAAAAAGGACACTCTGAAAGCCACACCCCTAATTAGCCACGCCTCCAACTACTCTGATAGGCTGCCACCGCTATATTTCCCCCACCGCTATTCAATGCACATGCGCAAGGTGTTGAAAGCAACTAAGAAGTGTTCATTCAATTAAAAAAATCTAATTGATATGACAAATTCATTATTTGATTTCAGACAAATTTAATAGAAGGTTGAATGAACCAAAGCGCAATTTTCGATCATTCCGATCAGTAAAAACACTTCAGATGAACAACAGTGCAGTTGGTTGCAATCTGGTTATACAATAACTTCTTGAACAGAAATGATAGCATTAAGACATCATGAGCCAGTTGGGCCAGTTCTTTCTCTCCTTTCCTCTGTCTGTCGTCTTCAGTCTCTGAGCATGAAGCTTCTCGCAGAGGGAATTATTAATTTGGTACAAATGGAGAAGGAGGTATTTTTAGTTCTATTTGCTGAATTATTTACTGCAGTTTACTGCGCTCCTCTATCCCTGGGCCAGCATTGCTGGGTATTGAGAGGATTTCCCAGATACCACTGAGCTAAACCACACTGTAAAAGAAAACAATCATTTATACGGTAATGTTGGGTATTATCAACAGTAAAACACTCTGAAATGTTTTACTGCAGCATACTGTAAATGATGGTCCATTGTGAGAAAATGTTGTGGGTGGGGTAAGAATTGCTGTATTTCGAATGGTACACTGTAAAATTACTGGCAGCCAGTTACCTGTAAGTTACTGTAAAGAAAGGTACAGTATGTTACTGTAAATTCCAAATAAACTTTGGTTTAACAGTACATTACTGTAATCCACCCCACATAATACATTTTTACATTTTAGTCATTTAGCAGACGCTCTTATCCAGAGCTACTTACAGTTAGTGAGTGCATACAGTGGGGGAAAAAAGTATTTAGTCAGCCACCAATTGTGCAAGTTCTCCCACTTAAAAAGATGAGAGAGGCCTGTAATTTTCATCATAGGTACACGTCAACTATGACAGACAAAATGAGGAAAAAAAATCCAGAAAATCACATTGTAGGATTTTTAATGAATTTATTTGCAAATTATGGTGGAAAATAAGTATTTGGTCAATAACAAAAGTTTCTCAATACTTTGTTATATACCCTTTGTTGGCAATGACACAGGTCAAACGTTTTCTGTAAGTCTTCACAAGGTTTTCACACACTGTTGCTGGTATTTTGGCCCATTCCTCCATGCAGATCTCCTCTAGAGCAGTGATGTTTTGGGGCTGTCGCTGGGCAACACAGACTTTCAACTCCCTCCAAAGATTTTCTATGGGGTTGAGATCTGGAGACTGGCTAGGCCACTCCAGGACCTTGAAATGCTTCTTACGAAGCCACTCTTTCGTTGCCCGGGCAGTGTGTTTGGGATCATTGTCATGCTGAAAGACCCAGCCACGTTTCATCTTCAATGCCCTTGCTGATGGAAGGAGGTTTTCACTCAAAATCTCACGATACATGGCCCCATTCATTCTTTCCTTTACACGGATCAGTTGTCCTGGTCCCTTTGCAGAAAAACAGCCCCAAAGCATGATGTTTCCACCCCCATGCTTCACAGTAGGTATGGTGTTCTTTGGATGCAACTCAGCATTCTTTGTCCTCCAAACACGACAAGTTGAGTTTTTACCACAAAGTTCTATTTTGGTTTCATCTGACCATATGACATTCTCCCAATCCTCTTCTGGATCATCCAAATGCACTCTAGCAAACTTCAGACGGGCCTGAACATGTACTGGCTTAAGCAGGGGGACACGTCTGGCACTGCAGGATTTGAGTCCCTGGCGGCGTAGTGTGTTACTGATGGTAGGCTTTGTTACTTTGGTCCCAGCTCTCTGCAGGTCATTCACTAGGTCCCCCCGTGTGGTTCTGGGATTTTTGCTCACCGTTCTTGTGATCATTTTGACCCCACGGGGTGAGATCTTGCGTGGAGCCCCAGATCGAGGGAGATTATCAGTGGTCTTGTATGTCTTCCATTTCCTAATAATTGCTCCCACAGTTGATTTCTTCAAACCAAGCTGCTTATCTATTGCATATTCAGTCTTCCCAGCCTGGTGCAGGTCTACAATTTTGTTTCTTGTGTCCTTTGACAGCTCTTTGGTCTTGGCCATAGTGGAGTTTGGAGTGTGACTGTTTGAGGTTGTGGACAGGTGTCTTTTATACTGATAACAAGTTCAAACAGGTGCCATTAATACAGGTAACGAGTGGAGGACAGAGGAGCCTCTTAAAGAAGAAGTTACAGGTCTGTGAGAGCCAGAAATCTTGCTTGGTTGTAGGTGACCAAATACTTATTTTCCACCATAATTTGCAAATAAATTCATAAAAAATCCTACAATGTGATTTTCTTGAGAAAAAAATTTCTCAATTTGTCTGTCATAGTTGACGTGTACCTATGATGAAAATTACAGGCCTCTCTCATCTTTTTTAGGTGGGAGAACTTACACAATTGGTGGCTGACTAAATACTTTTTTTCCCCACCGTACATTATATATATTTTTTTCATACTGGCCCCCCGTGGGAATCGAACCCACAACCCTTGCGTTGCAAACGCCATGCACTACCAACTGAGCTACATCCCTGCCGGCCGTTCCCTCACCTACCCTGGGCCAATTGTGCGCCTCCCCATGAGTCTCCTGGTCACGGTCAGCTACGACAGAGCCTGGATTCGAACCAGGATCTCTAGTGGCACAGCCTAGACCATTGTCATTGTCTCTAGTGGCACAGCCTAGACTAGTGGCACAGCCTAGACCACAGCCTTAGACCACTGCGCCACTCGGTACTGTATCTTTGGAGTGCCAACAAACTTTTGACCACTAGTGGGTACATGGTTTTGTTGTTTCCAGCTCATTAACATATTTTGAGGCATGTCTTGTAAGAGGCAACATTTATTCCTATGTGGTTATAGAGCCCCATCAATTGTAAAATATATAGGGGACAGATTGGAGTGGCAGCAAGTCTCAAATGGTTGAGCATTTTGTCATGTCATTTTGGTCTGTTTTGTCCTGTAGTTGCTGCCAGTTTGGAAACTTTTGTTAAGGCCTCTAGAAGTGTAAGTGATATAAAACCCAAAACATTAATTAAGATAACTTTATTGGTCAATTGCACACAAGGTTCAACTGAAATTTGACTTCTGCTTTCAAAAAAGACACGCATACATATATATGTATGTATGTTTTGAAGAGGTGCAGCCACACGGGGAGCTGTTGTTGTGGGGGGTTAAGTGCCTTGCTCAAGGACACACTGGCAAGCAACGGAATCTAGGACTTTAATACAGCTCACTTCCCAACAGATTTTTTGAGCAAACTTCCCAAACTGAAGTAGTTTGGTGCTGATCTACTTATCCGGGTGCGCGATCCTGATTGTAGGGATTCGAACTGACAACACTCCGGCTGCTGGCTCACCTCTCTAACCGTTAGGCTACCTGCAGCCCTATGCTGGAATGTGTAAACATTTGACCTACACTGTAAAAAAAATCCTGTTGTTTTTACGGTAATTTACTGGCAGCCAGTAACTTGTAGGTTATTGTACAAAAAAAAACAGGTACAGTATGTTACCGTAAATTCCAAAGAATGTACTGTTTAACCAAAGTTTCTTTGGATTTTACGGTAACATCCTGTACTTTTTTTTTACAGTAACTTTCAAGTAACTGTCTGGCAGTAAGTTACCGCAAAAATATGATTATTTTTACAGTGTAGCAGCTAACCTGCTTGCACCAATTCCTTGTAATTACAGTAAACTACAGTGAAATACAAACCCCTCCCCTCAAACGAATTTCATTCATCCATTAATTCATTCCGATTATGGTAGCATTTATTTTTTACTGTATAATACAGTCAATTCTATTACACAGTACTTGCTTTGATACTGTATTTATATTATAGTAGGTGTACTGTAATATGAAATACAGAATTTTACATGCCACCGAGCTGCCTAAAACTTACTGTCAAATTCACGGAAACACATTTACAGTGCAGCATCACTCCCAGAACACTGCAACAGAGCCCAATAACTAATTTAAAGCCCCACCCCAGAGGAAATTGTTGCCACTATTTCGACATAATTTCCTGTCCTAGAGATGAAACGCATGTTTAGGTTCCACCTCCGAAGAATGAAGGCTACTTATACATATTCAATAATTGGGTGTGGGAATTTCCACTAAGTTGATAAACATCAACAAATAGGGCACAGCACTGACAACTGTCAGTGTAGCTTGCTAGCATGCTAACCTAAATAGCTAACTATCTATTTTGTCAACCTTATCTAGCTAGCTAATGTTATCTGTGGTTTAAATTATAATGGAATTTACCCCAACTCTAGGCTGTTTATTTCTCAATATTACACTGATGTGTAATATTGTCTAAAACTGTCACAAGAGGCAAAAAATTATATATTCAAATTGACTAATCTGCAAGACATTGTTTAAAAGTTTGACCCAATTGATTGTTCGTAGCTGGTCTATTTTACATAGTTATAGATCTTGCCATTAGATGTTGGCACTTAACTATAACAAAACTGCACACACATTTGCACACACATTTTGTTTCACTGTAAATACTAAATAGCAGGCCAAATTTTCTAGCTTAGCAAGTCAGCCCCTCTGTCATGCTTTGATCATGCAATACCATAAAGGAAGTCATACTAAATAGGGTAACGTGAGTATCCCAGTTCAGAGTCTTTAAAAGTGCATCCTTCCTTCCTTAAAGTAATCACTGATTAGAAATGACCAGACAGGTGAAAGCCATGTGGTGGTGCCCTTGCGTTCACCTGTCGAATAATGTCTAACCAGTAATTATGTCAAGAAAGGAAGGACACACTTTTAAGGAATTGGAATTGGGCCAGTGACTCGTGGTAGCCATGCGGCATGCTGGGAGTCGTAGTGCCGACCCCAATTACTCACTGTAGTCACTGTTCTCGTCCTTGCTGCCATCGATAGAGCCGTCCTGCTGCATCTGCAGGTAGAAGCCCTGCTGGCTGAACAACCGTGTCACGATGCCCTTCAGCTGCGGCTCTGAAACAAAGGACAGACCCCCACCACGCCCCACCCCCCAGGGGCACGTCAGACCACACCCCTAAGACCTCACACCTCGCCACTGCTGCTCACATTGACAAACTAGTAAAACAGATGTTGGGGATGGGGTTAACGGTAAAAAGACTGGGTATCAGATTGGGGTCAGGGTCAGGGGTGAGAATTGACTTGGTGTTGAACAAGAAAATTCAAGGGAATCAATGACAGTAACCTACGCATCTTAACTGTTATCTTGTTGTACTGCCAACTTGCTTGCTAAGGTATCTCCTAACCTTTATATGAGGTTCGAATCCGGAAGCACCTGTAAAAATTATATATCTACTGCACTCTTGTACACTGGTGATGTTAATGGGTCGTTCTTGAAGGTAATGATGTAATCTGACATTTAATATATTAATGGTGCAACAGCAACTGGCCAAAATGTTTGGGTTTTGAGGGTTGAGATTTGCCTGATAGTCATAATTTTTATCAGATGGGTGCCTTGTGCAAGCATTCAGATTTTGTCACTGTTCACCAAGGGATGAATCCTAACCTTTTATGCGCTTAAATTGAACTTTTGCGTAAATCATGCACTGATGTCGTTGGGATATTTGTGCAAAAACAACAGTTGTCCACAATAATCTCAAACTGGTATTCTGTTTCTAAGTAACTGTTTGCTCCTAGATGGGCCTGACGACGTTGGTGAGCCGGGACTTCATAATGTGGGTTTGACTAACAAAAATCCACTACTGTTGATTGTGCCGTTTAGGGCTTTCAACACCACAACTGATCCCCAATCAAAGGCTATGGTTATATCCTGAGGAGAGTCGGCCCAAAATGTTATACCATCTATAAATAACCCTGAGTTACCTTCCAACTTGGTGGTGCTGGTGATATTTGGAGGAGAGCCGAGATAGTGCTGGGCTCAGGTTGCAGCAATCAACACTTGGGAGGGAGCAGGTGGATACAGAGTATTAGCCCAAGGTTATGGGAGTCCTCTCGCCCAAGGCAAGACAAAATGTATGTGTGAATAAGACTGTTTATCATTGGGAAAGGGTGGGGGGGTGCTAGAAGATCACGCTGTGAGAAACAACGATCTGCGAACTCTCAGTGATGATTCACACGCAGTTATTTTGATTGTGTGGATAGTTTCATTTTGATGGAGCTTATCACCAGCAGCACTTAGCAGTGAAAATAGATTCTGAGTAAACTATCTTGCATTTGGGATTTTTGGCCCTTCAATATTTGGCCTTTATGAAAGCGCATGTGTTAGATTTGGATTGAACAGTAGAGGCACGAAAGGAGCTCCTACATTGTGGATGTGATGCTGCTTATGGAGTCATGTAAAGGTTCATTTGAAGCACGGCTGAAGTTAAGGCAGTTGTGATCCAACCAGGCTGTTATAAACTGTGTAAATTCAAAATAATCTTCATCATCAAACTGAGAGTTAACGGAAAGTCGCAATCTGGAAATAATGAATCCTTTACTTTGCCTGAGCTAAACAAACAAAATTGTCTTTGGACGCAAGTTCATTATTCAATTGAATTTTCTTGGTCTTTAAATGAAACAAACCATTCATTGATCAAGATCAGATCTTTAGAGGTGAAGTGTGAACATGTGGACGAGTTCAGATAGGACTGACAGTGTAGCATCTGACATCAGAACAGAATCAGAATCATGGCCAGTGTCCACAGTGGATCTGTAGGCCTCCAGAGCTAGTCCTGGAGCAGATTAGTGGCATTTGATCCATACTGTAGTTGAGCCCAGGGTTTGGCCTGCGAGCTGACCTCGCAGCAGTGGAGGTTCATGTCGCCTCAACTGTACACTATTCTGTCCATCAATCCACAACTCACCTCCCCTCGTGGGCGGAGCCATCAATCTCTGGGACAGGCCCGCCATCATCCATCATGAGTAGGGCAGGGAGAGTGGGGGCTAGCTGGGCGACCTCACTAAATCACATGTGATAACTGCACTTCTGTAAATAAAGGGCTAAGTGATCACTGACAGCAGAGCACGTCAGCTCCATTCAGAGGAGGCGGGAAACAGAACGGACGTGCGTGTTGTGTTGTGTTGTGTTGTGTGTGCGGGTGCGTTGACGTGCAAGTGAAGTATGCTGGTATGTGTGAGAGGAGAAAGAAATAGAGGGAGTGTTTAAGTATGAGTTTGAGGGAGACGTGTGGACAGTGAAGGAGCAAATTGCCTGTGTTTGTGCTTAAGGTATGCTTAGTATAGGAGAATGTGCCTGTGTGTATGAATGTTGACTGGAGCAATTCAAAATTGCACAACTTTACATGTCCCAATGCAGAGACATAAACAGGGACATTTGGGTATGTTGACAAATGGCGTTATGACCATGAAATGGTGAATGATCACCTCAACTGCTATAGTCGACAAGTTAGACAGGGAATACACAGCAGGTCGATGCACACAAATAAACAGATCTCTACCCAGTAACACAGCAATACTCCACATGTGACACACATGTGAAACACACATGTTGAACACACATGTGAAACACAAACAAAGACACACTGGAGGAGCAGAACGAAGTGAGAATAAAAACGGATCTGACACATACGAACTGAAAGACTGAGACAAAACAACTAAGGAGAGAAGGGAGAGAGTAGCCAAGGAAAAAGAGACTACTGGAAGACAGCGTTACAAGGAATAAAGAAAAAGACAAAAAAAAAGAGAAATAAAATCAAAATTGAAAGCATAGTGTCAAGAAAATCAGCAGAGGGGTCACCGGCATCAGACAGGTGCTGTAAGCCATCACCCACCCACCTCCCCTCCCTCGCAAAAGGGGTATCAACATGGGCGCGAGATGGAGCGGGGGGTGGAGACGTAATATCAACACAGCACACACGGATGGAGGCTGAGCTACTGACCTAGCCTGCCGCCCTTACGGGACACCTGTGGAGGTTTGGAGGGTGCATCTTACAGGGGGGGATAGAAGGAAAAACAAGATTCTTTTAACAGACAAATTCCTCCAGCATTGGCTGTTTGTCAAAATGTTCAAATGATTATAGCAGTATAGGTTCTGTCTGTCGGTCTATGGTCCTGTTCTGTCTGTCTGTCGGTCTATGGTCCTGTTCTGTCTGTCTGTCGGTCTATGGTCCTGTTCTGTCTGTCTGTCGGTCTATGGTCCTGTTCTGTCTGTCGGTCTATGGTCCTGTTCTGTCTGTCTGTCGGTCTATGGTCCTGTTCTGTCTGTCTGTCGGTCTATGGTCCTGTTCTGTCTGTCTGTCTGTCGGTCTATGGTCCTGTTCTGTCTGTCGGTCTATGGTCCTGTTCTGTCTGTCTGTCTATGGTCCTGTTCTGTCTGTCGGTCTATGGTCCTGTTCTGTCTGTCTGTCGGTCTATGGTCCTGTTCTGTCTGTCTGTCGGTCTATGGTCCTGTTCGTCCTGTTCTGTCTGTCTGTCGGTCTATGGTCCAGTTCTGTCTGTCTGTCTGTCGGTCTATGGTCCTGTTCTGACTGTCGGTCTATGGTCCTGTTCTGTCTGTCTGTCGGTCGGTCTATGGTCCAGTTCTGTCTGTCTGTCGGTCTATGGTCCTGTTCTGTCTGTCTGTCGGTCTATGGTCCTGTTCTGTCTGTCTGTCGGTCTACGGTCCTGTTCTGTCTGTCTGTCGGTCTATGGTCCTGTTCTGTCTGTCTGTCGGTCTACGGTCCTGTTCTGTCTGTCTGTCGGTCTACGGTCCTGTTCTGTCTGTCTGTCGGTCTATGGTCCTGTTCTGTCTGTCTTTTGGTCTATGGTCCTGTTCTGTCTGTCGGTCTATGGTCCTGTTCTGTCTGTGTGTCTGTGATTCTGGTCTGTCTTGTCTGTCTGTGGTTCTGGTCTGTCTGTCTGTCTGTCTGTGGTTTTGGTATGTCTGTCTGTCTATGGTTCTGGTCTGTCTGTCTGTGGTTTTGGTCTGTCTGTGATTCTGGTCTGTCTGTCTGGCTGTGTTTCTGTGCTGTCTGTCTGTGGTTTTGGTCTGTCTGTCTGTCTGTCTGTCTGTCTGTCTGTCTGTCTGTCTGTCTGTCTGTCTGTCTGTCTGTCTGTCTGTCTGTGGGGACGGTGCACCTGCCGTACATCACATGACAGCCTTTGGTTAGATAAGGAGAGGAATGATTTGCCCTTTCCTCTTTATCTGTGCACCAAGAGCATAGGAAGAACGATACCTTTGCGTAGTAGGCACGGCACCCGTGTCCATCACTATGGCTGGGTAGCCTCTTAATCACTATAGCTACCTCCCTAAACTGCAGTAAACATCCCCGCTGCAATAAACATTTACCATTAAACATTTCATCTCAAAAGAGCCTTGGTGCACTGCGGTGCAACTTATCTTCGCTAAGTCTCAATTTGCATTAATTATTGAATTCTTTAAGGTAGCATTATTTTCTAATTGGCAGGGGAGATGTAAAAAATGTGCAGGATTAAAAATATATGTTAATATTTGCCTTGCTTTCTTATAGAAATGCACAGCCTTTGACTATAGGATAGGATGGCAATAATGGTGCTAAGATAACAGATCATTCTGACCACAGCAATATAACATACATATTGGTAACGTCACAACATATACATAATTTTACATTGAGGCTGATACGGTAGGATGTGGGTAAACTGTTGTGTCGTGCGGTGGTTCTCGACAGACAACACGTGAGCTATGGAACAGGTAGAATTTTCGCATCGCATTCTCAGGCACCGCGGAGAAATCTACCTCCAGCCATTTAGATAGGCAAGAGCCTTCGACTGCGGTAATGCCTTAGCTCGGCTCGGTCGAGGGGCAGGGGGAACCGTTGCACACAAAACTACAGCACTGACCTGGTCGCCGCCGAGCGGCTGGTCTTTTCTTGCCACTGCAGAAACGGACTTTGCTGAAGACCCCCAAGAAATGCCGCTCGCATATGGAACGAGGGTCTTTGCTGGGGCTGGGGCGCCGTTTAGTAGTGGAGACCCGGTCACTGTTCGACTCCCTCGCCTGGCGTTTCTGTCGGATCAAGGAGCTGGCGATTGCGGCCATCTCCCTCGCGGGCGAGCCGAACCGAAACCGAGCCCAGAGTCGTTGGACAGAGGTCGAGTTGTGTGCGACTGTTTGATGGCTGTTTGGTGCAAAAAGAACCGGGTGGAAAAAAATCGAATTTACGGTCCACGGGGGTTTACTCAAATGTCATTCCGATCCACCAAGTCCAGCGCATCATCGGGCTTTAGACTGCATCCTCTTGGGGAACGATACTTCCAGGGAAAGCATCAAATGCCGTTGACTCATAAAACATATAACAATTTACGCACTGCTAAAAGCTTGGCTACAAAATGTAGGCTATTCAAAAAATATACAACAGTGGTAAATAAGTTTGTTGTCGGAGCGTGCGTGCACAAAATTGAATCTCAGGTATTCCAGTTGAATAGCGCCAACTCTGACAAGATCGACTGTCCCCTCTGTACAATCCTCATTTGCACGGAATTTCGGTAAGTGGCAAAATATCCAGCACCATAATGCATTCGAGACACCTTAAACTTCACTGTAAACAATTGTATCAACAGCTGCGTTAATGCAACACCTCAAACTTTCAATTTATTAAGCCAAATACAACGCCGAATCGAGAGGCAACAAGAGGTAGGCGGCTGTCAATTTGGCTGCCCCACTCACTCTCGAGACTCCGGGCATTTGTGCCAGCCCCTCTACCAGTTGCATACCCTCCGAGCACTGTCGGGGAAAGATAAAGGTCTGCGAGAATGCAGCAGCAACATGGTGATTGGGCTATTATGATGAAAGAAAACAAATATGCGTTTTGTTGTTAATATTGTCCGTAGGTAGGCTATAAAACGCCTGTTTTCTTATTGCCTACAAAACGATTGGTGTAGCCTAAACAATTATTTCCAATGCGTTCCGTATGGATGTGTGACGTGAATGGGCTCACCTTTCTATTTCTCTCGCTCTACGCAATCATACGTGATTGAGGTTTGGATGAGAAAAAAAGAGAGAGGGGCACGGAGAGAGAGAGATAACAGAGAGAGAGGCAGGAGGGGGAGAGGAGCAAGGGAGAGAGTGTGTGTCTGTACACGTGCATGTTCGAGAGAGAGAGGGCGAGAGAGAGTAGTGCATGTGTAAGAGAGAGACAGAGGGAGAGCGCGCATCTCCAAAATAACGGTGTGCTGTGGTCGTCCCTACACGCGGTCAACCCAAAACTGTCCACGAATTTCAGAAGCACGTCAGTACCACATGTTTTCATGGGACAATGGGACTAGAGACTTTCTTCAATTTTAAATGGAGCAGTGAATAATGTTATATCATCTAGTGCTACAGAGACAACTTGGCCCAATGATATTCCCACTATACCATCCCAATTCCATTGGCTTAATTTCTTATACAGCAGTTTATATTATATTGTTTTATACACTGCAGTATTCAAGTACATCCCTATTTAACTGGGTCTTACATTAGCTCGAAGTGTCAATGGGCACCTGATGGCTAAATGTTTTATGCAATATCACCCTATACGAATCCCAGCACACAATGCAATGCAGATACTGGTAGAAAGAAAGGCCATATTGATAAGGCAGCGACAATACAACATAAACAAATAACATATACATATGGACCACATGAAATACAGTGACTTTATGTGAATATGAATTTGGTGAAAGTCATATTTTCTGTTCCATGCGTTATTAGAGTGTCATTACATTACAAGGGTGTTATGGCACGTTATAACAAGTGTTATATCAAGTCTGCCAGTGTTAAAGTGTTCTGGCAGTGGCAGGCCTTCTTAAGGAAAATGCCAACTCCTGACCTCTGTTGCATTAACTGATGAAAGTCGGGGTGTGTGTGTGTTTGTATATGTGTGTGTGTGTGCGAATTTCTTTCTGGTCCTGTGTACTATATCACGTGTGTGTCCTCATGTAGGAGCACACACAGGACAGCGGCTTAGAGGGTGAGAGGGAGGAGGACGTGAGTCATACAGTACATGGAAAACCTCTTGCCTCCCTGCCACAGAGAATTGGCATGAAACATTTAGGGGCAAACTTTGTCTGGGTTTGACATCTCTTCTCCGAAACGGAATCAATGATGGAGGAAGCTACTTTCTCCCTCCTTGTCTCGACTCTACCCTCTGTCTTCTCAAGTAAGTTTCAAAGTAAGAGACAAAATTGTCAACCCAGGGGCCACTTGGGGTCCATAGTTTATAGGTCTGGGGCGGTGAAAGGGGTTTGTGTGTGTGTGTGTGTGTTTGCCATGTGCGTTAGTGCCTAAGTGTTCATGCATATTGTTAGGTGGGGGGGAGGGGGGGGGGATCCAAGCGCATATATGTCGAAATTGATATTTAATTACTACCAGAAAATATAATCAATAACAAACCTCAAATTACTTCAATTATCATTTTTACTGTTTGTCGCCCTGAATGGCACCCTATTCCCTATATAGTGCACTACTTTTGGCCAGGGCCTATAGGGCTTTGGTCAAAAGTAGTGCACTATGTAAGGATTAGGATGCCATTTGGGATGCAATCACTGTCTTTCACTCCACGTAATTCTCTGATATACCGTTCGGTGGAGAAGGGGTTCATGGGTATTATGGAGAATTCTTAGAAAGGGGAAGTGGCTCCCACATAATTAAATGATATAACATCTCTTATAGAATACAAATAGAATAGCTCTCTATGGTGGCTCCACTGTGGTGCCAAATAAAGACCAGGCTCAAATGGTACATATGTCATTGTCACAATAAGTTAAGCTTTTCCCTAATAGGGAACTACTTTACACAAAGTGAATTGTAAATTATATTTTCATGTAAGTTCGCTCTCCTCAAGATGCCTACTGCCTCATTCCTTCTGTCCACACACAATGTCTTCTTGTGTGTGGTGCTATTTACAGTAACACAAGTAGTTGAGAAATCCCTCATCATTTGTTTGCATTTTGTGGATGTTATTGTGCTGAAATGTCAACATTATTGTGCTGAAATGTCAACATTAAACAGTCTCTATTACATTACCTAACTTGTTTTTTCTCTTTATAGTATGTATCCCTATAGCGCGGCAGGTAGCTTAGTGGGTAAGAGCGTTGTGCCAGTAACCGAAAGGTCGCTGGTTCTAATCCCCGAGCCGACTAGATGAAAAATCTGTCGATATGCCCTTGAGCAAGGCACTTAACCCTAATTGCTCCTGTATTTCGCTCTGGATAAGTGCGTTTGCTAAAATGTAACTGTGTAGCATTGACCTTCATTATTCTATACTATCAATAACCTGAAATGTCTCCCGTCAGTGAGTGATATTCTTTTTTTTGTCAATCCTTGTTTGTTAAGGTTTTATGTTTTTCTACAACAATATTTGTGATATTGTAGACAATAATTAACATATATCATAACATATCAGTATATGTGTATGTAATGTTAGTAAATACTTTTTGTGTAGTTGTCACTGTGCAAATCCCACTGGGCACAGACGTCAGTTCAACATCTAGTTTTGATTTACATTTGGTTGAGTTGTCAACTAACATGAATTCAACGTGAAATCAAACAAATGTGTCACCATGTCATTGGATTTAGGTTAAAAGTTGGGTGGAAAAAAGAAATGCTTTTACGTTGATGACTTTTTGCAATTTCAATTCGTTTCCCACGTTGGTTCAACAACATCACATAGATTTTGGGGGTTGAAATGACCAGTTTTTGCCCAGTGAGGTACAAATTCTCCTTTATTTGTTTATCAACAAAATGAAGTAATTTTTGTCTCAACAAAGTTTAAAGGTCCAATGCAGCTGTTTTTATCTCAATATCAAATAATTTCTGGGTAACAATTATGTATCTTCCTGTGATTGTTTTCAATAAAAATGGTCAAAAAGATACAAAAATAGCTTCTTAGCAAAGATCAATTTCTCAAGCAAGGATTTTGCTAGGACTGTCTGGGAGTGGTCTGAGTGGGGAGGGGGAAACTAAAAACGAGTTGTTATTGGCAGAGAGGTTCGGAACTCTCTTTCTTATTGGTCTATTAACACATGTATCGCCTGGTGATGTCACCAGGCAGGCCAAAACTCCATCACACCAAAACCGGTCTTTTCAAACAGATCTTACACAAAAAAAGGCATTATCATAATTTTCACAATTTCACAGTATTATTCCAACCTAGTGTGGAAATATACAGTATATATAAAACACAGGAAAATGACGTTTCTTACTGCACAGCGCCTTTAAATCAGCATTCAGTCTGTTGTGGAGTGATTCTCGTTTTACTAGATATGAACTCATAATATCCCTGACAAAATTAGAATTTTAATAGATTCCCTCAAATTCTGAAAATATTGGAACATTTACAACAACGTGGCCAAAGTGATCTTGTTCACCAGCTGTGAGCCTGTCAACCCCGCGGTGCAGTGCCACAGCAGGCCACAGCGTTCCAAGAAGAGCTCTACAGATGTCCTTATATCTACCGCCATCTTGTGGACAAACCTTTGCATTGCGTCGTTGTCATGCGTCAAGTATTTTAGTGCTATCTCAATTTAGCTGTCTTGCCATTAGAGCGTACTGCTTTTGTTTGAAAATGTGACCATGTGACACAAAGGGAAGTGTGATACTGAACTGTTTCATGATATATAATAAGAAGTGCATCTTAGATTGTGTTACTTTATGTACTCTATTGGCATTCTTGTCACTATTGGTATACATATTTGCAACCCTCTCCCCCATTCCAGAAACATAATGCAGCAAGATGGAATGTCAGCTTTAGGGCCCTCAGGAAATAAAGTAAACATTTCAGGACCATGGACAGCAAATCAGCTCTTTCTGAGCACATTTAGGTTTCAGCAAAATGGACAGCATACATACTGATAGCGTTGAACTCTATTATGTGAAAGCTGCGAGTAGATACAGGTAACTGCCAAAATAAAGGACACACTTGAGAAAATGAGGAATGCAAAGTATATTGAAAGCAGTTGCCTCCACACAGGTGTGGTTCCTGAGTTAATTAAGCAATTAACATCTCATCATACTCAGGGTCATGTATAAAAATGCCCAGATGATCAATGTGAATAATGTACTCCCTGATCATTTCCATAAAATAAAACAATTTGATCACAAAAAATGGAAAATGGGAAGTTACATTAAACCCAGTTACTACTCTGCTTTCATTTCCATGTGAGAATTACATAAAAGTGGCCACAAATATAAAGTCATGTAGCTATTAGGTTTTGAAGTGTGTATGATATTAACAGGTGTATCCACCTTTTAAAACCAGTACAATACTGTTGACAAAAACGATTCTGTAAGGGATGAAGTAGCAAAGAACCTGGGGCCAGATTTACTAAAGGTTTGCACCTGTGTAAATGTATCAACCTGTTATTTACAGAGGGGAACAGATCACAGAATGCACCGTAATTTACACTTTGCAATAAAATATTAGCATTTTAGTCCCTCTTGGAATGAATGAATGACAATTTATTTTTGTGTCAAATCGGCAGTTGGCAACCCATCCCTTACGGGATGAATTGACACATAATGATTCACAGTGATAATTCTTCTGGTGTTCTGTGCAGTGCACACCGCATAAAGAATGAAAAATCAATCAATACATAATAGTAAATACAGTTATCCAAGCAATAATAATAACCCTAAATTATACAATTAAAATAAACACAGATAAAGAAATACAGAAAAATGAAACGGAAGGTGTTTAAACCCGGCCTGGCACAAAGAGAATATTAAAGTGTGAGAGATATAGGCCCATACACCTACATGGGCACTTTGCTATATGTCTAGAGGTCAGTTAGGATCATCACTTTATTTTAAGAATGTGAAATGTCAGAATAATAGTAGAGAAAATTATTTATTTCAGCTTTTATTTCTTTTATCACATTCCCAGTGGGTCAGAAGTTTACATACACTCAATTAGTATTTGGTAGCATTGCCTTTAAATTGTTTAACTTGGGTCAAATGTTTCGGCTAGCCTTCCACAAGCTTCCCACAATAAGTTGGGTGAATTTTGGCCCATTCCTCCTGACAGAGATGGTGTAACTGAGTCAGGTTTATTGGCCTCCTTGCTCGCACACGCTTTTTCAGTTCTACCCACACATTTTCTATAGGATTGAGGTCAGGGCTTTGTGATGGCCACTCCAATACCTTAACTTTGTTGTCCTTAAGCCATTTTGGCACAACTTTGGAAGTATGCTTGGGGTCATTGTCCATTTGGAAGACCCATTTGCGACCAGGCTTTAACTTCCTGACTGATGTCTTGAGATGTAGCTTCAATATATCCACATCATTTTCTTTCCTCATGATGCCATCTATTTTGTGAAGTGCACCAGTCCCTCCTGCAGCAAATCACCCCCACAGCATGATGCTGACACCCCTATGCTTCACGTTTGGGATGGTGTTCTTCAGCTTGCAAGCTCTCCCCTTTTCCTCCAAACATAACGATGGTCATTATGGCCAAACAGTTCTATTTTTGTTTCATCAGACCAGAGGACATTTCTCCAAAAAGTACGATCTTTGTCCCCATGTGCAGTTGCAAACTGTAGTCTGGCTTTTTTATGGCGGTTTTGGAGCAGTGGCTCCTTCCTTGCTGAGAGGCCTTTCAGGTTATGTCGATATAGGACTCGTTTTACTGTGGAGATAGATACTTTTGTACCTGTTTCCTCCAGCATGTTCACAAGGTCCTTTGCTGTTGTTCTGGGATTGATTTGCACTTTTCGCACCAAAGTACGTTCATCTTTAGGAGACAGAACGCGTCTCCTTCCTGAGCGGTATGACGGCTGCGTCGTCCCATGATGTTTATACTTGTGTACTATTGTTGTACAGATTAACGTGGTACCTTCAGGCGTTTGGAAATTGCTCCCAAGGATGAACCAGACTTGTGGAGGTCTACAATTTTTTTTCTGAGTTCTTGGCTGATTTCTTTTGATTTTCCCATGATGTCAAGCAAAGAGGCAGTGAGTTTGAAGGTAGGCCTTGAAATACATCCACAGGTACACCTCCAATTGACTCAAATGATGTCAATTAGCCTATCAGAAGCTTCTAAAGCCATGACATCATTTTCTGGAATTTTCCAAGCTGTTTAAAGCACAGTCAACTTAGTGTATGTAAACTTCTGACCCACTGGAATTGTAATACAGTGAATTATAAGTTAAATAATCTGTCTATAAACAATTGTTGGAAAAATTACTTGTGTCATGCAAAGTAGATGTCCTAACCGACATAACAAAACTATAGCTTTGTTAACAAGACATTTGTGGAGTGGTTGAAAAACAAGTTTTAATGACTCCAACCTAAGTTATGTAAACCTCCAACTTCAACTGTATATCTCGCACACACAAATGCACTCGAAGACCTTTCCTGCAGTCAAATGACCTAGTGGCCTCATAGGTGGAATGTTAATAATATTTTTTATATTTTAATAAATATTAAACATTATTTTCAAAAAACAGCTGAAAATACAGTGTTTCTACAGTGAGGGAAAAAAAGTATTTGATCCCCTGCTGATTTTGTACGTTTGCCCACTGACAAAGAAATTATCAGTCTATAATTTTAATGGTAGGTTTATTTGAACAGTGAGAGACAGAATAACAACAGAAAAACGCATGTCAAAAATGTTATAAATTGATTTGCATTTTTTAAATGAGGGAAATAAGTATTTGACCCCCTCTCAATCAGAAAGATTTCTGGCTCCCAGGTGTCTTTTATACAGGTAATGAGCTGAGATTAGGAGCACACTCTTAAAGGGAGTGCTCCTAATCTCAGCTTGTTACCTGTATAAAAGAAACCTGTCCACAGAAGCAATCAATCAATCAGATTCCAAACTCTCCACCATGGCCAAGACCAAAGAGCTCTCCAAGGATGTCAGGGACAAGATTGTAGACCTACACAAGGCTGGAATGGGCTACAAGACCATCGCCAAGTAGCTTGGTGAGAAGGTGACAACAGTTGGTGCGATTATTCGCAAATGGAAGAAACACAAAATAACTGTCAATCTCCCTCGGCTTGGGGCTCCATGCAAGATCTCACCTCATGGAGTTGCAATTATCATGAGAACGGTGAGGAATCAGCCCAGAATTACACGGGAGGATCTTGTCAATAATCTCAAAGCAGCTGGGACCATAGTCACCAAGAAAACAATTGGTAACACACTATGCCATGAAGGACTGAAATCCTGCAGCACCCACAAGGTCCCCCTGCTCAAGAAAGCACATATACATGCCCGTCTGAAGTTTGCCAATGAACATCTGAATGATTCAGAGGATCATAAGGGGACAGGACAACTTCACCGCATCAAAGGGACGATGGACGGGGCCATGTACCATCAAATCTTGGGTGAGAACGTCCTTCCCTCAGCCAGGGCATTGTAAATGGGTCGTGGATGGGAATTTCAGCATGACAATGACCCAAAACACACGGCCAAGGCAACAAAGGAGTGGCTCAAGAAGAAGCACATTAAGGTCCTGGAGTGGCCTAGCCAGTCTCCAGACCTTAATCCCATAGGAAATCTGTGGAGGGAGCTGAAGGTTCGAGTTGCCAAACGTCAGCCTCGAAACCTTAATGACTTGGAGAAGATCTGCAAAGAGGAGTGAGACAAAATCCCTCCTGAGATGTGTGCAAACCTGGTGGCCGACTACAAGAAACGTCTGACCTCTGTGATTGCCAACAAGGGTTTTGCCACCAAGTAGTAAGTCATGTAGCCTTCAACTGCTCTTAAACACTAGTAAAACTAAATGCATGCTTTTCAATCGAACGCTGCTAGCACCCGCCCACCCGACTAGAATCACCACTCTCGACGGGTCTGACCTAGAGTATGTGGACAACTACAAATATCTAGGTGTCTGGTTAGACTGTAAACTCAACTTCCAGACTCACATAAAGAATCTCCAATCCAAAGTTAAATCTAGAATCGGCTTCCTATTTCGCAACAAAGCCTCCTTCACTCATGCTGCCAAACATGCCCTCGTAAAACTGACTATCCTACCGATCCTTGACTTCGGCGATGTCATTTACAAAATAGCCTCCAACACTCTACTCAGCAAATTGGATGTAGTCTATCACAGTGCCATCCGTTTTGTCTCCAAAGCCCCATACACTACCCACCACTGTGACCTGTACGCTCTTGTTGGCTGGTCCTCACTACATGTTCGTCGTCAAACCCACTGGCTCCAGGCCATCTATAAATCACTGCTAGGCAAATCCCCGCCTTATCTTAGCTCATTGGTCACCATAGCAGCACCCACCCGTAGTCTGCGCTCCAGCAGGTATATCTCACTGGTCATTCCCAAAGCCAACACCTCCTTTGGCCGCCATTCCTTCCAGTTCTCTGCTGCCAATGACTGGAACGAATTGCAAAAATCTCTGAAGCTGGAGACTCTTATCTCCCTCAATAACTTTAAGCATCAGTTGTCAGAGCACCTTACCGATCACTGCACCTGTACACAGCCCATCTGAAATTAGCCCACCCAACTACCTCATCCCTATATTGTTATTTATTTTGCTCTTTTGCACCCCAGTATCTCTATTTGCACATCATCTCTTGCACATCTAGCATTCCAGTGTTAATACTATTGTAATTATTCTGCACTATAGCCTATTTATTGCCTTACCTCCATAACTTGCTACATTTGCACACACTGTATATATATTTTCTGTTGTATTTCTGACTTTATGTTTTTTTTACCCCATATGTAACTCTGTGTTGTTTTTATTGCACTACTTTGCTTTATCTTGGCCAGGTCGCAGTTGTAAATGAGAACCTGTTCTCAACTGGCTTACCTGGTTAAATAAAGGTGAAATAAAAAAAATATAAATAAATGTTTTGCAGAGGGGTCAAATACTTATTTCCCTCATTAAAATGCAAATCGATTTATAACATTTTTGACATGCGTTTCTCTGGATATTTTTGTTGTTATTCTGTCTCTCACTGTTCAAATGAACCTACCATTAAAATTATAGACTGATCATTTCTTTGTCAGTGGACAAACATACAAAATCAGCAGGGGATCAAATACTTTTTTCCCTCACTGTATGTCAAACGGTTTTGTTATATTTCAGTCTTCTGTGAAGTGTAATATTGGGGTGCAAACTCAAAATTGAATACATTTCAACTCTATATCTGACATGGTACAGGTGTCTTGTTTTTCTTAAACCGATAACCATGTCTGTGAGGTGTATACTTTGGTTTTAAAGTAGATTTGTTTAAGACTACCAAGAAACACTCTGTGTGACCCTGATTTAGCCTACTGCAGTAAAAGGTTAATCAAACAAAAGGTTCTCAATTTGGGTTTATGATTAATCTCCTCCATCCATTTCTTTTCATACTGCATCGTCAGTTGTTTTTTAATAGCGTGCAACAAAAAAAACATGTCAAATTTGCATTTTCACATGTGAAATTGCATTTTCACATTTGAAATCACAGTTTTCACATGTTGAGCTTAAATTTCACACGTGAAAGCATATTTTCAAATGTTTTAAATTCAGAGTTCATATGATAACACCACCTTTTCACATGTGAGGAGAATAACATGCTTTCACCTCACATGTGAATTGCAGTTTCACATGTGAAATTTGTGGTTTCACGTTAACTTTCACATGTGAATATTGGATATGCAGTTTTACATGTGAAAAAAACATACACATTTTAAAATCTCACTTTCACATGTGGAATTGCACGTTCATATATGAAAAACAATCACGTGAAAATCTAAATTGCAGTTTCACATGTAAGAAAACTCCAACTGTAAAAATCTCACTTTGTGGGGTAGAAATAATGTTATTCTCCTCCCATGTGAAAAGATGGTGTTAACATATTACAGTAGCAATGTCTCCATCGGTGGAATTAGGGTCACCACATCTAAAAGGCCCAAATGTGGGACAAGGGAACGATTTTGTGGGACATTCGCAGAACAGAATAATATTTTTGGGGGGGCAGGTTAATGGATCCCATTCAAATGGCGACATAGTTCTGCTGCATGATGGTCACTGCCTGTTAAAGGGGCAATCCTTAGTTGCTACATCAATTTTCGGACTTTAATGAAATTAATTATACTGTATGTACCCATTGATTCTTGAAGAATATAACGTATAAATGCCTCATGAGCTTATTTCAACTGTCGTACCCCGTCAGAACCCAAAATATAAGCTTGTTTTACTCCAATGTTTGTAAACAAAGTAAATGTAAACAACCATAGTTTAGCCTAAAAACATGGTTAAGGGCTTTATTCAATCCGTAGCGCTGAAGATCCGCAATACTTCGGCGATACAGATTGAATCCAGCCCTAAAACTATAATTTTGATATCATGGATGGTCAGTCCTTGCATCCATAGCGTAGTCTATGGATTTGAGAGTGGTTGCATTTCTCCAGCCCCATCCCCCAGCTTTTAACTTAAACTGTGGCGGGAGTAATAGTATAATTGAGTAGTAGTGTTATTATATGGTGCAATCCCTTATCTGATTTGTGAATATTTCTTTAAAACACGTGATATTTTCATGTCTTTTTTTTGTAAGGGTCCCTACATTTGGTTTTCGTACAAATGTTCACAGTCAGACTGTTGGAAAAGGTCAGACATTTTGATTGCCCAGGCTCCCCGTATGGAGAGATCCCATTGAAAAACTTTGCTGGCTATTCTGGCAATTGGCATATCCAACAGTCTATTCCAAAGTCTTACCATGCACGCCTTCCATCTCACCTCACAGGGTTCCCAGCCCATGTCCCCAGTTATTGCCAATATAGGCACAAACTTGTGGACACCTAAAAGAATAACGTCCTGCTCTGTTATGGACAGGACACACGCATGTCTGATACAGTTTGGCATAACCAATATCTGTGAGAGTTTTTTTATTTCTTATAACTCCCCCAAGATCTCTACTTGCTGAGCTGCCATATAGAAAGGTAATATATTCATCCAAGACCCACATATTTATAATTGCTAGTAAACTGAATAATTTCTTCAGCAAAACAAAACTGAAAAACTCTTCTCTTAGTACCAGTTTTTTTCTGATTGACCACCAACTGACTGCACATAATAACAAACATGGAAACAAAAACAGGTGCAAACTTTGCACAGGTGAAACCACTTAGCAAGACAGGCACTTGGTTTTAACAAATTGGAGAACCATACACTTACTGAACTGTTTACCTACTTCATTGTAAATTGAAATGATGGTTCCTGGGACTACTATAGATATTTCATTGACATAAATGGCTATTTGCATTATACACATCCTACAGATTGCCCCTTGTATCTATTGAATTAGCCTGGTCCCAGATCTGTTTGTGATATCATGTCGACTCCTTGTCATGCCAAATGACAATGAGTGGAAAGGAGTGGCATGACGGCACAAACAGATCTGGGACCAGGCTAGGAATGGACCCTCCCCTAACACTCTCAAACAGAAGTGGTGAAACAATGACAGAACAATGTTCTCGGTAGTGGGGACAAAGCTAACCCCAAGAATAATCTGCATTGCATACTGTCAGAAACCTGCAATAGTAGACTAGTTCTAGTAAACCTAGTTTAGACTGCAAAACCTCAGTCATGCACCATTGTTTAATCAAAATCAACTTAGCTAGTTTATTCGTTGTTTCCAAGTTGCTTCAGTAAGATTTCCAAGTTGCTGCAGATACCATTTCCTGTCACGTGGAAGAATGTAAAATGCTCATTGTGAAACTTAAAACGAAGTAAGAATATGGGACAGCGTAACTTCCAAGACATCTGTATAAGGCACCGTTTCACCATTAAGCTTTAGCATAACTCATCTTGTCTGAAAATGACAGGGATGACTTTAGTCCCTATACTGCTTTCCCTATAGGGGCCTATCTGTCTCAAACCAATCATATGACAATCAACATGAAATGCTGAATTAGCTTTGGAGGAGGTTGTTGTAGTTCACTTGAACTTCTTAAAGGGTATCGACACTATTTAAGACATTAAGTCCTTTTTACCACTCATCTGTGATGTCTTAAATTGACACTACGATACTATGCCAATAGTCATAGTCATATGCTGTTTAAGACATGATTTGACTCTTGTTGTATAAGTATAATTACAAGTCTAATAAGTTCACTTGAACTTCTTAAAAATTGCTGTATAGAACAGTCAGTGACAGTGCTTCTCTATCCAGGAGATCACAGTCTGCATACTGCTTTTGGTCCAACTACCCCCCGAGGAATCAACTGTGCTTAATGGAGTTTCTAATTGTCTCTGCCCTGAATTTGAGAAGCGTTAGAACTGAAACGACTTGAGGTCCTATGTGACGAGAGGAGAATGAAGTGTGATGGGATGGTGTTGCCTTTGTTTCAATTTAACGTCAACTTCATTTGATCAGATCATGATGAGGAATATGAATAGTGTTTAGTGTCATTGAAGAAGGATGTGAGTTGGATCGTTGCAGAGAGCAGCGTTGCAGTGTGTTGAGGGGACTGCAGGACTTGACAGGGGTCTCAAGCCTAACTGAGTGAACTGATACTGGCATCTTTCACTAACAAAGACTATGAATATGTATGCTTTCCATGGTGCTGAAACATAAATATTGAGTGAAAAAGTAAAAGCAGGGGAATATACTCCCAAAATAACTGAGTTCAAGACTGCCACTATGTATGCTGTCCATGGTTTTGAAACGCAAACACACATAGAAAGATATGAGTCGTTGTCTATGGTGCTTAAACCTAAACGTGTTGAAAGCTCTGGGTTGCTGTCTAGGGTGATGAAATGCATTATATATTTGCTGAGGGGCATAAAACTGACATTCCGGGCCGCATAAGTTTAAGACGTGAACCCGTTTTGTCGCCTTTGGCTGTCCGGCTGGCCTGCTTAATATGCAGTGCTGTAAATGACTCATTCTTAAAATAGCATGTCCTAATAGCTCTATAAATGCCGGGTATCTCACATAAAGCCGCTGAACAAAACCACATGTCTGAGGTGTGTTAGATTGTTTTAGGACTTGGAACACAAATACTTGGGTCTTTCTATGGTAGTGCGGGGATGACGAGTCTCGCGCACTGCCGTCACTGCGCCGCGCTTCGGCGGGCGAGAGGCAAAACTCGGGACAGAGGCAAGTGCGAGGGGAGCCTGTTCTAATGCAGATTCGGAAGATGTTACTCACACACTCGGATGGCCAATGAAATCGTTTCACCCCTCTTTTTCATCATCGCCCAAGAGAGAAAGCATGCAAGGGTAGAGGCTATGTCTCACCGGCGGTGATTGTGGTCGGTTTCGATCGTTCTCCACAGAAACACTGCAGCATATGCGCTCCTTTCTGAAGGAATGGCCTCAGAATCCTCATTGATTTGGGTTGGTGGGAGCCTTCCTCAATCCAAGCAATCCGGACACGCTATCACAACACTGGGTGAGGTAGCATAGCTTATAGCCACCTCGATTTAGAGTAGCCGCTCTCTAGGTTCACAAGCCTCAAAACGCCGGAAGGGCACCGTCTCCAGGACAAATTACGCTAAAATGAGGCATAGTGAGTAGTTTTTTCCTCTTCTATTCTCGTCCACTAACGGTCATTCACAACCCTCTGTCTTCCAAGGCTAGGCTACGCAAGGACGTTAGAATGTGCTCCTAATTTGTACAGCCTCTGTCTCCGCGTCTTTACTAGCGGACGTAATATGAGGGAGGGGGAGAGAGAGAGCTGGAGAGAGAGAGAGAGAGAGAGAGAGAGAGAGAGAGAGAGAGCGAGAGAGAGAGAGCGAAAGAGAGAGAGAGAGAGAGCGAGAGAGAGAGAGAGAGAGAGAGAGAGAGAGAGAGAGAGAGAGAGAGAGAGAGAGAGCGAAAGAGAGAGAGAGAGAGAGTCCTAGTGCGAGCAGCGTGCACGCGAAAGTTAAACTGCAGGGGTAAGTGGCGGGACGGCCATGGATGAGGTAATGCGAGAGACTCTGCACAGCTGTTCGGATTAAAAAGGTCATGTTCCGCGATCCATAGGAAACCGGAGGACAACGTATAGCCTACGTCAGATGCAGCCGACAGTTTAAAGACAAAAGATGAGCAAATGCACGGTCATGATGAAAGAGTAGCGTAAAGAAACTTTTAGCCAAAAGCCTACCATGCAGATGTCAAGTCTATTACAGAGGTTGACGCACTCTGAGCTCTGCATCAACTATTAGTTTACTGTACATAGACATAGCAGTGGTCACTGTCTGGTGATGACGTAGGCAACCTAGACATCTGAGTAGTAAGACTATTTTTGGCCAGGACTGATTTTGTATCATTTCTTGCAGTACCAATAGGTACCAGTACCAATTCTGTTGAGCTCTCCAATCTTAGGTGAAATAAAACAGACATAAAGGTTCTGTGACTTATTAATATCTTAATGATAAGTGATATAATAATATGATTTTGACATATTAATATAAAATATCCTTGTCTCTTGAAGGATGTACCCCCAACACGCGCTTAATTGAAGTAGCAACATGTCACTGACAGGTCAGCGAGCCCTTCTGTACATGTTTTTAATTAACCATAAACAAATTGCATAAACATTAGGGGAAATCTTGTATGAAACAGAGCATGCAATTTGCTGTTGATGTAAATTTCCTCACATAGTTGATTATGAAAATAAAATAATTGAGAAACAACAGATGATTTCTAACCACAACTTGACATTTTGCACTTTGCACTTTGACCCTTCCATATTCAGAGTGTGCAAAGTTATCTACATATGCAAATGAGTCACCTCCAACCAGTCTTATAGCCAATAGGGTGTGCCAGCATACCTATCAGCCAGTAAATGCTGGCTGTGGAAATGCTTAGCAAATGTACTCCCTCAGATAGGTTAAGAAATAAGCCACATAAAAAATGTATATAGTAAATAGATAGTGAATCATTGACAAAGGGGGCTTCAGTCCACTCCTGATAAGTGCTAGTGGGACTCTCCTGCGAGGCTGTATGGGTGATTATACAGAAGTGATGCAAATTGCAGTCCCACCCCTAAAAAACTATTTTAAACAAAAGTTAAGTCTCCAAACTTAGGACATTTATTTACATCATGATATGTTCTAATTCAATCCAAGGCATTTATATATTACAAAGTAATTGTTTATACACATATTTGTATTGAGAAGTGGCTATCCCAAACCCTGACCCTGACTTCATGTTTGAAAGTAAAGAGAATCATGATTATTGTACTGTCACGATCGTCTTGACGAGAAGTAGACCAATACGCAGCGTGTTGAGCGAACATGATTGACTTTATTACCGTCAGTGATAATAAGCACACTACACAAAACAATAAACGACTCGTGAAGTCCACGGTGACAAAGACCGACAAGGAACAAAAACCCACAAACACAAAGTGAAACACAGACAGTTAAATATGGCTCCCAATCAGAGACAACCAGCACACAGCTGACACTCGTTGCCTCTGATTGGGAGTCACTCAGTAAAACATAGAAATAAACAACCTAGAACACCCAACATAGAAACAGAAACACATAGAAACAGACACACTCTGGCTCAATAACTAGAGTCCATTAGCCAGAGTGTGACAGTACCCCCCCCTAAAGGCGCGGACTGCGACCGCGCCTCAAAAAACGCAAAACAGGGGAGGGCTGGGTGGGCATACCTCCTCGGCGGCGGTTCTGGCTCCGGGCTTGCCCACCACCCTCCAATAAACCCCCCATAGCGCCCCTGGTCCGGTCTGGTCCCGCTGGCTGGAGCTGACCCGGACGTAGCAGGAGCGGCTAGCTTCAGCTCCGTTGTGGAGCCGTTGACCGGTACCTGGTTAGGCACCGGTGACCCAGGCACGGGTTGTGCCGGACAGACGATGCGCACCCCTGGCCTGGTGCGTGGAGCAGCAACGGGCCGGACCGGGCTGACGACTCGCACCCCTGGCTTTGTGCGTGGAGCCGGAACGGGCCTCACCGGACTGACGACTCGCACCCCTGGCTTGGTGCGTGGATCCGGAACGGGCCTCACCGAACTGACGACTCGCACCCCTGGCTTGGTGCGTGGAGCCGGAACGGGCCTCACCGGACTGACGACTCGCACCCCTGGCTTGGTGCGTGGAGCCGGAACGGGCCTCACCGGACTGACGACTCGCTCCCCTGGCTTGGTGCGAGTAGCAGGAACGTTCTGGACCAGGCTGACGACTCGCACCCCTGGCTTGGTGCGAGTGGCAGGAACAGGCTGGACCAGGCTGACGACTCGCACCCCTGGCTTGGTGCGAGTGGCAGGAACAGGCCGGGCCGGGCTGGCGACTCGCACCCCTGGCTTGGTGCGAGTGGCAGGAACAGGCCGGGCCGGGCTGGCGACGCGCACCGTAGGTTTGGTGCGAGTGGCAGGAACAGGCCGGGCCGGGCTGGCGACGCGCACCATAGGTTTGGTGCGAGTGGCAGGAACAGGCCGGGCCGGGCTGGCGACGCACACCGTAGGTTTGGTGCGAGTGGCAGGAATAGGCCGGGCCGGGCTGGCGACGCACACCGTAGGTTTGGTGCGTGGAGCAGGAACAGGCCGGGCTGGGCTGGCGACGCACCCCGTAGGCTTGGTGCGTGGAACAGGGACAGGCCGGGCTGGGCTGGCGACGCACCCCGTAGGCTTGGTGCGTGGAGCAGGGACAGGCCGGGCTGGGCTGGCGACGCACACCGTAGGCTTGGTGCGTGGAGCAGGAACAGGCCGGGCTGGGCTGGTGACGCACCCCGTAGGCTTGGTGCGTGGAGCAGGTACAGGCCGGGCTGGGCTGGCGACGCACACCGTAGGCTTGGTGCGTGGAGCAGGGACAGGCCGAACCGGGCTGGCGACGCATACCGTAGGTTTGGTGCGAGGAGCAGGAACAGGCCGGGCTGGGCTGGCGACGCACCCCGTAGGCTTGGTGCGTGGAGCAGGGACAGGCCGGGCTGGGCTGGCGACGCACACCGTAGGCTTAGTGCGTGGAGCAGGGACAGGCCGAACCGGGCTGGCGACGCATACCGTAGGTTTGGTGCGAGGAGCAGGAACAGGCCGGACCGGGCTGGCGACGCTCACCGTACACTTGGTGCGAGGGGCAGGAACATGCCGGGCTGGGCTGGTGGCGTGCACCTTACACTTAGTGCGGGAAGCAGGAACGGGCCGGACCGGACTGGTGACGCACACCACTTGCTTGGTGTGAGGAGCGGGACTGGGTTTCATCATAACCCTCCGCTCCCTCAGCTGCCTACCGAGTTCCTCTCGCCGTGCCTCATTTCTCACCCTTTCCCTAATCGCCTCTAATAGCTCCATCCTCTGCAACACTAACTCCTGCTCCCTCTTCGCCAGTAGCCCCCTTAACCTGGTGGCCTCCTCACCTAATCGCCCTGTGGCAGCCTCCTGCTGCCCAGTCGCCCCTGCCGTGTGCCCCCCCCTAAAACATTTTTGGGGTTGCCTCTCGACCCTCCGACGCTGCTCCCACGTCCAGGCTGCCTGTTCCTGGACACGCTGCTTGGTCCTGGTATGGTGGGTTTTTCTGTCACGATCGTCTTGACGAGAAGTAGACCAATACGCAGCGTGTTGAGCGAACATGATTGACTTTATTACCGTCAGTGATAATAAGCACACTACACAAAACAATAAACGACTCGTGAAGTCCACGGTGACAAAGACCGACAAGGAACAAAAACCCACAAACACAAAGTGAAACACAGACAGTTAAATATGGCTCCCAATCAGAGACAACCAGCACACAGCTGACACTCGTTGCCTCTGATTGGGAGTCACTCAGTAAAACATAGAAATAAACAACCTAGAACACCCAACATAGAAACAGAAACACATAGAAACAGACACACTCTGGCTCAATAACTAGAGTCCATTAGCCAGAGTGTGACATGTACTTTTTTAAACACTATTGTTTCTCCAAAAGATGCTGTCCCACCTTTGATGTCACTACCGAAACACACATTAAAAGACTGTAGAATGTATGTGCCTTAAGCCACACCCCTACATGTATGTGCCTTAAGCCACACCCCCTGTGTAGCCTACTTGGAGTAGTCTACACAGTGAAAGCATGCGTAATTGTACATAATTTAACATAATTTAATATGCCATTTAGCAGACGCTTTTATCCAAAGCGACTTACAGTCATGCGTGCATACATTTTTACGTAAGGGTGGTCCCGGGGATCGAACCCAAAACCCTGGCGTTACAAGCGCCATGCTCTACCAATAGAGCTACAGAGCTACAATATTTGTGTTTTTTGTGTTTTTTGTTTTTACATATAGCCTACAGTAACATAAACTAATGAAAATGCTATTGTGTTATTTGAAATACAATACACATTATTCTAATATTACCCAAGGCCTTCATAAACACAACCAAATTATTATTTTTGCGATAGCATATATGAAATGTATTGATCTACTGGGATTTTTAAAAGACAGACTAACTTTATGTTTTGTCTGCTTGGACTCAAGAGATAAGTATGGTTGCATTAATCTTTTTGCAGACAGTTATGTTCTTTCGATGAATGTATTTGCAATTTTGACGGTATAATATAGCTTTGATTAATGTATTTATGTTTTGAGAAGGCAACTACAATCTGAAAACGCATTTACTGTTTTGCAAAATTCCACAGAGTTCTGTGTCTTTTGGACTCTGTTTGAAAATCGACAACATTGTTCCAAAAAATGCTTGTACGCTATTGAGAAAAACTGTACTGTCACCGGTTCAGCACAGAGCCTTTTAGTTTCCGGTAAAACCATAGTGTGCTTTCTCACAGCGTGGGAAGAGTTTAATTTCGCTTTAACCCTGGAAACTAACAGCCAAAAGAATGAGGTAACTAAAAATGACCCAAGACCAGGTGTGACAATTAATCAAATGGCCACCCGGACTATTTGCAATGACCCCCCTCCCCCCCTTGTTTTTACACTGCTGCTACTCGCTGTTTATTATCTATGCATAGTCACTTTACCCTTACCTGCATGTACAAATTACCTCGACTAACCTGTACCCCCGCACATTGACTCGGTACCGGTACCCCATGCATATAGCCTCGTTATTGTTATTTTATTGTGTTACTTTTTTATATTTAATTTTATACTTTAGTTTATTTAGTAAATATTTCCTTAACTCTATTTTCTTAAAACTGCATTGTTGGTTAAGGGCTTGTAAGTAAGCATTTCACGGTAAGTTGTGTTGTATTCAGCGCATGTGACAAATAACATTTGATTTGATTTGATTGGATTATGACCCTAGAACAAAACAGTGCATACATCACGCCATTTTGTTAACAGACAAATGTTTCCAAACATTAATTAATTTCATTATGTATGTTTCGCTACACAGTACTCACATTAAAAAGTCATGATAAAGCAATGTAAGGACACTGTAGTGTCTATTATTGCTCAACGTTGCTTAACACAATAATCGCAATACATCACATTTTACAGTAGAGGGCGCTGCATAATTACATTTCCATGGAGAGTGAGCTGAGACGAGAATATGAGATTTGAACATGGAGGGGGGAGGTAGACAAGGATGATGGGAAAGGGAGAGGTAGAGAAAGTTGCATAGTTCAAGACATCAACAAAGTTCGATCAAGGGTCCCTGCCAAGATTTATGCCATCATTCATTGGTAGGTGCCGAAAGTCAATATTTCGTGAGTGGTTGTGCAATGAGGCTGAAGTCGATGTGTTCAGAGGGTCCCTGGTTCGAGCCCAGGTTAGGGTAAGGAGAGGGACGGAAGCAAAACTGTTACACTAACAAGCTGGAACAAGAACATGTGTTGAACAATACTACACAGTAATGGTATCCAAGCTCAGAGACACATTGAGAACAGGGACTGGTAGAACTGTAGTCATGCTTATGAGTTTGTGTGCATTTGCTATTTGGATAGCCCTGAAGCAGACATAAACTAAATGTGGGCTTTGATTGAATTAGGAATTTGTATAAGAGGGTTTAGGGATGAGTGGGGGCTTGGTGGGGGGTAGAGAGACAATAGAGAGCAGAAGGAGGGAGAGTGGGAGGGAGTCACTGAAGGGAGGAGCGGGTTAAGACAAAAGGAAGGGGGGAAGACAAAGCAGGAGACGATGGAGGGAAAGAGGGAGCAGGCGGGGGAGGCAGTTGGCAGTGGTAGAGAGAAAGAAAGAGAGACAGGATGATATACATAGAGAGGAAAGGAAAGAGATTGATTATGCGGGATGAGGTCGATCCGGTTTATTTTATAGTTCTATTTCTGGAATTCACTTCATAATGAAATTGTGTGGTAGAAATTGATACTTTTAAGTACTTACTTTAAATGTTTTAACACATTGAATGATTAAACACAATTGGTAACATGCCAAATGACATGTAGAGGTGCTTGTTTTAATGAAGCCGAAATAAACAAGAGTAATTACAAGGTAATTATAAAGACAATTTCCCATTTTAAGAAGTAATATGTTTCAAGACCCTAGACAGCAACAGTTCTTTCAGGGGAAGTTTGTTGCAGCATTTTTTCTGCATAGAAAAGTATTGTAAAGTATTTTTTACTGTCCAAACACACAAACCAAAAAATGGTTGTTTAAAGGCAAATTTCACCCTGGCTCTGCCACGGCATATATACATCACTATATTAACAATATTACGTTTTCGTCATAAACATCAACATTATCCAATTCACAAACTAGAACAAGCTTATTTTAATTTCACTGGTAGAATCGGGAAGTTTCGACATCCTGTTTATTTGTCTGCTCATAGCGAACCACAAAGTCCAGCATTCATAGCGAATGCAGATACCGCCCCGCTTGGTAGATTGGGTGTGCCCACAAACGTAGATCATTATTTACTTCGAACAACCAACACACAGTAATCTCAGAATTTCTCTAGGCAAGATTTTTTTGAAATCTTTTGTTTTTCACTAACGTTTGTCATCATGCCCGTGTGGTGCTCTGCTGGCTGTGCTAACAAGCCCCGATGCTGCCAGTGGCTTGTGGCTAACAATAATTATGTTTACGGTGACCAAAGATTATCAGAGGGATTTTCAGGCTGAACTGATGGGGAATCCATTTTGACGAGAGCTGAGAAGTGATGCGATACCATCGTTTTTTGTCTTTAACAACAAAACTGAAGATTCACGATTAGAGGTAACGTAACATTAGCTAGCACGCTAGCCTAACTGGACTAGGTAAGTTAGCTGTTGTGAATGAAGAACAGGGCGGGCCATTCTATTGTACTGATCCATTCTAATTATAGTCTTAAAATGCTATGTACCCTATATCAGTCCACCGAATCCAAGCAGTCTTATCAATCTACTCTGGCCTACTTGGAGTAGGCTACACAGTGAGAGCATGCGTAATTGTACATGCTGAACAGCTTTCAATATCTGGGAAAATATCCACATCGGGCAGCAGGTGAGCGATTCTCTGAGAATGTGGTGATGAGGCTTGTAGAACCTTCCGTTGCCAAGGGGAGAAATGTCGCCATGGACAATTTCATCACTTCACTGTCATTGGCAAACAACTACTGCAAAGAAAACAATATACTCCAGAATGTTATGAAGAGTGATCAGATGAATTGCAATTAATTGCAAAGTCCCTCTTTGCCATGAAAATGAACTTAATCCCCAAAAAACGTTTTCACTGCATTTCAGCCCTGCCACAAAAGGACCAGCTGCCATCATGTCAGTGATTCTTTCGTTAACACAGGTGAGAGTGTTGATGAAGACAAGGCTGGAGATCACTCTGTCATGCTGATTGAGTTAGAATAACAGACTGGAAGCTTTAAAAGGAGGGTGGTGCTTGAAATCATTGTTCTTCCTCTGTTAACCATTGTTACCTGCAAGGAAACACGTGCCATCATCATTGCTTTGCACAAAAAGGCCTTCACAGGTAAGGATATTGCTGCTAGTAAGATTGCACCTAAATCAACCATTTATTGGATCATCAAGAACTTCAAGGAGAGAGGATCAATTGTTGTGAAGAAGGCTTCAGCGCGCCCAAGAAAGTCCAGCAAGCACCAGGACCGTCTCCTAAAGTTGATTCAGCTGCGGGATCGGGGCACCAACAGTGCAGAGCTTGCTCAGGAATGGCAGCAGGCAGGTGTGAGTGCATCTGCACGCACAGTGAGGCGAAGACTTTTGGAGGATGGCCTGGTGTCAAGAAGGGCAGCGAGGAAGCCACTTCTCTCCAGGAAAAACATCAGGGACAGACTGATATTCTGCAAAAGGTACAGGGATTGGACTGCTGAGGACTGGGGTAAAGTCATTTTCTCTGTTGAATCCCCTTTCCGATGGTTTGGGGCATCCGGAAAAAAGCTTGTCCGGAGAAGACAAGGTGAGCGCTACCACCAGTCCTGTGTCATGCCAACAGTAAAGCATCCTGAGACCATTCATGTGTGGGGTTGCTTCTCAGCCAAGGGAGTGGGCTCACTCACAATTTTGCCTAAGAACACAGCCATGAATAAAGAATGGTACCAACACATCCTCCGAGAGGATCCAAGAACAGTTTGGTGACGAACAATGCCTTTTCCAGCATGATGGAGCACCTTGCCATAAAGCAAAAGTGATAACTAAGTGGCTCGGGGAACAAAACATAAACATTTTGGGTCCATGGCCAGGAAACTCCCCAGACCTTAATCCCATTGAGGACTTGTGGTCAATCCTCAAGAGGCGGGTGGACAAACAAAAGCCCACAAATTCTGACAAACTCCAAGCATTGATTATGCAAGAATGGGCTGCCATCAGTCAGGATGTGGCCCAGAAGTTAATTGACAGCATGCCAGGGCGGATTGCAGAGGTCTTGAAAAAGAAGGGTCAACACTGCAAATATTGACTCTTTGCATAAACTTAATATAATTGTCAATAAAAGCCTTTGCCACTTATGGACTGCTTGTAATTATACTTCAGGTAGCTTAGTGGGTAAGAGCGCTGTGCCAGTAACCGAAAGGTCACTGGTTCTAATCCCCAAGCTGACTAGGTGAAAAATCTCTCGATGTGCTCTTAAGCAAGGCACTTAACCCTAATTGCTCCTGTAAGTCGCTCTGGATAAGAGCGTCTGCTAAATGACTAAAATGTAAAAATGTATACCATCTGACAAAAATATCTAAAAACACTGAAGCATCAAACTTTGTGAAGACCAATACTTGTGTCATTCTCAAAACCTTTGACCATGACTGTACAAAACATGCTCTTTCCATGACATAGACTGACCAGGTGAAAGCTATGATCCCTTATTGATGTCACTTGTTAAATCCACTTTAATCAGTGTAGCTGAAGGGGAGGAATCAGGTTAAAGAAGGATTTTTAAGCCTTGAGACAATTGAGACATGGATTGTGTATGTGTGCAATTCAGAGGGTAAATGGGCAACACAAAATATTTAAGTGCCTTTAAACAGGGGTATGGTAGTAAGTGCAAGGCATATTGGGTTTTGTCAAGAACTGCAACGCTGCTGGGTTTTTCACACTCAACAGTTTCCCGTGTGTATCAAGAATGTTCCACCACACAAAGGACATCCAGCCAACTTGACACAACTGTTGGAAGCATTGGAGTCAACATGGGCCAGCATCCCTTTGGAACGAGTCCATGCCCTGAAGAATTGAGGCTGTTCTGAGGGCAAAAGGGGGAGTGCAACTCAATATAAGGAAGGTGTCAATGCCATTATTGCTTTTGTGCAGAGTTTCACTATTTATCAAGGCCACTTGGCACTTATAATGATGTTTAGGCTACTGATGTTTTCATCATTTGATCGCACATCTTGACCATATGTCTTGGTGGTTGGGGTTATTTTTTTATTTTGTCATTATAAAAAGAAGCTGTTACCGTGTTGCAACACACATGCTTTCTGTTTCATAGTTGTAACAAAGGCACTCCATGAATAAAATGTATTGAACACTTTAATTTTTGTGTTTTTTGATTTTTACATACAGCCTACAGTAACATAAACTAATGAAAATGCTATTGTGTTATTTGAAACAAAATAAACATTATTCTAATATTACCCAAGGCCTTCATAAACACAACCAAATGATTATTTCTGCGATAGCATATATGAAATGTATTAATTACACTGTTAGAATGTTGCAGTCAGAATGACTGCTCTTTAGCTTGAAAGGGTGTCCCTCAAGGCCCAGCAGTTCTGAAGGAGGGTGTCCCTCGAGGCCCAGCAGTTCTGAAGGAGGGTGTCCCTCGAGGCCCAGCGGTTCTGAAGGAGGGTTCCCTCAAGGCCCAGCAGTTCTGAAGGAGGGTTCCCTCAAGGCCCAGCGGTTCTGAAGGAGGGTTCCCTCGAGGCCCAGCGGTTCTGAAGGAGGGTTCCCTCGAGGCCCAGCGGTTCTGAAGGAGGGTTCCCTCGAGGCCCAGCGGTTCTGAAGGGGCGTCCCTCGAGGCCCAGCGGTTCTAGTGTTAAGGGAATGTCTCAGGCTGGACACATTGGCAGTCAGGATCTCTAGTCTTCACCGAGTTTTGTTAACACCCCATGGTTCCTCTTATCCAACAGTCGGTGGAGAAACCAGCTTTTGAGTGTTCAGAGATAAAACACCTACGTTCTTCCGACTGGCATGGAAGTGGCTAGAGTCTTCAGAGGTGCAAAGATCATTAGGAGTCTGAAACTAGGGTATATGATCGTTTACAACATATTTTGAGGCTTTACATTATACACTCAAATTACAACAAAACAATGGAGCAATACAACCTTAGATTTTGAGTTAAGGTAGAGTAAGACACTTGTACTAATGGATAAGGTCTTTATTTATGTTATAATTCTTCAAGAATCAATATATCATTATCTGAACATTGAACAGCAGTCTCACAGATTGTGCCCTTAGGTGGAAATGGCAAAGGAAGGTGACACAAAGGTAGTTATGGGAAGAAAACATAGACACTAAACAGTGTGCAGATAGAAGGGGTGTACACCAATGATGTTTAGTTGGTTTAGTTGTTTAGTGTCTATGTCTCCTGAGTGGCGCAGTGGTCTAAGGCACTGCATCGCAGTGTTAACTGTGCCACTAGAGATCCTGGTTCGAATCCAGGCTCTGTCGCAGCCGGCCGCGTCCGGGAGACTCATGGGCGGCGCACAATTGGCCCAGCGTCGTCCAGGGTAGGGGAGGGAATGGCCGGCAGGGATGTAGCTCAGTTGATAGAGCATGGCGTTTGCAACGCCAGGGTTGTGGGTTTGATTCCCACGGGGGGCCAGTATAAAAAAAAAGATGTATTCACTAACTGTAAGTCGCTCTGGATAAGAGCGTCTGCTTAAATGTAATGTTGTTGTTTTTACAGTATAAACTGTACAAGACTATTCTCTGCTAACCCATATGGAAAGGATCATACACATTTGATTTATGTCAGTCTTCATATAAGTCAATCTTATATGATTATTATGGCCTACTTCCAATAAGAAAACACACAAAACATGTATAATTCTTATGCAATTCCTGTGTTTATCACATCTACAGTATAACGTATAAGTAAAACATATGAGTCTTGTACTATGCCTGTGTATGATTGTGGCCTACGTCTTATAAGACATATACCACATATTGCTACATGTTTCAGGAGTACCCATAAAATAATCCTTATTTGATTCATATACAGTGGAGAAAAAAAGTATTTAGTCAGCCACCAATTGTGCAAGTTCTCCCACTTAAAAAGATGAGAGAGGCCTGTAATTTTCATCATAGGTACACGTCAACTATGACAGACAAAATGAGGAAAAAAAATCCAGAAAATCACATTGTAGGATTTTTTATGAATTTATTTGCAAATTATGGTGGAAAATAAGTATTTGGTCAATAACAAAAGTTTCTCAATACTTTGTTATATACCCTTTGTTGGCAATGACACCGGTCAAACGTTTTCTGTAAGTCTTCACAAGGTTTTCACACACTGTTGCTGGTATTTTGGCCCATTCCTCCATGCAGATCTCCTCTAGAGCAGTGATGTTTTGGGGCTGTCGCTGGGCAACACGGACTTTCAACTCCCTCCAAAGATTTTCTATGGGGTTGAGATCTGGAGACTGGCTAGGCCACTCCAGGACCTTGAAATGCTTCTTACGAAGCCACTCCTTCGTTGCCCGGGTGGTGTGTTTGGGATCATTGTCATGCTGAAAGACCCAGCCACGTTTTCATCTTCAATGCCCTTGCTGATGGAAGGAGGTTTTCACTCAAAATCTCACGATACATGGCCCCATTCATTCTTTCCTTTACACGGATCAGTCGTCCTGGTCCCTTTGCAGAAAAACAGCCCCAAAGCATGATGTTTCCACCCCCATGCTTCACAGTAGGTATGGTGTTCTTTGGATGCAACTCAGCATTCTTTGTTCTCCAAACACGACGAGTTGAGTTTTTACCAAAAAGTTACATTTTGGTTTCATCTGACCATATGACATTCTCCCAATCCTCTTCTGGATCATCCAAATGCACTCTAGCAAACTTCAGACGGGCCTGGACATGTACTGGCTTAAGCAGGGGGACACGTCTGGCACTGCAGAATTTGAGTCCCTGGCGGTGTAGTGTGTTACTGATGGTAGGCTTTGTTACTTTGGTCCCAGCTCTCTGCAGGTCATTCACTAGGTCCCCCCGTGTGGTTCTGGGATTTTTGCTCACCGTTCTTGTGATCATTTTGACCCCACGGCGTGAGATCTTGCGTGGAGCCCCAGATCGAGGGAGATTATCAGTGGTCTTGTATGTCTTCCATTTCCTAATAATTGCTCCCACAGTTGATTTCTTCAAACCAAGCTGCTTACCTATTGCAGATTCAGTCTTCCCAGCCTGGTGCAGGTCTACAATTTTGTTTCTGGTGTCCTTTGACAGCTCTTTGGTCTTGGCCATAGTGGAGTTTGGAGTGTGACTGTTTGAGGTTGTGGACAGGTGTCTTTTATACTGATAACAAGTTCAAACAGGTGCCATTAATACAGGTAACGAGTGGAGGACAGAGGAGCCTCTTAAAGAAGAAGTTACAGGTCTGTGAGAGCCAGAAATCTTGCTTGTTTGTAGGTGACCAAATACTTATTTTCCACCATAATTTGCAAATAAATTCATTAAAAATCCTACAATGTGATTTTCTGGATTTTTTTTCTCATTTTGTCTGTCATAGTTGACGTGTACCTATGATGAAAATTACAGGCCTCTCTCATCTTTTTAAGTGGGAAAACTTGTACAATTGGTGGCTGACTAAATACTTTTTTTCCCCACTGTAGATTATTTTCCATATGGGAATATACCAATGCTTGCTGCTTGCCTCTTTCTATTTCCTACCAAATTATGGAATTAAGAATACATTTAAAAGAGCAATATTGCAATGTAGACCTCAGACATTTCTTGTAGATTTTGATGTATAGGCCTACACATTGATAAGTACGCTATCAGTATATCTTCCATTTGAGTCAACTCAGTATTGGCTGCGATACTGGTGTTGCCAGAAGCTTGGCCCAACCCCTCTCTCCTTTCGCTTCATTATGTCAATAGAAGCGAGGTTAAAATGTTCACCTTGTAAGGTGATAGGAGCATAAAACCAGACAGTAACAGGAACTGTAAAGCTGAACGCTCAAAGTTAAAAGTGAAAGTTAAATCGTATTATACGCCATAATAATTATAAGTAAATAATATACAGTAATCATAAATATCAGTTGAGATCCCTCATAACAATAATCAAATGTGTCAATATCCATTTATGTGGATAGAGAATAAACAATAACAATTTCTGGAACATGCCATGTCATAGTGCTGCAGCTTGTTAACAACAGCAAGGTCACTATTGTTCAGGGAGGGACTGGGAACAGAAATCGTCCTGGGAATTTCTAACACACCAGGCCATTTTTTTATTTGAGGCTCCCCACACCAGCCCACTTTTTGATTTGAGGACCCAATTATTAGCCAAAAAAAGATCATTCTGCGCATTCTTCTGCAATTTATACAGGCCCACTAGGCTAAAAATGGACAATCCGTCTCTGCTATTGTTAGATTACACACTGCTGCATGCATAATCTTTTTTTATGGCAAGTTGTTATGATCCAAACCATTCAATTACAGATAATGGAAATTGTATACAAAATGAACACATGCCATGTTCCATGGCATGTGAAATGACTTGATAACCTGTCTCCAATACATTTTTTATGTATTTAGGCATTAAAAACGTACTCCACATATGGAGTGAATTTAGTAGCAAAAGTCTGTGAATGGTGGCTTTTGTGAATGTAAAAAGACATCCTTTGTAACAAGAAAAGTGAGTTGTAAATGAATTAACATTTTAAAGTATTATACAACTATTTAACAAACTAATACACATTATTATCATTGCAAGCACAAATCGTTTCTGTGTGTTTTTTTCTTTTTCACATTCAACTTTCACTTGCATGTGTAAGTTTCTCTCTTTAAGCGTAAAGAACTGTATTCCACCCACAGACTTTTGGCACTCATCTTGAATAGAATTCAGCAGGTACACGTACTCAAACCATAAAAAGCAAAAAGCCAAGGAGGCAAAGATGCAAAAATATACAGCACAATGATGGCATGGCAACAAAAGGTATGCTCTTTTTTGTTTAGCTCTTTTTGCACTTTACACTGGCACTTTTTGTATTATTTTGAGCATGGAATTAAATTAAGTATATTTTTGCATCTCAGCCTCCTTGATTTTTTCATTTTTATGGTTTGAGTGGGAGTATCTGCTGAATATTTGTTCTCTCACGCACCGGCCACCATTCATTCAAGCCTGAGCGCAGACCTTCATACTGCTTTTCAACTCCTCTTGCATACAAATTAGATTCGTAGTGGTAATTTGGGGATTTGTACAGTTGTAGAACTTACCTCACAGATTACAGAAACAGCAACTGCTAAGACCATGCAGCAGCTCCACTTCATCAGCTAGCCACAAGCATTAGACTGCTACACAATTGTGGTGACTTTGTCACAAGAGTAAAGGGTCATGATCGTGCTTCAGTAAACAACAAGCAAATAGCAGCGGTCAGATATTTCAATACCAGCAGCAGCAGCGAAATCGGAATCCAACATGACAGTGCCCAGCAGCTGTCTCAGGTGAGAAGAGGAGAAGAGGCCTACACAGGAAGAAAGAAGCAAGAAGCCTGAGGGGGAAGACTCCCACACAAACACTATGCTAGACTGTAAACAACCCAAACTATTCAATCACATCCTTGCTTTCTAAGTGTTCTAGTTACCTCAAACTATCTACTGTTCAGCCATTTTTACTCAACTTTGTTGTAAAGAATTTGGAATAAAACTGCAAATAATTTAACTGGACTTCTCCAGTGATGCTTTGAAACTACATATACAACAATCTCTCTCTACTGCTATCCCCAACTTGGAGGCCCAGCATTAGCCTGGTCCCATGTCTGTTTTTGCTGTACAGCCAAATTGGTCAATGCCGAACATGGCTCCCCAACAACATCTGTCCTACTCACTTTCCCTAGAACTCCTTGTATGTCTATACGATCCATTCATACTCATAGATAGAATTCTGGGATTTCATGAAGCGTTTGGCTGTAATAAACTTGTTTGTGGGAGTGCAATGATGATGTTGATGATCGTGACGACCATGAGTTAGTGTGCCACTAAGTTAATAATCAGGGGCCTTAATAAACATGAATGAGTTAGCATGCCACTCTTTTGCTGATCGATACATCAGCAGCCCCCAATGCCCTCCGGGCCAAAGCAAAAATTGGTTGAGTCAACCTAGTTTCCCATTATTACATTAATATATCAACGTCATCATGGTCCATCAACGTAGCTGATTGGTTGAATTTGCTAAAAGTGAACAACGTACGCAGTCTTTGTCTCATTTGAACCCAGAGTTCAACCACAAGTCACCAATAGAGTTCCAAAGGTTGGTTTATTTCTAATTGAATTTAAGTTTGCTGACCACTCAATCAAATATCAACCAAAATGGTATGGTGATCTGATGTCTTTGCTTGGAGAGTAGATGGAGCTCTGGTCCAGGGCGTGCGGCTGGCTGAGTGTCAGCAAGCCGAACGTAACACCCTGGATCAGAGCTAGGGGAATGGGAATAGAGATCTATAAACTGAAACAGAAGGATGGGGAAAAGGAAGCTCCCAGTGAATCTGAGGTCACCTGAGCTCTCTCTGGAATCACTGAGGGCTGCCAACTCGCCTCCGGAGCCCATGCAACTGGGCAGGGCCAGATTGTCTCCTGCTGTGCCCTTACGCAGACTAAACACCAAGAGCTGTCTGTATTGTGGAGCTACCGGACATTTCTTATCTACCTGCCCATTAAAAGACCAGGCTCATCAGTATGTACGCGTACCCTGATGAGCCATACGGGGAGTTTCCAATCCCTTACTACTCGTAACCCCCTCTATGCTACCCTGTTGTGGGGAGGCCAGTCCAAATCCATCCGGGTGCTCATTGACTCTGGGGCCGACGAGAGCTTTATGGACAATACCTTGGTGTCGGAGCTGGGTATCTCCACTCAACCCATTTCCATTCCGATGGTTTTGGGGTTTTCATGGCTCCAGAGGCACAATCCCCTTATCGACTTGGCTACGGGGTCCATCATGGGTTGAAGCCCATTTTGCCATGCTCATTGTCTGAAGTCGGCGCAGCCTGCCCCGGGACGTCTCCCTGCTGGCTTGGGGAAAACCTTGGATCTCTCCGCCGTTCCCACGGAGTACCAGGACTTACGGGAGGTTTTCAACTCTACCCGAGCCACATCTCTTCCACCGCATCGGCCATACGACTGTGCTATCAACCTTCTCCCGGGCACCGCCTCGTGGGCGACTTTATTCCCTGTCGGGTCCGGAGACCAAAGCGATGGAAAGGTATATTGAGGACTCTCTCGCTGCAGGGATTATGCGTTCAACTTCCTTCCCCGCCGGCACAGGGTTCTTCTTTGTGGAGAAGAAGGACAAGACCCTGCGTCCGTGTATCAACTACCAGGGTCTCAACGACATTAAGGTTAAAAAACGTTACCCGCTACCACTCATCTCCTCAGCTTTCGAGCCTCTCCAGGGGGCGATCATCTTTTCAAAGTTGGACCTTCGGAACGCCTACCATCTGGTTCGGATACGGGAAGGAGATGAGTGGAAGACTGCCTTTAACACGGCTAGTGGGCACTAAGAGTACCTGGTAATGCCGTTCGGACTGACCAACACTCCCGCAGTTTTCCAGGCCCTGGTCAATTATGTGCTTCGAGACATGTTGAACCAATTTGTGTTTGTCTACTTCGACGACATCCTCATCTATTCCCGGTCAGCTCCATGTCCGACAGGTCCTCCAGCGTCTCCTGGAGAACCAGCTTTTCGTGAAGGCGGAGAAATGTGAGTTTCATCGCTCCACCATCTCCTTCCTAGGATACATCATTGCTGCAGGGAATATTCAGATAATAATAATAATATGCCATTTAGCAGACGCTTTTATCCAAAGCGACTTACAGTCATGTGTGCATACAATTTTTCGTATGGGTGGTCCCGGGGATCGAACCCACTACCCTGGCGTTACAAGTGCCATGCTCTACCAATTGAGCTACAGAGGACCACCCATACGTAAAAGCTCCCAGATGGACCCTGACAAGGTGAGAGCGGTGGTGGTTTGGCCTCAACCCACATCTAGAATGCAGCTGCAACGTTTCCTGGGGTTTGCCAATTTCTACCGTCGTTTCGTCTGGGGTTACAGCATCCTTGATTACCCCTCTCTGCACTCACCTCTCCCAAGGTTCATCCCTGCGCCTTCCTTTCCCATCACCTGAACCCCGCTGAGAGGAACTATGACGTGGAAAATCGAGAATTACTCGCTGTCAAGATGGCATTGGAGGAGTGGAGGCACTGGTTAGAAGGGGTGGAACAGCCATTCTTGGTGTGGATGGATCATAAGAACCTGGAGTATCTCTGCACCGCCAAGTGCCTCAACTCCAGGCAGGCGAGATGGGCCCTGTTATTCACTCGTTTCCATTTCACTATCTCCTACCGCCCGGGGTCCAAGAATGTGAAGCCTGACGCACTCTCACGTCTGTACAGCCCCGCTACCACACCATCGGACCCCGAGACCATCCTTCCTACTTCCTGTCTAGTGGCTACCGTCTTGGGCAGAGGGTATGGCTGTCCACTCGGGATCTGACCCTCCGGGTGGAGTCCCGCAAACTTTCCCCCCGTTTATCGGACCTTTCCCCATCTCTAAGGTCCTTAGCCCCCTTCTGCTGCCCCGCACTCTCCGTATTCGTTCCACTTTTCATGTGTCTAGGATTAAACCTATGTCTCACAGCCCTTTGTCCCCTGTTTCCATTTCATCTTGTACCGTCAAGTCCTACCAGCGTGTTCCCGTGTTTCCTGTGCTTTAGTTTGTTTTTCTTAGTCTTCCCAGTTCTGACCTTTCTGCCTGTCCTGACCCTGATCCTGCCCGCCGTTCTGTACCTGCCTGACTCTGATTTGGATTACGACCCTTTGCCTGCCTTGACTTACCTTTTGCCTGCCCCTTGAACTATAATCAACTCAGACTCGTACTATCTGCCTCTTGTGTCTGCATCTGGGTCTTAGCCTGAACCGTGATAGTACTATTAATGAATCAATTGTGACACATGCATACTGTATTCTGTTGTGTATGTATTCCCATGAGATGAAAACTAAGTCTCTTCAGGGAGTGTTACGGTAATAAGGTGAAGTTGCACCTAGACGCTGATCTTGATTCAGTTTTTCATTTCCCCCACTAATGGTTAAGGTTAGGATTGGGGAGGGGAAGCGGACCCTAGATCTGTACCTAGGGGAAACTTCCCCCCCCAAGCATAAAATACCACGAGAAGGGCTTTCCTCCCATCCCACAAGCATTTCACTGCACCTGCGATAACATCTCTAAATCTGTGTGTGCGACCAATAAACTTGGATTTGGAACTCCTAGCCCAACTCAATATATGCAAGTAAAGCTTAAAATATATTACTTCAAGAATTGCATTATAAATGCCCTTACATTCCAATGCATTTAATTGGTTGAGGTTGCATCCGTCAGCACACCATATTGAAACGATATGTCACATGTTTTGGAAAGGTTGTCAAACTCTTTCTGTGTGAGAGAGAGGAGAAGCAATTAAAGGTGATGACAGCTGTGGTAGGCATGACACAGAAAGAGGGGATTTTGAAAGATGAGGAGAGTGAGGAGGGGAGGCAGGATGTGAAATATGAAGATGTAAGCATGACTGTTTGAGAATCTCACAGTCCTTAATAAGAAAACCAGGGGTAAACAGAAAAGATGCCTAAGTCAGTAAAAGGTAGGCTAAGCTCGCTAATGAAACGCAGAACACTGAAAGTACTTTAACTGGGCTTGATTGTGCTTACCTGGCCCAATGGAACCAATAGAATACAAAACCCAGAAATACAAAACCCATGTCTGGCACTCAAGGCAGGCTAAACACCTATAAGTATTTGAAAGATTTGAAATAGTATTTGAACAAAGGTTTGGCTTGCATGCATATGCCTCTGCGTGAGTGTGATCTGGTATAAGCATATTCATGGATCGATTCAATTGTTCTATATTCGTTTCTGTGCGTTTGTGAATGCAATGAATAGGGTATGTTTATGATCATATTTAATGTGCTTGTTATAAAGTATGTTGCATGTGCTGTAAATCAGCATGTGTCATGTTGGCTGCAAAGTATGAATGATAATTGTGTACATGTACTCTACGTGCATAGAGTACATAAATGTAGGCCCTATTTATTGTTAGAGTACATGTACCTGCCCTCAGCACTTTGAAAGTCCCCTTTCAGTGAACACGCTTCTGATATTACTTTTTGCAGCTAATGTAGGCTATTACACAAGGCTATTACACAATACCTGAAGTACAAAGACAACATGTTCACTGGAAAACGTTGAGCCAACTAGAACTAGCCTACACACAATAAATGCACAAAATAATTCACTGTATACAGTATTCACTAATGACTAGTCACAAATCACTATCTTGGCAATATGCAACTCATTATAAGCTAATATTAAAACAAAATGGGGTAGTAAAAGTCTTGGGGGTCATAAATAAACTATATTTTTCACAACTGGCAACCTCTGGTGCTGTGCCCTAACCCCTGTCGGAAATGTTAGCAGATTCGGAACTTGTTCCTGCAACAATGATCCCTCTACTGCTCCCATGCTGATGTAATCAGGGAGCTCGAGACAGGCGGAACAGAACATTTATCTCGCGCCGAAAAAGTGATCAGCAAGCACTTTTCCTCACCACCTGACATGACGAAGCGCTCAACTGATACAAAAATGCATTTATCTTCTGCACAACAGTAACGTGAAATGCCCACATTTGCAACTTCCCTGGCCTTTTACGCGGAAAGGATTGCACCATAGCCTATATACTGCGCGCAAAGCACCTATTGCAATGGACATAAAAATACAGAAAAGTGGGAGTTGAGGATTGCTGTCGGCTACCGCAGTCCATACAGAAGGTCCTCGCCTCTAGACCCACTCACACACTGACTGACACACACGCTGCAATAGCCTGCATCCACGGCACCTTCGCAGATAGAACGACACAAATAAAAAAGCACATAAAAGTTTCTTACCGGCGTTTTTATCTTTATCACTCATGTTCCGCTGCGTAAAAGCTGATCAGCGATTAAACTGAAGACTGCTTCGATGTGAATGTGCGTGGTTGGGGTGCGTTTTTTTCCTCCTCTTCATATGGGGCAGCAGGGACAGCAGCAGAGGAGTGGGATGCTGAGCTGAAGTGAAATCGATAAACAGACGAGATCCGACAGAGACGCTGTAAACGCGTCAGCTATTTTGGCGTGTCTGTGTTGTGCTTGAGTTTTATGACTGAAATGGGCGGGTGTTCAGGTGTGTGTGTGTGTGTGAGAGAGAGCGAAAAGCCGAGAATAGTCGAGAAAAGTATATTTTGGTGCAGGCTGGAATATTATAGCCTGCCATAGGGTACTGTACCTGACTGTGTGGACGCTGTTGTCAGAAGCTGATCCCTCGTATGCTGCAGCTCCGCTGAACTAGGGGTGACATAAAATAAAGCGGCTCGATGAGGTTTTAAAGGCTTATCTCAGAAAGTAGAGTTGTTTAAAAATGCCAGGACATATCTTGACAGTAAGCTGCAGATGTGCTGCCCACTCCTCATTTGTGGTGTAGCAGCCTATCGAAAATAAAGCATCAATACTATGCTAAAATCCATTGAGTCTGCAATAGTGGCAAACAATGTGCAGCAGGGGAGTATATTCAGCTAATTTAATTTATCATAATTTTGGCTTTTAGGGTTTCAGGAAATGCATGTCCAAGTTAACTGTGGCTTTCAAGAAAACAAAAGTGATCAAAAGCTTTTCTGACCAGACACAGCATCCTGATGTATAAAAAAAAACAGTTGACCTTTTTATTTGGTTTTGATTCAGTAACTTTGGTCCCAGGTAAAGGTAGGGTCATGAACTTTAAAAGTGTAAACAATTTTGATGCATGTTTGTTTACAAATGTGATGTTTAGGGTCACTGTGACCAAGGCTTGCTGTGCAGACATAACACGCGTATCATCTTTTTATTTTGATCCAAAATGTTTGCATCAATTGTTTGCAAAATGTTTTTTAAAAGGTATAATCTTCGTAAATGATATCATCGGTAGGACTGGTGGAGTTATGTTGCACATGCAGCTAACAAAAACATATGGAAATGTCTGCTCTACCCAAAATTACAACCACATAACTGCAACATTACAGCAAATATGGAAGAGGAAAGTGGAGGGGGGAAAAGGAAGGAACTTGTCTGTCGGCCTTGCATTAAAGAGCATACTTGGTTAAAGAAAACTGTGATAAATAAAAAAGTATACCAGTTTCATTTAAGGACCAAAGGATTGACAGCCATCCCATACAGATTGCAAAATAGTTGGGAAGAGATTTTTGACGTACCGATCCCATGGCATAGTGTTTATGAACTGATACGCAAAACGATGTCGGATTCAAAGCTTAGAATTTTTCAATTTAAATTATTATATAAAATTCTTGCTACCAATAGAATGTTATTTATATGCGGGATACAATCTTCCCAGCTCTGCAGATTTTGCTGCGAAGAGACAGAATCATTAGATAATTTGTTTTGGTACTGTCCATTTGTAGCTTGTTTTTGGACACAGGTCCAGGAATGGCTGAAGGATTGCAATATTTACCTGGAGCTAACCCTGCAGATAGCATTACTGGGTGATCTGAAAGTCATAGTCAATCGATCAATAATATAATAATACTTTTAGCAAAAATGTTTATTTTCAATTTACAACCTGTAGAAACAATGAGAATAGAAAGGTTCAGAGCTTTTGTAAAACATCACAGTACAGTTGAAAAATATATGGCAAATAGAAATCCAATATGGATGGTGTTAAGAGATAGATGGGTGGTGTTGAATGGAGTTGAAGGATGGGACTAATAACAACTAACAACAACTAATAACAACAAGATAACTAATAATGTAAGCATACTGTGTCCATAATAAGTATATAGGTTATAGGTTGAGAGCTTCTGTGAAAGAGCACAGTTAGAAAGATATGGCATATAGAAGCAAACCGGACGGACATCATTACATTTTACATTTTAGTCATTTAGCAGACGCTCTTATCCAGAGCGACTTACAATCAGTGAGTGCATACATTTTTTCATACTGGCCCCCCATAGGAATCGAACCCACAACCCTGGCGTTGCAAGCGCCATGCTCTACCAACTGAGCTACACAGGGTCACGAAAATGATCAGAGAGGTTGAAGGTAGAGGAAGTTCAGGAGTAAAAACAAACAAAATAGAATTATTGTAAAATTGACTGTGTCCATAAAATGTATATAGTATGTATAAGCTGGACGTAGAGGCCTAAGCATTGTTGTTCACTAGTTTACTCCAATTAGGGAAGGGGTGGTGGGGTTGGAAAGTAATAAAGGGAAATATTTCTTTTTTTTAAAGGATATGTATACAGTGGGGGGAAAAAGTATTTAGTCAGCCACCAATTGTGCAAGTTCTCCCACTTAAAAAGATGAGAGAGGCCTGTAATTTTCGTCATAGGTACACGTCAACAATGACAGACAAAATGAGGAAAAAAAATCCAGAAAATCACATTGTAGGATTTTTAATGAATTTATTTGCAAATTATGGTGGAAAATAAGTATTTGGTCAATAACAAAAGTTTCTCAATACTTTGTTATATACCCTTTGTTGGCAATGACACAGGTCAAAAGTTTTCTGTAAGTCTTCACAAGGTTTTCACACACTGTTGCTGGTATTTTGGCCCATTCCTCCATGCAGATCTCCTCTAGAGCAGTGATGTTTTGGGGCTGTCGCTGGGCAACACGGACTTTCAACTCCCTCCAAAGATTTTCTATGGGGTTGAGATCTGGAGACTGGCTAGGCCACTCCAGGACCTTGAAATGCTTCTTACGAAGCCACTCCTTCATTGCCCGGGCGGTGTGTTTGGGATCATTGTCATGCTGAAAGACCCAGCCACGTTTCATCTTCAATGCCCTTGCTGATGGAAGGAGGTTTTCACTCAAAATCTCACGATACATGGCCCCATTCATTCTTTCCTTTACACGGATCAGTCGTCCTGGTCCCTTTGCAGAAAAACAGCCCCAAAGCATGATGTTTCCACCCACATGCTTCACAGTAGGTATGGTGTTCTTTGGATGCAACTCAGCATTCTTTGTCCTCCAAACACGACGAGTTGAGTTTTTACCAAAAAGTTATATTTTGGTTTCATCTGACCATATGACATTCTCCCAATCCTCTTCTGGATCATCCAAATGCACTCTAGCAAACTTCAGACGGGCCTGGACATGTACTGGCTTAAGCAGGGGGACACGTCTGACACTGCAGGATTTGAGTCCCTGGCGGTGTAGTGTGTTACTGATGGTAGGCTTTGTTACTTTGGTCCCAGCTCTCTGCAGGTCCCCCCGTGTGGTTCTGGGATTTTTGCTCACCGTTCTTGTGATCATTTTGACCCCACGGGGTGAGATCTTGCATGGAGCCCCAGATCGAGGGAGATTATCAGTGGTCTTGTATGTCTTCCATTTCCTAATAATTGCTCCCACAGTTGATTTCTTCAAACCAAGCTGCTTACCTATTGCAGATTCAGTCTTCCCAGCCTGGTGCAGGTCTACAATTTTGTTTCTGGTGTCCTTTGACAGCTCTTTGATCTTGGCCATACTGGAGTTTGGAGTGTGACTGTTTGAGGTTGTGGACAGGTGTCTTTTATACTGATAACAAGTTCAAACAGGTGCCATTAATACAGGTAATGAGTGGAGGACAGAGGAGCCTCTTAAAGAAGAAGTTACAGGTCTGTGAGAGCCAGAAATCTTGCTTGTTTGTAGGTGACCAAATACATATTTTCCACCATAATTTGCAAATAAATTCATTAAAAATCCTACAATGTGATTTTGTGGACTTTTTTCTTCTCATTTTGTCTGTCATAGTTGACGTGTACCTATGATGAAAATTACAGGCCTCTCTCATCTTTTTAAGTGGGAGAACTTGCACAATTGGTGGCTGACTAAATACTTTTTTTCCCCACTGTATGTATGTGTATGTATGTATGTATGTACAGTGGGGAGAACAAGTATTTGATACACTGCCGATTTTGCAGGTTTTCCTACTTACAAACCATATAGAGGTCTGTCATTTTTATCATAGGTACACTTCAACTGTGAGAGATGGAATCTAAAACAAAAATCCAGAAAAACACAATGTATGATTTTTAAGTAATTAATTTGCATTTTATTGCATGACATAAGTATTTGATCACCTACCAACCAGTAAGAATTCCGGCTCTCACAGACCTGTTAGTTTTTCTTTAAGAAGCCCTCTTGTTCTCCACTCATGACCTGTATTAAGTGCACCTGTTTGAACTCGTTATCTGTATAAAAGACACCTGTCCACACACTCAATCAAACAGACTCCAACCTCTCCACAATGGCCAAGACCAGAGAGCTGTGTAAGGACATCAGGGATAAAATTGTAGACCTGCACAAGGCTGGGATGGGCTACAGGACAATAGGCAAGCAGCTTGGTGAGAAGGCAACAACTGTTGGCGCAATTATTAGAAAATGGAAGAAGTTCAAGATGATGGTCAATCACCCTCGGTCTGGGGCTCCATGCAAGATCTCACCTCGTGGGGCATCAATGATCATGAGGAAGGTGAGGGATCAGCCCAGAACTACACAGCAGGACCTGGTCAATGACCTGAAGAGAGCTGGGACCACAGTCTCAAAGAAAACCATTAGTAACACACTACGCCGTCATGGACAAAAATCCAGAAAATCACATTGTATGATTTTTAAGTAATTAATTTGCATTTTATTGCATAAGTATTTGATACATCAGAAAAGCAGAACTTAATATTTGGTACAGAAACCTTTGTTTGCAGTTACAGAGATCATACGTTTCCTGTAGGTCTTGACCAGGTTTGCACACACTGCTGCAGGGATTTTGGCCCACTCCTCCATACAGACCTTCGCCAGATCCTTCAGGTTTCGGGGCTGTCGCTGGGCAATACGGACTTTCAGCTCCCTCCAAAGATTTTCTATTGGGTTCAGGTCTGGAGACTGGCTAGGCCACTCCACGACATTGAGATGCTTCTTACGGAGCCACTCCTTAGTTGCCCTGGCTGTGTGTTTCGGGTCGTTGTCATGCTGGAAGACCCAGCCATGACCCATCTTCAATGCTTTTACTGAGGGAAGGAGGTTGTTGACCAAGATCTCGCGATACATGGCCCCATCCATCCTCCCCTCAATACGGTGCAGTCATCCTGTCCCCTTTGCAGAAAACGGTTGGGATGGTGTTCTTGGGGTTGTACTCATCCTTCTTCTTCCTCCAAATGCGGCGAGTGGAGTTTAGACCAAAAAGCTCAATTTTTGTCTCATCAGACCACATGACCTTCTCCCATTCCTCCTCTGGATCATCCAGATGGTCATTGGCAAACTTCAGACGGGCCTGGACATGCGCTGGCTTGAGCAGGGGGACCTTGCGTGCGCTGCAGGATTTCATTCCATGACGGCGTAGTGTGTTACTAATGGTTTTCTTTGAGACTGTGGTCCCAGCTCTCTTCAGGTAATTGACCAGGTCCTGCCGTGTAGTTCTGGGCTGATCCCTTACCTTCCTCATGATCATTGATGCCCCACGAGGTGAGATCTTGCATGGAGCCCCAGACCGAGGGTGATTGACCGTCATCTTGAACTTCTTCCATTTTCTAATAATTGCGCCAACAGTTGTTGCCTTCTCACCAAGCTGCTTGCCTATTGTCCTGTAGCCCATCCCAGCCTTGTGCAGGTCTACAATTTTATCCCTGATGTCCTTACACAGCTCTCTGGTCTTGGCCATTGTGGAGAGGTTGGAGTCTGTTTGATTGAGTGTGTGGACAGGTGTCTTTTATACAAGTAACGAGTTCAAACAGGTGCAGTTAATACAGGTAATGAGTGAAGAACAGGAGGGCTTCTTAAAGAAAAACTAACAGGTCTGTGAGAGCCGGAATTCTTACTGGTTGGTAGGTGATCAAATACTTATGTCATGCAATAAAATGCAAATTAATTACTTAAAAATCATATAATGTGATTTTCTGGATTTTTGTTTTATATTCCGTCTTTCACAGTTGAAGTGTACCTATGATAAAAATTACAGACCTCTACATGCTTTGTAAGTAGGAAAATCTGCAAAATCGGCAGTGTATCAAATACTTGTTCTCCCCACTGTATATATATTTGCGAGAGAAAAAACCCAAATGGGGGATTGGAAGTGATGCAGACAATTACATTGATGGAAGTTACAATCTATCTGCAATATTAAAGCTGATCTACCCCCTAAGTAAAAAATTAAAAAGTAAAAAATAAATAAATAATCATTTGGTTATGTGGCAAACTGTTGCGGCTAATTCTGGCAAACAATTCTGGGAAACTTGTGGTGAACATTCTACTGTTTGCTGCCAATTTTACTGCTAACTCATTATATGCAAATTAGATCCGGTTTTTGGTTACTTCATGTATTAACAACATTGAAATCTATCTACATAAACCATATCACATTTCATTTTAAACGAACTTGCTTCTCACAGAGAAAACTAAACTAAACTTACTAAATGTACTAAATATACTAAACATCATGGATTCAATGTCTTGCGGGAAGTTTTGCCGCAACAGATTCATTTTTGTAAGGGATTGCACCTGTGGTAATATATTTTCAAATGGAACCCTAAGAGAGAACGCCAAATCCATAATATATTTTCAAATGGAACCCAAAGAGAGAACGCCAAATCCATAGAGATCCTATTAAATTACTATGGGGGCTATGTCATAAATCCCTCAAAGCTCCATAATGGGGCGAAAATGGCAACCATCTTGGTCAGGGAGAAATCCAAAACCATGAACGGGAGTGGAGGCATAGATGATGCATTTCCTGCTTTTACTTATGCATGAAAATAAATGTAAGGCATGTGATTTATCAGAAATTGTGTAATGGAATTATAGTCAACCTAAGATATTGTCATATTAGTACAAATATGGTTAATTAGTACACATATGGTTAATTGTTTCCAATGTTATTTCATGCTTAAGAGTACCTGTGATTGAGCCAGCTAGCTGCTACCATTCAGCTGTTTTTCTAACCTCATCCGAGGCATTAACGTTAGGTGGTTGGTAGCTGCTGTACTTAATTACAGCTACTGATAACAGTCTGCTGTAGTTTACAACAATTCTAATTTCTAAAGTGGAAGTTGGGAGAGTTTTACTCGGGTGGTTCAGTGAAACAATTATAGTTTCTGAGGTGGAAGTTGGGAGAGTTATATATATATATTTTTTTTTGGTGAGGGAGGCCTGCTCTCTCCTTTCCCTGATGTTTAGTTCATTTCATCCCGATCTCCTCTGCATTATTGTAGCCATCTGCTGCAGCCTGTCAACTATGCCTCTGCCTATCCCTGTTCTCTCCTCTCCGCACAGGCTACACAAACGCCTCACACCGCGTGGCTGCTGCCTCTCTAACCTGGTGGTCCCTGCACGCACCACACACCTGGAGTTCCAGGTCTCAGGCAGCCTCTGGAACTGCCGTTCTGCCGCCAACAAGGCTGACTTCATCCCAGCCTATGCCACCCTCCAGTCCCTCGACTTCCTGGCACTGACGGAAACATGGATTACCACTGAAAACACTGCTACTCCTACTGCTCTCTCCTCGTCTGACCATGTGTTCTCGCATACCCCGAGAGCATCTGGTCAGAGGGGTGGTGGCACAGGAATCCTCATCTCTCCCAAGTGGTCATTCTCAATTTTTCCCCTAACCCATCTGTCTATCTCCTCATTTGAATTCCACGCTGTCACAGTCACTAGCCCATTTAAGCTTAATATCCTTGTCATCTATCGCCCTCCAGGTTCCCTTGGAGAGTTCATCAATGAGCTTGACGCCTTGATAAGTTCCTTTCCTGAGGATGGCTCACCCTTCACAGTTTTGGGGGATTTCAACCTCCCTACGTCTACATTTGACTCATTTCTCTCTGCCTCCTTCTTTCCACTCTTCTCCTCTTTTGACCTCACCCTCTCACCATCCCCCCCCACTCACAAGGCAGGCAATACGCTTGACTTCATCTTTACTAGATGTTGCTCTTCTACTAATCTCACTGCAACTCCCCTCCATGTCTCCGACCACTACTTTGTATCCTTTTCTCTCTCGCTCTCCTCCAACACTACTCACTCTGCCCCTACACAGATGGTAACGCGCCGCCGCAACCTTCGCTCTCTCTCTCCCACTACTCTCTCCTCTTCAATCCTATCATCTCTTCCCTCTGCTCAATCCTTCTCCCTCCAATCTCCTGATTCTGCCTCCTCAACCCTCCTCTCCTCCCTTTCTGCATCCTTTGACTCCCTGTGTCCCCTATCCTCCCGGCCGGCTCGGTCCTCCCCTCCAGCTCTGTGGCTTGATGACTCATTGCGAGCTCACAGAACAGAGCTCCGGGCAGCTGAGCGGAAATGGAAGAAAACTAAACTCCCTGCCGACCTGGCATCATTTCACTCCCTCCTCTCTACATTTTCTTCATCTGTTTCTGCTGCTAAGGCCACTTTCTACCACTCTAAATTCCAAGCATCTGCCTCTAACCCTAGGAAGCTCTTTGCCACATTCTCCTCACTGCTGAATCCCCCCCCCCCCCCCCCCCCCCCCCTCTCTGTGGATGACTTTGTCAACCACTTTGAAAAGAAGGTTGACGACATCCGATCCTCGTTTGTTAAGTCTAATGACACTGCTGGTCCTGCTCACACTGCCCTACCCTATGCTTTGACTTCTTTCTCCCCTCTCTCTCCAGATAAAATCTTGCGACTAGTGACTGCAGGCCGCCCAACAACCTGCCCGCTTGACCCCATCCCCTCCTCTCTTCTCCAGACCATCTCCGGTGACCTTCTCCCCTACCTCACCTCGCTGATCAACTCATCCTTGACCGCTGGCCATGTCCCTTCCGTCTTCAAGAGAGCGAGAGTTGCACCCCTTCTCAAAAAACCAACACTCGATCCCACTGATGTCAACAACTACAGACCAGTATCCCTTCTTTCTTTTCTTTCCAAAACTATTGAGCGTGCCGTCTTTAGCCAACTCTCTTGCTATCTCTCTCAGAATGACCTTCTTGATCCAAACCAGTCAGGTTTCAGGACTGGTCATTCAACTGAGACTGCTCTTCTCTGTGTCACGGAGGCTCTCCGCACTGCTAAAGCTAACTCTCTCTCCTCTGCTCTTGTCCTTCTAGACCTGTCTGCTGCCTTTGATACAGTGAACCATCAGATCCTCCTCTCCACCCTCTCCGAGCTGGGCATCTCCGGCGCGGCTCACTCCTGGATTGCGTCCTACCTGACCGGTCGCTCCTACCAAGTGGCGTGGCGAGAAGCTGTCTCCGCACCACGTGCTCTCACCACTGGTGTCCCCCAGGGCTCAGTTCTAGGCCCTCTCCTTTTCTCCCTATACACCAAGTCACTTGGCTCTGTCATATCCTCACATGGCCTCTCCTATCATTGCTACGCTGACGATACACAACTAATCTTCTCCTTTCCCCCTTCTGATAACCAGGTGGCGAATCGCATCTCTGCATGTCTGGCCGACATATCAGTATGGATGACGGATCACCACCTCAAGCTGAACCCTGGCAAGACGGAGCTGCTCTTCCTCCCGGGGAAGGACTGCCCGTTCCATGATCTCGCCATCACGGTTGACAACTCCGTTGTGTCCTCCTCCCAGAGTGCGAAGAGCCTTGGCGTGACCCTGGACAACACCCTGTCGTTCTCCGCCAACATCAAGGCGGTGACCCGATCCTGCAGGTTCATGCTCTACAACATTCGGAGAGTACGACCCTGCCTTACACAGGAAGCGGCACAGGTCCTAATCCAGGCACTTGTCATCTCCCGTCTGGATTACTGCTACTCGCTGTTGGCTGGGCTCCCTGCCTGTGCCATTAAACCCCTACAACTCATCCAGAATGCCGCAGCCCGTCTGGTGTTCAACCTTCCCAAGTTCTCTCACGTCACCCCCCTCCTCCGCACACTCCACTGGCTTCCAGTTGAAGCTCGCATCCGTTACAAGACCATGGTGCTTGCCTATGGAGCAGTGAGGGGAACGGCACCTCCGTACCTTCAGGCTCTGATCAGTCCCTACACCCAGGCGAGGGCATTGCGTTCATCCACCTCTGGCCTGCTGGCTCCCCTTCCTCTGCGGAAGCATAGTTCCCGCTCAGCCCAGTCAAAGCTGTTCGCTGCTCTGGCACCCCAATGGTGGAACAAGCTCCCTCACGACGCCAGGACAGCGGAGTCACTCACCACCTTCCGGAGACATTTGAAACCCCACCTCTTTAAGGAACACCTGGGATAGGATAAAGTAATCCTTCTACCCCCCCCCCCCCCCCCCAAAAAAAAAAAAAAGTATAATTGTAAAGTGGTTATCCCACTGGCTATAGGGTGAATGCACCAATTTGTAGTCGCTCTGGATAAGAGCGTCTGCTAAATGACGTAAATGTGCCCTTGAGCAAGGCACTTAACCCTAATTGCTCCTGTAAGTCGCTCTGGATAAGAGCGTCTGCTAAATGACTAAAATGTAAAAATGTAAAAATGTACAAATACAGTTTATACAGGTTGTATTCTTATTTACTGTATAAATAGCCTCTAAAATATATGTAAACAGACCACAAATGTCTCAGATTTGGTTTTCTTGGAAAACTGTGAGTCCTATTATATGACACAATATCAGTACTTGTTGCATTTATAACTTGTCTAAGTCCTATCATCAACTGTTTTGAGTCCGTGTATGGCTGTGGATTGACATCATTGTTTGAATGGAATGTTGGCATATTAGCAATTAATTTGAAAAATTCATGGAATCATTCCTCTAAAACTGTCAGGCTAGTTAGATAATACACATAGGCCTACAGTGCAGCTACATTCTTCACATTCATTGTTTTAAACAATATCTTATCACAGCACTGGCAAACCATAGGTGACCAACTCCCTGACCAACATGGCTGACCATTGGACCATAATAAGAAAGTTAAAAATCCATTCTAGTATTGTACTTCCTAATTCTATGGCCAAATCATTGACTAGGGTTAGGCCTACATGCACATAATAATATGATTATTGTGGCTAGTCAGATTAATATAATAGTTTACATGCTTTGCAAGAAGAACGATTTCTCTAATAATCCTGTTTACATGGACACATCTGAAATCAGGTTACCTGATGGGACTTAAATAAATGCAGAAAATCGCCAATCATAAACGTTCACCACAGCAACCATGTTATTTTTGCAATAAAGTTTGTATGTGAAATCTATTTCTAAGATGTATACTTTCAGTTTTTCCAGTTTGTATGTGAAATCTATTTCTAAGATGTATACTTTCAGTTTTTCCGAACTCACTTCAGTCACTTATAAGAGGGAAACTTGCGCTACCGGTGCTGGCACATGAGCCGATCAAATACACAGCTGGAATGCCGATTAAGCTTTTTACATGTCCTAATAATTCCAAAGATTGCTCAGAAAACAACGTGTTTTAATCGGCGTATGCTTACTTTGATTTTGACCTTATGCCGATTAAGATAAGCAGAGTAAAGTGTTTTTCATGACTATTGCCAGGCTCGGCCTACTGCCATAATCAGTTTGTAATCAAATTATTAGTGTGCATGTAAATGTACTCATGCAGTGGCACTTTTCTTTATTAAAATGGTCTAAAATTAACACCAAACAATTTAATAAATATTTCTGCATGATTTTGTTGCCGAATATGACTTTATATCAGTAAAGGGAAGTACATTTTTCACATTGAAAGAATATTGCTACATGGAAAATGGAATAAATAATACTATAAAACCCAAATAATTACAGTAAGCCTAAAATAGCCTAACAGACTGACTAGACCGGCCACGTTGCATGTGCAAGTGTTGCAAAATAAATGTACACACACGTTATTCAATCATTTCACAAATGGGTAAAAATTCTACAAAGATCCAGCAAAAAAAAAAAGGACCATATGCATTTCAGGTATACCGAAATGTAACCGAAATGTCACTGGTTCGAATCCCTGAGCTGACTAGGTGAAGATTCTGTCAATGTGCCCTTGAGCAAGGCACTACAACCTAATTACTCTGGATAACAGCATCTGCTAAATGTCCATGAATTCTGAATGTGTGTTTCGACCTGTCCCCAAATGAATATAGTTGGTTCACCATTGGTTTTGATATTTTAACCTGCGTGTCATGAACGCGTGTGGTGGGGATAGACAAAATCAACATGCGCATGATGGCGCACTCGTGGGGCTGGTTTGGTCAAGGTGTAAGGTGATTTATTTACCTAAGCCAATTCCTCCATTGATCTGCACCTCATTTGACCTTGATCCTTTCCCTATACTGTCAGAATTCTGAGTTAGTATAGTCATCTGTCAGGATCATTTGTGACAGGCAGTTTTTAGTTAACCTGTCTCTATGCAATCCATCTTGAATGGCAGATGACGCGTGTATGACAATGTACAGTAAGTCCATTAATAGCCTAGCGAAAGAGGACGTTTTGCAGAATGATATCAATATTTGATGAATGAGGATCAATAATATTGTCTCAAGTAAATGGGCTCCATTACTTAACTGTATCTAATATAGCATTAAAGTGAAAGACTATTAGTAGATAAATGTACCGCACATTTTTTCAAAGAACTTCTGTTTAAAATGTGTGAACTTTAAATCAGCCCTTGACCCCACTTCCCACCCTGAAAGAACATGTCTAATGTGTGTGCAGTGCAGACCTGGGTTCAAATACTATTTCCAATATCGCAATTACTGTCAAAGTAAGTATTCAGATATATGTTATTTGAATATTTTAATGTATTTGAAAATACGCTTGGAACGTATTTGAAAATACTCAAATACATTGAACTCAAATTCACTACCATGCATTTAACCCAGGTTTTTAAAAAAATAGTATTTGAAATAAGTATTTGAAAATACTGTCAAATACAATTTGGTATACTATTTGGTTTCTAGTCAGCACTCTGTTAGGACACTATGATAACAGATTGTGTTTCCTGATGGTATATGTTTGTTTCCAGACTCTGCTAAAATAGATCCCCATGGCCAAATCAAACTCAACAGGGCATCTGCCTTTGGCTATAGTCCCTCATTTAAATAAAATATACATATTATTTGCATGAAAGCTATTGGTTTCGTATGTAAATTGGTCCAGGGTAATGCAAAAGAGCCTGATCCAAAGCAGAAAGGTTCAGGAGGATATGGATTAACAATGTTTTATGGTGTAAATAGGTCCAGGTTGGTGCAGAGGATTTACCAAAGCCCACAAATTACTAACACCAACAGTGTGTTCCTGGTCATCATCACTTATAATTACCATATTTACAACCAAACTCTACACCCCCAAAAAAAGACAACTTAACCAATTGCTTACTCAGCATTATTCTGTGAGTTGGGTGGACTTCAGAAAGACAAAAAATGTAGCTAATGTGTGAGCATTTGTTCACTCAACACACTTTGCTCACAGTGAGCTAGCTGAATGTATAAACACGTATTGATTCGATTTACAAAATTCCTGTTTGCCTTAAGACAACACTGTATTTTGGTTCAGCTACGTGCCCAAATGTTGACACAATCCTATTGCAGCTGGTTGCCTTACAAATGTAAGTTGAATCAACAAACTCTGCTCGAAGTGAGCTGAATTTTAACAAGCTTGTTGAGTAAGGTGTTTGCTCAAAACCACACCCATCATTATCATATTTCCCAGCATGCTCTATTTCAGGTTGATTTTCAGAATTGTTTGTATCAACACCTGTTTTTGCATGTACATTGATTGGTTGATGAATTTTATGCTACACAAACATAAATAACGGTAAAACAAAACAAAAAAATGTATTTTACCTTTATTTAACTAGGCAAGTCAGTTAAGAACAAATTCTTATTTACAATGACGGCCTACCAAAAGGCCCCCTGCGTGGATGGAGGCTGGGTTAAAAAATAAACTAAATAAAAATATAGGCCAAAACACACATCACAACAAGAGAGACACCACAACACCACATAAAGAGAGACCTAAGACAACAACATAGCATGGCAGCAACACATGACAACACAGCATGGCAGCAACACCACATGACAACAGCACGGTAGCAACACAACATGACAACAACATGGTAGCAACACAACATGGCAGCAGCACAACATGGTAGCAGCACAAAACATGGTATAAACATTATTGGGTACAGACAACAACACAAAGTGCAAGAAGGTAGAGACAACAATACATCACGCGAAGCAGCCACAACTGTCAGTAAGTGTGTCCATGACTGAGTCTTTGAATGAAGAGATGGAGATAAAACTGTCCAGTTTGAGTGTTTTTTGCAGCTCGTTCCAGTCGCTAGCTGCCGCGAACTGGAAAGAGGAGCGACCCATGGATGTGTGTACTTTGGGGACCTTTAACAGAATGTGACTGGCAGAACGGGTATTGTATGTGGAGGATGAGGGCTGCAGTAGGTATCTCAGATAGGGGGGAGAGAGGCCTAAGAGGGTTTTATAAATAAGCATCAACCAGTGGGTCTTGCGACGGGTATACAGAGACGGCCAGTTTACAGAGGAGTATAGAGTGCAGTGATGTGTCCTATAAGGAGTATTGGTGGCAAATCTGATGACTGAATGGTAAAGAACATCTAGCCGCTCCAGAGCACCCTTACCTGCCGATCTATAAATTACGTCTCCGTAATCTAGCATTGGTAGGATGGTCATCTGAATCAGGGTTAGTTTGGCAGCTGGGGTGAAAGAGGAGCGATTACGATAGAGGAAACCAAGTCTAGATTTAACCTTAGCCTGCAGCTATGATATGTGCTGAGAGAAGGACAGTGTACCGTCTAGTCATACTCCCAAGTACTTGTATGAGGTGACTACCTCAAGCTCTAAACCCTCAGAGGTAGTAATCACACCGGTGTGGATAGGAGCATTCTTCTTACCAAACCACATGACCTTTGTTTTGGAGGTGTTCAGAACAAGGTTAAGAGCAGAGAAAGCTTGTTGGACACTAAGAAAGCTTTGTTGTAGAGCGTTTAACACAAAGTTTAAAAAAATACTTGACACCTAGCGTTATAACACGTTATGAAACGGTCATAACCACGTCATAATCGCTGTCATGACACAAATTTAGACCTGTTGTGACATAGATTGCGTTATTTTATGGCTGGTTATGACACCTACATAAGAGTGTAAAAACCCACAAAACCTACCACACAAGGCAAAACAATCCATAACACCATAGGCTACATGTCAACAGTATTTTTATGTTATATAATTTTTTTTGAAATTGACCATATTAAATTATCATTGTAATTGCGCACACATTGATGTGAGACATGCACCTATCCCAATCCTCTGTTGCTGATGACTGAGCTGAATGCAGGAGCAGATTTCTGGAGCAGGACAAGACACCTCTTTTTGACTGATGACTAACATAAGGGCATGCACGTTATAGGCCTATCTGGCTTATATGATTCTGATGGTCATAATGCTTCTTGACAGTGTCATAAAGTGTATTTTCTACAAGTGATTTAAAATATGATGGAAAAAACATGACTGTAAAGAATTCATTACAACAACAACAAAAGATTTAAGAAACAAACTTTTAAACGAAAGGAAACTTCTTGGCAGGAAAAAACTAATTTGAATAAATGTGGGTTTTGAAACTCCTTTGTAGGTGTCATAACCAGCCACAAAATAACGCAACATATGTCATGACAGTGTTATGACCATACTATGACAGGTTAAGACAAGTTATGAAATTACATGGTTATGACCATGTCATAATGTGTTATGACACTGGGTGTCAATTTTACATTTACATTTTAGTCATTTAGCAGACGCTCTTATCCAGAGCGACTTACAGTTAGTGAGTGCATACATATTTTTTATTTGTTATACTGGAATCGAACCCACAACCCTGGCGTTGCAAATGCCATGCTCTACCAACTGAGCTACATCCCTGCCGGCCATTCCCTCCCCTACCCTGGACGACACTGGGCCAATTGTGCGCCGCCCCATGGGTCTCCCGGTCGCGGCCGGCTACGACAGAGCCTGGATTCGAACCAGGATCTCTAGTGGCACAGCTAGCACTGCGATGCAGTGCCTTAGACCACTGCGCCACTCAGGAGGCAATTAAAGTGTTACCTACATTTTTCTAAACTAAACCAATCTGTTAGTAGTTGGGGACATTTTGCACCCGTTACTGAGATGGCTGTTCCAGTTTACATTACTTTGGTAGTCTTAATAATCAATCTTTCCTACCTGGCAGTCATTCAATGCAGGTTGCGGTGATTAAAAGTTCAAATTGTTGGATATCCTCACTCTGGCTGAATTTCAATAGGAATTACATGACTTTGCAAGTCAGCATAATGTGACTTGCAGGCTTGATTTGGCCTGTAAACCAGGAGTTTCAGACCTCTGCGTTAGGGTGTAACTAGGCCCTCAAAGAAAGGTCTTATGATGCACAGTATGTAATGTATTGTCATGAATAGTTACATTTTACACTGGGAAATATGCAAATAAGGTAGAATACATTCTCAAGTTGAATTGTATGTTCACTCAACCTAAAATTCTAAGTTGAGTGAACATACAATTCAACTTGAGAATGTATGTTGGTTCAGCTACATGCCCAAATGTTGGGAAAACTCTGGTACGTAGATTATAATTTTTTTAATTACAGTGTAGGGGACAGTTGCCCAATTCCAGATCTGTTTGTGCTGTCTTGGCAACTCTTATGGTCATTGTCACGTCAAACAGACTGGCCTCACGGGACACAAAGCCTAATATGGAACTCTGCCACCAGATGGTGGTGGGCGGGGGTCGGTCTGTCAGTCAGAAAGAGAAGGGAGTCATACCCCCTCCTTTTCCCTCCAACTGGCCATCTAGTCACACTAGTGGTTTGTTAGATTACACCTGGGGCCGTCTCTACCAATGTGGGGGTTTAGTTATTGGGAGAGAAAGAAGACAGAGAACAAAGGGGTGACAAGTTGTACCTGTCCACACCAACACACCCATACAAGACACTTGCTGTCACATGACTGACGCCATTGCCGCCCTTATGCAGACAGAAGAGGATCCTGGCTGGCGTCTGTTGATGGCAGATCGATGAGAGGACCTGAAAGAAGACACCAGACCACTGCTGGGAAAAATGCACTGTATCGATCAGGGAGGAACCCAAAGTCCTCTACAAATCTTTCCACCACAGGGGGGAGAGATGTAGACAGAGAATGTGTGTGTGTGCGCATATATTTGTGTGTGTTTACTGTTGTTGCAGTGCTGTAGGGTCTTTCTATAAATAATGTGGCCAATGTGTGACATTGGGATAAAAAATTCAGAATGGTTTGAAACAAAAATAAAAAGGATTTTCATGCAGTTCCACATGTGCACAGAGGAATAAAAGTGAATATATGCAAATTGTACCATAACTCCACCTATACAACAACATAGGTCTAGGACTATACATCCTTTAAGAAGGGTTCATACAGACATTGGCAAGTCAAATTCAATGACTTTTTCAAGCACTTCATTGTAATTTTCAAGGGCCTCAATGTTATACAATTATAATTCTACATATAAGGGAGCAGGAGAACTTATACATTGGCTACAATATTTACAAGGACTTTTCAAGTACCGAATTGAGGAAACGTCTGATTTTCAAGATAGGTCTATTCCAGTACTTGAATTTCTGAGCTTCAAATTCAAGTTCAAGTAGTCTTCAAGCCCCTCGTATTGTTTCAAATTACAGGTGCAACATGGAAACCAAAATGTATTTGTCATGTTATGTCATTACCAGGTCATATTGTGAAGAAGTCCACTAGGCTATGTCATTTGTTGTCATTCTATCCAGAATAATTCATAGGAATTGTTTGGGGTGTTGCGCAATAGTATATCCTACACAATTGTGCACAGTAGACTCCTTGTCTAATGCTCCAACACCATCTCCTGCTCTTTCTTTCCCCCTCTTAAATTGATTCGTACTTGTTCTCTCCCTATTCTTTTCCCAGTCCACACCCAACTTATACTACATGGAGTATATTAAAGGTTAGCAAAGTGAAAGGATGGAATGTACAGTCAGTTACAGCAGCAAGCTCTGAACAAGTCATGCATGTGACATGCAAGTTATGGGGCAGTTCCTTTTTCAGAGACTGCAGTGCAGCTAGCCCAGAGGTCAATTCCACTTTCTTTAGCCTACCTACTTCTGGGATCATTGGCAAGCTGATTCCAGAGTCTGTCCAATTGCCAATAATCAAGCCCAGGTCGGTCGATACTCCTTATCTGGTCCCAGTGGAGTCAACACTCCTCTCCTGGTGATCCTATGAATAAAGCCTATAACTTTCCCCTCCTTCTTCCAACTTCTATATCCTCACATCCCTTAGGACCTCAGCAAGATGTTGCACAGTTGTTAAAACATATATATCCCACTAGGTGGCAGTAAAACATTATACATATAAGTAACATGATACTGTTAGATCATCTACTTTCAGTTCTGTTTTATTATGCTTTTTGGGGGGAACGCACACAAATTGTCTATTGTCTACACACAGCAAAGGAATTATACTGTAAATTATAGCTGCCTGTTCAAGATAGACCTACTTAGAACTGAATCTGAATCAAGATGTTCTAGAATTCTAAAATAACATACCGTTCTGCGCTATGGTCTGCGGGTGAACTGTATGTTGTAGAGGACTGTTTGCACATATGATCTTTGCTGTGTGTGTGTAATATTTATCCCAAACTGGCAGTGAACCATCTTGGGACGGTTCGGTTGGGGGGTCATGGACAAAAGCATCTGAAGGCTAAGGTCATCGTTAGAACCTTCGTAGGAGCATCGTTAAATCTCCGAGCTGTTTCCCAAAACCATCGTTCTTAACGTTGCAATTGAAAATGCTCGTAATCTAACGCCTGCCTCGGACCACTTGTAGAACAGCTAAATGCGTTGTTAGATGCTTTTTTGCCCTCACTTTATACACAGAAGATCTCCGCTAAACACAGAATCACATTTTATCCGTCTCTCTGTGACAGCAGATAACTTCAGAACAAAGTTGACTTCAAATAAAAAGTTGCCAATATCTTTGCAATTGATACAAACAAGCGACCTATAAAAAATATGCTTCAAATGAAAACCGAGGTGACTGTATTAAAGCTGTAATGAATGCACATAGAAATGTGAGTTATAGATTTGTCATTCTCGCTGAAAGCAAGTCTTAAGAAGTGGTAGATATGTTCTATGTGCACTATTTATATGCTTCCCGTTCTTAAGATTCGTTTTCACATCTTCTACTTTCAGTTTTGTACACCAGCTTCAAAGAGCTGAAAATACAATATTGTGTTATTGAAACAATATTTCACAGCGGTTTAGATAGTACAATGATTCTCTACATTCTCTAGCTTGTTTTATCACATAAACTGAAATGAGGCTAACTATTAGCAACCAGGAAATGGTGGCGCGATTTCTGCATAGTGAACATTTAAAATATAAACAGTAGGCTATAGGCCTATTTTAATCATATTGAAATACATGTTCAATCAATTGAGTTCGATTTTCTACTTGTTGGCTCCTGTTTGTAATTTGCCTCAATATATTTTATGATGTGTAGCCTAACATGTGCGCACTGATGTGCCAAATCGGTGATTTAGTGAATCTTTATTGGTTATCATTAGAATAAGCCGCCTCAATATTTGCAGCCATAGGTGGTAATATCTCTCTAGGAGCTGATCTGTCGTCAGTATTGTGAAATAATTATAATGTTAAGGAAATTATTTAATGGAGAAAGCTGATCCGAGAGCAGCACTCTCTTTCTTCGATCCTATCAGTATCAACACATGCTCCAACAACACGCTTAGCATTGACCATTCGCTCTGCGTGGTGTTTTGGGAATCGCATGTTACATCTTCAGCCGTTGCAGAAAAGATGCATTGTTAAAACACTCTTACATGCTGACCACACCGCCCGCGTTGCATGCATTAAAAATAAATGTACACATACATGTTATTCAATCATTGCATTCACACTGCTCTCACGCGTCAATGAGCGTCTGCGTAGCCAGGCGCTAAAATAGAACATGGTTCTATGTGTGATGCTAGACGTGCTGCAAGTCCCGCCTCTCCCATCTCCTCATTGGTTTTTAGGAGCATATACCCATGTGGGTGATTGAAAGATGAACTGAGGTCCACACTCCAGTCCAGTTGGTGGTGGTAATGCACCTTAAAGTTGGTTGCCAACTGCCATATAAAGTCCAAAGAAGAAGAAGAAGGCTGAAGGAGGAGAGATTACGAGAAACGAACAAAGGTTTACCCTTTTATCTGTGGATTAATTGTCGGAGTAGAGGACTTTGTTCATTTTTGGTAAAATAACAACCCAATGTTTATATCCCAGGACAAATTAGCTAGCAATAGAAAGCTAGCTAGCTAAATTGCCATAAATGTTTAATGCTTTTCGACCTGTCCCCAAATTAATATAGTTGGTTCAGAGTTCGTTTTGATAATTCAACCTGCGTGTCCTGATCGTGTCTGGTGTGGGTGGAGACAATAAACATGCGCGCGAGCGGTGTGTTCAGCATGTCAAGCCTATGTTCCATCCTATCTGGAAACCGGGCCCTGATCAATTCCTCTCCATGGTTTCGCGAGGTAGCAGGCGAGCAATGGATACCCGGTTGCGCGATATTCACATTGCAACATTGTTGCAAACAACGACAAAGTATGACATTGGTTGTTACCTAACCATCTTCAGACTGTCCTTATAGAGAACTTTACTGCATTAATTGCGGTAAGTGTTTAAACACAATTGCTACAATTGTAGCTTTAATGTCAATATCAAAAGCTGTCAGGCACGTGCACAGATAGGGCTCTTAGCTGCGAAGAACACATGCCCCTTTGCCCTTCCAGTTTCCCCTTTTTTTAAAATACAGTTTTTGTCATTGTTGTTCAAAACCCACTGCCCGCAAGTCTTCGTGATGTCGTCAAGTACGCCACTCCTTACCCCGTCCATTGGTCCTCTGTAGCTCAGCTGGTAGAGCACGGCGCTTGTAACGCCAAGGTAGTGGGTTCGATCCCCGGGACCACCCATACACAAAAAAAATGTATGCACGCATGACTGTAAGTCGCTTTGGATAAAAGCGTCTGCTAAATGGCATATTAAATATTAAATTAAATATTAAATTAAAAATTGGTTGCGCCTGTTGATCTTTGCTGTGTGTGTGTGTAATCTTTGTCCCGACCTGGCAGTGAACCATCTTGGGACGGTTCGTTTGGGGGTCATGAACAAAAGCATGTTAAGGCTAAGGTCATCGTTAGAACCTTTGTAGAAGCATTGTTAAATCTCTGAGCTGTTTCCCAAAACCATCATGAACCTCTATGTGATTGGTGTCCCGTATATGAGACGGTTGAGCTAACGTGCACTAATGTGATTAGCATGACTGTTGTAAGTGACAGAAAACTTTCCAGGACATAGACATGTCTTATATGGGCAGAAAGCTTACGTTCTTGTTAATCTAACTGCACTGTCCACTGTTACAGTAGCTATTACAGTAAAAAAATACCATGCTATTGATTGAGGAGAGTGCACAACAACAAGAAACTTAGCACGGCAACTGGTTTGATACATTCACCTCTGAAGGTAAATAATGTACTTACTCTAAAACTCTAAAATAAAGTGCTGAATTAGTTCAAAACAAAAAATAGTTAGTTTATATAGTTTATTTCTGTTCCTTTTTAAACCTCTGAAATACGTTTTTTTAAATGCAGCTAGAGCAGGTTGCTATGGAGCAGGCAAGCTATTTACGTGCATTGGACAGACGAGTGTAGGGCGCGTGATGTAACTGACATTTTGCAGGTGGGGAGAGAGAAAGAGAGGGTGGAGGAGGCTTGGCTTGAAGCGCTGGTCATCTTGTTGCTATGAAATGCATTATCTGAATTAGGGCCACAGCATTATACCTATGGAGGAGCGGCTTCTATGAAGGAACTTTGAACTTCATATAGTTGGCTCAACTTTGGACCAGCTAACAAGCTAACAAGGTTGTGTGTGCAGAGTGGCCCCAGAATTAAAATAAAAACACGTCATACCCTTTTTGTAGTTCATAAATCCAATGTGAAAACTATATTATCCTTAGCCTTAAAAAGGTTAATCCATTCATCTCTAATTAAAAATCTCTCTTCCTAATTTCTGAATCATCCTTGTAAGGTCAGTAGGCTACTAGACTATGCTTCGAAAGAGGAGGGGCAGGATGCCTACATATGCACACACACTGGCAAAGATTTTCAGCTGGCAGGCAGACACTGGAATACATTTCTGAGTGACAAAGTGAGAGACCATAGGCACTTTGTTACGTTTTTTTGTGGGAAAAAATGCCCTGAGTGTAAAATAAGGTTATTAACCGTTTACCATGCTTTTAAAACAACGGTTCAGTTCAAGAACAGTATAGATCAATTTTGTTCACGGTTCTGATTCTGTTCCTCAAAAAATGTCATGTTTTTTTTCTCCAGTTTTCTGTTCTGTTCCTTGAACTGGTTCCAACCCCTGCCGAAAACCACATATATACTTCTGTGGTTTGGTAACTTCCTGTTATTTGATGGACTGGCTAGACGGAAGAAGACGCAAAGTTTGGAAAATGTCAAAGTATGCTGCGTCAGCCTTGCAATGGAGCCTTCAACCACAAGGGGGAGGTGCGATTCCACTCAGTTGTGGACGTCCCGTTGTGGACTTCCCCATTGAAATGCATGACATCCGTTGCAACGTAACTGTGCGCTTATGGGTAATGTGAACAAGGCTTTAGCCTAAGTTCCATCGCTATCGGGAAACTGGGCCCAGCCCTGTACAGAGCTCTCACTTTCCCTGCCCTGTACAGAGCTCTCACATGCCGGTTTGCAACTTTTTTCCTACATTTTACATTTTACATTTACGTCATTTAGCAGATGCTCTTATCCAGAGCGACTTACAAATTGGTGCATTCACCTTATAGCCAGTGGGATAACCACTTTACAATGTATTTTTTATTTATTTTTTAATATTTTTTTTTGGGGGGGGGGGGGGGGCGGTGGGTTGGGGTAAGGAGGGGGTTGAAGGATTACTTTATCTTATCCCAGGTATTCCTTAAAGAGGTGGGGTTTCAAATGTCTCCGGAAGGTGGTGAGTGACTCCGCTGTCCTGGCGTCGTGAGGGAGCTTGTTCCACCATTGGGGTGCCAGAGCAGCGAACAGTTTTGACTGGGCTGAGCGGGAACTATGCTTCCGCAGAGGTAGGGGAGCCAGCAGGCCAGAGGTGGATGAACGCAATGCCCTCGTTTGGGTGTAGGGACTGATCAGAGCCTGAAGGTACGGTGGTGCCGTTCCCCTCACAGCTCTGTAGGCAAGCACCATGGTCTTGTAGCAGATGCGAGCTTCAACTGGAAGCCAGTGGAGTGTGCGGAGGAGCGGGGTGACGTGAGAGAACTTGGGAAGGTTGAACACCAGACGGGCTGCAGCATTCTGGATGAGTTGTAGGGGTTTAATGGCACAGGCAGGGAGCCCAGCCAACAGCGAGTTGCAGTAATCCAGACGGGAGATGACAAGTGCCTGGATTAGGACCTGTGCCGCTTCCTGTGTAAGGCAGGGTCGTACTCTCCGAATGTTGTAGAGCATGAACCTACAGAATCGGGTCACCGCCTTGATGTTAGTGGAGAACGACAGGGTGTTGTCCAGGGTCACGCCAAGGCTCTTCGCACTCTGGGAGGAGGACACAATGGAGTTGTCAACCGTGATGGCGAGATCATGGAACAGGCAGTCCTTCCCCGGGAGGAAGAGCAGCTCCGTCTTGCCAAGGTTCAGCTTGAGGTGGTGATCCGTCATCCATACTGATATGTCTGCCAGACATGCAGAGATGCGATTCGCCACCTGGTTATCAGAAGGGGGAAAGGAGAAGATTAGTTGTGGACACCAGTGGTGAGAGCACGTGGTGCGGAGACAGCTTCTCGCCACGCCACTTGGTAGGAGCGACCGGTCAGGTAGGACGCAATCCAAGAGTGAGCCGCGCCGGAGATGCCCAGCTCGGAGAGGGTGGAGAGGAGGATCTGATGGTTCACAGTATCAAAGGCAGCAGACAGGTCTAGAAGGACAAGAGCAGAGGAGAGAGAGTTAGCTTTAGCAGTGCGGAGAGCCTCCGTGACACAGAGAAGAGCAGTCTCAGTTGAATGACCAGTCTTGAAACCTGACTGGTTTGGATCAAGAAGGTCATTCTGAGAGAGATATCAAGAGAGATGGCTAAAGACGGCACGCTCAATAGTTTTGGAGAGAAAAGAAAGAAGGGATACTGGTCTGTAGTTGTTGACATCAGAGGGGTCGAGTGTTGGTTTTTTGAGAAGGGGTGCAACTCTCGCTCTCTTGAAGACGGAAGGGACATAGCCAGCGGTCAAGGATGAGTTGATCAGCGAGGTGAGGTAAGGGAGAAGGTCACCGGAGATGGTCTGGAGAAGAGAGGAGGGGATAGGGTCAAGCGGGCAGGTTCTTGGGCGGCCTGCCGTCACAAGTCGCAAGATTTTATCTGGAGAGAGAGGGGAGAAAGAAGTCAAAGCATAGGGTAGGGCAGTGTGAGCAGGACCAGCAGTGTCATTTGACTTAACAAACGAGGATCGGATGTCGTCAACCTTCTTTTCAAAATGGTTGACGAAGTCATCCACAGAGAGGGAGGGGGGGGGGGGGGGGGGGGATTCAGCAGGGAGGAGAATGTGGCAAAGAGCTTCCTAGGGTTAGAAGCAGATGCTTTGAATTTAGAGTGGTAGAAAGTGGCCTTAGCAGCAGAAACAGATGAAGAAAATGTAGAGAGGAGGGAGTGAAAAGATGCCAGGTCCGCAGGGAGTCTAGTTTTCTTCCATTTCCGCTCAGCTGCCCGGAGCTCTGTTCTGTGAGCTCGCAATGAGTTATCAAGCCACGGAGCTGGAGGGGAGGACAGAGCCGGCCGGGAGGATAGGGGACATAAAGAGTCAAAGGATGCAGAAAGGGAGGAGAGGAGGGTTGAGGAGGCAGAATCAGGAGATTGGAGGGAGAAGGATTGAGCAGAGGGAAGAGATGATAGGATGGAAGAGGAGAGAGTAGCGGGAGAGAGAGAGCGAAGGTTGCGACGGCGCATTACCATCTGTGTAGGGGCAGAGTGAGTAGTGTTGGAGGAGAGCGAGAGAGAAAAGGATACAAAGTAGTGGTCGGAGAAATGGAGGGGAGTTGCAGTGAGATTAGTAGAACAACAGCATCTAGTAAAGATGAGGTCAAGCGTATTGCCTGCCTTGTGAGTAGGGGGGGACGGTGAGAGGGTGAGGTCAAAAGAGGAGAGGAGTGGAAAGAAGGAGGCAGAGAGAAATGAGTCAAATGTAGACGTAGGGAGGTTGAAATCCCCCAGAACTGTGAGGGGTGAGCCATCCTCAGGAAAGGAACTTATCAAGGCGTCAAGCTCATTGATGAACTCTCCAAGGGAACCTGGAGGGCAATAGATGACAAGGATATTAAGCTTAAATGGGCTAGTGACTGTGACAGCATGGAATTCAAATGAGGAGATAGACATGGGTCAGGGGAAAAATTGAGAATGTCCACTTGGGAGAGATGAGGATTCCTGTGCCACCACCCCGCTGACCAGATGCTCTCGGGGTATGCGAGAACACATGGTCAGACGAGGAGAGAGCAGTAGGAGTAGCAGTGTTTTCAGTGGTAATCCATGTTTCCGTCAGCGCCAAGAAGTCGAGGGACTGGAGGGTAGCATATGCTGAGATTAACTCTGCCTTGTTGGCAGCAGAACGGCAGTTCCAGAGGCTGCCTGAGACCTGGAACTCCACGTGGGTGGTGCGTGCAGGGACCACCAGGTTAGAGAGGCAGCAGCCACGCGGTGTGAGGCGTTTGTATAGCCTGTGCGGAGAGGAGAGAACAGGGATAGGCAGAGGCATAGTTGACAAGCTGCAGCAAATGGCTACAATAATGCAGAGGAGATCGGAATGAAATGAACTAAACATCTGGGAAAGGAGAGAGCGGGGCTCTCCCAAATATAACTCCCAAATATAACTCTCCCAACTTCCACCTCAGAAACTATAATTGTTGTAAACTACAGCGGTTCAATGTTTTCTAGGAATAGACTAACTTAGTTTATTCAGCTAGCTAACTAGGTACAGTATTCTTCCGTGAAAATCGTCCGGACACCTAGTCATAAGACGCCACAGCCAGCTAGCATGCCGGACTCCAACAACACGGTTTAGCGCCAATACTCGGCCACAACAAACCACCAGTGTATCAACACGCAAGCAGATCGTTCGTGTCCGTGTCTAACGTTGTGGGTTAGTCCCGACAGCTTGAGCGAGTCCGTCGTCAACTTATTCAGTTAGTTAGCTAGAATAGTTAGCATACTAGCTAGCCATTGCTTTCAGACAAAGAAGAACCCCTCCTTTCACGGCACGAACACACAGAGAGAGCCAAGCTAACGTTAACTAGTCACCCATGTCCCGAATTCCTTGAACGACTCGGGCTACCAATATGTAAAAAACAAAACACAAATGTAAGTTATGAGTTACCCCTAGCAGCTACTGTTAGCTAGCCAAGTGCAAAGCTAGCCACTGATTTGACTCAGCCAGTTCGCGTCTGTTCGCTAGGTCGTTCCAGCTATTGTTTACTAGTAGCTATCCAGGTAGCAACAAGCTAGCTAAATTTTAAGCACAGTAGCCACTTGCTACCTAACGTTAACGGTTCAGACAATGAGGTTAGAAAACAGCTGAATGGTAGGCAATTATTGTATGTAATTATTGTAGGCAGCCAGCTGGCGTAATTACAGGCACTCTCAGGCGTGAAACAACTATACCGTTGCTAATAGCTACTCGCCAGCTAGTCCAGGTGGTGGGTTAGCTAGCTAGCTTCGTGCTACACCGGGCACAGACGAATACAATACTAACCTACAATAATTACATACAACAACCCACGATAACTACCTACAATATCTAACTACAATCTAAATACATAGTTTAAGCCTTACTCGACAAAGCCCAAGCTATGTATAAAGCCAAGCTTACCCGACGCCAAGCTTACCCGACGACCTCCTCCTCCAGGTGTGCAACGCTCTTAGAGACCTACCCAGAAAGGGTAGACTGCCCTGTATGGAGATTACATGAGGCTGGTATCCAAACATGCATGGCTTGAGAGATGCGGTCACCGGTCAGTGTGTGTAACTAGCTACTTAGTTTAAATATACATTTGATAACATTTGATTTAGCCTACATCCTCATCAATATTTAGTCTGGTTGGCTGATATGTGCAGTAGAGAGACTGAGAGGCAGAAAGATATACAGTGGGGAAAATAAGTATTTAGTCAGCCACCAATTGTGCAAGTTCTCCCACTTAAAAAGATGAGAGAGGCCTGTAATTTCCATCATAGGTACACGTCAACTATGACAGACAAATTGAGGAAAAGAAATCCAGAAAATCACATTGTAGGATTTTTTATGAATTCATTTGCAAATTATGGTGGAAAATAAGTATTTGGTCACCTACAAACAAGCAAGATTTCTGGCTCTCACAGACCTGTAACTTCTTCTTTAAGAGGCTCCTCTGTCCTCCACTCGTTACCTGTATTAATGGCACCTGTTTGAACTTGTTATCAGTATAAAAGACACCTGTCCACAACCTCAAACAGTCACACTCCAAACTGTCAAAGGACATCAGAAACAAATTTGTAGACCTGCACCAGGCTGGAAAGACTGAATCTGCAATAGGTAAGCAGCTTGGTTTGAAGAAATCAACTGTGGGAGCAATTATTAGGAAATGGAAGACATACAAGACCACTGATAATCTCCCTCGATCTGGGGCTCCACGCAAGATCTCACCCCGTGGGGTCAAAATGATCACAAGAACAGTGAGCAAAAATCCCAGAACCACACGGGGGGACCTAGTGAATGACCTGCAGAGAGCTGGGACCAAAGTAACAAAGCCTACCATCAGTAACACACTACGCCGCCAGGGACTCAAATCCTGCAGTGCCAGACGTGTCCCCCTGCTTAAGCCAGTACATGTCCAGGCCCGTCTGAAGTTTGCTAGAGTGCATTTGGATGATCCAGAAGAGGATTGGGAGAATGTCATATGGTCAGATGAAACCAAAATAGAACTTTTTGGTAAAAACTCAACTCGTCGTGTTTGGAGGACAAAGAATGCTGAGTTGCATCCAAAGAACACCATACCTACTGTGAAGCATGGGGTGGAAACATCATGCTTTGGGGCTGTTTTTCTGCAAAGGGAGCAGGACGACTGATCCGTGTAAAGGAAAGAATGAATGGGGCCATGTATTGTGAGATTTTGAGTGAAAACCTCCTTCCATCAGCAAGGGCATTGAAGATGAAACGTGGCTGGGTCTTTCAGCATGACAATAATCCCAAACACACCGCCCGGGCAACGAAGGAGTGGCTTCGTAAGAAGCATTTCAAGGTCCTGGAGTGGCCTAGCCAGTGTCCAGATCTCAACCCCATAGAAAATCTTTGGAGGGAGTTGAAAGTCCGTGTTGCCCAGCGACAGCCCCAAAACATCACTGCTCTAGAGGAGATCTGCTTGGAGGAATGGGCCAAAATACCAGCAACAGTGTGTGAAAACCTTGTGAAGACTTACAGAAAACATTTGACCTGTGTCATTGCCAACAAAGGGTATATAACAAAGTATTGAGAAACTTTTGTTATTGACCAAATACTTATTTTCCACCATAATTTGCAAATAAATTCATTAAAAATCCTACAATGTGATTTTCTGGATTTATGATGGAAATTACAGGCCTCTCTCATCTTTTTAAGTGGGAGAACTTGCACAATTGGTGGCTGACTAAATACTTTTTTCCCCCACTGTAGGGTGCAATTCCAGCAAGAGTTAAGCGTGCATAAATGGAACATCATTATTTTCTTATGCACTTTTCTCTCTATGCAGATTCTGAGCTTGAATTTAAGCATGAGAATAGCATGCTATTCACCCGCTATTCGTTTGGGGTGGAGATCAAAGAAATTAAGGTGTGACACAGGTGTGTCTACAGATGCTCTGTATTTTGACCTTGAATGAGTTCCCTCATAATTCCACCACTTTACTTGCAATGAATAAGGTCAAGCAACCTGTCATTCCAAGTGGAACCACAAATACTTCATTTTTCCCCGATAGAAATAACATCATTCTCCATGCATTGTAATTTACAAATTAAAATTGAGAAGAGTTATTGATAAGAGCTACTAGCTAAATGAGTAAGCTGTTTGGGTAACGGGATTGTAAATATAAATGACAATTGTTTTAGATGTATTTTATCTTCATGATCGCTGGAGACAAATGTGAAACCAGTCATATGGCAGCAAACTGATGCATATCAACATATCACCTTTTCCAAAGTGAAGTTTATGAAATGCTGGCTTATAACTTGAAAATAAATGTTGCGACCCAAGCTATAGGCTTCTGTAGCCATGCAGAAATGACAGTATAGCACCAAACCTACCGAGTTGATTAATGATTTCTAGAATGTTTTAAAGATGCACATCGCCATTTCCTGGTTGCTAAAATTCTATTAGTTAGCCAAATTTGAATGTATGTGACAAAACAAGCAAGCATAGTGCAAAGAATCATTGTACCAACTAAACTGCTGTAAAATAAATTTTCCACAGCTGTTTGAAGCTGTAAGTAAACGATGTTAAAACTAAACTTAAGCACGGGAAGCATAGAAATAGCGCACATAGAACATATCTACCGCTTTTTAGACTTGCTTTCAATGAGAATGACATATCTATAACTCACATTTCTATGTGAATTTGGTTAGGTCGCGCAAAAAGTTACATATTGCAGCTTTAATTATATGCCCAGACTTTTAAAAATGTGTATCATGTTAAATATTAGCCACAATTGGTAGCCACTGTCAGTTATACCCACATTATAATAATAATAATAATAATAATAATATGCCATTTAGCAGACGCTTTTATCCAAAGCGACTTACAGTCATGTCATTGTCAGATTGTCTGACCGTAAATTCAGAGCGTTTTGCTCTTGGAGCTTTCAGAGTGCATTGGACGCTCTGGCCGAGGAGTAGGGTTGTTTAGAGCGTTCTGACCTAACAACAGCACTCAAGCACCCAAGCTAACTGGCGAACGTTGGCTAGCTTGCTAGCTACTTCCAGACACAAATGAGAGAACAGCTCACTCTGACCATTTTACTCGCCCTAGCAGAGCTGGTTAGGCAGTTTTTATGTTATCCAGAGCGCTGGTGACTGCAACTGTGCTGCTGGCAACAATTTAATAACGTTTTTTTTGCCAACGTTTACTGACACCGGCCATATTAAACGGGTGTTGAGCATTTGTAAATTTGTCAGTTATTCTGCGCTCTGGCACACTCAGACAACAGTGCTCTGAAATCGGAGTAGATAGCTAGAGCGTATTTACCAGCTACGTTTATCGACAGTTGTCGTAGTGACATCATGAACATTCTATTGAAATGGTTACTTGCATCGTGGAGTCTTTTGTTTAGACATGTAGCTAGCTAAACAATTAACCATAATCCCAACTCATAATATTACTACCCTGCATGAATCTGCAGGTAGCTAACCAACCAGGTTCAATGTTAGCTAGCTAACATTAGGCTATAACTAGCAATGCAAATGGCTCTGAGATACGAATAATATTACTACACAGATCATACATGTAACTTTAGCTAACAGTACACTTTAACTTTAAATGAAAATGACTTTCTGACAAAATTAGAAACGTGTAATATCTGAAAATGTAGCTAGCTAGACCATCTTACCCATATACATGGATGGACGCTTCACCCTCTCTGTCACGGATGCCATGGTTGCCCTTAGTTTGAAGATGTAATCCGGAGACAGGTGTTTTATACAACAGCCTTCTGTATGTTCTCTTTTCGACGCCGTCTGCATATTTGCAATCAAACGCCAGAATTTTCTGCATCACCTTAGCTATCATACTCTAAGTTCACTGATTTCCAAACTCGGTCCTCCAGAAAGTGGAGAGCAACACTTATGCAGTTCTACTACGTGATATCTAGAAAGGATTACCTACACATAGTGACCAGCTCAGACAGAAGTGTGTTACATGGCAGACCAATCCGAACTAATCTCTCGGCATGTCCAGCCCACTCATTATCTCAGCCAATCATGGCTAACGGGAAGGTTGCTGTCTTTTTCCGTGGCTAAACCAACTAGGCTCATAATTTAACAATTTTATTCGTATTTACAGATAGCATACAAGTTTGTTATTAAGGCAGATGAAAGTTCACGTTCCAGAAGGCATTTCTGCCAAAAAAAAAAGTTTATGTTCAAATGGCTCTCCTGTGAAGTAGTGACGCGCGACATACGCTTAGCTTCCTGAAACTAGTCACATATTTTCAAGCGTAATGGTGGCTGCATCATGTTATGGGTATGCTTGTAATCGTTAAGGACTGGGGAGTTTTTCAGGTTAAGAAATAAACGAAATGGAGCTAAGCACAGGCAAGATCCTAGAGGAAAACCTGGATCAGTATGCTTTCCACTAGACATTGGGAAATGAATGTGCCTTTCAGCAGGCCAATAACTTAAAACACAAGGCCAAATCTACACTGGAGTTGCTTACCAAGTGAATGTTCCTAAGTGGCCGAGTTACTGTTAAATGACTTAAATCTACTTGAAAATCTATGGCAAGACCTGAGAATGGTTGTATAGCAATGATCAACAACCAATTTGACAGAGCTTGAAGAATTTTGATAAGAATAATGGACAAACGTTGCACAATCCAAGTGTGCAAAGCTCTTAGAGACTTACGCAGAAAAGACTCACAGATGTAATCACTGCCAAATGCGCTTCTACAAAGTACTTACTCAGGGGTGTGAATAGTTATGTAAATTAGATCTTTATGTTATGTTTTCCATTTTCAATAAATTTACTAACACTAAAAACATGTTTTCACTTTGTCATTATGGGGTATTGTGTGTAGATGGGTGATTTATTTATTTATTTAATCCATTTTGAATTCAGGCTGTAACACAACAAAATGTGGAATAAGTCAAGTGGTATGAATACTTTCTGAAGGCACTGTATCCTAATCTAACTTTGGTGCAGGTAATGTTCTTCACATTACCGTCTCTGGTAAACACACACTATCAAATAAAATATTTTGATAAAAGTTTATTTGTCACATGCACAGGATACAGAAGGTGTAAACGGTACAGTGGAAGTGTTACTTGTGTAGACATGTAGCTACCTAGCTAAATAATGAACCAAAATACAAACAAAAATATGTTAAAATGGCTCTCCTGTGAAGTAGTGATGTGCGACATACGCCTAGCATCTTGAAACTGGTCACATGGTGAAACTATTCATTTTTTTTAAGAATTCAAAAGAAACATTGAATATCTAGTAGTCAAATCATAGTGTTAAAGCAGGTGAGCAGTTGTGCTCATTTTTGCAATTTTCTGGTGTTTTGTGGTGGAAAACTTAGCGGTCGAGCATAACACATTAACCCTGTTACCCAAAGATAGACAGGCTAGAAATGTGAAGCTTACATTCAATTGCCCCTCCCTGTTGCACACAACAAGCTTCCATTCCCCCTGTCACAAGGGGAGTTATGGCCGATTTAAGATTAATTCATCAACCCTGTTTACGGTCAACCCTGTTACTTTATTTGGCACTTACTATAGTCTATTTTTTTTGTACTTCTTGAGATGGGAAAACATGTTTTTATTAACCTATAACAGTCTAAGCCCTGTCTAAGCCAGGGAGGGGGTTCTACTACGCTATATGGAATTGTTTTCAGAAGGTCATACCAAAATACCCCTTTGAAGTATATAATAAAATTATCTAAACAAAATATTTTAACAATAATTTTTGGCCTTAATGCTTTTAGCCCATACAAGCATTAAATAACAGATTCATCACATGAAACAACAAAAATCAAAAGGAGGTTTGTTCTGAAGCGTCTGAACGATACCTGAGAGATATAGGAACAAATATTTTATATATACACATTTTTTACATGTATTTAACCCTTTATTTTTGGCACTAAACAGTCTCCAAATACAGTACCTTCGGAAAGTGTTCAGACCCCTTGACTTTTTCCACATTTTGTTACGTTACAGCCTTATTCTAAAATTGATTCAATTGTATTTTTTTCAAGTCCGGGCTCTGGCTGGACCACTCAAGGACATTCAGAGACTTGTCCCGAAGCAACTCCTGCATTGTCTTGACTGTGTGTTTAGGGTCATTGTCCTGTTGGAAGGTGAACCTTCACCCCAGTCTGAGGTCCTGAGCGCTCTGGTGCAGGTTTTCATCAAGTATCTCTCTGTACTTTGCTCCGTTCATCTGCCTCGATCCTGACTAGTCTCCCTGTCCCTGCCCATGAAAAACACCCCCACAGCATGATGCTACCACCACCATGCTTCACCGTAGGGATGGTGGCAGGCTTCCTCCAGATGTGACGCTTGGCATTCAGGCCAAAGAGTTCAATCTTGGTTTCATCAGACTAGAGAATCTTGTTTCTCATGGTCTGAGAGTCTTTAGGTGCCTTTTGGCAAACTCCAAGCGGGCTGTCATGTGCCTTTTACTGAGGAGTGGCATCCGTCTGGCCACTCTACCATAAAGGCCTGATTGGTGCAGTGCTGCAGAGATGGTTGTCCTTCTGGAAGGTTCTCCACAGAGGAACTCTAGAGCTCTGTCAGAGTGACCAACGGGTTCTTGGTCACCTCCCTGACCAAGGCCCTTCTCCTCCGATTGCTCAGTTTGGCCAGGCGGCCAGCTCGTGGGCGGCAGGTAGCTTAGTGGTTAAGAGCGTTGTGCCAGTAACCAAAAGGTCGCTGGTTCTAATCCCCGAGCCGACTAGGTGAAAAATATGTCGATGTGCCCTTGAGCAAGGCACTTAACCCTAATTGCTCCTGTAAGTCGCTCTGGATAAGAGTGTCTGCTAAATGACTAAACATGTAAATGTAAAATGTAGGAGGAGTCTTGGTGGTTCCAAACTTCTTCCATTTAAGATTGGTGGAGGCCACTGTGTTCTTGGGGACATTCAATGATGCAGAACATTTTTGGTACCCTTCCCCAGATCTGTGCCTCAACACGATCCTGTCTCTGAGCTTTACGGACAATTCCTTCGACCTCATGGCTTGGTTTTTGCTCTGACATGCACTGTCAACTGTGGGACCTTATATAGACAGGCATGTGCCTTTCCAAATCATGTCCAATCAATTGAATTTACCAAAGGTGGACTCCAATCAAGTTGTAGAAACATCTCAAGGATGATCAATGGAAACAGGATGCAGCTGAGCTCAATTTCGAGTCTCATAGCAAATGGTCTGAATACTTATGTAAATAAGGTATTTATGTATATTTTTTTGCAAACATTTCTAAAAACCTGTTTTTGCTTAGTCATTATTGGGTATTGTGTATAGATTGCTAAGGATGTTTTTTTATTGAATCCATTTTAGAATAAGGCTAAAGTATTCAGACCCCTTCCCTTTTTCCACATTTTGTGATGTTACAGCCTTAGTCTAAAATGGATTCAATAAATGTTTTCCCTCATCAATCTACACATAATACTCCATAATGACAAAGCGAAAACAGGTTTTTAGACATTTTTGCATATTTTTATTCTAGTGGGTTAAGTTGAAAAGTGCTCTTTATGATTGTATATTCATATTTGGTTAAATAAAAATGTCTCACAAAGTTACGCTAATTGGTGGAATGACCCAAATAAATTTGAGAGAGGACAGAAAGACTTGTCTCATCATCACTTTTGGGTGGGTGGGTTGGGGTTGTGTGTGTCACTGCACAAAATACAGTGGGGAAAAAAAGTATTTAGTCAGCCACCAATTGTGCAAGTTCTACCACTTAAAATGATGAGAGAGGCCTGTAATTTTCATCATAGGTACACGTCATCTATGACAGACAAAATGAGAAAAAGATATCCAGAAAATCACATTGTAGGATTTTTTATGAATTTATTTGCAAATTATGGTGGAAAATAAGTGTAGTGTGTTACTGATGGTAGGCTTTGTTACTTTGGTCCCAGCTCTCTGCAGGTCATTCACTAGGTCCCCCTGTGTGGTTCTGGGATTTTTGCTCACCGTTCTTGTGATCATTTTGACCCCACGGGGTGAGATCTTGCGTGGAGCCCCAGATCGAGGGAGATTATCAGTGGTCTTGTATGTCTTCCATTTCCTAATAATTGCTCCCACAGTTGATTTCTTCAAACCAAGCTGCTTACCTATTGCAGATTCAGTCTTCCCAGCCTGGTGCAGGTCTACAATTTTGTTTCTGGTGTCCTTTGACAGCTCTTTGGTCTTGGCCATAGTGGAGTTTGGAGTGTGACTGTTTGAGGTTGTGGACAGGTGTCTTTTATACTGATAACAAGTTCAAACAGGTGCCGTTAATACAGGTAACGAGTGGAGGACAGAGGAGCCTCTTAAAGAAGAAGTTACAGGTCTGTGAGAGCCAGAAATCTTGCTTGTTTGTAGGTGACCAAATACTTATTTTCCACCATAATTTGCAAATAAATTCATAAAAAATCCTACAATGTGATTTTCTGGATTTTTTTTCTCAATTTGTCTGTCATAGTTGACGTGTACCTATGATGAAAATTACAGGCCTCTCTCATCTTTTTAAGTGGGAGAACATGCACAATTGGTGGCTGACTAAATACTTTTTTTCCCCACTGTACCCTCATTTCAGATACCTATTTATTTATCCTTAAGGGGTCAGCATGCTTCAAGCATAGTGGTGGCTGCATCATGTTATGGGTATGCTTGTAATCATTAAGGACTGGGGAGTTTTTCAGGATAAAAAAGCTAAGCATAGCCAAAATCCTAGAGGAAAACCTGATTCAGTCAGCTTTCCACCAGACACTGGGAGTTGAATTCATCTTTCAGCAGGACAATAACCTAAAACACAAGGCCAAATTTCCACTGGAGTTGTTTACCAAGAAGACAGTGAATGTTCCTGAGTGTCTGAGGTACAGTTTTGACTTAAAGACCTGAAAATGATTGTCTTGCAATGATCAACAACCAATTTGACAGAGCTTGAAGAATTTCGAAAAAAATTAATGGGCAAATGTTGCACAATCCAGGTGTGGAAAACTCTTAAGAGACTTACCCAGAAAGACTCACTATCACGACTCAGGATAAGACCCAGATGCAGACACAGGAGGCGGATAGTTCGAATTCTCAGATATGTATTGTAACACAGGGGCCAGGCAAAGGGCAGGTCGAGGGCAGGCAGGGGTTCGTAAACCAGGTCAGAGTCAGGCAGGTACAGGATGGCAGGCAGGTTCAGGACAGGCAGAATGGTCAGAGCCGGGAAGACTAGAAAACTGGAAAAAACGGGAAACACGCTGGTACGACCTGAACAAGACAAGACGAACTGACAACAGACAAACAGAAAACGCAGGTATAAATACACAGGGGATAATGGGGGAAGATGGGAGACAAGCACAAGACAGGTGAAACAGATCAGGGTGTGACACTCAACAGCTGTAACCACTGCCAAAGGTGCTTCTACAAAGGATTGACTCACGGGTGTGAATACTTATGTATTTTCAATACATTTGTTAACATTTATATAAACAGGTTTTCACTTTGTCATTATGGGGCATTGTGTGTAGATGGGACATTGTAAAAATATATTTAATCCATTATGAAATTCAGGCTGTATCACAACAAAATGTGGAATAAGTCAAGGGGTATGAATACTTTCTGAAGGCACTGTACTTCTATGACTTTCCTTGGCTATCGTGTAGATGTGTCCAGCTAAACCCCTTAATATAAAAATGGAGACAATTACCTCTATTATTTCTTACTATCGTGTAGATGTGTCCAGCTAAACCCCTTAATATAAAAATGGAGACAATTACCTTTATTATTTCTTACTTACTCATATTTAAATCACAAACCTGGATGTGCAAAACCAAGGACATTGGTGAATTTTTCCAGGTGAAGTGTTCCCTTGGGTAACCTGTAATATTTCCTTTGGATCCTTTTATCATGTCCCAGAAAATCTGCTAGCTGGTCCATGTCAGTGTCATTTAAGTTGAGTACATCGTGGGGATGTGTTTACGCAATTTGGTGGATGAGAAGGATTTTGGACATTTATCTCCACACTTCTTGGCACAGCGGCGCAGGCAGTCTGATCAGTGGAATGATGTTTCACAGCCTGGAATGGCGAACATATATATGTTCTTCTTCAGAACCCCACTAGGTTCACGCGTCTCCATGAGCAGCTCCATTGATTTGATCATTGGAAGTGATAGAAGCACTGGGTCTTTTCTTGCTCGCTTTCCGCGTATTTCTATGTGACTAAACTGTTGGCATAGTGCCTGTTCAACGTTTGAGAGGGAGCCGGCAACATTGTGTGTAAAGCAGTTTTGTCTCGACACGAATGAGGCCACTTTAAATCAGGGAGGCTTTCCATTGTCTTCTTCGGTGAAATACTATTATTTGTGAAAGACTGACTTTAGCCAGTTGTGCCCACGTCTCGCTCTTAGGTTCTTTGGAAAGTTGGCTGTAGTGTGTTTTCTAATTTTTCTTCAAGGTACATATGAAGTTTCTTGACATTGTCAGCAAATGGCAAGATCTGTACTTTTCTTCCAATGTATTGTGAGCATGACACGATGCGCTCTCTCCAGCATGTCTTATAGACATGTTTGAAGTCCTCCACTGTAAGAGCTATTGGTCACTAAATCCGGCAAAATGAAGGACCATGTCGAAACGGTTGGTCGCTTAATCCGCCGAAATGAAGCACCATGTAAAAACAGCTGGATGGTATGCCCTCACCCGTCTGAGCGGTCGGCTGTGAATGGCCTCACCCGCTATATACTTAATGCTGATTGGTTTGGTTCTGCCCACTATAGTGCTGTCCGGTTAGAACGTGATGTTAAGGCCCATCACTGTACTCTTGATAGTCACCACCACACACACACACAGACACAGCTGTTTCCTTTTGAAGATGTTTATATGATTGTGGTAATCCGAATGACTTGGAATCTTATTGTTGTGGTTCTAGAAGGCAAAGGTATGCAGACATATACACAGTATTAGTTATGGGTTATAACTATGCAGTATACATATATGTACAGTACATGAATAAATAGCTAATGGCATTACATATTACACAGCATGTCTATAAAGGGCTATAAACACAGCATCAATATCAACTTGAACATTCACCTCTTGAAGAGAGAGAAACTAATTACTTGGATTGACAAAGGGTCACGATTCATGGCACCCTCTCTCTCCAGCCTGATGTGAGAATCTGCCGCTGAGATCTTATCAGATCTGCCCTGGCGCCACAGGATCGTAAATTACTCTGTGCATGAGCAAGTTCAAGAACTGTCTAGGATGACTCTAGAATCTCGCACATGGCAGCGCAATAAAAAACCTTAATAAGGGCCACTATGGAAAATGCTGCGGTGGCGTGTGCGTGCAAAAGACCACAGGAGGCTGCTGAGGGGAGGCGGCTCATAATGGCCAGAACGGAGCAAATGGAATGGCATCAAACACATTGAAACCAGGTGTTTGATGTACTTGATACCATTCCACTTACTTTGATACCATTCCGCTCCAACCTTTTCCACGAGCCCGTCCTCCCCAATTAAATGCCACCAACCTCCTGTGATGTTTACCAATACAACAATTAAACCACTCCTGCAAAAGTACTTGTGCAAGCAATGCAATAATAACACTTATGGCAGTGCGGAATAATACTACATACGGCAACTCGCAACATTAAAGAATAGTAACAGCCATACAGTAGAACATATGGCTGAAACTTATCAAAGTAACATTAAGTAATTAGTGGTAATTACCTATTATTACACAGCATATAAGAACCCCAATAAACCCCCCTGCAACTTACATTTCGATGCATGCACAACATTCAGACATTCGTGTTACTGTGGACAATAAAAAGTCCTCAGAAACATGCATCTTCTCCCTTTGGACGATGATGACACTCTGACCTGAATGGGCGGGTGCAGTGTCCAGATGCACATTTCCAAGCGCTCTGATTGGTTGGGAATGGCAGCGCTATGATGGGTGAGGGATAACTAAGATAAGCTGAGCAGCCAAACTAACGGGACTTAAGGAAAATTGAAGGGACTGTAAGGGGAAGTTAGGTAGAGAGGAGAGGAGCAGGACAGCCTTTTTTACATCCACATTCTTAACCTTTATCTTGTTAGCGGAGATCCTAGCCTCACAACTAACTATGTCTGTGACCTTCTGAAGGCTCTGGCCAAGTTTCAAGGCTAGTGAAGGTGTCTTCAGTGTATTATTATCACTGTCAAAGCCAGAAATAGCTTTCGCTGCTCTGATTGTGTGGTGGAAGTTGGCTGGATCAATTTTTATTTAACTTTTATTTATTCAACCCAATTGAGACCAGGGTCTCATTCACAATTTTGCCCTGAGAACAAACATGATCATTCAATAAATCAATAAAACAGCAAAAAATTAACTATAGGATACAGCAGATACAGACACACCACATCTCAACAACACAAATAAAACACCACAATTAACCAAAACACTTGCAAACCTCACTGAATTCATCCCTCATCAGTGTTCAAACCCCCCCAACGTCTTAAGACTAAGGAATTAACAGAGAAGTGAGATCAGTGGTGACCCGTCATTCAATATATATATATATATATATATATACAGTGGGGAGAACAAGTATTTGATACACTGTCGATTTTGCAGGTTTTCCTACTTACAAAGCATGTAGAGGTCTGTAATTTTTATCATAGGTACACTTCAACTGTGAGAGACGGAATCTAAAACAAAAATCCAGAAAATCACATTGTATGATTTTTAATTAATTAATTTGCATTGTATTGCATGACATAAGTATTTGATCACCTACCAACCAGTAAGAATTCCGGCTCTCACAGACCTGTTAGTTTTTCTTTAAGAAGCCCTCCTGTGCTCCACTCATTACCTGTATTAACTGCACCTGTTTGAACTCGTTACCTCTATAAAAGACACCTGTCCACACACTCAATCAAACAGACTGCAACCTCTCAATAATGGCCAAGACCAGAGAGCTGTGTAAGGACATCAGGGATGGGCTACAGGACAATAGGCAAGCAGCTTGGTGAGAAGGCAACAACTGTTGGCGCAATTATTAGAAAATGGAAGAAGTTCAAGATGACGGTCAATCACCCTCGGTCTGGGGCTCCATGCAAGATCTCACCTCGTGGGGCATCAATGATCATGAGGAAGGTGAGGGATCAGCCCAGAAATATAGGGCAGGACCTGGTCAATGACCTGAAGAGAGCTGGGACCACAGTCTCAAAGAAAACCATTAGTAACACACTACGCCGTCACAGATTAAAATCCTGCAGCGCACGCAAGGTCCCCCTGCTCAAGCCAGCGCATGTCCAGGCCCGTCTGAAGTTTGCCAATGACCATCTGGATGATCCAGAGGAGGAATGGGAGAAGGTCATGTGGTCTGATGAGACAAAAATAGAGCTTTCTGGTCTAAACTCCACCCGCCGTGTTTGGAGGAAGAAGAAGGATGAGTACAACCCCACGAACACCATCCCAACCGTGAAGCATGGAGGTGGAAACATCATTCTTTGGGGATGCTTTTCTGCAAAGGGGACAGGACGACTGCACCGTATTGAGGGGAGGATGGATGGGGCCATGTATCGCGAGATCTTGACCAACAACCTCCTTCCCTCAGTAAGAGCATTGAAGATGGGTCGTGGCTGGGTCTTCCAGCATGACATCGACCCGAAACACACAGCAAGGGCAACTAAGGAGTGGCTCCGTAAGAAGCATCTCAAGGTCCTGGAGTGGCCTAGCCAGTCTCCAGACCTGAACCCAATAGAACATCTTTGGAGGGAGCTGAAAGTCTGTATTGCCCAGCGACAGCCCCGAAACCTGAAGGATCTGGAGAAGGTCTGTATGGAGGAGTGGGCCAAAATCCCTGCTGCAGTGTGTGCAAACCTGGTCAAGACCTACAGGAAACGTATGATCTCTGTAATTGCAAACAAAGGTTTCTGTACCAAATATTAAGTTCTGCTTTTCTGATGTATCAAATACTTATGTCATGCAATAAAATTCCCTCATTAGTCATGGTATAAGTGTTCCCTCTGCTTTCTTGTCTGTGTGGGGGATTGTTTGTTTGTGGAGGTTAGTGAAGCTTGTGTATTGTGTATCGATTGGGAGTATTTTTCCTGTGTGCCTTGTATTTTCCAGTGCGCCTGTTTTGTGCCCTGGAGTGTGTTTGACGCATTTCTGCGTAAACCTGTATTTTGCGGATTAAAGCCTGTTATTCTGTGATTTACCCTCCTGCGCCTGACTCCTTCATCACCACCTCATCACAGAATCACACACCCGCTTATGGAGTTAGCAGGAGAGATGCACATGCCTGGAGTCGTGGAACGGGTCCAGGAGCATTCAACTATGCTAGCCAGCTTGGGTGAAGCGATGGGTCGGGTTCTTCAGGTCGTCCAACACCTGGAGAGGAGAGAGCCTGATCCTTCGAGACCAGCTGGTCAACCGGATCCCGCCACCCGGAGGGATCCAGATATCCCGACCAGGGGAGTTCGATGGGACAGCGGCGCTGTGCCAAGGATTCCTTCTCCAACTGGAGCTCTACTTCTCCAGCATCCGACCGGCTCCATCGGAGCAGCAGAAGGTGTCTGCCCTCGTCTCCTGCCTCTCGGGGAAAGTCCTGGAGTGGGCCAACGCGGTGTGGAACAAAGTCAACGTTATTTTGGGCCGGGAGGAGGCAGGCAGGGCACTCTCGCATCACCCCAGGTATCGAACACCCACACTCGTTCAGAGCCCTCTGCTGTGCACTGTAAAATACACATCTCCTTTCCTGAGCACATGGTAGTTCCCCAGTGTAAGTCACTAGTCGATTCAGGCGCAGCTGGGAACTTTATGGACAGGGCATTCGCACACCGTATAGGTTTCCATTGATTCCCCTATCCATTCCACGCCCTATCAGAGCACTTGATAGTCGACCATTAGGGTCCGGGTTGGTTAAGGAAGTTATTACCCAGGAGACTCATTGTGAGCAGGTTACTTTTTCCATTATTGAGTCTCTTGCTTTCCCTGTGGTATTAGGTATCCCTTGGCTAGCACTCCAAAACCCCACCTTCTCATGGACGCAGAGGGTTCTCACGGGGTGGTCGCGAGAGTGTCAGGGTAGGTGTCTAGGTGTTTCCGTTGGTGCAACCACGGTGGAGTCCAGACAGTACCTCCACCATGCGCATTCCCCCTGAATACCTCGATCTGGCGCAAGCGTTCTCTAAAACGCAGGTGACTAAATTACCACCTCATCGGGCGGGGGATTGCGCGATAAACCTCTGGGTAGACGGTGTACCTCCCAGGAGTCATATATACCCCCTGTCACAGGCTGAAACGGTGGCTATGGAAACATGTCACAGAGTCCCTGCGCCCGGGGTATATATGTCCCTCCACTTCACCCGCCTCCTCGAGTTTCTTCTTTGTGAAAAAGAAGGACAGAGGTCTGCGCCCGTGCATTGATTATCGACCACTGAACAGGGAGACGCTCAGATTTAGTTATCCTCTCCCCCTCATTCCTTCAGTGATTGAATCAATGCATGGGGTGCGCTTCTTCACCAAATTAGATCTCAGGAGTGTGTACAACCTAGTGCGTATCCGAGAGGGAGATGAGTGGAAGACAGCATTCAGCACAACCACTGGGCATTATGAATACCTGGTGATGCCCTATGGTTTGATGAATGCTCCCTCAGTTTTCCAGTCCTTTGTGAACGAGGTGTTTCGGGACATGCTTGGTCGCGGTGTAGTGGTCTACATCGATGGCATCCTGGTGCATTCCGCTACGCGCACTGAGCATGTGTCCCTGGTTCGCAAGGTGCTGGCCCGACTGTTGGAAAATGACCTTTATGCTAAGGCAGAGAAGTGTATGTTTTTCCAGCAGTCCGTCTCCTTCCTTGGATACCGCATTTCCACCTCAGGTGTGGAGATGGAGGGAGATCGCATTTCAGCCGTGCATAATTGGCCGACTCCAACCACGGTTAAGGAGGTGCAGTGCTTCCTTGGCTTTGCCAACTATTATCGGAGGTTTATCCGGGGCTTTGGCAAGGTCGCAGCTCCCATTACCTCCATGTTGAAGGGTGGGCCGTCCTGGCTCCGCTGGTCTGCTGAGGCTGACCTGGCCTTCAGCAAACTGCAGGGTCTGTTCACCTCAGCCCCAGTACTGGCCCACCCCGATTCATCACTACCGTTCGTAGTGGAGGTGGATGCGTCCGAGGTTGGGATAGGAGCTGTCCTGTCTCAACGCTCAGTTACGCCACCCAATCTCCGCCCCTGTGTGTGAGCTTCTTCTCGAAGAAGCTCAGCCCGGCGGAGCAGAACTACGGCATTGGTGATCGGGAGCTATTGGCTGTTGTCCGAGCCTTGACCGTGTGGAAGCATTGGCTCGAGGGGGCAAAACACCCTTTCCTCGTCTGGACGGACCACCGTAACCTGGAGTACATCCGGGCAGCGAGGAGGCTGAATCCTCGCCAGGCCAGGTGGGCCCTATTCTTCACCCAGTGTGATTTCACTCTATCATACATCCTGGGTATGAAGAACGTGAAGGCAGACGCGCTGTCCCGGCTGTATGACACAGAGGAGAGACCCAGCGACAACACTCCCATACTGCCGGCCTCCTGCATTGTGGTGCCGGTAGTATGGATGCGGATATAGAGCAGGCATTACGCACGGATCCCTCTCCACCTCAGTGTCCTGATGGGCTACAGTACATGCCTGCTCTTATCCGTGATCGTCTGATCTACTGGGCACACACGTCACCCTCCTCTGGTCACCCAGGTTACGGCCATACAGTGCGCTGCCTGACCGGAAAATACTGGTGGCCTACCTTGGCTAAGGAAGTGAGGGTGTATGTCTCCTCCTGCTCAGTGTGTGCCCAGAGTAAGGCACCTAGGCACCTCCCAACTGGTAAGTTACAACCTTTACCAGTTCCACAACGACCATGGTCTCACCTAAGTGTTGATTTTCTAACTGATCTTCCCCTCTCCCAAGGTAACACCACCATCCTGGTGTGGACCGCTTTTCTAAAGCCTGCCGCCTCCTTCCTCTGCCCAGTCTCCACATGGCTCTGCAAACTGTGGAGGCCCTGTTTACACACGTCTTCCGGCACTACGGGGTACCAGAGGATATAGTGTCTGACCGAGGTCTGGAAGGTGTTCATGGAATGTCTGGGGGTCTTGGTCAGCCTGACCTCTGGTTCCACCCCGAGAGTAATGGGCAGGTGGACCAGTAAATCAGGACGTGGGTAGGTTCCTGCGGTCCTACTGCCAGGACCGGCCAGGGGAGTGGTCGGTGTTCTTGCCATGGGCAGAATATGCCCAGAACTCTCTCCGCCACTTCCCCACGAACCTAACGCCTTTACAGTGTATTCTAGGTTACCAACCGGATCTGGCACTGTGGCACCAGCTTACTAACTACTGCCGATCCATTTATCATCACTCCATTTGTCTTGTCTTCAATCACACACACCTGGTCCTTATTCCCTCATTAGTCATGGTATAAGTGTTTCCTCTGCTTCCTTGTCTGTGTGGGTGATTGTTTGTTTGTGGAGGTTAGTGAAGCTCGGTGGAGCTTGTGTATTGTGTGTCGACAGGAGTATTTTCCAGTGCGCCTGTTTTGTGCCCTGGAGTGTGTTTGACGCATTTCTGCATAAACCTGTATTTTGCGGATTAAAGCCTGTTATTCTGTGATTTACCCTCCTGCGCCTGACTCCTTCATCACCACCTCATCACAATATTTGAGATTCTTCAAAGTAACAACCCATTGCCTTGATGACAGCTTTGCACACTCTTGGCATTCTCTCAACCAGCTTCATGAGGTAGTCACCAAGAACAGCTCAAATAAGCAAAGAGAAACGACAGTCCATCATTACTTTAAGACATGAAGGTCAGTCAAGCCAGAACATTTCAAGAAGCGCTATGATGAAACTGGCTCTCATGAGGACCGCCACAGGAAAGGAAGACCCAGAGTAACCTCTGATGCAGAGGATAAGTTCATTAGAGTTACCAGCCTCAGAAATTGCAGGCCAAATAAATGCTTCTACACCTGCATTACTAGCTGTTTGGGGTTTTAGGCTGGGTTTCTGTACAGCACTTCGAGATATTAGCTGATGTACGAAGGGCTATATAAAATAAAATTGATTGATTGATTGATTGATTCACAGAGTTCAAGTCACAGACACATCTCAACATCAACTGTTAAGAGGAGACTGTGTGAATCAGGCCTTCATGGTCGAATTGCTGCAAAGAAACCACTACTAAAGGACACCAAGAAACACGAACAATGGACATTTGACGAGTGGAAATCTGTCCGTTGGTCTGATGAGTCCAAATTTGAGATTTTTGGTTCCAACAGCCGTGTCTATGTGAGACGCAGAGTAGGTGAATGGATGATTTCCGCATGTGTGGTTCCCACCGTGAAGCATGGAGGAGGAGGTGTGATGGTGTGGGGGTGCTTTGCTGGTGACACTGTCAGTGATTTATTTAGAATTCAAGGCACACTTAACCAGCATGGCTACCACAGCATTCTGCAGCGATACGCCATCCCAACTGGTTTGCCCTTAGTGGGACTATCATTTGTTTTTCAACAGGACAATGACCCAACACACCTCCAGGCTATGTAAGGGCTATTTGACCAAGAAGGAGAGTGATGGAGTGCTGTATCAGATGACCTGGCCTCCACAATCACCCGACCTCAACCCAATTGAGATGGGTTTGGGATGAGTTGGACCGCAGAGTGAAGGAAAAGCAACCAACAAGTGCTCAGCATATGTGGGAACTCCTTCAAGACTGTTAGAAAAGCATTCCAGGTGAAGCTGGTTGAGAGAATGCCAAGAGTGTGCAAAGCTGTCATTAAGGCAAAGGGTGGCTACTTTGAAGAATCTCAAATATAAAATATATTTTGATTTGTTTAACACTTTTTTCGTTACCACATGATTCCATATGTGTTGTTTCATAGTTTCCATGTCTTCACTATTATTCTACAATGTAGAAAATAGTAAAAAGAAAAGAACCCCCCTTATTTTGTGTGTAACCAAAAAGGGAGAAGTGAAGTGATCTACGGTCATTAAGAGAGGTCCAGCCGACCTCCTGCTAAAGGATGCCGTGATGAGTATTAAACCTGTGATAAAGCGAAGTGTGTTATGATAAACTTTATCCAAGGGTTTTAGAGTAGTGGCTGCTATATTCTGATAAATGGTGATTAACCATAATCAAAAGCTGGCAGAAAGGTTTTCTGTACAACCTGCTTCCTGCTGTTTAGGGAGATATATTTCTATAAAATAAGCCTACTTTAAATCTCAGCTTCTTAACTAAACTGAACAAAAAATATAAACAAAACATTTCAAAGATTTTACTGAGTTACAGTTCATATAAGGAAGTCAGTCAATTGAAGTAAATTTGGCCCTAATCTATGGATTTCACATGACTGGGAATACAGATATGCATATGTTGGTCACAGATACTGTACCTTAAAAAAGAAGTAGGGGCGTGGATCAGAAAACCAGTTGGTATCTGGTGTGACCACCATTTGCCTCATGCATCGCAACACATCTCCATCCATAGAGTTGATCAGGCTGTTGATTGTGGTCTATGGAATGTTGTCCCACTCCTCTTCAATGGCTGTGCGAAGTTGCTGGATATTGGCGGGAACTGGAACACGCTGTCGCACACGTCAATCCAGAGCATCCCAAACATGCTCAATGGGTGACACGTCTGGTGAGTATGCCGGCCATGGAATAACTGGGACATTTTCAGCATCCAGGAATTGTGTACAGATCCTTGCGACATGGGGCCGTGCATTATCATGCTGAAACATGAGGTGATGGCGGCGGATGAATGGCATGACAATGAGCCTCAGGATCTCGTCATGGAATCTCTGTGCATTCAAATTGCCATCGATAAAATGCAATTGTGTTTGTTGTCCGTAGCTTATTCCTGCCCATACTATAACCCCACCGCCACCATGGGGCACTCTGTTCACAACGTTGACATCAGCAAACCACTCGCACACACGACGCCAAAGCATGGTCAATGGTTGTGAGGCCGGTTGAACGTACTGCCAAATTCTCGCTGGAAGCGGCTTATGGTAGAGAAATGAACATTTTATTTTCTGGCAACAGCTCTGGTGGTCATTCCTGCAGTCAGGATGCCAATTGCATGCTCCCTCAAAACTTCAGACATCTGTGGCATTGTGTTGTGTGACAAAACTTTACATTTTAGAGTGGCCTTTTATTGTCCCCAGCACAAGGTGCACCTGTGTAATGATCATGCTGTTTAATCAGCTTCTTGATATGCCATACCTGTCAGGTGGATGGATTACCTTGGCGAAGGAGAAATGCTCACTAACAGGGATGTAAACAAATTTGCAGCCGACATTTGAGATAAATACGCTTTTTGTGCGTAGCAACAATTTTTTGGGATCTTTTATTTCAGCTCATGAAACATGGGACCAACACTTCACATGTTGCGTTTATATTTTTGTTCAGTGTAGGTAATCTGTTTGTTTTCTAAATGTAAAATGTTTGTCAATCCAAAATCCCAGATATTTATAGGCGGGATTTACCTGCTCGATGAAAGAACCATCCAATGCATAAATGTGTAAACCATCTGAAATATTTATACGAGAATTAAAAAACAACATACATGTAGTTTTTACTGCATTATGTACCAATTTATCTGAACAAGGGCTTTCTGCAAAGCAACAAAATCAGATTGTTAAATAAAAAATGTGGGTCAAAGGTACTACAATGAGGTGGGCAGAAGCTGCAGTAGAAAAGGCTCAAGCGAATCAGAGCATGTGGATTTCTTCCTACAAATTCTTTGCAAGGCACTTAATACATCATTGACATAAAATGGTTCAAATGAACAAAAATAGGCCTGGAAATGCATCGTTCTCTGCTATTTGTTTAGAGGTGAATGAAGGACTCCATCTAGTGGCATTTGAGGTATTCAGAAACCATTCTTTCAAATAGGTGGCCAGCTGAGGCAAAATGGTTATTAAAAGCACCATAAATGTATATTTTATTTTTCTACCCCCTTTTTTCTCACCAAATTTCGTGATTACGATCTCTTCTCATTGCTGCAACTCCCCAATGGGCTCGGGAGAGGCGAAGGTCGAGTCATTTGTCCCCAAAGGCAACAAAATAGAAAAAATGCCAAGGGGAGTGAATACTTGATTCACAGATGAATTACCATACTTGATAATTTAAACAGGTTAAAACTCGCAGGGCCGCCGGGCCAGACGGAATACCAGGGCATGTTCTCAGAACATGTGCAGACCAGCTGGCAAGTGTCTTCACAGACATTTTCAATCTCTCCTTTTCCCAGTCTGTAATCCCAACATGTTTCAAGCTGACCACCATTGTCCCTGTTTCCAAGAACTTGCAAGGTAACCTGCCTACTGTAAATGACTATCGTCCCATAACACTCACATCTGTAATTATGAAGTCTTTTGAAAGGCTGGGCAAATCAATTTATAACATTTTGGACATGCGTTTTTCTGGATTTTGTTGTTGTTATTCTGTCTCTCACTGTTCAAATAAACTTACCATTAAAATTATAGACTGATCATGTCTTTGTCAGTGGGCAAACGTACAAAATCAGCAGGGGATCAAATACTTTTTTCCCTCACTGTAGGAGTACCTATTTCGTTGTTAACCGCTCAACACACAACAGCCGCATGTGCGAACTCCCTCAAATCGTTTGGAGAAAATATCCTTTCTATTTCATTCAGCTTTGTTCAGATGTATTCTTCACACTATAACATAATATAAAATAATGCCATGGAATTCTAAGCAAATCTTGTCTGCTAAATGAACTAGTGTAGCCCACATCCATTTGGCATGGACAGATCAGGACCTAACATAAGGACAACTCAGAGTATGCTATTCTGTTCTTCTGAAATAGACTACATTTTCTTCCTATCATGCTTCTTTAGACCTGTCTAAAATAAATAATGGATTTATTGTGAAGGTGTAGGCTATATTACATGGATTTATTAGACTTTTTCAAATGTAGATGTTCCAAAGGTCTACATCAGTGGCTTGTAGGCTATGTGTGGAAGCCAGGAGATGCTAAATGTGTTTATGTTAATCAACGGTCAATTACCGTGAGACCAATAGTTATTTGCTTGACAATCACCAGCTGACAAAAATGTTGTGACCGCCACAGCCCTAGGCCTACCTATGATGATGCTGTAGAGATGTTTTAACCATACGAGTCTGCTTATATGACATTCATTCTATCGATATTATACTTACACCAATGAGTTGTGGTTTTCAAACCTTCTGAGAAAATAGACACTTAGTTGGCAGTAAATCGAAAGTAGCCTCAGCAGTAAATACCAGGCAGCCTCACTATACCATTCCCTAGAGGAGATGGTCCTCGCTAACTCCATTCAACCAGCAGAAACACACAAGAAACCAAACATTTACAAGACGACACCTGTAATTTAGGAAATATTTCCACAGGCTTCCAGAAGCACAATTTGGATTCAGGTAGTTATTACAGTCTTCCACTGCGTGCTACCTGATTTTAAAACGGTCAGCAGCAGCAGTGAGGCCAGAGTGTGTGCTATGTCTGGTGACAGTTGAAAAACATGGGGAAGCCTCCCATTGCCGACGGCTGCGGGTAAAGCAAATTGATACCTGTGAAACTCATACAGTTGTAGGATTTCCTTCTATGCTTCTCAGTCAGGAGCATAGGTTTGTAATATGTCCATTTGGTTTCAGCACTTCTATGAGGGCTGGATGGAGCTCTGGCAATTCAAAGTCAAGTGCAAGGTATAAGAAAAGCCATAATGTGCAGAGTCCATGTCTGAGTGTAAATAAATATTATGTGTTCTACAAAAATATAAACGTAAAGGATTGATCCCATGTTTCATGAGATGAAATAAAAGATCCATAAGCACAAAAAGCTTATTTCTCTCAAATTTTGTGCACACATTTTTTACATCCCTGTTAGTGAGCATTTCTACTTTGCATAGATAATTAATCCACCTGACAGGTGTGGCATATCAAGGAGCTGATTAAACAGCATGACCATTACACAGGTGCACATTGTGCTGGGGAACATAACAGGCCACTCTAAAATGTGCAGTTTTGTCATGCAACACAATTCCACAGATGTCTCAAGTTTTGAAAGAACGTGCAATTGGCATGCTGACTGCAGGAATGTCCACCAGAGCTGTTGCCAGATAATTGAATGTTAATTTCTCTACCATAAGCCGTCGTTTTAGAGAATTTGGCAGTACGTCCAACCGGTCTCACAACCGCAGACCACGTGTGTGGGCGAGCGGTTTGCTTATGTCAACGTTGTGAACAGAGTGCCCCATGGTGACAGTGGGGTTATGGTATGGGCAGGCATAAGCTACGGACAACAAACACAATAGCATTTTATCGATGGCAATTTGAATGCACAGAGATACCGTGAGGAGATCCTGAGGCCCATTGTCGTGCCATTCATCCACTGCCATCACCTCATGTTTCACCATGGTAATGAACGGCTCATGTCGCAAGGATCTGTACAGAATTCCTGGAAGCTGAACATGTCCCAGTTCTTCCATGGCCTGCATACTCACTAGACATGTCACCCATTGAGCATGTTTGGGATGCTCTAGATCGACAGCGTATTCCAGTTCCCGCCAATATCCAGCAACTTCGCACAGCCATTGAAGAGAATTGGGACAACATTCCACAGGCCACAATGAACAGCCTGATCAACTCTATGCGAAGGAGATGTGTTGCGCTGCATGAGGCAAATGGTGGTCACACCAGATACTGACTGGTTTTCTGATCCACGCCCCTACCGTTTTTTTGTAAGGTATCTGTGACCAACAGATGCATATCTGTATTCCCAGTCATTTGAAATCCATAGATTAGGGCCTAATTTATTTATTTCAATTGACTGATTTCCTTATATGAACTGTAACTCTGTAAAATATTTTAAATTGTTGCATGTTGCATTTATAATTTTGTTCAGTATACATCTGAATCTTTATATGGCTCTGTTTCAGTCATGATATAGAAGCCTTGTCATGATATTGATACTTATTCTAAATTCCTGGGCATGCCACAATGGCTTTACCACACCGCTGGTGAATTCAGGGGATGACCAACAGTGAGTGTTCTTATCTCTAAAATGCTGAACATGTACGACACATTTCAGCCAGCAATTACCTTTTCTGTTTTCATGTGGGTTTTCACACGTTATCAGATACCACTGTGATATATTGGTTACATCATTGTGTACTGTGGATATTAATTGTTTCCATAGGAAAATGGCTTGTTTTAAAACTTTTTATTTGGAACTTTAAAAAAAATCTAACCAGAGGAAGGGTTTGAGGTTAATAGGTTTTAGAAAAGCTATGAAAACAACATTAAATACATCAAGAGACACTATGTTCACAAACCACTGGAAATAGACAATGTACAACCACAGAAAACATACATAGACACAAATTTGGATTAGACAGTCTTCAAGTATGCTAGCTACCCCTATTCTACAAACACATACATTTTCTACAGACAAACATAGTATTTAATGCGCACCTTTCACATAGTCTTCTATGGGACCATAAAACCTAGAGGGACTCATGTTGGGTTCCCCACATATATCACAGATGGTAAAATGATACACCTTCAGGCACTGTAACTGAGCGAATCTGATTCACTATTGCAGGTATGGATCTTTCTGTTGATAAGACACTAGTCGTCCTGCTTTAGCAGAATTTTACCATTGGAGATATGTTAGCACCTTGGGAGGACTGTGAGTATGTGTATGTATAACACATTAACTTGTTTCACTTTCTTCCAGTTCTAGCGATCTAGATATAGCATCTAGTTGAGATTTGTGTGTTATTTTTTTTACTTCTTCCTGTACTGACCCATGGCCATGTAGCTCCTGAGGAAGTCTTCAAACTGTGGGACGGCGTACTCGGGGGCAGCCTCCTGCTGCACTGGCTCGTCCTTGGGCTCCTTGGCCACTGGTTCCGCTGCGGCGGAGGCATCCTCGGCACGACGCAGGCGGCAGTTGTAGTCGTACTCGGGGTCACAGTCAGGATCGGGCAGGATCACGCCACTCTTGGGCTTGTTTGCCTCAGCGGTGAGGGGAGCAGGGGCAGACATTCCGTTGCAGGTGAAGTCGTAGGGGTGGCATTGGCGGGCAGCGGGGGCGTTGGGTTCATCACTGGCCTCCACGGGTGTGCAGCCCTCATCGTAGTGCATGTAGCAGTCGTGGCCCTCCTTGGTCTTCCCAAGGATGCCCAGGCGGGAGCGGATCTGGTACTGGGGCAGCGTTGGGGGGGCCTTACGAAGGGCAGCGGCGGCGCCTAACAGGCAGAATGGGTCGTAGCGCGGGTCACACGCCAGAGGGGCGGGCGCCGGCTTGTCTTTGGGTGTGTACTCCAGGACGGGCTTGGTGAGGCCGGCCAGCTTGGTGGCAGTGAGGGGGTTGCAGCCCTTGTCGAAGAGGGGGTTGCATTGCTGTTCCTTGGGGGCTTCCTTGGCAGCGGGAGGTGGGGCCGCTATGCTAGCCCTGCACAGGGGATCGGTGGCCGGGTCGCAGGTGGGGTACAGGTGGTAGAAGCCGGAGGGGGCCTTTTCCACCAGCTTTGGCCGGCAGTAGGGGTCCTTGGTGGGATCGCAGCCCAGGGCGGCGTAGGATGGGGCGGGTCCAAGAGCAGGCCTGTAGCCATAGGCGGCACGCAGGTGGTACTGCAGACACTCGGTGTCATCGGGGTTGCAGATGCGCAGCAGCTCCGTCTTCTGCTCGGCGGGGAGGAAGGGCTCCAGGACTGGGGCATAGTAGTAGAACCCTGTGGGGTTCTTCAGAGGGTGCGGTAGGAAGGGGGTCAGAACAGGCACTGGGGCGACCTTGACCGGGGCTGGGGCGGCAATCTTAGGGATCATGGGGAAGTGGCAGTAGGGGTCGATATAAGGGTTGCATACTTTGACTGTGGCGGTCTTGACGGGCGCGGGCATCACCACCTTGGCCTTGGGCTTGCTGGTGGACTCGGCGATGCATTCTGGGTCGTCGGAGTCGGCGCAAGTCTTGTAGATAGCACTGAGGTGGGTGAGGTAATGGTTGAAGGTGGGACCCTCCTCGGAGCGGTGCTTGTTCTGCAGGTAGGTCATGTACATCTTGTCCAGATGCTCTATCTATAAGGTGAAGACAGGGGAAAGACAGACTCCCATCAGATCCAGACCTTGGTTCAAATGGTATGTTTCCTTTCAAATACTTTGAGCGTTTGATTGAGTCTGTCTGGAATGCCAGATGGTTGAAGTTCACTTTTTGGACTGTTACATTGTGCAAGGAAAGCTCAATCAAGACTGTTAATACTGGCCAATTAAGATATTAGGGAGGCAGGTGCAGTACAAAGTGCCGCTTTATCTACTAGTGAATGAAGTGAAGTGTATGTGCAGGATGAAGATAAAAAGGTAGGTGTGAAACCAAAAGTGCATTCACTCAAAACAAAAATGATTGTGGAATGTTTGCCACTCACTCCTTCCTGGTTACCAGTATCCATAAAGAATTTGTACCATCCCCAGAAGTCAGGTTGACGCTTGAGGACGGGAATGGGAACGGGAAGACTCCTCTTGCTGCGGACATCACTGGATACTGCAGATGCTGGAACAAGAGAGAGAAAGAAAGCACATATTAAGAAGAGAATGTGGACTCATGAAGTGCCATATTAGAGTAAAGAAACACCACCAGTACACAAGTATGTGTGAGTACACCACTACATGAGTGTATTTGTGTATATACTGTAAGGATGTGTGTACTTGCATATAAATATCACAGTAAGTGAGTTTGCCGTTAATGTCTGAAAATATTTTGGTATGACATACTGTCCAGTAGTATACCTGCTAACATCCATGTTCCCCTTGTTGTCTCCTACAAACCAGTCCCCCTCACTCACCCTCCTCCTTCGCATTCTGCCACACCGGGCCAGCCCCCAGAAACTCTGTAAAACAACGGTAGGGACATGAGTCGACAGGAACCAGATGTTGTGTTCCCCAAATGAGGGAAAATGCTGGCCCTGCTAATTGACCCCTGGGAGTGCACGGCAGGAGACGGCGCTTAGAGGTACAGCCCAGGCAGCATATTGCCGATTAACCTAAACACACACGGATGCAGGCACACATACGCACAGACACATCACAACATACATACATATTCACACACACACACACACCTAGAAACACCCTTCCAACATAAATACATACCCCCCCGCACAAACACTCCAGTCACTTTGAACAGGATTGGGGGGCCTGAGTTTGTATGAGACTGCATGTGGCCAACTGGAAGTCAGTGGAAACCGTAAAACTACAAAGAGCATTGGGCAGCATACCCAAAAGGCCCCCTCACTCCATCCCACCCAATTAAACCTCCACTGTAAACGAATATGTTTAGGGGGGGGACCTGTTCCGATGTTCTGTACACCGTGTCTCTATACGTTAAAAGCACCAGGGGTTTTCTTCAGAAGTTTACGGCAGAAAGGAAAACGCCCTGTCAGCTGGTTCAGTTATGGTGAGACGTCTGTGGTGTCTCACCTTTACTAATGATGCCAAAGTGCAGCTCCAAGGCATCAGAGATGTACTGTATGTATTTTAATGGTGGGGTTGTGAAAAAGTTCTGATAGACATAAGAAATTGTATGTGTGCCCCTATGGCTGACACGTTGTCATCGACAGTACACGCATTGGTTTTATCTAGTGTACGAACAGCCCATCATTTTAGTGACATTGAAGATTGTTTACTAAGATCCATTTGTGGTAAGAATTATAATCTACTGTACTGCGTGTGCAATGCCTTTGGGCTACAGTAATGTGACTGATATAAAGTGTTTCGAGTCAGACAATCAGTCAGGCACGTCTTTCAGAAACAGTACAATATTATACAGAGCCATGATTGCATGGAGCTCTCATCTCCAACTAATAAAGCAATACCTCATGGCACAACGCCTCTCCCCCATGTGATCTACTTGTTGTGTGTATGTACTAACATGTATGTGTAACTGATAGATGCACACACACGCACAGTAAAATGTCATGTTTTTAAATGTATGTAAATTGTAAAGTATTTTGTTTGTAATGTATTTTTCGTTGTGTCGGAGCCCAGTAAGACTAGCTGTCGCCATTGGCGTCGGCTAATGGGTTCCTAATAAAAAATAAAAATAAAAGTCTCACTCACCTGGCAATAACACTACAATAATTCCAGTGTAGATCAGGGAAAATGTTAGTCTTCCTGCCCGTGCCATTTTCTGCTTTATCTGTTTCCTGAGGGCGAAGTTGGGAATATCCAGTCTTTATAAGGAACAATTGAGAGGGTAAGAGTTTTTCCTGACCATGCTAAAATGGGTGAGACTTTATACAAATGTTCATGAATAAGCATTAAAGAACAATTTCTAAATGAATATTTCCTAATTTGTGAACATTTATAAACATGTATAAGCATTTAAGCATTACAATTCATAAACATTTATAACATCATATTATATTAATTGTTTATTAAACATTTATACAAAGATTTATAAGTATTTATAATGGCTTATTCAAATGTTATTATAAAACGTAATAATAGTGTTCTCCTTTCAGTGCCTCCTGCACCATTTAACAATGATTTTCAAGTACCGAACGGCTCCCCTGGCGAACCAAATGTCTGCTTGTGTATGGTCATGTAAATTCATAAACTTGTTTATACAGGCCCAAGTCGCGGTCCTGTAAAGGGTCAACAATTAAAACTATCCGTTTCATTTGGTTGTTCTATCAAGGTTGAACGTTGACGACAGCTTACCTTGGAGCACTAATCATAGAGCACCAAAGGCCAGTAACTTCTCAACGAGGTCAGACTAGACCATCGTTTCTCAGATTCTTAAAGTCTTCAAAGGCATTGAAACTTAGAAAATGTAAATGTACTGATATCCTATGTATTCCAGCTATTGGCTTTACCGCTGATGGAGGGATTGACTTGACAAAATAACTTTATTTCTTTATCTGTTATAATGAAAATCCCTCTTCAGCTTTATTCCCAAACCAATACCTGAATCATTGAAGATTCTGAAAAGTAAACTCTGCATGTTGTTACTGGCTGACACTAACATATCATACAAAGAACTTGGTACAAAATAAGCTTTAGCCATGGTGATGTAAACCATTTAGATGAACTGTATATAAAGTATACATTAGCATACATTATACATCTTGCATGCATTACACATTTATAAGCACACCATTGAATCACACCATAAGCGTTGTAATCCACGATTTACCTGTTGTTCAAGTGAAGATCTGCCCTCCTGGGATGGCCTCAAGGAGCCAGTGGCTCTCTGGATTGATTGGTTTGGTGGGTGTAGCTAACTGAGCTGTGTGTACACCCTACCTCTCTGCTCCCCTGTATGGGAGAGGAGCGCTGGGCAACATTTTTAAGGAGCCTCTTGATCATTAAAAACAAAAGGCATGTCGTACGGCTGGAGCATGCTGTTACGCACTCCAGGATTGGCTCTTTCACCGCTGGCTGACTGACCAATAGGGGGCCTGTAATTACCCGCACTGAACAGCAAGACCCCTGGGTAAAAACCTGATTAACGAGGTGTAATTTTGATGTATAGCTTATTTGTTGACACCGATTTGGAATGTAGGGTTAAGATGTAGGGCATCTGGATTGCTCCCAATATCAATCAACCAACAATCAATGTCTTTGGATAGAATGGCCATTATTATGGATCTTAGAGCTGATTCAGGCAGCATGATTCTCTCAGCAAACCCCTAAAACCAGTAAACCTGTGTTGATTCTGGAATAATAGAATGTAAAGATCCCTCAGTCAGCTATACATCTAGCCTACTTTCTACTAGTATATCTCTCTATGTGCTGTGTCTCCAGCAGGTTTGTAGAGAAAGCCAGTCGTATATATCCCACTACACCGACTTTCCTCTTACACTGTATTTCCTGGAAACACTAATGAAGAGGGCGACTGCTGTCCAAGTAGAGGCCTTTATGAGCACACTGCCAACTCAGCTCTGCCTGATGTCAGGAAAAATGCCACGTAGAACCAGCTCAGTTACACTGGTCCCATTGGAATCAACTTGAAAGGCTTTATGAAACCTATAATGACCCTACATAAGGCCTTTGTAGATGCTTTATGAACCATTCATAAGGAAATGTTATGCTACATTGAGGGTGGAAAAAGGACTATTCCACATTTGCATAGTAGAATATGGATAATCAAATGAACCACACTTGACTTGTGCAAAGTGAAGATGTTACATGCTCAATATTCCCCTTAAAGGATGCATTTTACATAGGTCAATGAACCAGTTGCCTTGAAAAGAACTATAAGTTAATAGTACCATAATATAAATATGTCCAAGTTTTATATTCTTGGAAAATTCATGGCAAGTGATGTGTGCAAAGCCCATAAAGCGGCTTCATACCACTTGTGGAGAAAGAAACTCATAAAAAAACAGACCCTTGCTGTAAAAATGATGAGGCCCTACCTCCACTTTCATGTAAGCAGTTTTTCATATGTGTTCTCTTGCATGTTCGTATGTTGAACTACATACCACCAACAGGAGAAGAATACATGCACTGGGGTGTAGTCAATTAGGTGAAACGTTCTGAAATGTGCAGCTAGAAATGTAACGAATAGAGGAGTCATGATTATCTAGGCTACAATTCAAAAAAATAAGTAATACTTTCTCTCTCTCAACAAAGAACCCTACACCTACTGTAAAATATGGTAGTGGATCTATGATGTTAATGGGCTATTTTGCTTCCACTGGTTCTGGGGCCCTTGTTAAGGTCAACGGCATCATGAACTTCACCCAGTATCAGGACATTTTAGCCAAGAACCTGGTTGCCTTTGCCAGGAGGTGTAAACTTGGCCGAAAATGGATCTTCCAGTAAGACAATAAACCCAAGCACACATCGAAATCCACAAAGACATGGTTAATTGACCACAAAAATCTAAATGTTCTGCAATGGCCATCTCAGTCTCTGGACTTGACTATTGAAAACCTGTGGTTTGAATTGAAGAGGGCAGTCCATACGCGCAGACGAAGGATATCAAGGCTCTGGAAGGATTCTGTATGGAGGAATGGGCCAAGATCCATCCCAATGTGTACTCCAATCTCATAAAATATTTTAGAATAAGGCTCAGTGCCGTTATCCTCGCACGGTGTGGTGGGTCCCAGTGTGGCTCAGTTGGGAGAGCATGGCGCTTGCAACGGCAGGGTTGTCGGTTCAATTGCCACGGGGGACCAGTACGAAAAAGTATGCACTCACTACTGTAAGTCCCTCTGGATAAGAGTTTCTGCCAAATGACTAAAATGTATTGAAAACAGGGGTGCCAATTATTTGTATCTCTATCGTATTGATAAAAATAAAAAGCACTTGTTAAACAAAATATATTTTTCCCCCAAATCTATTAGTATAAAATAATATACTTTTTGTTCATCTTTATCAAGGTTGCCAATAATATTGGACCTGACAGTATATACACACTACATGACCAAAAGTATGTGGACACCTGCTCGTCGATCATCTCATTACAAAATCATGGGCATTAATATGAAGTTGGTCCCCCCTTTGCTGCTATAACATTCTCCACTCTTCTGGGAAGGCTTTCCACTAGATGTTGGAACATTGCTGCGGGGACTTGCTTCCATTCAGCCACAACAGCATTAGTGAGGTCGGGCACTGATGTTGGCCGATTAGGCCTGGCTCGCAGTCGGCATTCCAATTCATCCCAAAAGGCGTTTGTTGGGTTTGAGGTCAGGGCTCTGTGCAGGCCAGTCAAGTTCTTCCACACCGATCTCGACAAATCATTTCTGTATGGACCTCGCTTTGTTGTCCCAAACTGTTGCCACAAAATTGGAAGCACAGAATTGTCTAGAATGTCATTGTTTGCTGTAGCGTTAAGATTTCCCTTCATTGGAACTAAGGGGCCTAACCTGAACCAGATCATTATTCCGCCTCCACCAAACTTTACAGTTGGCACTGTGCTTCCGGGCAGGTAGCGTTCTCCTGGCATCCGCCAAACCCAGATTTGTCCGTCGGACTGCCAGATGGTGAAGCGTGATTCATCACTCCAGAGAGCGCGTTTCCACTGCTCCAGAGTCCAATGGCGGCGAGCTTTACACCACTCCAGCCGACGCTTGGCATTGCACATGGTGATCTTAGGCTTATGTGTGGCTGCTCGGCCATGGAAACCCATTTCATGAAGCTCCCGACGAACAGTTATTGTACTGACATTACTTCCAGATGCAGAAGTGAGTGTTGCAACCGAGGACAGATGATTTTTACGCGCTTAAGCACTCGGTGGTCCCGTTCTGTGCGCTTGTGTGACTTACCACTTCGTGGCTGAGCCGTTGTTGCACCTAGAGGTTTCCAATTCACATTAACAACACTTACAGTTGACCCGGGGCAGCTCTAGCAGGGAATAAATTTGATGAACTGACTTGTTGGAAAGGTGGCATCCTATGACGGTGCCACGTTGAAAGTCACTGAGCTCTTCAGTAAGGCCATTCTACTGCCAATCTTTGTCTATGGAGATTGCATGGCTGTGCGCTCGATTTTATACTCCTGTCAGCAATGGGTGTGGCTGAAATAGCCGAATCCACTAATTTGAAGGGGTGTCCACATACTTTTGTATATATAGAGTATATACATATTTTTCTCCTTAACATTTATGTAACCTCTGGAGACCAAAATCACACAGGATATCCATCTAAATCTACTATATGTATCCATCAAGCCCCACTGTGCCCATATATAAATTATTATTAAACAGACATTTGTGTCATTACAAATAATTAAAGTGATTCTTTGCGGAGCCCCATTCATCATCTGCCACCTGCAGTATGTTTAAGGGGGCGACTGCATCCAAGTCTCGGGGATCATCTCGTATATAATTATGCTCTAAATGCCCAACGAACAGGTGTTCTGAGAGAGACAGTAATTTACAATCCAGCATGGAAGTCCATTGAAGCTACATGAGCATGATAGCAACTCATAATTTTAACATTCCAACATATAGTAGAACGCCTGGAATTCTTTCAGAATCTTGCAACATCTGGAGCCAGCAGTAGCAAAAAAAAAAAAATAGAACTAGCACCCCTATTTGGCTGAATGGAAATTATATGTCATTAGAGCTGAAATAGATAGTTTGTTGGGTAGTCCCAAAAAATGAAGGGCATTTTCTTTTACATGGCACGTACAGTATATTAGCTCATCCACTTGTTTATTCAATAAATGTATACACAAATTCTACAAAAATAAATAAATCCATAATCTTCCTCACTGGATATCACCGTCATCAAAAAGGTCTTCAAAATCTGTGGAGAAAAACAATACATACATTTAGAAGAATCCGGTTTAGATTGATTTGACACAAATTATCGGTTATAACAGGCAGAAGCAAGGCATTTTCTTGGAGAGTAGTGGGTCAGAGAAGTGCACCCTGGTAAAAAGTGAGGGGCATTCTGGGATATTTGTGTGCCCTTCCTGTGCGTCTGGATGGTTTGTGAGGTCAGAGGTTGACCGTATAGATCTGTACAAACATGCATAGGCTCAATCCATACAAACATTATCTGACATGGATTGTTTATGTGTGCCATTCAGATGGTGAATGGGTAAGACAAAATATTTAAGTGACTGAATGGGGTGTGGTAGTAGGTGCCAGGCGCACCGGTTTGAGTGTGTCAAGAACAGCAACGCTGCTGGGTTTTTCATGCTCAACATTTTCCCTTGTGTATCAAGAATGGTCCACCACCCAGCCAACTTGAAACAACTGTGGGAGGCATTGGAGTCAATATGGGCCAGTATCCTCATGGAACGCTTTCGAAACCTTGTAGAGTCCATTCACCAGCGAATTGAGGCTGTTATGAAGGCAAAAGGGGGTGCATTTCAAACAGTCAGCAATAATCTGATGAATTCAGGGCTTGTAAAATTATACCTAGGCTAAATATAAGACTTCTGCAACCATAAGACCCAATAATAATTACATCATTTTATCAAAACAGTTTAACCTTCTTTTTTTGCAATAATCACTGATATGGCTTTCAAGTCTGTCTATGAAAATGCCCTTTTTGTTACAAATTTAATCAGAACCATGCATAATGCACATTCACTAATAATGACTAACATCTTGTAGCAAACATAGAAAATTAACACAGGTCTCATTATCTCTCAAGCACAAGCCCACGTGCTAGTGAGTAGCCAGCTAATCTTTATATTTCAAGTTTAGCCAACTTGGATATATTTGCTTGGTAAGAAGGTAGAACAGTTGAATTGTTATGAACACACCCTTCTGTCCATCTCCAATTGTTTGAACAGCATGCTAGCCCGTCCACTTTGTTCAGATGTAGAAATCAAGTGGCCTACCTTATTTCTCAGAAAGATAATGAGTTGCCAATTCCTTATACAGTGGGGGAAAAAAGTATTTAGTCAGCCAACAATTGTGCAAGTTCTCCCACTTAAAAAGATGAGAGAGGCCTGTAATTTTCATCATAGGTACACGTCAACTATGACAGACAAATTGAGAAAAAAATTCCAAAAAATCACATTGTAGGATTTTTTATGAATTTATTTGCAAATTATGGTGGAAAATAAGTATTTGGTCACCTACAAACAAGCAAGATTTCTGGCTCTCACAGACCTGTAACAACTTCTTTAAGAGGCTCCCCTGTCCTCCACTCGTTACCTGTATTAATGGCACCTGTTTGAACCATTGCTAGCTACCAAACACGACCAGCTAACTGTACGGTAGTAGCTAAATACAATTTACTTGTCCTAGCTAGCCAACGTCTAATCATTGCTGCGTCATGAAAGGAACTTGACACAGACACGAATGATCTGCTTAGTGTGTTATCACACTATTGGTGGTTTGTTGTGACCAAGGGTTGGTGCTATACGGTGTGTTATTGTTATTGGATGCTAGCTTGCTAGTTAGCTATGGTGTCATAGTTGAATAAAGTGGGTTGAGTCTATTCCTTTAAACATTGAACCGCTGTGGTTCACAACAATTCTGATTTCTAAAGGTGGAAGTTGGGAGAGTTTTTGTTCGGGTGGTTCAGTGAAACAATTTTAGTTTCTGAGGTAGAAGTTTTTGGTGAGGGAGGCCCTGCTCTCTCCGCTCCCAGATGCTTAGCTCATTTCATTCCGATCTCCTCTGCATTTTTGTAGCCATTTGCTACAGCCTGTCAACTATGCCTCTGCCTATCCCTGTTCTCTCCTCTCTGCACAGGCTACACAAACGCACCACACCGCGTGGCTGCTGCCTCTCTAACCTGGTGGTCCCTGCACGCACCACCCACGTGGAGTTCCAGGTCGCAGGCAGCCTCTGGAACTGCCGTTCTGCTGCCAACAAAGCTGACTTCATCCCAGCCTATGCCAACCTCCAGTCCCTCGACTTCCTGGCGCTGACGGAAACATGGATCACCACTGAAAACACTGCTACTCCTACTGCTCTCTCCTCGTCTGACCATGTGTTCTCGCATACCCCGAGAGCATCTGGTCAGAGGGGTGGTGGTACAGGAATCCTAATTTCTCCCAAGTGGACATTCTCAATTTTTCCCCTAACCCATCTGTCTATCTCCTCATTTGAATTCCATGCTGTCACAGTCACTAGCCCATTTAAGCTTAATATCCTTGTCATCTATCGCCCTCCAGGTTCCCTTGGAGAGTTCATCAATGAGCTCGACGCCTTGATAAGTTCCTTCCCTGAGGATGGCTCACCCCTCACAGTTTTGGGGGATTTCAACCTCCCTATGTCCACATTTGACTCATTTCTCTCTGCCTCCTTCTTTCCACTCCTCTCCTCTTTTGACCTCACCCTCTCACCGTCCCCCCCTACTCACAAGGCAGGCAATACGCTTGACCTCATCTTCACTAGATGCTGCTCCTCTACTAATCTCACTGCAACTCCCCTCCATGTCTCCGACCACTACTTTGTTTCCTTTTCTCTCTCGCTCTCCTCCCACACTACTCACTCTGCCCCTACACAGATGGTAATGCGCCGCCGCAACCTTCGCTCTCTCTCTCCCACTACTCTCTCCTCTTCCATCCTATCATCTCTTCCCTCTGCTCAATCCTTCTCCCTCCAATCTCCTGATTCTGCCTCCTCAACCCTCCTCTCCTCCCTTTCTGCATCCTTTGACTCTCTGTGTCCCCTATCCTCCCGGCCGGCTCGGTCCTCCCCTCCAGCTCCGTGGCTTGATGACTCATTGCGAGCTCACAGAACAGAGCTCCGGGCAGCGGAGCGGAAATGGAAGAAAACTAAACTCCCTGCCGACCTGGCATCTTTTCACTCCCTCCTCTCTACATTTTCTTCATCTGTTTCTGCTGCTAAAGCCACCTTCTACCACTCTAAATTCCAAGCATCTGCCTCTAACCCTAGGAAGCTCTTTGCCACATTTTCCTCCCTCCTGAATCCTCCCCCCCCCCCCCCCCCCCTCCTCTCTCTCTGTGGATGACTTCGTCAACCACTTTGAAAAGAAGGTTGACGACATCCGATCCTCGTTTGTTAAGTCTAATGACACTGCTGGTCCTGCTCACACTGCCCTACCCTATGCTTTGACTTCTTTCTCCCCTCTCTCTCCAGATAAAATCCTGCGACTTGTGACTGCAGGCCGCCCAACAACCTGCCCGCTTGACCCCATCCCCTCCTCCCTTCTCCAGACCATCTCCGGTGACCTTCTCCCCTACCTCACCTCGCTGATCAACTCATCCTTGACCGCTGGCCATGTCCCTTCCGTCTTCAAGAGAGCGAGAGTTGCTCCCCTTCTCAAAAAACCAACACTCGACCCCACTGATGTCAACAACTACAGACCAGTATCCCTTCTTTCTTTTCTTTCCAAAACTATTGAGCGTGCCGTCTTTAGCCAACTCTCTTGCTATCTCTCTCAGAATGACCTTCTTGATCCAAACCAATCAGGTTTCAGGACTGGTCATTCAACTGAGACTGCTCTTCTCTGTGTCACGGAGACTCTCCGCACTGCTAAAGCTAACTCTCTCTCCTCTGCTCTTGTCCTTCTAGACCTGTCTGCTGCCTTTGATACTGTGAACCATCAGATCCTCCTCTCCACCCTCTCCGAGCTGGGCATTTCCGGCGCGGCTCACTCCTGGATTGCGTCCTACCTGACCGGTCGCTCCTACCAAGTGGCGTGGCGAGAAGCTGTCTCCGCACCACGTGCTCTCACCACTGGTGTCCCCCAGGGCTCAGTTCTAGGCCCTCTCCTTTTCTCCCTATACACCAAGTCACTTGGCTCTGTCATATCCTCACATGGCCTTTCATATCATTGCTACGCTGACGATACACAACTAATCTTCTCCTTTCCCCCTTCTGATAACCAGGTGGCGAATCGCATCTCTGCATGTCTGGCAGACATATCAGTATGGATGACGGATCCCCACCTCAAGCTGAACCCTGGCAAGACGGAGCTGCTCTTCCTCCCGGGGAAGGACTGCCCGTTCCATGATCTCGCCATCACGGTTGACAACTCCGCTGTGTCCTCCTCCCAGAGTGCGAAGAGCCTAGGCGTGACCCTGGACAACACCCTGTCGTTCTCCGCCAGCATCAAGGCGGTGACCCGATCCTGCAGGTTCATGCTCTACAACATTCGGAGAGTACGACCCTGCCTTACACAGGAAGCGGCACAGGTCCTAATCCAGGCACTTGTCATCTCCCGTCTGGACTATTGCAACTCGCTGTTGGCTGGCCTCCCTGCCTGTGCCATTAAACCCCTACAACTCATCCAGAATGCCGCAGCCCGTCTGGTGTTCAACCTTCCCAAGTTCTCTCACGTCACCCCCCTCCTCCGCACACTCCACTGGCTTCCAGTTGAAGCTCGCATCCGCTACAAGACCATGGTGCTTGCCTATGGAGCAGTGAGGGGAACGGCACCTCTGTACCTTCAGGCTCTGATCAGTCCCTACACCCAAACGAGGGCATTGCGTTCATCCACCTCTGGCCTGCTGGCTCCCCTTCCTCTGCGGAAGCATAGTTCCCGCTCAGCCCAGGCAAAACTGTTCGCTGCTCTGGCACCCCAATGGTGGAACAAGCTCCCTCACGACGCCAGGACAGCGGAGTCACTCACCACCTTCCGGAGACATTTGAAACCCCACCTCTTTAAGGAATACCTGGGATAGGATAAAGTAATCCTTCTAACCCCCCCCCCCCCCCCAAATTGTAAAGTGGTTATCCCACTGGCTATAGGGTAAACGCACCAATTTGTGAGTCGCTCTGGCTAAGAGCGTCTGCTAAATGACGTTAATGTGCCCTTGAGCAAGGCACTTAACCCTAATTGCTCCTGTAAGTCGCTCTGGATAAGAGCGTCTGCTAAATGACTAAAATGTAAATGTAAATGTAAATAAAAGACACCTGTCCACAACCTCAAACAGTCACACTCCAAACTCCACTATGGCCAAGACCAAAGAGCTGTCAAAGGAACCAGAAACAAAATTGTAGACCTACACCAGGCTGGGAAGACTGAATCAGCAATAGGTAAGCAGCTTGGTTTGAAGAAATCAACTGTGGGAGCAATTATTATGAAATGGAAGACATACAAGACCACTGATAATCTCCCTCGATCTGGGGCTCCACGCAAGATCTCACCCCGTGGGGTCAAAATGATCACAAGAACGGTGAGCAAAAATCCCAGAACCACACGGGGGGACCTAGTGAATGACCTGCAGAGAGCTGGGACCAAAGTAACAAAGCCTACCATCAGTAACACACTACGCCGCCAGGGACTCAAATCCTGCAGTGCCAGACGTGTCCCCCTGCTTAAGCCAGTACATGTCCAGGCCCGTCTGAAGTTTGCTAGAGTGCATTTGGATGATCCAGAAGAGGATTGGGAGAATGTCATATGGTCAGATGAAACCAAAATATAACTTTTTGGTAAAAACTCAACTTGTCGTGTTTGGAGGACAAAGAATGCTGAGTTGCATCCAAAGAACACCATACCTACTGTGAAGCATAGGGGTGGAAACATCATGCTTTGGGGCTGTTTTTCTGCAAAGGGACCAGGACGACTGATCCGTGTAAAGGAAAGAATGAATGGGGCCATGTATCGTGAGATTTTGAGTGAAAACCTCCTTCCATCAGCAAGGGCATTGAAGATGAAACATGGCTGGGTCTTTCAGCATGACAATGATCCCAAACACACCGCCCGGTTAACGAAGGAGTGGCTTCGTAAGAAGGATTTCAAGGTCCTGGAGTGGCCTAGCCAGTCTCCAGATCTCAACCCCATAGAAAATATTTGGAGGGAGTTGAAAGTCTGTGTTGCCCAGCGACAGCCCCAAAACATCACTGCTCTAGAGGAGATCTGCATGGAGGAATGGGCCAAAATACCAGCAACAGTGTGTGAAAACCTTGTGAAGACTTACAGAAAACGTTTGACCTGTGTCATTGCCAACAAAGGGTATATAACAAAGTATTGAGAAACTTTTGTTATTGACCAAATACTTTTTTTCCACCATAATTTGCAAATACATTCATTAATAATCCTACAATGTGATTTTCTGGATATTTTTTTCTCATTTTGTCTGTCATAGTTGACGTGTACCTATGATGAAAATTACAGGCCTCTCTCATATTTTTAAGTGGGAGAACTTGCACAATTGGTGGCTGACTAAATTCTTTTTTCCCCCACTATATAGTTGTGTTTTATGTTTATTGCACATTTATAAAACAGACTAGACCGCTAGTAGTATAGCAGTCTTTGGCTAAAATGCTGCTAGCGGTACGTGGTATCACAATGTTGCGAACTACAAATTGAGCATACATTTTCTAGAATCAATGTTCATCGATACTCCCGTTTTAGTAGTGTTTGCTCTGCGATGCAATTTGAGGAGTTGAGACACAAAAAGGGTATCGTTAGAAAGGTTAACTTATCCTCTATTGCAGTAAAATAATGTCTCAATGTGTTTCAGTGTCCACATGACCGATTCTGTTGGACCAAACCTCAAATGCAAATAGCGAGTTGAAAACGCTTGTCAGAGAGGAAAAAGCTATCTCTCATCTTTGTTGTTGTAAGTGGCAGGGGCTTGGCGTGTGTGTAAATTGAAAGGTGCACACAGCCAGAGAGGAAGAGGTGAAGCAAGAGGTTTCACTCACCAAAACCTGTCGAAAATAAGCCCAATGCATTTTTCTATGGGCTTATTTTGGACCTAAGCTTGTCACCTGCCTTTCCGCCTTTGGGACAACGACTCCCATTGTTAGGGCAGAGACATGAGCATCACGTCATTATATACAAACCACTGACACAGCACAGAAAGATCGAAGGAGACGAGACCAAAAAGACAACATAAGAACAAGCGGACCTAAACACTAAAAAAAATAAAAAAATAAAAAAAAAGATGATTCTTGTCATACAGGCATTTGAAATATTGCTCAAAAACATTAATTTGAATTAATTTGATATATCGCCCAGCCCTACTTGAAAGTATTTTTTTCACTCAACTTTTAAACAAAATGTTACTTGAAGATTGCAGATTTCACTTTGAATAAATGGTAGTTGACAACTCAATCAAAAATATTAACCAAAACTAGACGATGAACTGATGTGTTTGTGCATGCCGTCATGTCTACAGTATGCAGACTGGATGGGCGTGTTTGCATCCCAACCTGTGTTTTTTCACAAGTCATTGTCCGAAGTCAATCCCCTAAAAGCAGTCATCAAAAACCATACTTTGGCTATACTATAAAGTTAAAGACACAAACAACCCAACAGGAAAACAATACTTTCAGCCAAATTAAAGACTTGACCAAAGTTAACTGTACTGTATATTACCTGCGTTCCATGACAGGCAGTTCAAATAGAAAATTATGTAATGTATTACATGTTCACAGGGAGGCAACTTTCAGGGAAATACATTTTTATTTTAGGAGCCACATTGAGACACGGTGTGTCTGGACCCTGGTGTGGGAGACACCGAACCTGGAGAGGGTTCTGGGTCTGAAGTGGAGTCGCTGACCGGAGCTGAACTGGACCCCGGTGGAGCGGACTGCTCTGGCTCTGGAGTGGAACCGCTGACCGGAGCTGGACTGCAACCCGGTGGAGTGGACTGCTCTGTCTCCGGAATGGATCCGCTGACCGGAGCTGGACTTGGCACCGGTGGAGCGGACTGCTCTGGCTCTGGAGTGGAGCCGCTGACCGGAGCTGGACTGGACCCCGGTGGAGCGGAATACTCTGGCTACGGAATGGAGCCGCTGACCATTGCTGGACCAGGCACCGGTGGTACAGGCCGGGCCGGACTGGGGACACGCACCACTGGGCTGGTGCGGGAAGCAGTACCGGGGCGTACCGGGCTGGCGACAGGCACCACTGGTTTGGTGTGAGGAGCTGGCACGGGCCGTACCAGACTGGATACGCGTACCACTGGCTTGGTGCGGGGAGCAGGTACGGGCCGTACTGGACTGGATACACGCACCACTGGTTTGGTGCGGGGAGCAGGTACGGGGCTTACCGGGCTGGTGAGGCGCGCTTGTGACCCAGTGCGTATAACCGGAGCAGGATATGCTGGACCGTGGAGGAGCACTGGAGACCAGGAGCGTTGAGCCGGCACAACCCGTCCTGGCTGGATGCCCACTTTCGCACGACACGTGCAGGGCGCTGGCACAGGACGCACTGGGCTGTGCATGCGCACTGGCGACACAGTGCGTATCTCTGCATACTTAGGTTCCTCTATGAACACACGCTCCTTCTGTTGCCTGACCAGCTCCTCTCTCCTTGCCTCCACTACTTCCTTCTCCCTTTGAGCCTCCTGTAGGACCTCCCTCTGAACGGATAACTCCTGCTCCCTCTGAGCTAACAGCCCCCATAACGTGGTGGCCTCCTCTCTCAGACTCTCGATCCACAGGACTTGGAGGACCTCTAAAATAGCGGCCTCCTCCTCTCTAGTCAGCCCTTTCCCGGCCTCCTGCTGCCTCGTCGTCCACCCCGTGAGCCCCCCCCAATTTTTTTTTATTGGGGCTGCTTCTCGGGCTTCCTCTTCGGCCGGCACCGTTGATGTCGCCGTTGATCCTCTCCTGCCTGGGCTTCCTCCTTCGCCCAGGGTCCTTTACCTGCCAATATCTCCTCCCAAGTCCAAAATGACTTCCCCACCTGTGTCCAGGGTGTCTGCTGCTCCTGGGCACGCTGCTTGGTCCGTTGTGGGTGGGATCTTCTGTCACGATCGTTGAGAGACTGGTCAGACGTGGTATGTGAACATGCAAACATGTTTATGAAACTCAATAAACATAAACAAAACAAGAAACAACATAACGTGAAGTCCTCAGGCTATACACATACAAGCCTAAACACGGAACAAGATCCCACCACTAAGGTAGGCAAACAGGCTACTTAAGTATGATCCCCAATCAGAGACAACGAGCGACAGCTGCCTCTGATTGGGAATCACACCCGGCCAAACCTAGAAATACACATCTAGATCCTAAACATAGAAATTCTAACATAGATCCTCACGCCCTGACCAAACCAACTAAAGACAACCGGCCTCTCAAGGCCAGGGCGTGACAGCTACATGTTAGCTGTTCCCGTGAGATGGCATAGGGCTAACTGTGCCAGGTTAACGAAACTAGCTGGCAGTGATTATTTCCTGTAACAAATTCCACATTAGCCTATCAAAGATTTTATACCTTATTTCCACCAACCAATGGCATTTCTTAAAACAGTTCAACTTGGCCACCATAGGGATATTGTAAACCTCCAAATTCAAGGTTTACTTCTGTTCTGCTTGTCTGTCAAGTGTAATGTACCAATATTGCATGATGCATCCTTGACTAGGTTACTAGCTATTAACGTTATACAAAAAAATGGCACATTTTTGCATATGACAAAATTCCAAGTTTTTGCTTAACCGTTTTACACACATCCATGTGCCTTTACGGAAGAAAGGAGGCCTATACAATGTTTAAATTTACCGTTAACATTTTTTGAAGAGCCTTATGGTCTTGTCAGATATCTGTCATGTACCCCTATTAACATAACTTTGTGCTAGGTGGTGTACGTCGCTTGATTGTGGCGGTTGACTGAGTCTTAGGGATACAGTAACTGTGGGTTCAAGGCCCCCTGGCGTCAAGCTTTTTTGTTAAGGAAAAAACAGTTCACTGCTCAATTCAAATAACGCATGTGTGATGAAGTGGATGATTATAATAATGCACATAAAAGGTTGTACATGTAAGTATAGCCTACATATGAAATTAAGTGATGTTTGTGGTCTAACAATAATGTTACATTTTTATTATTGCTATTATATTAGGTATGTTAGGCCTATGTAGAATATTAATGTATCATTAAGTAATCTTGTGAGACATTGATTCAGCTTTGATCTAAACTTTATTTACGACCGACCGGCTCGATTCGGTCTTATGTAGCAAAATTTGATATGATGTTTTTTACATTGGATAGAAGTAGAGACAGAGCTAGAAAATGGTATATCATACACAATAATACAGTTGAGGAACAATGTGAAAGTAATTCTGCTTAGAAAGTTGATAAACTTGTAACCTCACTTTTGAGAAAATGGCCCTTGAATGTTTTGGTACCTACTGGAGAGCTCTTTGTCTACACCCATTCAGCATTGTTCACACCCTTTTAAGCTTTAGCCCCACCCATCTCTTTAAAGGATTCACATGTGAGGCTATGTACTAAACAACCAAAGATTTCAAGACTAAAGGCTGGTTTATACTACGGGTGTGTTTGTAAATTTAATCTGGAGTGCCAGAGTGTGCTCTGCTCGTTCGTAAACTCAGAGCGTTGTCAGATTGGCTGTTCATAAATTCAGAGCGTTTCGCTCTCAGAGCGCACACTGGACGCTCTGGCCGAAAAGTAGGGTTGCTCAGAACGTTCTGAACTAACAACAGCAGTCAAGCTAACTGGCTAACATTGGCTAGAAAATTCCAGACACAAATGAGAGAACAGCTCACTGACCATTTTACTAACCCTAGCAGAGCTGGTTAGGCTGTTATGTTATCCAGAGCTTTGGTGACTGCAACTGTGCTGCTGGCAACAATATAATTACGCTTTTTTTTGCCAACGTTTACTGACACCGGCCATATTCAACGGGTGTTGAGCGTTCGTAAATTTGTCAGTTATTCTGCACTCTGGCACACTCAGACGAGAGTGCTCTGAAATCAGAGTAGATAGACACAGCGAATTTACTAGCTACATCTATCGACAGTTGTCGCAATGACATCATTAACATTCTATTGGAATAGTTACTTGCATAGTGAAGTATTTTGTTTAGACATGTAGCTAGCTAGCTAAACAATGAACCATAATCCCAACTCATAATGTTTTAGGTATTGGAGTGGCCATCACAAAGCCCTGACCTCAATCCTATAGAAAATTTGTAGGCAGAAGTGAAAAAGCGTGTGCGAGCAAGGAGGCCTACAAACCTGACTCAGTTACACCAGCTCTGTCAGGAGGAATGGGCCAAAATTCACCCAACTTATTGTGGGAAGCTTGTGGAAGGCTACCCGAAACGTTGGACCCAAGTTAAACAATTTAAAGGCAATGCTACCAAATACTAATTGAGTGTACAGTATGTAAACTTCTGACCCACTGGGAATGTGATGAAAGAAACAAAAGCTGAAATAAATCATTCTCTCTACTATTATTTGGACATTTCACATTCTTAAAATAAAGTGGTGATCCTAACTGACCTAAGACAGGGAATTTTTACTAGGATTAAATGTCAGGAATTGTGAAAAACTGAGTTTAAATGTATTTGGCTAAGGTGTATGTAAACTTCCGACTTCAACTGTAATCCGGAGCCTTCTGTGTTCTCTTTTCGACTAAGTCTGCATATTTGCAATCAAACGCCTGAATTTTCTCCATCTCGTTAGCTATCATACTCTAATTCCACTGATTTCAAAACTCGGTCCTCCAGAAAGTGGAGAGCAACACTTATGCAGTTCTACTACGTGATATCGTTAAAAAAGCCATGTTAGAAAGGATTACCTACACATACTGACCAGCTCATATTATAGACAGAAGCTTGCTACATGGCAGACCAATCTGAACTAATCTCTCGGCATCTCCAGCCTAATCATTATCTCGGCCAATCATGGCTAGCGGGAAGGTTATTGTCTTTTTCCATGGCTAAACCAACTAGGCTCATAATTTAACAATTGTATTAGTATTTACTGTTGGCACACACGTTTGTTATTAAGGCACATGATAGTTCACATGTTCCAGAAAGTATTTCTGCCAAAAAACGCATTTTGATGAAAAAAAAAAAAGTTACGTTCAAATGGCGCTCCTGTGAAGTAGTGATACGCTACATACGCCTAGTTTCCTGAAACTCATCACATTTATTAAACAAGCATCATTCTGAGAAGTGGGGTAACGTCGCTCTCGTGTGCTCTGGCAGCACACCCCTGTGTATCAGTAGCCTATATGTCGGTCTGCAAGGACTCCAAAAAGCTCCTCAATAATATATTTGTAATCTTTATTTACAAGGTTTTGGCTGCACTTCCCTTCGCAACACAGTATCACAATAAATGTAATTCTACATTTCAAAGGAAAAAAATGATTGGATTCTAACTTGCCGCAAACGGCGAACATTACCAGGAGCCAGGCTCGCTATACTGTGTCCAGTTCAAATTCTGAGTATTTTAGTAACTTTGACTAGCAGATTGTGCCGTTTGACCTCTGTTTACACACTTACATAAAAGTGTTCGATCACGACCAACTACGTCAACATTTGTAATTGGCTGAGCTGGTCAGGTTAGCATAGGGCTAAATGAGCCAGGTTATTTTATGGGAACAGCTAACATGTAGAGGTGTATCATGTACAACTACATCAACTATTTTAATTGGCTGATGCGGATTTTGAAACGGAGAAAAATGTCTAGTTTAAGTGTATCCACCATCATTTCGTATGATTCACAATAACTTTTGAACATCAGATCGGCAGTTACTAACCTTCAATTTCGGCCTCTGTGTAATTCTGACCCAATTTTCAGGCAATCCAAGAGGAAACGCTGGCGAAAAAGGGGCAGGAGAGGGGGAGCCCTGGCGAGATTAAGGCAAAGGGAAAACCGGCCACCTCTTTCCTCCATTCTATTGGTCAATGTACAGTCTCTTGATAAAAAGATGGATGACTTCCGATCGTGGATTTGCTATCAATGGGACTCTCGTAACTGCAACATTCTCTGCTTTTCCGAAACATGGCTTTCGGACAAGATACCCCCGATGGCTACCCAACTCGATGGATTCTCCATTCACCGAGCAGACAGGACATTGGATTCAGGGAAATCGAGAGGGGGAGGGGTTTGCCTCTTCATCAACACCATATGGTGTGCGGACTCTAGCGCAGTGAAAGTCGCGACACATTGTTCACCAGTCTTGGAATACCTGATGGTCAAATGCCGACCCTTCTACCTCCCGAGAGAGTTTTCATCTGTTATCGTGACTGCTGTATATATTCCACTTCAGGACAATAAAGCTGGCACGAACTGTACGAGTCTATAAAGGAGCAGGAAACCATGCACCCGCTGACTGGAATATGTTCCGGGACTCCGCCGATAGCGTCGACGAGCTAACCACCTCTGTCACCGGCTTCATTAGGAAATGCATCGCCGACCTTGTCCCCACAGTGAAGGTTCGCTGTTTCCCCAATCAAAAGCCCTGGATTAAAAGAGGTTATTGCCAGACTAAAGGACAGGGCTACCGCACACACAGCTATCGCAGCCAACCCTGATGATATGGCTGAGGACACTAACAAGTACAAGAAGTCCCGCTACGACCTCCGCAGAGCCATCAAACAAGCAAAAGGGCAATATAAGAACAAGGTGGAATCCTATTACATAGGCGCTGACACATGTGACAGGGGCTACAGTCCATTACGAATTACAAAGAATGACCCACCCGTGACCTGCCCAACGATGCCACTCTACCAGAACTCAATGCATTTTATGCACTCTTCAACAAAAACACAGAGCAGTGCACAAGGGCCCCCACTGACCCAGGGGACTGGGTGATCTTGTTCTCAGAGGCCAACGTGAGGTTGTTAAAAATCAGGTCGACACTCGTAAGGCTGGTTATGGCACACATCAACTCCATCATCCCAGACACCGTAGACACACTCAGATTTGCATACCGCCCCAACAGATCCATAAATGACGCAATCTCAATTCCACTCCACAATGCCATCACCCACCGAGATAAGAGGAATACCTATATGAGAAGGCTGTTCATGGACTACAGCTCAGTGTTCAACACCATAGTCCCCTCCAAGCTCCTCTCCAACCCTGGGACTGAACTAGGCTTGTCACGATACCAGTTTCGCGATATTACAATACTCGATTTTCCATGGCAAATAGGTCAACACAAAGCTGAGTAAACTGTTTGGTCCTTTAAAAAAACATTCTGTATGTAACATAGTGTGCTATAGCTTGTAAAATAAACAGGCTGCTTGTTTCCAACATTAGGACTGTTTTCCTAAGGAAATTTTCCTTGCTGCGATACTGGTATCGTGACAACCCTAGACTGAACACCTCCCTCTGCAACTGGACCCTGGACTTCCTGACGGGCTGACCCCAGGTGGTGAGGGTAGGCAACATTACCTTCACCACGCTGACCCTCAACAAGGGGTGCTTAGTCCCCTCCTGTACTCCCTGTTCACCCACAACTGATGGCCACGCACGACTCCAATACCATCATCAATTTTGCAGACGACACGATGGTGGGTAGGCCTGATCACCGGCGATGATGAGACAGCCTACAGGGAGGAGGTCAGTGACCTGGCAGTGTGGTGCCAGGACAACAACCTCTTCCTCAACTTCCGTAAAACTAAGGATCTGATCGTGGACTACAGAAAAGGGGGGGGCGAGCACACCCCCATCCACATCGATGGGGCTGCAGTGGAGTGGGTCGAGAGCTTCAAGTTCCTCTATGTCCAAATTACTAAGGACTTAAAAATGGCCCACACACACACTCGTGAAGAAGGTACGACAGCGCCAGGTTGAAAAGATTTGGCATTAGCCCTTAAATCCTCAAAAAATTAGATAGCTGCACCATTGAGAGCATCTTGACTGTCTGCATTACTGCTTGTTATGGCAACTGCACCGCTCTCGATCGCATGGCGCTAGAGGGTAGTGCGGATAGCCTAGTACATCACTGGGGCAGAGCTTCCTGCCATCCAGGACCTCTATATCAGGCGTTGTGAAAGGAAGGCTCGGAAAATTGTTAAAAAGACTCCAGCCACCCACTGTTCCCTCTACTTCCGCATGGAAAGCGGTACCGGAGCATCATGTCTGACACAAACAGGCTCCTGAACAGCTTCTGTCACCAAGCCATAAGACGGAGAAATAGCAAACAAAATAGCTACACAGACCGAGTTAACCTTTATTGACCTTTATTTCTCTATGCACTCTCACAGGGCCCTACACAATCAAACACACACTCACATCTGCTCACTCACACATAATATGCACATACATGTATACTGACTCTACACACGCACACCCACTCACATACAAACTGATGTTACTCTGTTTATCTTATATCCTGTTGCATGGTCAACTTACCCCTATACATACCGTGGGGAGAACAAGTATTTGATACACTGCCGATTTTGCAGGTTTTCCTACTTACAAAGCATGTAGAGGTCTGTAATTTTTATCATAGGTACACTTCAACTGTGAGAGACGGAATCTAAAACAAAAATCCAGAAAATCACTTTGTATGATTTTTAAGTAATTAATTTGCATTTTATTGCATGACATAAGTATTTGATCACCTACCAACCAGTAAGAATTCCGGCTCTCACAGACCTGTTAGTTTTTCTTTAAGAATCCCTCCTGTTCTCCACTCATTACCTGTATTAACTGCACCTGTTTGAACTCGTTACCTGTATAAAAGACACCTGTCCACACACTCAATCAAACAGACTCCAACCTCTCCACAATGGCCAAGACCAGAGAGCTGTGTAAGGACATCAGGGATACAATTGTAGACCTGCACAAGGCTGGGTTGGGCTACAGGACAATAGGCAAGCAGCTTGGTGAGAAGGCAACAACTGTTGGCGCAATTATTAGAAAATGGAAGAAGTTCAAGAAGATGGTCAATCACCCTCGGTCTGGGGCTCCATGCAAGATCTCACCTCGTGGGGCATCAATGATCATGAGGAAGGTGAGGGATCAGCCCAGAACTACACGGCAGGACCTGGTCAATGACCTGAAGAGAGCTGGGACCACAGTCTCAAAGAAAACCATTAGTAACACACTACGCCGTCATGGATTAAAATCCTGCAGCGCACGCAAGGTCCCCCTGCTCAAGCCAGCACATGTCCAGGCCCGTCTGAAGTTTGCCAATGACTATCTGGATGATCCAGAGGAGGAATGGGAGAAGGTCATGTGGTCTGATGAGACAAAAATAGAGCTTTTTGGTCTAAACTCCACTCGCCGTGTTTGGAGGAAGAAGAAGGATGAGTACAACCCCAAGAACACCATCCCAACCGTGAAGCATGGAGGTGGAAACATCATTCTTTGGGGATGCTTTTCTGCAAAGGGGACAGGACGACTGCACCGTATTGAGGGGAGGATGGATGGGGCCATGTATCGCGAGATCTTGGCCAACAACCTCCTTCCCTCAGTAAGAGCATTGAAGATGGGTCGTGGCTGGGTCTTCCAGCATGACAACGACCCGAAACACACAGCCAGGGCAACTAAGGAGTGGCTCCGTAAGAAGCATCTCAGGGTCCTGGAGTGGCCTAGCCAGTCTCCAGACCTGAACCCAATAGAAAATCTTTGGAGGGAGCTGAAAGTCCGTATTGCCCAGCGACAGCCCCGAAACCTGAAGGATCTGGAGAAGGTCTGTATGGAGGAGTGGGCCAAAATCCCTGCTGAAGTGTGTGCAAAACTGGTCAAGACCTACAGGAAACGTATGATCTCTGTAATTGCAAACAAAGGTTTCTGTACCAAATATTAAGTTCTGCTTTTCTGATGTATCAAATACTTATGTCATGCAATAAAATGCAAATTAATTACTTAAAAATCATACAATGTGATTTTCTGGATTTTTGTTTTAGATTCCGTCTCTCACAGTTGAAGTGTACCTATGATAAAAATGACAGACCTCTACATGCTTTGTAAGTAGGAAAACCTGCAAAATCGGCAGTGTATTAAATACTTGTTCTCCCAACTGTATCTACCTCTATCACTCCAGTATCCCTGCACATTGTAAATATGGTATTGACCCTCTATATAGCATGATTACTTACTTGTGTTCTTCATAATTATTCTTATTTCTCGTGTTTTTTGATTATTGCATTGTTGGGTTTTGAGTTAGCAAAAAAGTCATTTCACTGTATTTGTGCATGTGACATTAAAAACGTGAAACTAGTCACCTTACCCCTATACATATCTAACCCTACCGCTCCAGTATCCCTGCACATTGTAAATATGATATTGGCACTGCTGCATTGTTGGGAAAGAGCAAGAAAGGCATTTCATTGTACTAGCACACGTGATAAAAATTTTAACTTGATATGCAGCCTAATGTGTAAGTAAATGCTGTGTTCTACAGTGTACTTGTACTGTCTGTAAACAAATGTAAAAATGGTTTTGAAATTGACCTCTAACCCAGTGTTTGCAGACCTCTCCTGGGGTACCCCAGCCAGTCCACTTATTTGATGTATTCCAGAACTAACTAGCACAGCTGATGCAAATGTCACCTACTCATCAAGCCCCTCATTAGCTAAATCAGCACTGCTAGTTCTGGAATACATCAAATACGTGGACTGGCTCGAGGTACTCAAAGAAAGACTAGGACAACACTTTAAAAACAAATTGTTTTCATTAATCAAAATACAAAAGATGGCAAATGGAGAACTGAATAGGCCTGCATGGTCCCCTTTTTAATTTGCATTTATTTTTTCACTAGTTGATCTATTCAAACAATACACTAAGTTGGGGGAAGCCTCAACTAGACAGTCACATAGCTAGCTATTGCAATAAAGAGGAAACAAAGAAATAAAATCTGTCTCCTATAAACAAATGTCTTGCATAACAACCCTGACTGTTCCAGCAGAGGTCGTCTAGGTAGGCTAGTGAATCTGTGTGGCATATGGTGAGAAGATATGCCCGTTTGATGTTCTTTCGCCTCAGGACAGTGATCACATTACACTATAAAACTTACTTTGTTAAAGCTGGTTTGAGGCCTGTAAAGATGCTTCCTGCTGCTCCAGAAGCCAACAGAGTTCTGAAGCAAAATGAGTGGAGGTGAACTGCTGGAGGAAGGCATGCACTAATGGATTCAATCTGCCCTGACGACTTGGCTCGTATGGAATACAGGTCAGCCATTCAAGTCTATTTCAATGGCCCACCAACACAATGTGCTTCAGTTACAGTTAAATTAAAGACATTAAGTGTCATCATCTAAAAGTCTCAGATTGATAACAAAATGATGCTTATATTTGATACTGTTATACTGTTAAAACCTCTTCTTGAACGTTATGGCAAAATGTACAGTGCCGGGAAAAAGTGTTTGCCTCCTTTCAGATTTTCTCTATTTTTGAAACAGAATGTTTTTTAGATCTTTAACCAAAACCTAATATTAGATAAAGGGACCCTGAGAGAACACATTTTGATAATTATCTCATTTATTTTATAAACAAAGTTATGCAACACCCAATGCCCCTGTGTGAAAAAGTAATTACACCCTTCAAGGAAAAATCTACCCAAAACCACTCATTCCTTTAATTTATTAGTGTTAAATAACACTAATATGTGAAAACAATATTTTTTGTGAACAAATGTTTCATTTTGCCGTTATAATATGGTTGGTAGCAACATGGGAAATCGTTGTGGAAATCTGTTGCGGCTCAAGTCAACTACAAAATCCCCAATACAATGCTCTCTTTATGGGCTGGCTGGCTAGCTAGCAAGCAAGCAAACATAGCTACACACAATTATACCAAAGACAATATCAGCATGTAAAGAAGCTAGTTAGCTGTAAAATCACCTAAACAAACTGCACTATCAATTTAGGATGAGCTACAATCTCACTATGTTCAACCTGCAGATCGATGTGCCTCTCACAGAGTGGAGTTTGTCATTCGCAACAGCAGATATACTTTTGCCCATACTACGTCAATGTGCCGCGCGGTGCATTCTGGGACAAGGAGCGCTCTCCTTCAAGGAGTGAATGGGAGTCTATTGAGTGTGTCACGGTCGTCTATGTCGTCTAAGTATGACCAAGGCGCAGCGTGTCCAAGAAACATGACTTTATTAAACAAACGTTATCGAACTACAAAACAAAAGACGACTCAATGAAGTCCACGGTACACTGACCGAAACGGAACAAAAACCCACAATTCCCACAGGAAAACATTCAGATTAAATATGGCTCCCAATCAGAGATAACGAGCCGACAGCTGACACTCGTTACCTCCGATTGGGAGTCATAGACCAAACCTAGAAATGAAGCCAACAGAAAAGCAAACATAGAAAATACACCCAAACCCAACATAACAAAATACACCCTGGCTCAAATACAAAAGTCCCGGAGCCAGAGTGTCACAGAGTGCTAGCTCAAAACCCCAACATAAGCACGGATTTCGTCAACAATAAGTACAACATTACAAATATTTTCCGAGATGTGAGATAATTAACTTGCCATCTGTAAAATCGTATAGCTTTGGAATCGTGACATTACGTACTCTTGAGGAAAATAGGCACGTTTCTCGACATCTACACTGACTTTGAGAAGGGATTGGATGATGATTAGTTTAGCAACCACGTGACGCAGCAAGATATACTTCCGGTATACAAGATGGCGTATTGAATACCCAGCGGTACAAATCACCTCAAGATAAAAACATAATATTCAATATCAGTAAGTTAGACTAAATATTAGCACTTCATATATTCGAGGGTAATAACATTCAATCTGGATAATAACACAAAACAAATTATAAGGCTAGAGAAATGTATCTACAAATATTACAACAACACGCAACACCCAAACATGACGGAAGATAAACGATAAAAGAGAAAACGCGACTCCTCGACTGATACAGATTTATGCTTTTCACCACTGGGACTGGTAAGTGTGGAAAGCAATCTGTTGAAGTCGATAAATGACAAACTGGGCATACTAGAGTTGGTCAGTAATGATGTAAAAGAGTTGAAGGCGAGTCTTGAAATGAGTGACGGAAAAGCTGCGATAATGGAGAGTGATACAAAAAAACTAAAAGGGACAGTCACTAGGATGGGAACGGACGTTAAGGAACTTAAAAAGGAGAACAACTTACTGAGAGAAGCCTTACTAGACATACAAACTAGATCGATGAGAGGAAATCTAGTACTTACGGGTATCCAGGAAAAAGAAGGAGCGGTTACAGAAAAAATTGTGAAGGACTTCTTTCATACAGCTTTTCAAATCCCACTCGATGCTGTCGACAAAATCCAACTCAAACATGTATACCGTTTCGGACAAAGAGGACAGAGATATGAGCGTCCAATCATTGCCAAATTTGCTTTTTAAGGATAAAGTAATGGTTAAAACCCTAGGTAAAAGACTTGCTGGCACGAAAATAGGCATGAATGATCAGTTCCCGAGGGAGATTGCAGAACGGCGCAAATGTCACGATCGTCTAACAGAGATGAGGACCAAGGCGCAGCGTTGCAGGCAAACATACTCTTTATTAGAGACACGATCAAAAAACAACAAAACGATAACGTGACAGTTCACGGTCTAACACAACAGACTAGAAACAAGATCCCACAAACTCTGTGGGGAAACAGGCTGCTAAAGTATGGTTCTCAATCAGAGACAACAAGCAACAGCTGAATCACGTTGCCTCTGATTGAGAACCACACTGGCCAACATAGACAAACAATACTAGAATGTGAAACCTAGAACAAAACACATATACTTTACACACCCTGGCTCAACATATTAGAGTCCCCAGAGCCAGGGCGTGACAGTACCCCCCCCTAAAGGCGCGGACTCCGACCGCGCCCACCAAATACCACAGGGGAGGGACCGGGTGGGCACTCCGCTTAGGCGGCGGATCCGGCTCCGGGCCTGATCCCCGCTCCCTCTCCAACCCCCCAAAGTACCCCTGGTCCGGTCTGGCCCCGCTGGCCGGAGCTGGACTGCACACTGGTGGAGCGGATTGCTCTAGCTCCGGCGTGAAGCATCTGACCGGTGCCGGACCAGCCACCAGTGGAACAGGCACGGGCCGTGCCGGACTGACGACGCACACCACTGGCTTGGTGTGGGGAGCAGGAGCGGGCCGAGCCGGCCTGACGAAACGCACCACTGACTTGGTGCGGGGAGCAGGAGCGGGCCGGGCTGACGAAGCGCACCACTGACTTGGTGCGGGGAGCAGGAACGGGCCGAGCCGGGCTGACGAAACGCACCACTGACTTGGTGCGGGGAGCAGGAGCGGGCCGGACCGGGCTGACGAAACGCACCACTGACTTGGTGCGGGGAGCAGGAACGGGCCGAGCCGGGCTGACGAAACGCACCACTGACTTGGTGCGGGGAGCAGGAGCGGGCCGGACCGGGCTGACGAAACGCACCACTGACTTGGTGCGGGGAGCAGGAATGGGCCGAGTCGGGCTGACGAAACGCACCACTGACTTGGTGCGGGGAGCAGGAGCGGGCCGGACCGGGCTGACGAAGCGCACCACTGACTTGGTGCGGGGAGCAGGAGCGGGCCGGACCGGGCTGACGAAGCGCACCACAGGCTTGGTGCGGGGAGCAGGAACAGGCCGGGCCGAACTGGCGACGCGCACCGTAGACTTGGTGCGAGTGGCAGGAACAGGCCGGACCGTACTGGGAACACACACCACTGGCCCTACGTGGGGATCAGGAACAGGCCGGACCGGACTGGCAACACACCCCAGTACCTCTCGCCGTGCCTCTACACCTTCCATCCCCTCTTCGACCAGTGGCCCCCGTAACCTTGCGGCCTCCTCTGCCAACCCGCTGGGCCGCTCTATCGCGGCCTCCTGCTGCCCCGACGTCGCGAGCCCCCCCCTAAAAAATTTCTGGGAGTCTCTCTTCCCCGTGGGCCAGGCCTCTATGGTTCTCGCCCAACTCTCGCTCTTCTGCTTCCAATTCCCGCCATTCAGCTCCTCATTCGGCTTGACCCAGTCGAAGCTCTTCCTCCACTGTTCCCAAGTCCACCCTCTCTGCTCCTCACTAGGCTGCTTGGTCCAGTTCTGGTGGGATCTTCTGTCCCGATCGTCTAACAGAGATGAGGACCAAGGCGCAGCGTTGCAGGCAAACATACTCTTTATTAGAGACACGATCAAAAAACAACAAAACGATAACGTGACAGTTCACGGTCTAACACAACAGACTAGAAACAAGATCCCACAAACTCTGTGGGGAAACAGGCCGCTAAAGTATGGTTCTCAATCAGAGACAACAAGCAACAGCTGAATCACGTTGCCTCTGATTGAGAACCACACTGGCCAACATAGACTAACAATACTAGAATGTGAAACCTAGAACAAAACACATATACTTTACACACCCTGGCTCAACATATTAGAGTCCCCAGAGCCAGGGCGTGACAGCAAAGTTCTGTACCCAATCTTCAAGGAAAATAGATTAAAAGGGAAGCGTGTTGCTCTCGTTGTCGATAAACTGTATATTGACAACCAAATGTTCCGCGACACAAAGACTACTCCATGGCTATTCTGAAAGTTCTAATAGAGGAGTCAAATAATGGAACACCCAATACTAGTCATGGTAGGGATTGTAATAATAAAGCACATTTATAGCATGTATAGTATTTTATAAAGGGATAAGACGGTATTACAAGAAAAGATAACAAGCAAAATAATACATCTTCAAATACTTCTAAATTAGAACACAAGTACTCAATCAACATAGTGGAGATAAAAACATAGCAAACAGAAGACATAGAAGGCACAGTATGTGGGTATGTGTGGATGTATTGTGATGGAAGGTGTGGTGTTTGTTTTTGTGTTTGAAAAAGTGTGGCGTTAAGTGAGTGAGAAAGGAAATGGTTGCATATCCCCAGAACCAACGTGTGTCTGTGAGCAGGGGTTGTGAGAGAGAGCTTTCAATTTTGTGCAGATGAGGGATATATATTTTAAAATATAGTATACATCTAATCAATTTTTTTATTGTCCTGTCATGATGGAACGATCCCCAACCCTATATCCTAGACACCCACCTGAGCGACCCATACACCAAAGAGAAGTCCCCATCTGTTTTATAGACCTGCTGTGAGTTGCCTATATGCAGCCAAAACAGAGAAATAAATGCGGTCAGAGACCTACTTGAGCAGCACCGCCCCCTCAAGATTCTGAGCCTGCCTGGCAGGGTTGGTCCTACAAAGCCAGAGCCCCCTGATGGGAGAGCATAAAATACAAGGAAATTCTCAAAGCTGCTAATGAGAACCTTGACGACCTTGTACCTAGCCGGTGGGGATTCCGGTGAGGTACCCACACCCAGGTAGTGGCAGTGCTGGCAACACTGGCTGCAGTCACCAATGGGGAGGGGGTCACACTCGTACAATCAGAGAGGGGGCTTATTATTGTGGCCCAGGTGGCACAAAATAATCAAAGGTCTGACTGCACGGAGATGCTTGGGGAAAATGATTACAACGGGGGACCAGAGTGTTTGTGTCTCAGGTGAAGAGGGTGGATCTGATCTCCATCACTTAGGACTTGACATAGATTAAATAGATTAATCAAATCTTACATTGTTGTCAATTTTTGCTAGATCTTGCATGCTTTATCAAACAGCTGTAACTGTATATGCATTCGTAAATCAGGTCCTTTCTTGAGTTGGGCTCTGGGATGTAACAACCGTTGAGCATCTGATCTTATGGTTGATTGTGGAGGAAAGGGGTTGAGTGCGTTAGAGTATGTGCGTGTGTGTTTATCCCACATCTGTTGCAAAGGGGTAAGGATGTTAGGGAGAATATAGGATTAACCACAATAATTGTTTGCTAAAATAATAATCGCTTGTCAAAAATGTAATGTAATACAATGGCAATCCGGGTTATAGGTTAAAATCCTACGCATGAACTGCAGACATTATTACGCATATTAATTGATAATGATGGAAAATAAGATATGCAAGATATTTGAATAGATATATATTTTTAAATAGCTATATATATATATATTGAGGTGAGAGCATTGGAAATGCTTTTGGCGGTTGACCTGCTTCTGTTTTGTGGGTGGCACTGTGTGCTGTTTTTGATGGATGGGGCCTGGCCTCTCGGGGCCTAGGGATCCGGGGGGACGGGGGTGGTATGGCGATCACTAGGATGACGGCCCAACTTGGGATGGGGAGGGGCTTTAGCGGGGGGGAATTAGTGGAGAACAATTGGAGGGTTACTTAGTAGCAATGCAAATATCATGGCACAGCTATATGGACACTCAATCACTATGGTATTTGTTATTGGTAAATTTACAAACATATATAATGATAAGTAGATTTGAAACTTGTATTTTATTATGGTATGTGGTGAAATAAGTATAGCCAGTTATAATTGTAATGGCTTAGCAGATAATAACAAAAGAAGAACAATATTTACATGGCTCAAAGAGAAGGAATATAATATCTATTGTTTACAGGAAACTCATTCAACAATTCTAGTTGAAGTTGCGTGGAAAAAGGAATGGGGGGGCAAAATATACTTCTCCCATGGGCAAAGAAACTCAAAAGGGGTGATGATATTAATCAACAGTAATTTCGATCCGAATGTGCAAATTGTCCAAACAGATACGCAAGGTAGATGTACTATTTTAAATATGTTATTGGACCATAAACAGATATGGCTCATTAACCTTTACGGACCAAATAATGATGATCCACACTTCTTTGACAATATATATATAATAAATTATCAACCCTGCAAGCAATTCAAGACTCTATTATTATGGTGGGAGATTATAATACCGTTTTAAATAGCTAAATGGACCGTAAAAGAAATCACACTAAAAACAATCACCCTCATGCTCTTAAGGACATCGTGAATGTCATGGATACATTAGAACTAGTAGATATATGGAGGCTTAAATATCCTGATCTAGTGAGATATACATGGCGGACACTCAATCAAGCTAGTCGTCTTGACTTCTTTCTTATGTCATTCTCGTTGGCACCAAAAGTTTAAAAAGTGTTGATAGGGGACAGAATGCAGTCGAACCATCATATAATTGGCATATAAATTACTCTTACTGAATTTCCATGTGGGCGAGGATATTGGAAATTTAATCAAAGCCTATTGGATGATAACTTGTTTTTAACTAGGACAGAGGAATTTATAACTTATTTTTTCCGACATAACATAGGTACAGCAAATCCCCTTATTGTATGGGACACCTTTAAATGGGCCTTTAGAGGCCATGCAATTAGGTTCTCATCTCGAAAAAAAAAGCAATTTAGGTCAAAAGAGTCCACACTAACCAAGTAAATAGAAGGTCTAACAGAACAGATAGATAGCAACAAAAACTAACATAGAGGCTCAGAATAAATTGGAAATGGAGAAACTTTTTCAAGAAAGATCAAGTGTAATATATTATTTAAATAAAGCAAACTGGATGGAATGTGGGGAAAAATGCACCAAATACTTTTTTAATCTTTAACATAGGAATGCTACCAAAAATAATTTACTGAAACTGGTTACAAATGACGGAGTCACCCATGATTCACCCAATGATATTTTGAAGGAGGAAACAAAGTACTTTAAGCATATGTTGTCATTTCAGTCACCTCCATCTCCTCTAACTGAAGCTAATTGTAGAGATTTTTTTCTATTGATAATGTAAAATTAACAGCCATACAGAAAGACTCATGTGAAGGTGAAATTACAGAGGAGGAACTTCTGGATGCAATTAAAGACTTTATGTCCAGGAAAACTCCAGGGTTGGATGGCATACCAGTCGAGGTATACCAATCCTTTTTTGATATACTCAGAGGACCGTTATTAGCATGTTTTAACCACTCCTATGTAAATGGTAGATTATCAGACGCTCAAGAAGAAGGTCTGATTTCATTATTACTGAAACAGGATACAAGTGGAAAATATAATGATCCAGTTCATAAAAAAAATTGGAGGCCCCTTACACTTCAGTGTTGTGATGCAAAAATTCTAGCAAAATGTATAGCGCATAGAATTAAAAAGGTATTGTCGGACATTATTCATTCTAATCAGACAGGTTTTTTACATGGACGATACATTGGAGATAATATAAGGCAAGTACTGAAAACAATAGAACACTATGAACAATCTGGGAAACCAGGCCTGCTATTCATAGAAGACTTCGAAAAGGCATTTGATAAAGTACGACTGGGGTTTATATATAAATGCCTGGAGCATTTCAATTTTGGAGAATCTCTTATAAATTCGGTTAAAATCATGTATAGTAACCCTAGGTGTAAAATAGTAAATAATGGCTATTTCTCAGAAAGTTTTAAACTGTCAAGAGGATTGAAACAAGGTTGTCCACTATCGGCATATCTATTTATTATGGCCATCGAGATGTTAGCTATTAAAATCAGATCCAACAATAATATCAAGGGATTAGAAATCCAGGGCTTAAAAACAAAGGTGTTGATTCATGTTTTCTTTTAAATCCACAACTTGAATCCCTCCACAGCCTCATAGAGGATCTAGATACATTTTCTAACCTCTCTGGATTACAACCAAATTATGATAAATGTACTATATTACATATTGGATCACTGAAAAATACAATTTTTACATTACCATGTAGTTTACCAATAAAATGGTCTGATGGTGATGTGGATATACTCGGAATACATATCCCAAATGAAATAAATGATCTCACTCCAATACATTTTTATAGAAAGTTAGCAAAAATAGATAAGATCTTGCTACCATGGAAAGGTAAATACCTGTCAATTTGCGGAAAAATCACCCTGATTAACTCTTTAGTATTATCCCAGTTTACCTATTTGCTTATGGTCTTGCCTATACCTAGCGAACAGTTTTTTAAATTATATGAGAAAAAAATATTCTATTTTATTTGGAACAGCAAGCCAGACCAAATTAAACGGGCCTATTTATATAATGAATATGAATTCAGAGGACAGAAATTATTCAATATTAAAGCATTAGACCCATCATACAAAAGTTATACTTAAATCCGAACTGGTTCTCTAGCAAATTAGTAAGATTGTCTCACACAATGTTCAAGAATGGCCTTTTCCCCTTTATTCAGATTACAACCTATCACTTTCAGTTATTTGAAAAGGAAATCATCTCCCAAATATCACTATTTCTAAAACAAGCCATAGAAAGTTGGTTGCAATTTCAATTTAATCCTCCAGAAACGACAGAACAAATAATGCAACAAATATATTGTGGTTAAACTCAAATATACTAATTGATAAAAAAAACATTTGTTTTTGACAAAATGTTTAAAAAAGGTATAATCTTCGTAAATGATATCATCGGTAGGACTGGTGGAGTTATGTCGCACCTGCAGCTAACAAAAACATATGGAAATGTCTGCTTACCCAAAATTACAACCAAATAACTGCAGCATTACCGCAAAAATGGAAGAGGAAAGTGGAAGGGGGAAAAGTAAGGAACTTGTCTGTCGCCCTTGAACTTGTCTGTCGCCCTTGCATTAACAAACATAATTGGTTAAAGAAAACTGTGATAAATATAAAAGTATACCAGTTTCATTTAAGGACCAAAGAATTGACAGCCGTCCCATATAGATTGCAAAATAGTTGGGAAGAGATTGACGTACCGATTCCATGGCATAGTGTTTATGAACTGACACGCAAAACGACGCCGGATTCAAAACTGAATAGAATGTTATTTATATGGGTGATACAATCTTCCCAGCTCTGCAGATTTTGCTGCGAAGAGACAGAATCATTAGATCATTTGTTTTGGTACTGTCCATTTGTAGCTTGTTTTTGGATACAGGTCGAGGAATGGCTGAAGGATTGCAATATTTACCTGGAGCTAACCCTGCAGATAGCATTACTGGGTGATCTGAAAAGTCATAGTCAATCGATCAATAATATAATAATACTTTTAGCAAAAATGTTTATTTTCAATTTACAATCTGTAGAAACAATGAGAATAGATAGGTTCAGAACTTTTGTAAAACATCACAGTACAGTTGAAAAATATATGGCAAATATAAATCCAATATGGATGGTGTTAAGAGATAGATGAGTGGTGTTGAATGGAGTTGAAGGATGGGACTAATAACAACTAACAACAACTAATAACAACAAGATAACTAATAATGTAAGCATACTGTGTCCATAATAAGTATATAGGTTATAGGTTGAGAGCTTTTGTGAAAGAGCACAGTTAGAAAGATATGGCATAAAGAAGCAAACCGGATGGACATCATGAAAATGATCGGAGAGGTTTAGGGTAGAGGAAGTTCAGGAGTAAAAACAAACAAAATAGAATTATTGTAAAATTGTGTCCATAAAATGTATATACAGTGGGGAGAACAAGTATTTGATACACTGCCGATTGTGCAGGTTTTCCTACTTACAAAGCATGTAGAGGTCTGTAATTTTTATCATAGGTACACTTCAACTGTGAGAGACGGAATCTAAAACAAAAATCCAGAAAATCACATTGTATGATTTTGAAGTAATTAATTTGCATTTTATTTACTTTTTATTTACTCTACATGCTTTGTAAGTAGGAAAACCTGCAAAATCGGCAGTGTATCAAATACTTGTTCTCCCCACTGTAGTATGTATAAGCTCGAAGTAGAGGCCTAAGCATTGTTGTTCACTAGTTTACTCCAATTAGGGAAGGGGTGCTGGGGTTGGAAAGTAATAAAGGTAAATATATATTTTTTAAATGATATGTATGTATATATATTTATTTATTTATATATATATATATATATATATATACATATATATATATATATATATATATATATATATATATATATATATATATATATATATATATATATTGCGAGAGAAAAAAAAACATATTGGAAGTGATGCAGACAATTACATTGATGGAAGTTACAATCTATCTGCAATATCTGATCTACCCCCTAATATATATATATATATATATATATATATATATATATATATATATATATATATATATAAACGTGTGACGCAGCATGACAATGTGAACGCGATTGGTCGACAGTCTGCTGGGTGGGGCGTTATACGTTCCTTCATTCATTGGATTCCTATCTCCTTTCTATAATATCTATGGTAACGGCACCATGCAATGCACCCTGGGCTAAAGACGCAGACAAATAGGAAAAATGTGCTAGACCCTCAGTTAAATTACACATTCGAGAGAAGACATCCTCCTAAGTTATGACATCAGCCAGTATTGAATTCTGACATGTATGAAAGACGTTTTTGTGATCTAAAAGTCGTAATTGTATTAACTTCCAGTGTAGTGAGAGAGACTATCACAGTGCTACGTTATAACGGCTGGATTTCTGCCTGCTTGAACGCCAATAACTCAGATACACATGAAAACATGAAATTACCCAGGGAATCGATAGAAATCACTTAGAGATGCACCAAAAACAATATAACATTCAAAATGGGTGAACCTTTCCTTTAACTCAATAACTGGTTGTGCCACTTTTAGCTGCAATGACTGCAAGCAAACGCTTCCTGTAGTTGTTGATCAGTCTCTCACATCGCTGTGGAGGAATTTTGGCACACTCTTCCATGCAGAACTGCTTTAACTCCAGTGGCGACCCCGTCATTCAGGGCAGGTGGGGCTTGCCTGTTTTGCATGTTATTTTGGCATTAATACGTGTATATCTACAGTAGCTTTGATTGGACTGAACATGTCAACATCATACTTTCAAAATCTTAGCTAGCAGTCAACATCATGAATCAAGTCGACAATCTACTGGCAAATCCTTTTTTAATCCTTGTCATATAAAGAGAAATAATAAAGAGAAATTACAAATAAAATGTTTCAGCCCATACGTTCATCGGCCATAAACATTACACAACAAGTTGAAATCGCAAATTCAACAATGAGTGGTTTGGAAGGAATCAGTGGCTAACTGCAAGCATTGCAAAGCAATCACTAGCCTGCTATTCAGTGGAGTGGCTGTGTGGTCCCAAATCTGGGATTAAGGGTCTCTTTTCATTTACATTTACATTTTAGTCATTAAGCAGATGCTCTTATCCAGAGCGACTTACAGTTAGTGAGCTTTCCCTAGTTTAAAATGGAAAATATAGTCCCCTGTAGCTCAATTGGTAGAGCATGGCGCTTGCAACGCCAGGGTTGTGGGTTCGTTTCCCACGGGGGGCCAGTATGAAAAAGGTATGCACTCACTAACTGTAAGTCGCTCTGGATAAGAGCGTCTGCTAAATGATTAAAATGTAAAATGTAAAACATTCAACATTGGCCATGCTGTCAATGAAGCATGAATTGTGCCGCGCTCAAAACAACTGTTAACTCGGAACTGCGAAAACTTGACTTAAGTGAGTTCAAGACAACTTGGGAACTCGGGGAAAAAACTAGCTCCGACTGGGAAAATACGTATTGAACGGTCATCCAACTCAGAAATCCGGAACTCGGGCCTCTTTCTAGAGCTACGACCTGAAGATCAATGACGTCATCATGATTCAACCTTGTTTTTTTCTGAGTTCCTAGTTGTCTTGAAAGCACCATAAATCCAGAGAATGCCAGACTTTGATGACAAAATTTGCCCACGAAGGACCGCCGCGCCACCTTCCTGTTCAAGTGAGCACAGCACAACAAGGTGAGTCCAAAAATGTATTGTATGCTGCTGCATAAATGATGTAATATGCCAGGGAGATATGTATACTGTAGCTAAGAAAGTAACACTGTGTGGCTCACCCTAATAATTTGATCTATTTTCCCCTCTTAATTTTGCCTACTGTTCTGACTTGGTGGTGCACATGTAGCCTATAGCCTGTTTTAGAGAAATGTAATCATTGAATATTGTAAGAGCTTTCATTGTCTGCTTATATGCCCTCTTTATTTATCCTACGGTTCTGACTTGGTATACAGGGAGAATACTGTAAGAATGGCCCATGTTCTGAATTCTGTCACTGTACATTTCAAAGTGTTAAACAAATAGTTATATTGACTACGTCCGTCCTACCTCGCTCATTAATGTCTTAGTCGAAATTACGTATTGCCTATTATCCCCTTATGCCATAGTTAAACAGGTCCACATTCACAAGGCTGCAGGGCCAGACGGATTACCAGGACGTGTACTCCAAGCATGCGCTCACCAACTGGCAAGTGTCTTCACTGACATTTTCAACCTGTCCATAACTGAGTCTGTAATACCAACATATTTCAAGCAGACCACCATAGTCCCTGTGCACAAGAACACTAAGGTAACCTGCCTAAATGACTACCGACCCATAGCACTCACGTCTGTAGCCATGAAGTGTTTTGAAAGGCTACTCTCTGTTTATTATCTATGCATAGTCACTTTACCTCTACCCACATGTACATATTACCTCAATTACCTCGACTAACCTGTGCCCCCGCACATTGACTCTGTACCGGTACCCCCTGTATATAGCCTCGCTACTGTTATTTTACTGCTGCTCTTTAATTATTTGTCAATTTTTTTTTTTTACTTATCTATTTTTTACTTAACACTTCTTTTTCTTAAAACTGCATTGTTGGTTAAGGGCTTGTAAGTAAGCATTTCACTCTAAGGTCTACACCTGTTGTATTCGGCGCATGTGACAAATACAATTTGATTTGAACATCTCAATTGTCATTAGAAACCACATTTGGTTAAGCCAGTCAGCCATATCAACTATGTTTTTTTTAAAGGCAGTAAATGAGGCTGAATGAGCTGTTTTGCTGCCAGACAAGGCTCCGCTGATAGCCAGGTGTAGCAGTGGTAAGGTGTTGGGACTGCTGTTGGGACTCTGCTGTTGGGACAGCTTTATGTGGGCCCTAATGGTTTGTGGGCACCATTTGTCACCGTTATAGTGCAATTAATGTATTGTTTAGTGTTGTGTTGTGTAGTGGCTTTGCTGGCATGCATCCCACATTTTTGTTTTGTTTGCCCCCCAAGATTTACATGCTAAAATCGCCACTGTTTAACTCAGAAGCATGTGGGTTTTCGAGCACGAACTGCTCGTTTCAGGTCCTGCCACAACATCACAAATCAGGTTTATGACTAGGCCATTCCAAAAACTTTACATTTGTTGCTTTTCAGCTATTCTGATGTAGACTTGCATATGTGTTTTGGATCATTGTCTTGCTGCATGACCCAGCTGTGCTTCAGCTCAGGGACAAATGGGCTGACATTCTCTTGTAGAATGATCTGATACAGAGCAGAATTCATGGTTCCTTCAATGATGGCAAGTCATCCAGGTCCTGAGGCAGCAAAGCATCCCCAAACCATCACACTACCACCACCATGCTTGACCGTCGGTATGAGGTTCTTACTGTGGAATGCAGTGTTTGGTTTTCGCCAGGCATAATGGGACCCATGTCATCCAAAAAGTTCAACTTTTGACTCATCTGTCCATATACCATTCTTCCAGGAGTCATGATGATCATCCAGATGCTTTTTGGCAAACTTCAGTCAACCTTTTGGACAACATGGTTCCCGTTATGCGAGTTAGCCAGTTAACTGGCGATTAGCGGCTGAAATTATTTATTTTAAGCACAATTTGCTGTTTGCACACAGTAAGATACACAAACTAATAGTGTAATTATAGAACAGATTTATATTAAGAAGCAAAGTGGAAATCAGCATCGTTGTCACCCAAATCTGCAGCATTGACCATGCAGACTGTCACTGCAAGTGGTTGTAGTGACTCAGGGTAGCGCAAAAACTGCTCTCCTTGAGTGACTGGGGGCGGGGCTTGGTGTGTGTGGAAGGAGAGAGGGAGAGCGACGACTCAAGTAGCAAATGAGTAAACTATAAAAACTGACATTATTACGCACTGCGGAGTCATACCCTTGGGAAGTAGGGGTGCTGCTGTACCCCCTGAAAAAAACGTGTTTTCACAAAGGTAATGCACTGGGCCGTTACTAGTCCGCCTAAGCATTTTTTTCAGGTCGCCTATGTCCAAACAGTGTTTTTATAATACATTTTCGCGATGAAAAAAACGCTTTCACTGTAAACTTAAACCAGATATAAAGTATGTAGAAAAGATAAAGGACATATATACTTTTTTATAATATAGTCTTTGAGAACTGACAATCACCAAAATAAAAGCTAGACAGTCAGGGAGAATAGAAAATTCCAAAAACAATGAATTTAGCAGTATTCATTTTGTTATTATGTTTGAGCAAAAGAACAGAGCATAAGTCATGGCAAAATGCATAGAATTGCAGGATATCAGCTTAAAAAACGCAAAGTTCTCTCAGTGCCATGGCAGAATATGTAGAATAGCAGGAAATGTGCTTTAAAACTAACATTTTTTCTCAGCTGCATGGAGAAAATTGTAGAATTGGAAATTGGCTTAAATGCTAAAATGTTTCTACACTGCCAAGATGGGGGCCTGACGGGACGACCGCGCTTATTGCCTGGCCCACCAACTAAACCCCTTGATAATCGAGAAAAACCCCTGCAAGGTAAAGTAAAAACCCAAACCAGTCCGTGCATCAATACTGGTATATAGTCAAATACTATATAGTGGGGAAAAAAAGTATTTAGTCAGCCACCAATTGTGCAAGTTCTCCCACTTAAAAAGATGAGAGAGGCCTGTAATTTTCATCATAGGTACACGTCAACTATGACAGACAAAATGAGGAAAAAAAATCGAGAAAATCACATTGTAGGAATTTTAATGAATTTATTTGCAAATTATGGTGGAAAATAAGTATTTGGTCAAGAACAGAAGTTTCTCAATACTTTGTTATATACTTTGTTGGCAATGACACAGGTCAAACGTTTTCTGTAAGTCTTCACAAGGTTTTCACACACTGTTGCTGGTATTTTGGCCCATTCCTCCATGCAGATCTCCTCTAGAGCAGTGATGTTTTGGGGCTGTCGCTGGGCAACACAGACTTTCAACTCCCTCCAAAGATTTTCTATGGGGTTGAGATCTGGAGACTGGCTAGGCCACTCCAGGACCTTGAAATGCTTCTTACGAAGCCACTCCTTCGTTGCCCGGGCGGTGTGTTTGGGATCATTGTCATGCTGAAAGACCCAGCCACGTTTCATCTTCAATGCCCTTGCTGATGGAAGGAGGTTTTCACTCAAAATCTCACGATACATGGCCCCATTCATTCTTTCCTTTACACGGATCAGTCGTCCTGGTCCCTTTGCAGAAAAACAGCCCCAAAGCATGATGTTTCCACCCCTATGCTTCACAGTAGGTATGGTGTTCTTTGGATGCAACTCAGCATTCTTTGTCCTCCAAACACGACGAGTTGAGTTTTTACCAAAAAGTTATATTTTGGTTTCATCTGTCCATATGACATTCTCCCAATCCTCTTCTGGATCATCCAAATGCACTCTAGCAAACTTCAGATGGGCCTGGACATGTACTGGCTTAAGCAGGGGGACACGTCTGGCACTGCAGGATTTGAGTCCCTGGCGGCGTAGTGTGTTACTGATGGTAGGCTTTGTTACTTTGGTCCCAGCTCTCTGCAGGTCATTCACTAGGTCCCCCCGTGTGGTTCTAGGATTTTTGCTCACCGTTCTTGTGATCATTTTGACCCCACGGGGTGAGATCTTGCGTGGAGCCCCAGATCGAGGGAGGTTATCAGTGGTCTTGTATGTCTTCCATTTCCTAATAATTGCTCCCACAGTTGATTTCTTCAAACCAAGCTGCTTACCTATTGCAGATTCAGTCTTCCTAGCCTGGTGCAGGTCTACAATTTTGTTTCTGGTGTCCTTTGACAGCTCTTTGGTCTTGGCCATTGTGGCGTTTGGAGTGTGACTATTTGAGGTTGTGGACAGGTGTCTTTTATACTGATAACAAGGTCAAACAGGTGCCATTAATACAGGTAACGAGTGGAGGACAGAGGAGCCTCTTAAAGAAGAAGTTACAGGTCTGTGAGAGCCAGAATTCTTGCTTGTTTGTAGGTGACCAAATACTTATTTTCCACCATAATTCGCAAATAAATTCATAAAAAATCCTAAAATGTGATTTTCTGGAGAAAAAATCTCAATTTGTCTGTCATAGTTGAAGTGTACCTATGATGAAAATTACAGGCCTCTCTCATCTTTTTAAGTGGGAGAACATGCACAATTTGGTTGTTAACTTCTTCAGTTACACCTTTCTCTGACGTCATATTTTGGTTGTTAACTGGTCATTTAATACCTTTTTCTGATCACTAAAAAGACGTCTGGAAAACATACTTTTATAATCAGTACACAACTTGTCCATGACGTCACACAAAAGACGCCTCAAAGACATCATTGCAAACAGTTTTGCTCACTGGCATGTAGGCTATGTAGTGTACCTCTATGAATTATTGTAGATGGCGTCCCACACGCATCCCACAGCCTTTTTGTCTTCTACCAAAATCAATACAAAATCAATCAGGTGGTTTTTAGACAAAAATAAGCTTCGAACATCATTGATCACGTGCTTCTGATAAAGTGATGCAGGCATCGGCACACTGTTTCGAAGTAAACTGCCCCGGAGCTCCGGTATCAAACAAATCACTAAAATGTGGACCTAGAAGTCAGTTCCACTGCTGGTTTTAATTATTCCCCTTCGATCTAGAACTGATTTAGACGTAAGACACAACGTGGGAGCAATTCATTATCTGTTAGAACAGACCAGCAGTACTTGTATAGGATATTTAAATAGTATAGGCCTACCCCTGGGGTGTATTCACTAGAAACCAAACGGACGCAAACAGAACGTACGAAAATGGGAGGGACCTACCTGAATTTGTCCAATAGAAACTCGTTTTCGATTTGTAACTGTTTGCAACGAGTCGGTTCCGGGATTAGGAGAAGAGAGTCAGCTGACGCTAGCAGTGTCTCGGTCTGGTATATTGATTACGTAGAAGAAAGTTGTTGAAACAAATCAGAAAATGCACAGAATACATGGACAAAGCTAGCAATTAAACTATCTTTAGCTGTTCACTAGGAAGATGCAGTTTACTTTAGCGTAGACGGCACGGAGAAGCTGGCCGATGGGCGTGAAGGGGGAGAGCGTCGTAAATGGAGTCCCTTGAGAAAGCAAGTGCAGTATTATCATAAGGAGATGTTTACTTGGATGACGGAGGAGGAATGGGGGGAAAAAGAGAGGCAGAGGAGGTCTAAGAGAGAGAGGGAGGAAGATTGTGAGCTTGAGTCGGTAAAAAATGGTGGAAAAAAGGGAGAAGGTTTGTTAAAGAAGAATGGTAGGAGTGAGCTGAAGACAGGAGGAGAAATGGAAGTGAATGAGGGTGAAGTATCGGAGGTGGTAGGTGTGGTGAAGTACTCGGAGCCCGAGGCTTGCACAGAGGGTCAGGATAAAGATGAGTCTGTGACAGTAGGAGTTATGTTTCTGGAAAAAGTGGACCCTTGCCTTTTGGTTGATCCATTTGTGTTTTCAGGATGGGTGAAAAAAGCGTTGGGTATAGTGCAATCGGTGAGGGTAACCAGAAGTGGTCTAGTGATAATTGTTTGTGTTTCTGTTGGTCAGAGGGAGAAGGCGCTCAGAGTTAAACAAATGGGGGAAAGAATTGTGAATTGTTTCACTCTCAAGAAAAGGGCGCCATTGAAAGGAGTGATTACTGGGGTAGCAGTAAATGTAAAAGTTGACAAACTGAAGGGGAAGATTCCCGGTGTTTGTGATGCTCATCGTTTGGTGCGATGCAAACAGGGTGGCGAGAGTGGGGAAACAGAAGAGTCATTTTCTGTTCTTTTGAGTTTTGAAGTTGAGTCTTTGCCTGACAAAGTGAAGTTAGGATATATAAGTTATCCTGTATGAGCTTATGTGCCGAATACATTACGATGTTACAGGTGTCAAACTTATGGGCATGTGGCAGCAGTGTGTAGGAGGGAGGTTCCAAGGTGTGAGAAATGTGCAGAAGGGCATGAGACAAAGGAATGTGTAGCATTGGGGAAAGTAGTGGTATGTGTTAATTGTAAGGGTGCCCATGGGGCTGGGAATCAGAAATGTCCCGTGCGAGAGAGGCAGGTTGAGGTTTCCAGGGTAAGAGTAGTGAAGAAGTTGTCATATGCTGAGGCAGTGAAGAAAGTAGAGGAAGATGTGTCAAGGGGGAGGAGTGGTGAGAGTAGTAGATATGTACCAGTACAGTGGGATAGGCAAGCAAGTGATATATGTTTCAGTAAGATTGGATTTTTAGCATTTATAGCAATGGTTATTAATTGTACTGCAGGGATGGAATGTAAGTCAAAGAAAATTGAGGTTGTGGTGGCAGCTGCAGAGAGGTGTTTAGGTGTGCGAGACTTGACATCAGAAGAGTTACAGGGAGTGTTAAGTGGTGATGTCCCATCATTTCAGGTTGAGGGCATGAAGGAGGAATTAATGTATTTAAATAGTGGAGTAGGGTGGTGTTAATTATTAATAATATTTTTGAATTTGTGAGTGTAGTGTTAGATGGTAGTGTATTTCTTTATTTTATTTTTCAAGCAAAATACAGTGAGGGAAAAAAGTATTTGATCCCCTGCTGATTTTGTACGTTTGCCATAAAAATTATAGACTGATCATGTCTTTGTCAGTGGGCAAACGTACAAAATCAGCAGGGGATCAAATACCTTTTTCCCTCACCTGCTGATTTTGTACGTTTGCCCACTGACAAAGAAATGATCAGTCTATAATTTTACTGGTAGGTTTATTTGAACAGTGAGAGACAGAATAACAACAAAACAATCCAGAAAAACCCATGTCAAAAATGTTATAAATTGATTTGCATTTTAATGAGGGAAATAAGTATTTGACCCCTTCTCAATCAGAAAGATTTCTGGCTCCCAGATGTCTTTTATACAGGTAACGAGCTGAGATTAGGAGCACACTCTTAAAGGGAGTGCTCCTAATCTCAGTTTGTTACCTGTATAAAAGACACCTGTCCACAGAAGCAATCAATCAATCAGTGTGTTTGTAATGAGTGTAGGTGGCAGCTGCAGGGAAGTACCTGGGTGTACGAGATTTTACTGCAGAAGAGTTAATGGGGTGGTGATTTAAATGTTTATGAAATAGTGGTATATAGGTGTAGGGTTAGTTGGTTGTGCAATTTTTTCCTTCTAGGAACAGGAATAATGAAGAGGATTTAATGTAGGTAGGCCATGACTGGCCTCACACTTTAGTACAGTAGGTGGCAGTGTAAGTTGGATGCGATCCGCCAAACCATTCCCAAAGAAGAAGAAAAACTAGATTTCCTGACCGATTCCGCATTTAACCCAGTGTCCTAAAACTGTCGTTCTGTTGAAGGTTATGGGACAACAGCCACAAACACACAAAGCACCCCGGAATGGTTCAAGAAATGTTGGGCTGTTCTGTAGTGGCCAGTGAAGAGTCCAGATCTGAATCACATCCATAACCTATGGCGAGAGCTGAAAACAGCAGTTGGTGAAGGGCACCCCTCAAACATTAAAGAATTAGAGCAGTTTGCTGCTGAAGAGTGGGCCAATTTGCCAGTAGAAAGGTGAAGCAAGCTCATTGATGGCTACAAGAAGCATTTGTTGGCAGTTATCTTGGCCAAAGGCTATGCTACCAAGTACTAGCTTTTGTCCATGCCATTTGTCTTTATTTGCTAAATTAAAATTGTAAAATAAAGTTTACAAAAATAAAATTGGTTCTGCAATGTTGAAAACCCAAAAGCAATGTGTGGAGACATTTTGCTTTCCTAAATGTCCACTTATTTGAGAAGAAATGGCGAATTATTTAAGAAAAGTGCAAGGGTGCCAATATATTTGGTCACAACTGTATAAAACATGAAAATCGGGTTTTTGACAGCACTGGGCCTTTAAAACTGCATTTATCAGCCATTCTCTTTTGACAATAAACCACATGGTGGCAGTAGACATCTGTCCAAGATCAATCAAGCTCACATGATATTGATTTCCTTGTACTTTATTGACTCTAATAACAGTACGCATGTTTTCAGTTTGACATAAACATTTAAATAAGGTCACAACACCAATTTCCAGTCATATGATAACAAATAATGTAATGTAACTGGAAAAAAATAAACATTTCTTATGACAGAAAAAGCATTACAAAACTAACACAAAATATGACTGTACATTATTTTCCATTAATGTATTATTTCTAGTTTATCAAGCTAACGTATTACATAGATGAAGGGGAAAGTATGGTATATATATTTTTACATCTTATTATCCCCCCCCCCCCCCCCCCCTTCTGAATACTATGTTGTTGCAAACCAAATTTCCCTCTGGGAAAATTATATTAAGTTCCCATCTACTCTATCAAACTCTATTCCATCTCTCAGAGGGTCTTTTTACAGCCCTGCTGCCTGCTAGCGACCATCCGGCTAACATCAATGTTGCTGCTTGTGAAGATCTCCCTGGCTTTTTCGACGGTGGCGCCCAAGGATCCAGGCAAAGTCCATGTGGAACAGACGCAGGACATCGGTGCAGGAGTAGACTAGAGCTGAGTCCTCGTAGTCGGTGGAGATGACCCAGTAAGGCGAGTAGGACTTTTATAGACAGAGCAGAGACACACAGCTTCTACCCCCAAGCCATAAGACTCCTGGACAGCTAATCATGGCTACCCAGACTATTTGCACTGTCCCCCCCCACCCCATCCTTTTTACGCTGCTGCTACTCTGTTAATTATTTATGCATAGTCACTTTAACTCTACCCACATGTACATATTACTTCAACTATCTCAACTAGCCGGTGCCCCCGCACATTGACTCTGCACCGGTACCCCCCACGTATATATAGCCTCCCTACTGTTATTATATTTTACTTCTGCTCTTTTTTTCTCAACACTTTTTTTGTTGTTGTTTTATTTTTTAAAATAAATGCACTGTTGGTTAAGGGCTGTAAGTAAGCATTTCACTGTAATGTCTGCACCTGTTGTATTCGGCGCATGTGACCAATAAAATTTGATTTGATTGATTTGATTTGATGAAGGTAAGACATTCATAGAAAGACACACAGAGAAAAGATATGTACACATATGCACAAAGACACACACCTACACACACACACAAAGGCAAGACACACACACAAAACCACAGGATCACATTAAGTTAATTCCACTGATTATAACATGATTGGCAGTCGTGATGACTGCTTCAAACTGCCCAAAATGGAATTATCCCCTTCAAATGATGTCAAAATAAACGAAGTGGGATGAGATGGCCTTTGGTTCTTCTTTAGCACTGTTCTGTATAATGTGGTCAAACAAACAGGTCTAACTCATGACATCTCCTGACTTTGAAAAACAACCTCTCCCATCAGAACTGTGGTGAGTGAACTCTACTGATGAGCTGCCAGCGTCCAGTCCATCACGACCCTGGTAAAATAAAGGAATGTCCTAAAACCGGAATAGACTGTAGCCCTTGAGGACTAAAGGCACCCCTGCTCTACCTTAGTACCCTATTCACACTACTGAGCTAACCCAAGCTGACTGTACTACACTGGCGTGGATACGTGTAAAGGACGTCATGCTGCTTGCTTAGCAGGTACCACTTTCTCCTGATGTGGCTCATACTGAGGCTCGGACCCAGGAACGCCCTCCTGAAGTGTCTTAGCAGCATCTTACCATCTAGCTATTCTCTGGCGCAAGTTGGGTCACTTCAGACTGAGGAGTACGTTTCACACATCCCCTTGTGCTGCTACATTCACCCACCTGCTCCAGAGCGCTCAGGACCTCAGACTGGGGCGAAGGTTCAACTTCCAACAGGACAACGAACCTAAGCACACAGCCAAGACAATGCAGGAGTGGCTTCGGGACAAGTCTCTGAATGTCCTTGAGTGTCCCAGCCAGAGTCTGGACTTGAAACCGATCAAATATCTCTGGAGAGACCTGAAAATAGCTGTGCAGCGATGCTCCTCATCCAACCTGACAGAGCTTGAGAGGATCTGCAGAGAAGAATGGGAGAAACTCCCCAAATACAGGTGTGCCAAGCTTGTAGCGTCATATACAAGAAGACTAGAGGCTGTAATCGCTGCCAAAGGTGCTTCAACAAAGTACTGAGTAAAGGGTCTGAATATTATATTTCAAAAAAACTGTTTTTGCCTTGTCATTATGGGGTATTGTGTGTAGATTGATGAGGGACAAAAACTATTTAATCAATTTTAGAATAAGGCTGTAACGTAACAAAATGTGGAAAAAGTAAAGGGGTCTGAATACTTTCCGAATGCACTGTACACTTGTGTCCAATACCAGGCAAGTTTCCAGTTCTTTTAACTTCTTAACTGTTGCCCTAATAGTGGTAAGTGGTATATTTTATACCCATTGCCTGATTCATGAAGGTCAACAACCACTTGTCTCTTTTTGTTTGTGAGCTCTTTGGTGATGGAGCTTTTTATACCCCAGTGAAACAGGAAGCCATGGAAGGCCACAATACAGTTCCTTAAACTGAGATTACCTTTAAAAAGTAGAATGTTAATGCAGATTTTATTTATTAGAATCTTTAAGGGTGGACAATAATTTTGACATATCTTTTTTGAGTTTATTTTTATTACAAAATATTTCTGTTAGATATTGTATTAGTATAAAATAATATAATTGTCAATTTTTTTGGAGCATACAATATAGCTCAGTATTTTAATTAATTATATACAGTATTTTTTGCTCATCTTTATCAAGGGTGGCAATCATGTCTGACCTGACTGTATGAACATATTGTTACCATATCCAATCCTAACACATTCCATGTTGTCTTAGAAGTAAATAGAGGTGTTTAGTTCTGAGTGTCCTACTGTGAATCCACATGCTCAGTACAGTATATATTTTATTTCAACACTGATTGTCAGTGCAACACTAGATGGCACTATGACTGGGGTGGCATTCAGACTCTGCACCCTTCTCACTCCCCCCTATGGATGTACAGTAAACGCATGCAAAAACATTGTTTCAATATTCAAATTCGATCTCCAGCTGTCCCATAGTAATGAATGTGTCGGGAGTCAGGACGAGACGGACAGACAGGCAGCGTTTCACAGCCAGTTGAAATCATGAATCAGCTGGCATCATTTTTATGGAAATATACAAAGAAATGTCAATTAAAAAAAGGTTAATTTAAATGAAGTGCAGCTAGTTTGCAGTCTTCCAGCTTCAGTTTGAAGTGATTGTGTTAGCTGTGTTGTTGGCTAGCTCCTCTGAACAACAGTATCCTGACGAGTGAGCACATTTTCTATGCCAGGCAACATCGCACCTCATTAGCTCATTGTTATGGATGTATCCAAATAAATGTAACTAGAAAACAGCTTAAACAAATGCAAATGAAGCTACTTTGCTGTTATTCTGGCTGCACTTTTTGACGTGACTGTAAAATTAGCCGTAGTTGGCTAGCTAGCAAGCAAGGGATAAGAATGTTACCAGCCAGTATGGCAATGAAACATTGAGAACGAACGACTGGGTCGCGTCCATAGATACAGAACAAAAAGACTGAACGACTGCGTCGTGTCTCTGGCAACCAAACGAATGACCAGCTGGCTTGGGTAGTAACCCTAGATTTGTGTCGGGACTATATCTTGTGGAAGGATGAAATAGTATTAATACATTCATAAAATAATAGTTTTTAATGAAAATATGTCAATCATTATTTTAATATGTACGTAACCCGTTGTATAAAAGTGATAATGCCCTTGAAGCTGGTGTTTGGAGGATATATTGGCACGGTTTGCCGGCCCTCGACTTTGTCTCGGGCCTAACAACACCCGTGCCAATATATCATCCAAACACCGGCTTCTCTGGCATGATCACTTAAGTATTATTTATATATGTATTTATCACAAGTAGATAAACATTTTCTGGGGTCCATTTTTTCTTCTATTACAGTCATTTATTTTATATTTATTTTATTGTAATATTAGGGGCCATATGTTATGTACGGTAATATGACTAGTTACATACTGTCACGTTCGTTGATTGATGGGTCAGACCAAGGCGCAGCGTGATATGCATACATGTTTATTTAAATGAATAAACAACCGACAAAACAACAAACAAACGTGAAGCGCAGCACAGCACAGCACAGCACAGCACAGCACAGCACAGCACAGCACAGCACAGCACAGCACAGCACAGCACAGCACAGCACAGCACAGCACAGCACAGCACAGCACAGCACAGCACAGCACAGCACAGCTTAACCGGAACAAGATCCCACAACCCACTAGTGCCAATAGGCTGCCTAAGTATGGTCCCCAATCAGAGACAACGAGCGACAGCTGCCTCTGATTGGGAACCACACCGGCCAACATAGAAATACACATACTAGAAAACCAACATAGAAATACACAACATAGAACATATACACCCTGACTCAACATATACGAGTCCCCTGAGTCAGGGCGTGACACATACTGTCATGTGTCCCAAAACCACAGGGATGCTTGTTACTCCAGGATTAGGCTTCAAAATAAGTGATTGTGTGTGCTTTTTTTATTCTGTTGTAAAACAAAAAAAAATAGAATTTACAGCAAAATTTGAATTGATTATTGTTTACCTTTGGACAGCCCTGTCCTGTTGTTTTTAAGGTAAAACCCGCTTTTAACCCCTTTGCCTCACAGTGACTCCATAATACAGGGTTCAAACAAGCAGAACAGAAATCCTGGCTTACACACGGAGATTCTTAAATTAGCAGTTTAGCTAACTGTCTTAATACTCTGTTTACCTAATTCCTAAGTCCTTTATTAGTGAGTTCCTCTTCGTTTTTGGGGGATGAAGTGAGCATTCCCCTCACAATATGGCTGTCTGGTTTAACACCCCGCCCCCCAGACAGACAGACCAATGATATACACATCATTGAGACAGACAGACCTGATGTTCAAAACTACATTTTTGGATTCAAACCCAATTTTCTTCTCTTTTTTTTCATATAGTAAAATACATACTGTAAAAGTTTTTTTGTGTTTGTCAAATACATGACAAATGTTCAAATACTACTAGTATATTTGTGGTAAATGTCAGCATTTCTGTGCATTTGTGTTTTGCATATCTTGAGGAATATGACTTATTTATATGCTTTTGTGTGTGCCTGCCTGTCTGTGTGTGTGAGCATGGCAACAGCGTAAAGACCCCGAGTCTACTTAGCCCTGTGGGAGCCTCATGCTCACTCCTAGACGGGAGGGAGAGAGGGAGAGAGAGAGGGAGGGAGAGAGGGAGGGAGAGGGACGCAATAACACCACTAGTTAGCAAAAACACTCCCACCCTGGCCCGCAATACTGCACACCTTGCTGTAGACTAATCCCACTTTATCCCTCCATCATAAAAAAAAAAAAAACATAATTAGAGGAACTGCATCAAGGGCCTCTGCTGTAAGCGGGTGGTGAGCACAAACTGTCAGATTAACAAGTCTAAGAGGATGATCCCGGTCACACATTTAGCAGGATTTTATTTCCTACCAAATGACCAGCTTGCATGTTTGGCCAGTGTCACCGTATTGAACTACAGGGAGTCTTAACAGTCGTGCCAAACCCAGACACCTCATCAAAACAAAAAACATGGTTGTTCTTCCCACATAACACACTCCACACGGGCAACCTTCCCTGTACTGTTAGTGGCCACGAGTGGTAGTGGTTACTTATAAGGCCTCGCTTTTTTCTGCCATCGGAAAAAAGGGAGGTAAAGCATTTAGGTGTCTTAACCGCGGCCTAAAGTGCTAACAAGGGCTTAGTGAGGTAAATGTTAAAAGAGGTTTAGCCGCCCAACGCTTAAGGCAGGACTCCTGGGAGTAATTACTGTGTAGCACCTGGTCCAGCTGGTGCGTAGTTGGACGAGAAGATCACCCCGATTTCAGGAAAGGGGGGGGCTTAATTCGGGAGATAAAGCCAGACTAATGGAGATGAGGCGAAGCGGTATTTAAAGTTAGTTTTTTGGTTAAGGCCTTTAGTTAGCCGTTAGCTGCTGACATAGGACAAGGGTGTGGCTGATTGGCTGATCAGTTTGAGTTGTCACTTAACTTATCAGAGGTGTCTAGCTAGGCTACTATAGAAAGGCCCGGAGGAGTCAGTCAGCACCAGAAATCTTGAACTCCTGACCTGAAGACAGAGTGTAGCTTTAAGGTTTTCTACTGCTTTTTATTTACATTTTATTCAGATTAGCTTCTCGTTCTGTCTACTCCATTGGGACAAGCCAGTCACAAGCTATTCTCATTGGCAGGAACTTGAAGGTAAGTCAATTGAACCTCCCTCTGTGTCCCCTTTCTCTCTGTTACTCTGAAATCCTTCTCTCTATTCTACTCTCTCATTCATTCATTCTGATGTGTTGCAAAAGCTAAACACTTTGAAATAAGATGTTAAAGCATTTCGTCATGTAAAGAGCACAGATCTGTGCAGAAAATACCGTAAAACTCCTTATAAATAAATTGGTCATTTAGCAGACGCTCTTATCCAGAGCGACTTACAGGAGCAATTAGGGTTAAGTGCCTTGCTCAAGGGCACATCGAAAGATTTTTCACCTAGTCGGCTTGGGGATTAGAACCAGCGACCTTTCGGTTACTGGTACAACACTCTTAACCACTAAGCTACCTGCCTTATCATTTGCAGAAAGCTTTATTTTAAAAGTTTCAACAATTTGCATTTAGTAAACTGCACAATGTATGTGAAGCACATGATAGAAGTGCAAGTTGCAGTATTTGGAAACATACATTGGATAATGTGCTTTCCCATCTATTTTAAATATTATGGTTATTTCGCTCACTGCCATTTGCTCATCCACAATCTCGCCCTTCATGTAAGATATTGAACGAATGTATGTTAAAACCACATGTACGTAAAATGCATATATATATATATATATATATATATATATATATATATATATATATATACAGTATATTGTTTCTATCTATGTCGACTACATATTTTAAATTGTATGCGTTTAAGAAAATACACATTGTGAAATGCATTTTACATCAACTTTGTATTCACAAAATGTTTTCCTTGAAAGGATAGTTCAGCGATTTATCCAAATACATCCAAAAATGCTAACTTTAATCTAAGTGTGGATAACAAAAAAAAGTGTGGATTGCAGTCACTCCTTGTCTACTGCTTTCAAGGTAAGCAAATACATTTTAAAATATGTCAAATTCGCTGATCGATCCCTTTACTTTTTTGCCTGTTTAGTTCATTTATTTGATTTCTATAAAATATTTAGGTATGATGCTTTGAACTATACACCTGTCTGTAGCTCGGGCACTTTCAAAAATTTCCTGAATATTTTAAACTTTATTTCTCAAACCTGCCCAATACTCTCACGTGTTAAATCTGAATTAAAATTAAAATCGAATTAAAATCTAAAGCTAATTAATATCAAAATGGCTCAGATTCATTCAAACATTCTTACAAGGTATTTACAGTCTCAGAAAAAGTATGTCTAGCATTTGTTTGTCACTTAGAGTGATTCAAATGTTTCAGACAATTCTTCTGTCTTGTCTGATATGACCTCACCAAATGCAAGGCTTCATGTAAGTCGTCATCAATTTTCCCTTAGTTCATTCTTGTAATGAGATTAGCCCAGGCAGCCGCAAGTTCAGGCACCCAGAGCTCTATGCTTAGATGCAGTATGACTTCCACTTGTAATGTGCAGGCCAAAATTCCACTTGTTGTGTGGAAACATGCCAGATTGGCTGGGGAGACTCCAAAATGTCACTGTTTGAAACCTCAAGATTTCTAAGGTTTTAAGAAGGGGCGTGTTCATCGAATTGAACGTCATTACTGTGACTGGTTATTGGGTAAAGTGGCCTGATTTTGAATGTACCATAGAATCAGCTACAGTTGAAGTCTGAAGTTTACATACACCTTAGCCAAATACATTTAAACTCTGTTTTTCACAATTCCTGACATTTAATCCTAGTAATAATTCCCTGTCTTAGGTCAGTTAGGATCACCACTTTATTTTAAGAATGTGAAATGTCAGAATAATAGTAGAGAGAATGATTTATTTCAGCTTTTATTTCTTTCATCACATTCCCAGTGGGTCAGAAGTTTACATACACTCAATTAGTATTTGGTAGCATTGCCTTTAAATTGTTTAACTTGGGTCAAATGTTTCGGGTAGCCTTCCACAAGCTTCCCACAATAAGTTGGGTGAATTTTGGCCCATTCCTCCTGACAGAGCTGGTGTAACTGAGTCAGGTTTGTAGGCCTCCTAGCTCGCACAAGCTTTTTCAGTTCTGCCCACAAATGTTCTATAGGATTGAGGTCAGGGCTTTGTGATGGCCACTCCAATACCTTGACTTTGTTGTCCTTAAGCCATTTTACCACAACTTTGGAAGTATGCTTGGGGTCATTGTCCATTTGGAAGACCCATTTGCGACCAAGCTTTAACTTCCTGACTGTTGTCTTGAGATGTTGCTTCAATATATCCACATAATTTTCCTTCCTCATGATACCATCTATTTTGTGAAGTGCACCAGTCCCTCTTGCAGCAAAGCACCCCCACAGCATGATGCTTCCACCCCCGTGCTTCACGATTGGGATGGTGTTCTTCAGCTTGCAAGCATCCCCCCTTTACCTCCAAACATAACAATGGTCATTATGGCCAAACAGTTCTATTTTTGTTTCATTTCATCAGACCAGAGGACATTTCTCCAAAAAGTACAATCTTTGTCCCCATGTGCAGTTGTAAACCGTAGTTTTTTAATGGCGGTTTTGGAGCAGTGGCTTCTTCCTTGCTGAGTGGCCTTTCAGGTTATATCGATATAGGACTTGTTTTACTGTGGATATAGATACTTTTGTACCTGTTTCCTCCAGCATCTTCACAAGGTCCTTTGCTGTTGTTCTGGGATTGATTTGCACTTTTCGCACCAAAGTACATTCATCTCTAGGAGACAGAACGCATCTCCTTCCTGAGCGGTATGACGGCTGCGTGGTCCCATGGTGTTTATACTGGCGTACTATTGTTTGTACAGATGAACGTGGTACCTTCAGGCATTTGGAAATTGCTCCCAATGATGAACCAGACTTGTGGAGGTCTACAATTTTTTTTCTGAGGTATTGGCTGATTTCTTTTGATTTTCCCATGATGTCAAGCAAAGAGGCACTGAGATTGAAGGTAGGCCTTGAAATACATCCACAGGTACACCTGCAATTGACTCAAATGATGTCAATTAGCCTATCAGAAGCTTCTAAAGCCATGACATAATTTTCTGGAATTTTCCAAGCTGTTTAAAGGCACAGTCAACTTAGTGTATGTAACCTTCTGACCCACTGGAATTGTGATACAGTGAATTATAAGTGAAATAATCTGTCTGTAAACAACTGTTGGACTAATGATTTCACCCTAGATCAGCTAGATACAGGCAAGAGTGCAAGGCGGTATTGAATGTGTCACTGTCTGTCACCTTGATTACTCAAAATTCTCTCGACCTGTGCACCTACAGTACGTCGTAAACTTTAATTCATAGGCTAGGTTGTTGCAACCTCATGATGGGTACAGGGAAATTTGAGTAGCATGTAGTAATGGATTTAATGGTGCTACGTGAGATGTTCAAAGTTTCTGATATTTTTTTATAACCCAACCCTGATCTGTACTTCTCCACAACTTTGTCCCTGACCTGTTTGGAGAGCTCCTTGGTCTTCATGGTGCCGCTTGCTTGGTGGTACCCCTTGCTTAGTGGTGTTGCAGACTCTGGGGCCTTTCAGAACATGTGTATATATACTGAGATCATGTGACAGATCATGTGACACTTAGATTGCACACAGGTGGACTTTATTGAACTAATTATGTGAATTCTGAAGGTAATTGGTTGCACCAGATCTTATTTAGGGGCTTCATAGCAAAGGGGGTGAAGACATGCACGCACCACTTTTCCGTTATTTATTTCTTAGAATGTTTTGAAAAAAGTATTTATTTTTATTTCACTTCACCAATTTGGACTATTTTGTATATGTCCATTACATGAAATCCAAATAAAAATCAATTTAAATTACAGGTTGTAATGCAACAAAATAGGAAAAAACGCCAAGGGGGATGAATACTTTTGCAAAGCACTGTAGGCCTAATGAAACAAGCAAGGAGAGTGAGCTCGTCCATGTTGGTCGGCGAACCATCAACCTTCTGGCCCATAGCCCTGCGTGGCATCGACTGTACCACAAAAGCATGCTGAAGTGGCAAAGTTCATTTCCACGTTTCTAAACACAGGGTCACTACAGTTATTGTTATTTGTGGTTGTAAACATTATTTTAAGTTAATTCTATGAGGGTGGAGGGTGTGTTATTTATTTTTTACAGTACAGTATTTTTTATGTGATATTCATCTTTAATTTCAAACTGTCCCTAAGCAGCTTGCATTGCATGATTACACTTTCGCCTCTCCTGTGCTTGAAGGAGAACCGGTCACTGAAATGCGGCCAGGGATAAATGTTGCCAACAATTTTTCAGTGAGAATAGCTATTGGCTCCTTGATTTGTCGCTAGAAGTCACTAAATTAAGTTTTGTTGTTGCCGCGACGACGTCACAGCACCAATTTGCCTTGCTGCGGCATAACTACGGTCCCCAACGAAGCGATTTTGCCCCCTCTCCCCTCTCCCACCACACACCCCCTTCCCTTGTGCTTCTCTGTCTGTGTGTGCGCCGTTGCTGTGACTTCTGTTGCACAGATAGCTTCTCCCACTCTTGTTTGCAGCGGAATTGAGTTGGAAAAGTCGCTAAATGCTATCAGAACTGTAGAAACTCTTGGTGGCAAAACTCCCCAAATGCAGCCTGAAAAATAGCTGAATTTGTGGCTAGCCGCTTTTACCAATAAAAGTCGGTGGAGGGGTCTGAAAACTTGCTAAATAGAACGACAAGTCGCTAAATTGGCAACACTACCAGGGATTCTCCTCCTCGTCTTCTTCAGAAGACGCAGACACTGGAGGATTTTCTCGTTTGGGCAACGTCCTCCATCCTCTCTCCTCCATCCTTTTTCCTCCGTGACCTGGAAACCAATAAGTGGTTGAGTGTGTCAATTGACAAGAAGTCGAGACGAGAGTTGTACCACTGCTTATGCTCTCATGCTGGAGTGATGCCAGGATGCCACCGGGCCGCTAGCAAGGACGGGAGAAGAGGAATGTTGGGACGGAAAGGTGGATTTCGGAGGAGGAAAGGAGGAGGAAAAAGAGGAAGAAGAGAATGAGGAAAGCAGAGGTTGAATCTGAATTTGATGAAGATTAAAAGGGAGATGGTGTGTCGAAGCAGACTGGGGCCAAGTACAAACAGAGTGAGATGTCCGCCAGACTGAGCGTTGGAGGTGAAATGGAAGTGAATGAGGGAGATTTAAGTGAGGTGGAAGTTGTAGTGAGGAGCTTCGAGCCCGAGCCTTGCATCGATGGACATGGTTATGATAAAGATGAGTTTGGTCAACTGAGAGAGAGATTCTTGGAGAAAGTGGATCCAGGCCTTTTGGCTGATCCATATGTGGTATCAGGTTGGGTGGAAAAGATGTTGAGTACTGTTAAATTGGTGAAGGTAACCCGAAGTGGACTTGTGATGTTTGTTTGTGTTTCTTCTGCCCTGAGGGACTCGGGTCAAGATCTGTTTCTTCTTTTGCTCTTAAAAGGAGTGATTTCTGGGGTTGAGTTAAGTGTGGAGGTGGAGCAATTGAAGATGAAGATTCCTGGTGTTTGTGACGCCCGTCGTTTGGTGCAACGCAGACCCAGTGGGGGGCGTGGTGAAACAGAGGTGTCACAGTCTGTCCTTTTGAGTTTTGAATCAGAATCTTTACCCGATAAAGTCATGTTAGGACATATCTGTTATCCTGTTAGAGCTTTTGTGCCCAATCCACTGCAGTGTTTCAAGTGTCACATTTATGGTCATGTCCAGCAGTGTGTAGGAGAGAGATTCCAAGATGTGGGAAGTGTGCAGGAGGGCATGGGACAGAGAATTGTGTAGTTTCGGTGGAAAAAGTTATGTGTGTCAACTGTAGGTGTGCCCATGTTGCTGGGGATCGGGAGTGTCCGGTGTGAGAGAGGCAGGTTGTGGTGGCCAGAATCAGAGTAGTGCAGAAGGTGTCATATGCTGATGCAGTGAAGAAAGTAAAGGAGGATGGGTCAAGGGTGAGGGATCCTGAGAGGATCCCTGTAAGTAGTAGATCTGTGTCAGCACAGAGGGATAGGCCAACGAGTGATAAATGCTTCAGTACAGTTGGCTTCATAGCGTTCATAGCAATGGTTATCAAGTGTACTGCATAAATGGAATGTAAATCACAGAATATATATGTTGTGGTGGCAGCTGCAGAGAAGTACTTGGGTGTACAAGATTTGACTTCAGAAGAGTTACAGGGTGTGTTGAGTGGTGGTGTCCCATCGTCCCAGGCCATTGGCTTGGTGCAGGAGCAGATAGGGTCAAAGTAGTGGAATGGGGTAATGGGTTTTTAATGAGTGTATGGTTAGTTGGAAGGGTGTCTTGTATCACATGGAAGACGGTCCTCCCCTCCTCGAAAGCCTCCTTTTGGTGAGGAAGCACAAGTGTATCTTACCTGAGTCCTTCGCAGAAGAGTTTTGAAATCTGCCACACCCCCTTTGAATCAGCTATTGTTTTCTGGAAGGAGAAAAGCCAACATTGAAAAACAATATGCTAATTATCCTTTTTATCTCTAATATTTCTTGCACAACTAGCTATTTTTTAAAATCACTTTATACATTTATTTTGAGATTCCATCCTCTAAACGTAATTTGCCTGAAAACGCGCAATTAGAGAAGGAGAGTCTCATTTCATACATGCGCATTTTCATCAACTTTCCCTCTCCTCACCACCTCTCCTCGATTACCTTTGACCTTTTTTAAAAGAAGGCCAGAGAGGACGGAGTAGAGATGACGCAGGAGTTGAGCGTATCTAATTGAGAAAAGGCCTGGGTCTGTGCCTGACTCTTCAGTCTCCTCCGTCTCCATTGTTTTTCACACACACCGCTTTGATAAAAACAAACATTCCTCTCTTTCCTGACACATCTCTCTCACTAAGTTATTTTTTTTAATCTGCCGACCATCATCGTTCAGTTTGGGTGGACAGCTTGATTTGATTGGCCTGTTTGCGAGTGATGTGTGAAATTTGATTTGATTGGTCACTGACTATACAACAATGAGCAGTTTTTTCTGGCTCCGAGGTATCGTGGTCTAGACTACAATTATGGATAGCTTACTAAATTGTACTCTGTAGTGGATGGTTTTAAAATGGTAGCGAAGTACAATACTTAATTCAAAACATATTTAAGTAAAATTACTGACTTTGAAAGATACTCTGAAAAAGTACAAGTACTCGGAAAAGCTACTCAATTACATTAGAGTATTTATGATTAATTACTTCCACCCCTGTCAGTTAGTTAGTAAGTGAGGATGATTAATTGTATCATTAGTCTAAAGTTACCCGTTTAGGACTCAAGCTATCGGGTAATCTACTACTGTGCAGGAATCAAACCCACAACCCTGGTGTTGCCGCTGGCACCAAGCTCTAACACACTGAGCCATTGGAAACACAATTAAACAGGCATTTTACTGAATCAAAAGGTTGTACAGTAGTAGTTGCTTTGATATTAGGCTATTCTTACTGTCTGTGCTGCAATAGGGGCCAGGCCTCTCGGACTTACCCTGAACTCCTTTTGGTTCAAGTTCATGCAAGCTCTACTCTTCCTGTATAAAATTAATTACTGAGTACAAGTTGTTTTTCCAGCTATACCTCAAAGACTAGTATTCCGTTCCTCTTCTGACTGGTAGTGCAGTAATGATAGTATTGATAGGCTTGAATGTACATTAGTCTGTTTGTTGTTTTGAAGCATTGGTTTGGTCACTAACTGGGTGAGTTTTCATTTATTTATACACACATAGACATACATACACTGACATTCACACAGGCAAAATGATACTATGAAGCAACAGATTTTCTCACACTCACATTTGGTTGTATAGAGACATTTGACACACAAACTCCTAGTACACAAAGTAAAGACTTATGCAAATGTAGTGGCAGGCTACTTGAGGAGGACATATAAACCTTGAACCACATCTTTTACAGTAATCCAGTATGGTTTATCTCATATTTTAAAATGTTCTCTCTTCTTACCTCTATCTGTCCCTGTGTATATTTGCAGAGTGTAGTAGAGGAAAGATAAAAGGTTGTGTGTAGAGTGCCATTGGTGGCAGGGACCAGGGTGACTATGCATGCGTGTGCCAGATATTTCCCCCATAACCGTTTTCCCTCCACCAGATCTATCCCCTAAGGTGTTTTCAGGACATCTCAAGGGGCTGATGGAGGGTATTAGGCTTATCACTCAGGGTGTTTTGTCCAGTGTGCTTACAGGCAAGGTTTTCTGAGGGTAAAACTCCTAAACGCCTGGATTACCTCAACACATCCCTTTAAAGTGCTGTATAGCCAGGATTTAGGCTAATCGGATAGTGGGGGAGAGAGGGGAAGGATAAGGTGTTGGAGCCTGCTGGCCCCGCCAACGCCCCCAGGCCAGGTTGGAAGACACGCGGGTCAGCAGATGTTCTCAGGCCTGGCAGACTGGGTGGGACTAACAGGAGGATTACTGGAGCCCAGATTAGATGGGTCTGAGGGAACTTTAGGGGACTGTGGGGGAATACGGTACACGACTGACTGGGGCTAAGGGCTGCTAACGGTTAAGGTTAGGCTGGATCTTATGGCCGCAGATGAGAGGGAGGAGGGAAGGGGAGAGGGGGTAATAAGCTCAGGGTGTATGGTTGGAGGGTACCCTATATATGTATCTAGACATAGAGACATGCACACATACCACACACAAAGTAAGAGAGGCCTAGTCATTCCAGTTCCCCGTGACCACATGTATTTCTAAGTGCCCTCTGCTATTTCCCTTCATTTTCAGTGGAGTTAGTGTTGTAATCTACAGTATGTCTCTAATGTTGGGTAAATCTACAGCCCATACTGGCCCAGGATTATTATCCCTGGATTAAAGCACTGCCTGTCTAATATTTAATAATGGGATTTATTCATAAGAGGCTAATCTGAGGTGTCTAAGTTATGACAATCTGCAGCGACTGCCAATGATATGCACTGCCTGTATGTGCACGTCTGTAATATAATGACAAGGTCTGTTTGTTTACAAAGACTGTGGAAGAGAGACGGAGGTATGTGAGACAGTATTTTCAGTTTGTAGAGTTCTGTTCTGAGGTGAATGTTGAGTCTAGACAATATTCCTTGATATAGGTTTGGTCCCTCCGCCAAAACTTAATTGTCACCTTTGACAAATTCAGCCAACAGGTTTTTTAATCTCTATAGGAACACTTCAATGTCATCTGTCTCTCTCTCCCTGAAATACCATTGATGAGCACATGCTTAGCAATGCCTAGCAGTCTTTACATGCTCAACCTATTAATCAGTATAGTTATATAGTTATAGTGTAGTGGAGGGGTTTGTCGAACAGGCAAACGCTCATGTGATTACTGATGAGTAGCCTAATCTTTCTGAGACCTGTGGACTTATGCTGCATCCCTCATTGTCTATAACTTTGCTCAGTAGAGACCAACAACCCAGGTTTGATATCTATCTGTTCAGTTACATTAGCGCTAGTCTCGCGTAGCCATACCTCCAAATCACGTTGTTGTCATGCCTCCTTTGGAGGTCTGGAGAACGTTGTATTAGCCGAAACGTCTAGAATGGTCCGCTGGATTCCAGTGGCTCCATTTTCATTGGCTGTTACATTTTTAAGAACTCTCCTCCCACATGCCCGTGGAAGGGGTGCTGCGTGTTATGTTCGTCACTGTTTTCCGAGTTGATGAATGCATTACTACTCCTCTGCTTGAACAGAAAAGAGACGTTATGGAGTGTCTACCTACAGGCTATGGTAAAAGTTTAGTGTAGCAAGTGTGGCCGACAGTCTGCAATGTATTGAAATTGAAAGTCACCACAAACATGGCATACATCAACGTATTTTCATGGGGTTTTAATCAGCGATTTCCCGTCCATCCTCTCGCACTCTCGCACACATTTTGAGCACTGCCCAAGCAAGGCATTTGACTTCACCAGGCTTTCCGATTAGGGAAGCCTGGTTCTCGAAGAGGCTACATTCGTGCATACAGTATTAACTGTGTAGCATCATCATTGTCATAGAGGGCCTTTGAATTTATAGGTTGTGGGTGACTCCTAGTGGTGAAAGATGAAAATGACAAGTAATTTAAAGAGGGTTGCCCTCTCCCAGCAAACACTAATCTGCTCACCACCACTCAACCTTTTTTGTACCAGGCATATATGATCTTTCCTATACCAGGGATATGTAATCAGACTGAATAAAACTAGTACTTGAAAACAGATTAAATCGCTGTCAGCTAACCAATCCGAGATCCAGTCAGCAACATCCCAGGGACCGGTGCCGGTCCACGGGCCACAGATTGAGAAACACTGGTTTTATATACTAATCTATACACTAATCTCCTCATCTCGGTTCCACAGAAAGGCAGTTTCCTACAGGTCAAAGGTCGGGCCATGACCCCGAGGGAGCAGCTGAGGAAGATGTCAGCGATGGGGGAGCAGGGGGCTCTGGACGAGAAACACTGGTATCGCCTGGTCAACGGCATGTCTGCTGGAGGTAAGGCTGACCCACCTGTTTTGAATCTGTATACCTCAAGACTTTGTTAGCCTGCTGAGTTAAAGCCCTAGGTATTAGCTCGTAAATCCTTAGCCTTGCCTAGAAAATTCACTCTACATTTTTATGCTTTACTATCTTAGAGTCAGGAACTTTTCCATAACCTAGGTAATTACTGGGGCCCAGAGCTTTTCTTGGTCAGGTCACATAGTCAGTATAAACTCAGTGGTCAGTACGGCCCTAGTTCTATAGACTTGTAACACATCTAACATCGTGTTTACTGTGTTGCGTTACAGAGCTATGTCAGAGGCAGGAGATGATGATGAGGAACCAGATAGCCATGGCTCCTCAGATCCTGGCCCAAGGACAGCAGAGGCTACAGGGGGTGCCCACCCAGTTTGAGCCTCGCTTCATGGAAAGAGAGCTAGTTCCACCCTCGGAGATGGTATCTTCCGAGGCCAGGCAGATGCACATGGGGGGTCACCTGGGTCCGCCCATGCCCCCACACCCTGGCATTTCTGGCAGGGGCTTCCCTGGAGTTGGTTACAGTTTCATGCCCTCAGAGCCCATGGAGACAGTTGCCCGGCGACAAGAACTCATCCACAAGCAGAACATCGCCAGGTATTGTCTGACATTGACCTGCAGCTGCTTGTCACAGGGCTTGTTAAAGTACACGTCATGGACTACAGGGCTTTGGAAATCCCAGCCTTCCTTTTATGGCCCCCTTCAACCTGATACCAAGGGTCTGTTCTATGCACTATATTACAGAACAGTTGACAAATATGATTTGAATATATACAGAGCCCATATTCAGAGCCCATGTGACCTAGAAAAGTTTATTGTTATGTCCTATTGGTGTGTTGTTATATCTAACTGGTTTATTCTGATCTTGATGGTGTGTATTGTTTTGTCTGATTGGTGTGTATTGGTTGTTTTTCAGGATTGAGATTAATGCCATCCTCCACCAGAAGGAGATGGAGAACGCCCATCAGAAGGGTCTGATGGGTATGGATGCGCCCATGATGTACCAGTCCAACACTATGGCTATCCGAGGGCGCCAGCGCCTCCCAGAAGGCCACGACTTCTTCATCCACCGTACCACCCTGGAGGAAATGCAGGCCAACAAACTCCTGATGTCCTCCAGCCCCTATCCACCAATCAGCACGCTGCAGAGGGAGAGGGGCCGCAGGGCTGGTCGCAGGGCAACTAATCACAAGAGCGCAGAGAGCCATGCGTCTGGCCCCAAGAGCCAATTGGAAGACAAGAGTGTGGAGCAGAGTCCCGGGGGTGCCTCTGGAGAAGAGAAAGAGGCGGAGGGGAAAATGGACATGGGAGGGGAAGCAGCCAGCAAACAACATCAAACCATAATGGACACAGAGCTCTCGGTGGACGGCAGAAAGAGCTACAAGGAGGCGGCGCAGGGCCTACGCAAAGCCTGCATAAACAGTCAAGATGGCTGCCCTGACGTCACCAACTGCAACAGTGGCGCCAGCGACAAAGACAGGTCCAGTCAATGCTCTGCGTTCCAGTATCCCTCCGCCAGTGGACCTATCCCAGGTATGCCTTACATATTCCCTCCTGGTGAGTGTCTACTTTCTACAGTCTTGTTTTGATCAAAATATTCAGGGGTTGTGCTGCTGTCTTTGATTTGATTTCTATCATTTATTTGAACAAGGACAGATGTGACAGATGTGAGCCATATGTGTGCTAACACATTTTGTCTTTTGTTTTGATCAGGGCCACCCAATCTCTTTCTTAATGGACAAGATATGTCCTCTGTTGAAGACCTTAGGAAGTGGACAGTGGATGACGTGTACATCTTCATCAAAAACATACCCAGCTGCTCTGAATATGCTCAGGTTGGTGTCATTTCCTAATAATGACCAAACACAAGTGATTTCGTGCTTACAAATATACACTGAGTGTACAAAACATTATGATCTTTCCATGACATAGACTGACCGGTTGAATCCAGGTGAAAGCTATGATCCCATCTGTTAAATCCACTTAAATCAGTGTAGATGAAGTGGAGGAGACAGGTTAAAGAAGGATTTTTTATCCTTGAAGAGACAATTGAGACATGGATTGTGTATGTGTGCCATTCAGAGGGTGAATGGGCAAGACAAAATATTTAAGTGCCTTTGAACGGGTATGGTAGTAGGTGCCAGGCACACCGGTTTGAGTGTGTCAAGAACTGCAACGCTGCTCAACAGTTTCCTGTGTGTACCAAGAATGGTCCACCACCAAAAGGACATCCAGCCAACTTGACACAACTGTGGTAAGTATTGGAGTCAACATGGGCCAGCATCCCTGTGGAACGCTTTCAACACCTTGTAGTCCATACACCGAATAGAGGCTGTTCTGAGGGCAACTCAATATTAGGAAGGTGTTCCTAATGTTTTGTACACTCAGTGTAAATCAGCAACATAATTCAAATCGGCCAGGACTGCCACTATTGGCTCTTTCCAATTTTGGAAAGAGAGCAAATAGTGGCCATCTTGGCAGGTTTGAATTCTGTTGTTGATCATTTATGTAAACAGGAAGTTGCATTGCTGTGTCATACTGCTGTGTCTGCCTTTAAGGAAATTGTTCTATGGATAAACATTACTATACTACTCCTCCTCATCATACCTGATTATTCCCTGCAGACGTTCAAGGATCACATGATAGACGGGGAGACGTTGCCACTCCTGACCGAACACCATCTACTGGACACAATGGGACTGAAGCTGGGCCCGGCACTCAAGATACGATCACAGGTATACAAACCATCAAAAACAGTTGGCCTCACAAATTCGGACAGCAGACCAAAAGATTTTGGAGTGCTATCTATTTAATTTCCAATGGATTATATTTACCAGGACCCAGCACGCAACCAATTTCGGAAAAGAGTAATTATGAAATCAGCACATTGCTTATTATAATACCTCATGGTATCGCTCTCTCTTTCCCACTCACCAGGTATCTTGCCGGCTAGGTAGCATGTTCTACATGATGAGCCTCCCGCTCTCCGCTGCCGCCGCCCTGCAGGCCACCCCTGAGAAGGCAGGAGGAGACAGATCGTCAGAGATCAGCTCCCCTGTATACTGTGACAGTGTGGAGATGATGGACAGCCCCTGCACCAGAGACCCAGAGGGCTGCAAACCCACAGACCCCCTCCCAGAGACTGACAACCCCTCTCCCCCCTCGGCCAGCAGTGAAACTGCCTGAGGCATCAGTGAGGGGGATACGAGTCGTCGGCCAGTGGCTCAGTTCCAAGTCGACCCCTAGCTCCTACCACATACTGTACATATAGACACAAACCCCTAAGGACTTCATGTAGATCTTTAAGCATTGGATGGGTATACGTAAGTGATATAGTAATGGCTGCATCCTGCCCTCTGATTGGCTAGGTGGAATTTTCGCTGTGTTGAATGCATCTGTCCAATCCTTGCAGACCTTCAGAAGTGCATAGGTAGTAGGAAGTAGGGGTCGATTTGGAATTCAGCAAGTGTTTCAGCCCTAAGAGCTGTTTTTAAGCTGCTTACCATTTCCATCAGGCTATTGTGTTCAGTTTTCTAGTGTGTGTCCTACAGTGTTTAAACTGCTAAGGATATGATGGAATTGTATTGTATGTACAGTATTTAGTTCTAGTTCAAATGTTTGGTACTTCTTTTTACCATGTTTCAGATTCAAGAGACCATGGTTGCTCAGACGTTGCATGCATCAACCAATGGTTGCGGGCCACGTCATCGACTGTGCCGTCGGGCACCAGATTGCTATAACATATGATGTGATTAGCTGATACGTAAAATACCTATCCAGGCGTTATAAGATCTGACATGCATCAGCAACGTCTGAGCAGGGGAATACAACCCATGGGTGAGTTCCAGACTGACTTGGTAAGGCGCCTGCGCAGTTGGCCCTCCTTCGCATGCTGCCTGCCTCACCTGGGACAACTTTAGCGATTCTTGTTTTTCTACAGTAAAAAGACTACAATAGCCACAAGGCTGTTGACAACCAAAGCAACCATTACTACAGTTGTTTAACATAGCAGTCAACTTATTTCCTATAGTCTCAAAATGATTCAATGTTTGTTTCATGTGATAAAGTTTACAAAGCACACAAGGGGCAGTGCAGTTAAAAACGTGATTATGATATTTCCACACTATAACCAGGTTTCCATCCAACCTTTCTATGCCAGTAAAGTACATGTCGGATAAATAATGTCATGACAGGCCTGATGAAACAGAACATTTGTCGGTAAACTTTCCAAATGTCGACAAAACTAAATACTCTAGACAAGGTGGGATCTTTTTGTGTCTGTAAAATTAATTATGTGAGAAATGTAGGTGGAAACGCTTTTATGGGCAAATATGGATATAATAATCATCATATCGAAGTACACTTGGAGTCACGCAATGACATGTGTGGTCCTCCCACTACGACTCGTCAGGAAAGCATGCAGTTTATTAGGATACAGATTAAATTAATTATGATGAACTTTACAGGGTGGTGAAAGTGCAAGATGATGAGCTTGATGCTCCTTTCCAATAAATATCGAGGGTCTTGTTCTGGTGACATGATCATCAATGCTTGGCTGCCGTTTGACAAATAAAAATAATCTCGCTCTTTTGTCCATAATAATCTCATCATGTAGGCTATACCCGCACTGTATCTGTGAGCTGTCGGCTAGAGGGCACATGCCAATCCCAGAGTGGGCATACTCTAAATATACTGTAATGCAAAAAAAAATGTGAGAAAACCATCAGTATAGTTGAAAATGCAATGGAAACCCATTTAACTTGTAACTTGTATTTTTTATTCGGTACATGTGAATTTAACCGCAAAAGGTATTTTTATGTACACTACGTCATCATACACACAGCCTTTTATCCCCATCAAGTCAATTTGATGGAAACACATCGCTGGTGGGAAAATGCACATATTGTTTTCATGTGGATTTTAGAATATTTGCATGAAAATCTGTCGCCAATTGGATGGAAACCTAGCTAGCGAGGTCGAAATAACGCTCTGAAATTGTGAAAATTATGATAATGACCCTTTTGTATAAGAGCTGTTTGAAAAAAATGCCTGGAATTTCAGCCTGTTCAGATGGGATGGAACTTTTGGCCCACATCATGATGTCACAATGTGATCTGATTATAATACGCTAATGACTGTTCATATGGTTAAGGGGGTGGGCTCTAGATCATCCTATCAGCCAATCAGAGCTATGTATGTAAATATCTTCACATTTGTTTCCTAAAGCCCACAAGATCAGACTGAGCATTTCAAGGGCCAAAGGAGGCTCAGCTAAATAAATGATACAAAATATCATTTATCATTAAATAAACACACACAGTGATTTATTAGACATACAGTACAGTGAACAAAGACTGCATGGGGGCTTTAATAACATGTATTAAATCTATGAAATAATGTTATTAAAATAAGTTGACTCGGCCACAAAAGTATACCTGGATGCACATGTATCAACTTTGAAACATGGTTTTCTTTGTTTGGGCTAATGGCTAGGCTAATGTGGCTTCTACCTGACCACTTAGAAAGTGGTAACAGCCTGCAATTCACACCTCCCATATAGATTGTGAAATTAGCATAACTCTCAGAGCTCTGCCCCTCTTTCCATTCAAACATTCCTTAGCTCATTGAGCAGCATTGCAGTGAAGACCAACTAGTAGTGATGGGGAAACTAAGCTTCCTGAAGCATTGAGCTTTCCAGCAAATTGTGTCGAAAATAGGTTCATTACTCAAGGCTTTGATCAACATAGTGTACACTAGTGGCACCTGCTGGACAAAATAATTTAGAGCAGCCAAATTATTATAGATGACGTCCCACACGTTGTAGCGCGTGCACAGAGTAGCCTTTTTGTCTTCTACTGAAACCAATACCAACCCAATCAGGTGGTTGTTTGAAGAAACAAAGCTTCGGATGTCATTGATCACGTTCTTCTGATAAAGTGATACAAGCACACTGCTTCGGCACACTGCTTCGAAGTAAACTTCTTAGCGATTTTGACACATGCCCCGGAGGTCCGGTATTAAACGTAACATCACTACCAACTACAGCGCTGTGCAAGTTGCAGCCATTTTGCCGATGCAGGTGGTGACTCTACTTCCGACGGCGGCGTTCACACAGGCAGATAAATTCTGATATTTTTTCCACTAATTGGTCTTTTGACCAATCACATCAGATCTTTTCACATTAGATCTTTTTCTGATCTGATTTGTCAAAAGACCAACTAGTGAAAAAAAGATCTGAATTGGGCTGCCTGTCTAAACGCAGCCAATGAAATGTAGAACCTGTTTGAGAAAGACTAAACAGTATTATGTAAATGCTAATGCATTTTGTTTTATTAAAATAATTATTTCCAATGAATATGTGTGATCCTACCACTTTTTATGATTGAATATGAATGATTGATTTTAATTTCATAACATAGCCTATCAAATTACAGTTTTTGCACACAAAAAATAAGGAACATTCCTGGTCACTATAGGGACAGTTGTTACTACATTTTGAGGTAGCAATGGACACTGAACATCAATAATATAAATAATTTCTAGATAGCTACACATTATCTAAAATGAATCACTAAGCCTCCAGTTTATCTAGATTAGAATGAAAACTCTTTATCCATTTGAGATAAAGTGGTAAGGCTATTTTAAAACAAATAACAGTAGCCATATATTAAATTAAAACTGAATTACCATAAGATAACATTATTATTACAAGGTGGTTAATTCGATTAAATTTTTTGAAGAATGGTCTGTTGTTGAAAAAACTATTTGGGAATGTAGTGTTTTGATCCATTTTGCTCAGTCAAGGAGGATCATGGCGGAAGTGGATGTCGAGAGTGAAACGAGAAGCGAGTCGAGTGGAGTTGAAAATGCACTCACTAACTGTAAGTCGCTCTGGATAAGAGCATCTGCTAAATGACTAAAATGTAAATGTAAAAATGAGTTGGAGAAGAGGAATGGAGAACGGTAGTATCGAAGAATAGAATTAAAAAGGAGAAAGTGTTGAAAACTGAAGGGGATGATAAGTGTATGTCGGACAAGGGCCATCTGAAGTGGCATGCTTCGAACACCTGTTAAAGGAGTCATCTCTGGGGTGTTGATGGAAATAAAGGAGGAAATCCTTGCGACGAGAATCCCAGGTATGGTTAGGGCCCTTCGCCTGACCCGCATGGTGAATGGAGGAATGGAAGAAAGTTTGTCGTTGCTATTGTTTTTTATCATGAATACCTCCAGACGCATGTAAAGCTAGGATATATGAGGTATGGAGTAAGAGCTTTTGTCCCAAAACCACTACAATGTAACTGTAAAGGATTTGGTCATGTTTCGAATGTGCGAAGATGGAAGGAGTATACGGAAGATCGGAGTGACCAAATCCTTTACAGAATGACCATGTTGCAATTGAGGTGGGGATCATGACCCAGAGTTCGTGGAGTGCCCGGTAAGGATGAAGGAGGTTGAGGTGGCTAAAGTTAGGGCGGTCCATCTGATCTTTTATGCGAAGGCAATCAAAAGAATTGAGAGAGAAAGTGACACTAGTGTTGAAGAGATGGTTGTGGATGCACCACAGCCTATGGTGAATGTTTGTCAACTAAGAGAACCAGACATGCTTTATGTAAAGAAAGTGGATTTTGTGGCGTTCATTTGCAACTGTGAAACTTCACGGCTCAAGTAGCAAGGAAGTCAAAGAAATTGGACATCATTGTGGCTGCAGCAGGAAAGTATCTGGGGCTTCAGGAATTCACAGCGGAAGAGTTGCAAGGGTTATATGCAATGGAAGATGTGCCACCCTCCCAGGCTCCTGAGCCTGTGTAGGGATCAGACATGTATTATTAATTTTAACAGTAGCGGCAAGGAGCATATTGAGTGACTTTCTGGTAGTCAGTATGAGTATTTTTATCCACATATTTGTTGTCTTTTGTGATCTTTTATTTTCATCCTGCACAGTAGGCAGCGGCAATACAACCTTTGGATGTAGTCCGCCGTAAAATCCTAACGAAGAAGAAGATCCATTTTTGCTCTCGCGATACTACCCGTACGTGAACACACGAGCTGTGTTGGAGGATCATGGCGGAGCGCAGAAGGCATAAGAAACGGATCCAGGTAAAATAATTTTAATTCTAACTGGAAGAAGATAATATTTGCTTTGATATATTACAGAGTTGAAAACTGTTCTCATTTTGGACACTGCAATATTTCTAAGTTTCAGCAACAGGCTAGTTTTATATGAACGGAATCTTGTTGGTGAATCGATGCAGTTGATTGGCGAAAAGCTGCCAGTAGCAGGTAGCAAGCTAGCGTTAGCTTGCTAGCCTCTGAAATATTTTATTTTGCAGGAAGTAATTTTGCATGTAGACTTATCTGTAACACGAATATTTCACTGAGTCAGGGTATCACAGAAACCAGGGGTGTATTAGTCGGATTCCGTTGCAAAACGTTTTGAACGGAACGGGAACAGTTTACTCCTAACAAAAACGAGTTTATTGGACCAACTCAGGTAGGTCCCTCCCCGTTTCGTTTGCTCTGTATGCTTCTGTTTTGCAACGGAAACCGACTAATGAATACACCCCATGCAGTGAACGCTAGCGCAAAACACGAGCCTACGTACTAACAGCTTTTAGCGAAACTCGGTAGCTTACTAGCTACCATCACCAATGACAGTAGCTAGTTAACATAAAGCAGGCATAGTTGCGGTTGTAACCAAATGTGCAGGCGCGTTTGAGTGTTTTTGTATGCATAAATACTGTTTAGCAAGCCAAATGTCACCGATGTGCCAGCACATCCTCATTCATTGATGTTTGATGGCTGCACGAAAAAGTCACTTTCTCATTTTCCAATCGATGACGTAACTTAACTACACGTAGATTGTATCAGGATTTCTTTTGAGATGTATTGGTCATTGCTCAAATTGCAATATTTTTACCAGCAAGGCTTGACTCGTTTACTGCTGGGTGTGAGTCCCTATCGATTTTGTTTGAGACAAACTCATACCCACACACTTGATACAACGCGACAAACCTGATGATGACGATGAAAACACCTCACTGTAGTGCTAAGATTACACACAATTAGGCCTTCTGGTGGTCATTGTCCAATAATGAAACAGGTTGCCATGCATCAACAACAGCTGATACAGACAGCTTGGCCGATAGTCGTAAAATGTCGTCATAAAATTGCAGCCCTCTATCTCATTTATGGCACTGTTTTCTTCTGAAAGAACAGGACAATTTGTTATTATGCAACAGCTAGAATTCTATATATTCCTTTACCTCCTGTTTGTGCGCTCTCTCACTCATGGTATGGTAATAATTGTTAGGAATAACTGCTTAGAATGTTGCTTTACCATGATGAATGAAGTTAACTTTTGGCGAGCATAGCCTGAACAAACACACAGTGATTTATTAGACATACAGTGAACAAAGACTGCATGGGGGCTTTAATAACATGTATTAAATCATATGAAATAATGTTATTGAAATAAATTGACTCAGCCACAAAAGTATGCCTGGATGCACTTGTATCAACTTATCAACTTTGAAACATGGTTTTCTTTGTTTGGGCTAATGGCTAGGCTAATGTGGCTTCTACCTGATTATCCTCACCTGATTGTTCAGATTTGGACCTTTATGTATGTGGTCTGATAGACTTTTGTTTGGCTAGCTAGCAGGCAGATTACTGGGCCCTGGCCTAGGGTTGGGCGGTATCCAGATTTTCATATCGTCATACCGTTTCTGTACCATATGTACCGTATGTAGTATTACAGAATATGCACACAAGGGGAGCTATATATATACAAAAATTAATACAAAATAACTATATATATATAGGGGGGCGGCGCACAAAACAATTTAGGCAACAGGGATCTTGATCCAGGAAGGGATTGAATGTCTCTGCTGTAACCAAGAAGCTTGATCTTGACGTCTAGCCACTTAGCTAGCAAGTTAGCAAACCAAATGCATAGCTGGATATAATTTCACATCTTAGAGATTTCTTATAGTTATACTTAATTTATAGTTATAAGCAGTGGTGTAACACACACCCCCGCAGGCCGCGTGAGGTATGAACGGTATATTGCCCCAGCCTTAACGTGGGCAGCTTAGTGGGGACTAAGTGTTCTCCTGTATTGAGTTATGTTTAGTAGAGACTAGTGAGACAATGTTGTAAAAACGAGTAGATACTACCTGATCTTGTCCAATAAGAACACAGATTTTAGTCTACCATTGCAAACAGAACCCAGTCTTTCCAAGGTGAAGAGGGGGCCCAGTCCATTTCCTCATAGTCGTAGGATCAACTCAGGTAGTTTTTCCATTTAGTGGGATCTCATGTATCTCATATTTCTGACTGATGATGATGATGGGGGGGGGGGGGGGTGTGTGTATATTTTGACTTGAGATCTTCTCAGAGGTTGCCCCGAGAAGCTGATCCCGGGTCAGTTTTACATTTCCCCCCACTAATGGTTAATGTTACGATTGGGGAGGGGAAGCTCATCCAGGAGCTGCTATGTGTTGGCGGTAAGGGTGGATTTACATTAGCAAAATATGTCTAGTGAGATCTCTCTTCAACGTCAAATGTGATTATTATTATTTATTTTTTTACAAATAGGCCTACCTAACTCAACAATGCTGTAACTTTGACCACTGGTGGGGGAACATTCCAGGGGGGTGGCACTTCTGGTGGCAGGATGGGGCTCATGTGAGCTGGGGCCTGGTAAGACTGGACTGGTAGCTGAGCCATGGCCTGGTAAGGCTGGACTGGTAGCTGAGCCATGGCCTGGTAAGACTGGACTGGTAGCTGAGCCATGGCCTGGTAAGGCTGGACTGGTAGCTGAGCCGGGGCCTGGTAATGCTGGACTGGTAGCTGAGCCGTGGCCTGGTAATGCTGGACTGGTAGCTGAGCCGGGGCCTGGTAAGACTGGACTGGTAGTTGAACCGGGGCCTAGTAAGACTGGACTGGTAGCTGAGCCGGGGCCTGGTAAGGCTGAGCTGCAGACTGGTAGGGCTGGGCAGGATAATGCATTGGGGCCTTGTTTGGCTGGGCCGGATACTGGTAGTGCTCAGCCAGTTGCTGTATGGGGAAACTGGTAGGGCTGGGCCGGGGACTGGTAGGGCTGAGCCGGTTGGCAGGCTGTAGCCTAGTGATGGTAACTGGCAGCCTGAATCACGTAGTGGGCCTGGGGGAAGGGTTGGCCACTGGTAGGGGCTGGGTTGATTGCTTGGTTGGCCTGGGTTGAGGCCTGGGTGGCTTTGGTTCGGGTTGAGGCCTGGGTGGCTGGTTGGTAGGCCGCCTTGGGAAGCCAGTTGTCCGGCTACCCTCCCCCCATTAGCATTACCATCCCAGGTTTCGGCACCATGAAAAATATCTCAAAGAACCTGGTAAGGGATGGGTGGGAGGTAACACAAGGTGAGAGGAGGGTAGCCTTTGTTGGTCTTTTGCATGCTTCAAATGATGATGATAGATGGTATGGATGTAGATGGTTTCTAGTATTAAACAATAGAGAATAAATATACCGGAATACAAACTTGTCACGTCACCGATATTCTCAGTTTTGATCTCAAAATAGGTCATCCACGTGAATCGTGTAGATCCCCTGGGAGAATCTCAATTGCATACTCCTCTTTTCGCCTCCTTCTCAAAACCCATTGGAGGAGAAGGTCAGAGGGGAGGAACCTCTACGCTTTCTCATCCAATAGTTTTTGAGAAGGAGAGAGATTCTCCCGCTGTGTGATCGCTAACGTTACCTTCCATGGTGGCTGTGTCATAATGCACTCCACTTAGCAAACTTTGTTCCTGACTAGGAAATGTGGAATGCAACTCAAGGTAAGCATCCTGTGTTTGAAATAATGCTGCGGTTTATTGTTAAGAAGTTAATTATAGTTGCATGTATGTTTCAATAGCGCAAATTATTACGCACAAAATTAATGTTAGCTAGCATCTAAGTTGGCAATGTAACATTACCACCCGCCTATGAATAATGGTGTATGTTTCTCATATTGAATTTAATGACTGAGCACAGAATGTATTCCTACGCGTTCTAAAAATAGAATATCAAAGAGTTCAGAGCGTGATGTTAGAAATGTCATGTCAGAATGTGTGCTTCATGCAGGCTGTAAGCAGCCAGCCGCATCCCCTAACCAGCCATTATCCACCCGGCAGCTTCTCTCCGTCTGTTCTTTCTGCGTATCTCCAGCTGTGATGGTGAGCTGGGGTGTACAGACAGGTTTCTGTTGTTACATTCGTTTAATTATTGGAGCGGCTCGCAGCGAGAGCGAAATGGATGCGTATCTTTTCATTTCGCCTGTAAGCAAGCCTAGGTTTGTTATACACTGGGTGTATTTGCATATATGAAAACATTAACATAAAGTGGTGGAACAGGGCTGCAACCACAAACTTCCTCAGTGTAGGCCTACCTGCTCTCACCTGCGCTGTCTAGACTGCCTCATTAATTACTGTTGTCACGTTCTGTTGCATAATTCAACAAGTGTGTCAATAGCTGGATATCACCTGTGGGATCACGATACTACTCAGTAGTTAAATTATGCTTGGCCCGGTATCACATCTTTAGTTTACACTGTTTACACTGACTCATCTTTGTATCTGTGCCTTTATAGCGTCTGTGACAGCACTGGCAGCGCCATTGAGGCTATCTCCATTTCAAAGTAGTACATTTTCTTCTTCATTGGCTGATTGCTCCCAACTCATAAGAATACCCACACTTTAAAATGGTGGATGCCCTAAATAGCAATGTCCATGCTAAAACAGGTTATATCCATCTCTACGACAACAGACACAACTCCGATATGAAGTCCTTTTTCCCCAAAAAATTGCAGAAATGCCACGTGCGTTTACTTATATCACTGCATTCGTAACAACCTAACCATTGCGAAACTTCTATTAGATCAAATAAGCCTCACGTAGCAAATTAGCGATAAAAAAATGTGTTTACCAAATTCAACCATTATTTTAGTTATTTTCGTGGACAGATTTTGGGATGAGTAAAACCTCTCGCTTCACCTCTTCCTCTTTGATAATATAAATAAGGAATCAACTGATTAGGGTGCAGGTGAGTGCAGTTAAGGTGTGCTGGGGGAGGAAGTCCCGCCCCTGCAGGAACCTGGAAATGTATGTGACTGGTACTGGGTGGCGCGTGACGAAGTGAGCGGGAATTTTCTACAACTTGACTTCACCATGGGAGGTACTAAAGCCCACCCCTGCCCTGGGTTGACTGTCTGATCTGCTGCTTCACTGGTCTGATATCTAGTCTGTCTGTAGCGATGATTTACTATGCTCTGTAGAAGTAAAAAATAAATAAAAAAAGCACAACATTTAGCCCTACTTTATTTTGTGCCTTCCTCAATTGTGTGTGTGTGTGTGTGTGTGTGCGCGCGCATGTGTAGGAGGTGAGTGAGCCCACCAAGGAGGAGAAGGCAGTGGCCAAGTACCTCCGTTTCAACTGCCCCACCAAGTCCACCAACATGATGGGCCATCGGGTGGACTACTTCATCGGTCAGTAAATATGTTTACATAAACTTTTTTTGATCGACATTTACAACGTTTGCATAGAAAATAGATGCGACAATTGCCTGCTAGGGTGCGTTTCCATTTAACGATCTTGTGTCGATAAAAACAGCTGGACGTAATGCCGTCACAACTGAAAACCTAGTGTCGCGAAAACCTAGCGTTGAATAAAAAAGTAGTGGTTGAAGTGTTTCCGTTACCCATTTAGACAAATTGCGCATAAATAAATTTGGCGACAGCTTGTATGCCCTCCCACCTATCTGTTTCGTGTCTCAGGTATAGCCTGCGAAAACCAGCATGTATAGAATACAATAGACTAATATTTGCCATAAGGTTACCTTGGCGTTCTTGGGAACAGGGACTATGTGGTATGCTTAAAACATTTAGGTATTACAGAGAGGTTCAGGGGAGAGGTTGAAAATGTTGGATGTCTTAGCGGGACTTCTTAAAAGCGTCCGGATTAGTGTCCCACTCCTTGAAAGCGCCAGTTCTAGCCTTTAGCTCAGTGCGGATTTTGCCTGTAATCCATGGCTTCTGGTTGGGATATGTACGTACTGTCACTATGGGGACGACAGTGTGCAGGCGAAACAGCCCTTCAGTTTATGGGTTTATTGAGAATAAGAACCTCATTCTGAAGGCATACAAGGAAATAAATTAAACTTAACCCCCTAAGGTCGATGACTGCGCCCCCATGGAAATCTAATTAGCCTAATAAAAATCCCCATTAACCTCTAAGGGATCGGTGTCCCGTATACGGGATGGTTGAGCTAACGTGCGCTAATGTGATTAGCATGACTGTTGTAAGTAACAGAAAACTTTCCAGGACATAGACATGTCTTATATGTGCAGAAAGCTTAAATTCTTGTTAATCTAACTGCACTGTCCAATTTACAGTAGCTATTACAGTGAAAAAATATCATGCTATTGTTTGAGAGTGCACAACAACAAAATACTTATCACGGCAACTGGTTTGATACATTCACCTCTGAAGGTAAATAATGTACTTACATTCAGTAATCTTGCTCTAATTTGTCATCCTAAGAGTCCCAGAGATAAAATGTAGCTTAGTTTTGTTTGATAAAATCAATTTTTATATTCAAATGTAGGAACTGGGTTCTACAGTTTGAACCCCTGCTGTCTCTGGCTCCACACCCACCCAGCCCGGCCATCTAGATGTGTGAAAGTTAGTGTATAAGCTAATGATCCATCATGTATGACATGGGAGTGTGTAAACTTAAATTTTGTATTATCATATCAGTTTTGTATGTACTTGAAAATGTATCAATTGACCAATTCGGCACATTTGGGCAGACTTGATAGAAAATAGTCCCGTATTGCAATGCTTCACTGGAACAATCTGAAACTTTGCACACACACTGCTGCCATCTAGTAGCCAAAATCTAAATTGCGCTTAAACTGCAATTTTTATATTGTGGCCTTTCTCTTGCATTTCAAAGATGAAAAAATTAATAAATAGAAAACACATGTTTTTTTGTTTGCATTATCTCTTACCAGATCTAATGTGTTATATTGTCCTACATGAATTTCACATTTCTACAAACTTCAAAGTGTTTCCTTTCAAATGGTATCAAGAATATGCATATCCTTGCTTCAGGTCCTGAGCTACAGGCAGTTAGATTTGGGTATGTCATTTTAGGCGGAAATTTAAAAAAAAGGTTCCGATCCTTAAGAGGTTAAAAAATCTGTCAGTTTAAAGATAAAGATCTGCTTTTTTGCATTGGATGCGTCCCTAATCCACCACATCTGCCTATGAGAACCTCATTGCGGTGAAAGGTGACGGAGCTAGAGCATAGCGTGTAAAAATCGCCTGTCCTCGGTTGCAACACTCACTACTGAGTTCCAAGCTGCCTCTGGAAGCAACGTTAGCACAAGAACTGTTCGTCGGGAGCTTCATGAAATGGGTTTCCTTGGCTGAGCAGCCGCACAGAAGCCTAAGATCACCCTGCGCAATGCCGAGTGTCGGCTGGAGTGGTGTAAAGCTCGCCACCATTGGACTCTGGAGTAGTGGAAACACGTTCTCTGGAGTGATGAATCACACTTCACCATCTGGCAGTCCGACGTACTAATCTGGGTTTGGCGGATGCCAGGAGAATGCTACCTTCCCCAATGCATAGTGCTAACTGTAAAGTTTGGTGGAGGAGGAATAATGGTCTGGGGCTGTTTTTCATGGTTCGGGCTAGGGCCCTTAGTTCCAATTAAGGGAAATCTTAACGCTACAGCAGACAATTACATTCTAGATGATTCTGTGCTTCCAACTTTGTGGCAACCGTTTGGGTAAGGCCCTTTCCTGTTCCAGCATGACAATGCAACACTCACTACAGAGTTCCAAGCTGCCTCTGGAAGCAACGTCAGCACAAGAACTGTTCGTTGGGAGCTTCATGAAATGGGTTTCCTTGGCTGAGCAGCCACACAGAAGCTGCAATGTGCACAAAGTGAGGTCCATACAGAAATGGTTTGTCGATCGGTGTGGAAGAACTTGACTGGCCTGCACAGAGCCCTGACCTCAACCCCATCAAACGCCTTTGGGATGAATTGGAACGCCGATTGCGAGCCATGCCTAATCGCCAAACATCAGTGCCCAACCTCACTAATGCTCATGGCTGAATGGAAGCAAGTCCCTGAAGCAATGTTCCAACGTCTAGTGGAAAGCCTTCCCAGACGAGTGGAGGCTGTAATAGCAGCAAAAGGGGGACCAACTCCATATTAATGCCCATGATTTTGGAATGAGATGTTCGACGAGCAGGGGTCCACATAATTTTGGTCAATCTGGTTCCTCCTATTTAGGGAGAGGCATGATCTATTTCTATAAAAGAAGCCTACTTTTAAATCTCATCTTAACTAGTTCATTCATGTTTTTTTAAACGTCAAATTATTGTTAATTCAAAAGCCCAGATATTTATAGGCGGAACCTGCTCGATGAAAGAACCATCCAATGCATAAATGGATAAGCCATCTAAAATATTTATAAGAGAATTAGAAAACCGCATACTTAAATTTTTTCCCGCATTAAGTACCAATTTTAAATCAACAAGGGCTTTCTGCAAGGCGACAAAATCAGATTGCAGCTCCAACATAGCCTGGTCAGCCGTAGGGGCAATAGCGTACATACACGTCATCTGCATACAGATGAATGTTACACATTTTTGCAGATAGACCAATATTATTTATACACTGCTCAAAAAAATAAAGGGAACACTTAAACAACACAATGTAACTCCAAGTCAATCACACTTCTGTGAAATCAAACTGTCCGCTTAGGAAGCAACACTGATTGACAATAAATGTCACATGCTGTTGTGCAAATGGAATAGACAACAGGTGGAAATGATAGGCAATTAGCAAGACACCCCCAATAAAGGACTGGTTTTGCAGGTGGTGACCACAGACCACTTCTCAGTTCCTATGCTTCCTGGCTGATGTTTTGGTCACTTTTGAATGCTGGCGGTGCTTTCACTCTAGTGGTAGCATGAGACGGAGTCTACAACCCACACAAGTGGCTCAGGTAGTGCAGCTCATCCAGGATGGCACATCAATGCGAGCTGTGGCAAGAAGGTTTGCTGTGTCTGTCAGCGTAGTGTCCAGAGCATGGAGGCGCTACCAGGAGACAGGCCAGTACATCAGGAGACGTGGAGGAGGCCGTAGGAGGGCAACAACCCAGCAGCAGGACTGCTACCTCCGCTTTTGTGCAAGGAGGAGCAGGAGGAGCTCCAGCAGGCCACAAATGTGCATGTGTCTGCTCAAACGGTCAGAAACAGACTCCATGAGGGTGGTATGAGGGCCCGACGTCCACAGGTGGGGGTTGTGCTTACAGCCCAACACCGTGCAGGACGTTTGGCATTTTCCAGAGAACACCAAGATTGGCAAATTCGCCACTGGCGCCCTGTGCTCTTCACAGATGAAAGCAGGTTCACACTGAGCACATGTGACAGAGTCTGGAGACGCCGTGGAGAACGTTCTGCTGCCTGCAACATCCTCCAGCATGACCGGTTTGGCGGTGGGTCAGTCATGGTGTGGGTGCATTTCTTTGGGGGGGCCGCACAGCCCTCCATGTGCTCGCCAGAGGTAGCCTGACTGCCATTAGGTACCGAGATGAGATCCTCAGACCCCTTGTGAGACCATATGCTGGTGCGGTTGGCCCTGGGCTCCTCCTAATGCAAGACAATGCTAGACCTCATGTGGCTGGAGTGTGTCAGTAGTTCCTGCAAGAGGAAGGCATTGATGCTATGGACTGGCCCGCCCGTTCCCCAGACCTGAATCCAATTGAGCACATCTGGGACATCATGTCTCGCTCCATCCACCAACGTCACATTGCACCACAGACTGTCCAGGAGTTGGCGGATGCTTTAGTCCAGGTCTGGGAGGAGATCCCTCAGGAGACCATCCGCCACCTCATCAGGAGCATGCCCAGGCGTTGTAGGGAGGTCATACAGGCACGTGGAGGCCACACACACTACTGAGCCTCATTTTGACTTGTTTTAAGGACATTACATCAAAGTTGGCTCAGCCTGTAGTGTGGTTTTCCACTTTAATTTATTTTGAGGGTGACTCCAAATCCAGACCTCCATGGGTTGATACATTTGATTTCCATTGATTAATTTTTGTGTGATTTTGTTGTCCGCACATTCAACTATGTAAAGAAAAAAGTATTTAATAAGATTATTTCATTCATTCAGATCTAGGATGTGTTATTTTAGTGTTCCCTTGGTTTTTTTGAGCAGTATATAAATAGTAAATAGTAGAATCGACCCCTGCGGGACACCTTTAGTAATATCGTGTGTTGTCTGACAGATAGTTCCCAAACCACTTGCAAGACACCTGGTTGAGTCCCATTTCAGACAACCTTTTAATGAGTAGGGGATGGTCGACAGTATCGAAGGCATTGGATAGGTCTACAAATATGGCAACATAGTGATTCCTATGATCTAAGCAATTTAATGTCATTTAAGACTGAAACAGTGCTATGTCCAGGTCTAAAATCAGACATTAAGAATATAATTTGAAGTTAAAGTTCTTAACTGAGAGTTTGCAAGGGATTCCAATATTTTTGCAAGATATTTTAGAAATTGGGTGGTAGTTATCTAGGTCAAAAGGCTTTTGTAAAGGGGGTGGACATGTGTCCCCTTCCTGATCTTAGGGATATCACCAGAAGCAATTGTTAAATAAAAAAATGTGGGTCAAAGGTTCTACAGTGAGGGGGTCAGAAAGCTGCAGTAGAAAGTGTCAAGCGAATCAGCTCCAGTGGATTTTTCTTAGATACATTTATTTCAAGGCACTTAATACATCATTGACATAAAATGGTTCAAATGAAATAGAGTGCATTGTCTCAGCTATCTGTTTAGAGATTAATAAAGGACTCCTTCTAGTGGAACTTGAGATATTTTCAGAAACCATTCTTTCAAATAGATGGCCAGCTGAGGTAAAATTGTTATTTAAAGCACCACAAATATCATTTTTGTCTGTTATGGGACCAGAGGCTGTCATAACCTGCTGTGGGGAGGGGGCAGGTTTCCCCCAAAAAGATTTTACTACTTTCCAGAATTTAAGAAGTATGTTGACTTTTCTTTTCTAACCAGAGTAAGACACATTTCTCGAATGTCTGAAGGAGGTAGAATCAGTCAATCTAGTCTTAGCCCAAGCTAGGTTTCTTTCATGAAATCTTTCCGACCATTCATGCGTGAACCAAGGGTTATATCCGTCTTTTACCCTTAATCTCTTATATGGGGCATGCTTATCTGCAACAGAGTTAAACAGAGAGGTAAAACATTTAAGGGCCTGATCCGAATCGGAGATAGAGGACGACACACCCTCCCAACCAGGTCATACAGGAAATGTTGCTCATTGAAAAGTCTTTGTAATAATGCATGGACACGATTTAGATAGCTTAGTATCTCTAATTCAGGCAATGGGACAATGGTCACTGATCTTGTTAGCAAAGATTCCGTTGGCTGTATACTTATAAGGGGCGTTTGTCAGAATGATATCCAAAATAGTAGATTTTTCAGGGTGTTTTAAGTTGGGGCGGGTTGGTTTAGTTATCAGTTGAGTTAATTTAGCTCAGTACAAAGAGTCAAGAACTGCACCGCTGCTGGGCTTTTCACCCTCAAAAGTTTCTCCTGTTTATCACAAATGGTCCACCACCCAAAGGACATCCAGCCAACTTGACGCAACTGTGGCAAGCATTGGCATCAACATGGGCCAGCATCCCTGTGGAACACTTTCGACACCTTGTAGTCCATGCCCCAATGAATTGAGGCTGTTCTGAGGGCAAAAGGGGGTGCAACTCAATATTAGGAAGGTGTTCCTAATGTTTTGTACACTCAGTGTATATGAAAATAGCCATGGGATTGGCTTGAAATGGTATAGATACAAGATTGCTTAGAACTGTGCCATTTGGTCTGTCTTGAATGACGATGTGGATCAATACCAGACTCAAAGAGGGTTACCTGTTTCGGGCAAGGACTGATATCCTATCACGTTTTTTGTTCCTTTTCAATGTTAGCACCATAGCAGAGCTGCTCTCTCAACAGTGTCAGTAAATGTTGTTTGCACAGTCATGGGTTAAATGTCTGTTGTGTGTGCTTCTGTGTCTGTTGGAGAGTAGCTTTTGTACACATCATATCCTCAGGGGCCAGGATTTCAGAATGTTCACCCAGAACAAAATAATTGTTTTAAGTGAGCCTATGTCCCCCTTGCTTTTGGATGAGACTTGAAGACAAAACTATACCAAAGCTCTATATACCACATCACATGCTACAACCAAGATAGTGGCTATGAGACCATAACAATTGTTTGGAATATTTCATCACAGTTTCTTTAAAAACAGAATTGAGACAACAAAGGATCATTTTGATCTGGATTGAGCCTTCTGAGAACTGGCCCCACACATCAGCTGTTGACATAGTATGATAGCCATTGAGTTTCAACACACAGTATCTCCTGGTCTTGTCTGTATCTTTGAACATGTTGCCGGTTTCCCCATGTCAGCCTCCAAGGCAGTGGACTGTCTGCTGGACTCCAAGTGGGCCAAGGCCAAGAAGGGAGAGGAGGCTGTATTCACCACAAGAGACTCTGTGGTGGACTACTGCAATAGGTGGGACCCACTTACCTTCAACAACATACCACACTAGACTAACTAATATCACTACCACGCTACACCACAGTATGCCTATACACTAGACTATTTACTGTTAACTACCACCCTTCACTGACTTCCCTAACACTGCACTAGACTAACTACCACCCTACACACTAGAGTAACTATCTACCACACTGTTTCTCCTCTCCTTGTTCAGGCTGCTGAAGAAGCAGTTCTTCCACCGCGCTCTGAAAGTCATGAAGAAGAAGCCCGAGAAGGACATCAAGAAAGAGAAAGAAAAGGCTAAGGGCGACAGCGGCAAGGAGGAGGAGAAGAAGGGGAAGAAGAAGGATTCCAAGGATGCCGAGGCTTCAGACGCAAAGAAGGAGAGGAGTGTAAGTCAATTGGGTGAATATGTAGGCCATAAGCATGTTGTAGTTGATACATCTTAGACCACTGAAGCAGTCTCGTCATAGACATAGATCAATCATATTTCTATAAAGGCCATGGGTCTGATCATGCTGTGTCTTTTTGTTCAGGACGATAGCCCCGAAATGCCAAAGAAGAAAAAAGACGCAAAGAAGAAGTTTAAACTGGAGCCTCATGAGGACCAGCTCTTCCTGGATGGGAATGAGGTGAGTTGGAACACAGGGAAACCTGGGAAAACAGGCTCCAACTCTCCAAAGATTAGGATAGGGAAATATGAAAGCAGGAATTTCTGGAAAAGTGAGCATGTTTCAGTTGACATGTAGATGAGTACCTCTTTAGTCAGAGGGATTTGTAATATCCGCTTTGAAAGAAAGTGTACAGTTTGAGCTTTTTCGTATGTACATGAATTCAGCACCTTGGTGTTCGTGTTTCCCTGTGGCATTTGAGAGAATTCCAAGAAAAGGTTATTTCACAAAATAACTGAGGGTGCACTTTACGAGACAAATCCTCCATGACGTGTCATGACGAGACCCAAATTCTTTGTTGCGTCAGTTTGCTAGGCTAGCCTTTTTTCATATGATGGCAGACGGTTCAATGTGAGTTGCACTGACTTCACCATGTTATATGGGAAAACAGTGAATCGCTGTGAATTCAGCAATTGACTGATTTAGCCAAATAAAAAAAGATTTAAGGTGAAATTGTAAAATTGACATTTACTCCACTTTCCAGGTGTTTGTTTGGATCTATGATCCAGTCCATTTTAAATCATTTGCCATGGGACTGATTCTGGGTGAGTGGCATTGTGATAATTACCTAGAATATGACATTTTCAACACAAATGACTGAACTACAACTGATTTGGTAAAGAAGAGAATAAGACTGATTATTTTCCGCTGTACTAAGGCGTGTCTGTTTCTGTGTTTACAGTAATTGCAGTGATAGCGGCCACTCTTTTCCCACTGTGGCCGGCTGAGATGCGTGTGGGTGTGTACTATTTGAGCGTGGCAGCAGGCTGTTTCGTGGCCAGTATACTGCTGTTAGCTGTTGGTAAGTGGCTGAAAGAAAGCACGCCGTCTGCATCAGCAGTTTCTCTTGTTATGTCAGTCACTCAATTACCCCACAAAAAACAATGAAGTGTTAAATCAACATTGAAAGTGATGAGTATGTGGACCCATATAGACACTGGAAGAGTGTTAAATTAATACACTGATTAGTGTAAAGCCTTATTCAAATATTTACCAGAGTGCCTTGCCTTTCGAGTAAATTGTAGAGCTACCACCCATGACTGTATTTATTTATTATTTTATTATTATTTATTATTTATTACATTTAGCAGACGCTCTTATCCAGAGCGACTTACAGGAGCAATTAGGGTTAAGTGCCTTGCTCAAGGGCACATCGACAGATTTTTCACCTAGTCGGCTCGGGGATTAGAACCAGCGACCTTTCGGTTACTGGCACAACGCTCTTAACCACTAAGCTACCTGCCTTGTTGGTGACACAGACATGGTTGTTGCATTCATCAATTTATTGTGTCCTATGGACGTCACCAAGTGAGATCCTAAGCGAATATGTTATCATACATTATTATTTTTTTCTTACATATTATCATACTTCACTTTGAACCAAAACCACACCCATCATTATCATATTTCCCAGAAAGCTCTATTGCAGGTAGGTTTTTAAAAATGGTTTCATTATCTGTTTGTTGATTGATTAATTAATTTTATGCCACTCAAATATAAATTGCAAACATTTTTGAAACTATTCCAATATGTTACTTGGACTTATTGCACCCTTTACTGAAATGGTTGTTCCAGTTTAGATGCTTTAGGTTGTCTCATAGCTTAGTCTTCCCAACCATTTACATTTTTTACATTTTAGTCATTTAGCAGACGCTCTTATCCAGAGCGACTTACAGGAGCAATTAGGGTTAAGTGCCTTGCTTAAGGGCACATCGGCAGATTTTTCACCTAGTCGGCTCGGGGATTAGAACCAGCGACCTTTCGGTTACTGGCACAACGCTCTTACCCACTAAGCTACCTGCCGCCCTGGCATTCATTCTGAATACTGGTTGCGGGTGATTTAAAAAATGACAAAAGTTGGATATCTCCACACTCCAATAGGAATTACACATCACCTACATAACTTGCAGGCCTGATGTGGCCTGTAAACCATGAGTTTCAGGATTATATTTGTTCCTAAAGGGGTACAAACACTTATCACCTGTGGTACCCTGTAAGGTCATCCTTTGTACCTTTTTTAGTTATAAGTGCATAATTGTACGTACCCCAGTTCATACCTCAAGCCACATCAGGGTTGCAAAATTCCAGTGACCTTCCCAAAATTCCAAGATTTTCAAGGAAACTTCCACACAGAATTTCTGGAGAACCTGGGAATTTTGGGAAAGAAACCCCAATTTTGGAACCCTACCTGCAAGTCACATTATGCTGGCTTGCAAAGTGATGTGCAATTCCTATTGGAATCCAGCCGGAGTTAGGATATCCAACAGTTGAACAAAAAAATCACCTGCAACTTGCATTCAGAATGAGTGCCAGGATTAGTAACATTGTGAGGAGGCTACCTAAGGCAAATGTGTCAAACTCATTCCACGGAGGGCCGAGTGTCTGCGGGTTTTCGTTCCAGCCTTTATTGAACACCATTCCGCTTAGGGCCCCCAAAAGGCTAGGGCCGACTCTGACTGCATGTGTGGGTATGAATGTGCGTAAGCAAACCCGCGAGACAATGAGCCCCCACCCCATCAAAGTTGCCTATCCCTGCCATAGACACTTGTGAAGAGATTGGATAGTTTTAAATCAATATGGTGCTTCCAACTTGTCCTCCTAATATGCTAGGTAGAATAAATCACCATATTGCTAATACATCTATCCAACTCTTAAATTAAATTCCAATAAAAAGTTGAAGTTCTGTTCTTTACCCTTTTTAATAGTTGATCTGGGCACAATGGAACTTAGTGAAACTGACACCGGTTTAACTACTTTGCAGAAATGAAAGAGAGATAATCATATCGGTCTAAATTATCATTCACAGTTAATGTTTCAAACTCAACCAAGAGGTAAAAAAATATATATATATATATATATATATATATATATATATATATATATCTACTTGACTCAACATTCCATTACGTACAGTAAGGCACTGTTGCCACAATTAAATGGATGCAGTCGATGCATGAGTAATAAAATTCACCAATACATAGTTAAGTAATCTAATAAATATTGCTATCAGGTTGTAAATCACAGCTAGTCTATTGTCTGCTGCCTTAAGTCATTCAGGGGATGAACTGTTTCACCAAATTTCTTAGTTAAAAACGGACGAAAAGGGCAGTGATTGGAATCTCAACACAGTCATATGCAGTAAGGCTATAGCTTATCTACAGTGCCTTCAGAAAGTATTCATACCCCTTGACTTATTCCACATTTTGTTGTTACAAATTGATTTCTCACCCATCTACACACAATACCCCATAATGGCAAAGTGAAAACATGTCTTTAGAATTGTTTTGCAAATGTATTGAAAATGAAATGCCTTATTTACATAAGTGTTCACACCCCCGAGTCAATACATGTTAGAATCACCTTTGGCAGCGATTACAGCTGTGAGTCTTTCTGTGTAAGTCTCGAAGAGCTTTGCAGACCTGGATTGTACAATATTTGCCCATTTTATTATTTTCAAAATTCTTCAAGCTCTGTCAAATTGGTTGTTGCTAGACAACCATTTTCAGGTTTTGCCATAGATTTAAGTCAAAACTGTATCTCGGCCACATTCACTGTCTTCTTGGTAAGCAACTCCAGTGTAGATTTGGCCTTGTGTTATAGGTTATTGTCCTGCTGAAAGGTGAATTCGTCTCCCAGTGTCTGGTGGAAAGCAGACTGAACCAGGTTTTTCTCTAGGATTTTGCCTGTGCTTGGCTCCATTCCGTTTCTTTTTTATCCTGAAAAACTCCCCAGTCCGTAACGATTACAAGCATACCCATAACATGATGCAGCCACCACTATGCTTGAAAATATGGAGAGTGGTGCTTGGTAATATGTTGTATTGGATTTGCCCCAAACAGAACACTTCGTATTCAGGACAAAAAGTTAATTGCCTTGCCACATTTTTTGCAGTATTACTTTAGTGCCTTGTTGCAAACAGGATGCATGTTTTGGAATATTTGTATTCTGTACAGGCTTCCTTCTTTTCACTGTCAATTAGGTTAGTATTGTGGAGTAACTAGAATGTTGTTGATCCATCCTCAGTTTTCTCCTATCACAGCCATTACACTCTAACTGTTTTAAAGTCACCATTGGCCTCATGGTGAAATCCCCTGTTTCCTTCCTCTTCGGCAACTGAGTTAGGATGACGCCTGTATCTTTGTAGTGACTGGGGGTATTGATATACCATCCAAAGTGTAATTAATAACTTCACCATGCTCAAAGGGACATTCAATGTTTGCTTTTTTATTTTTACCAATAGGTGCCCTTCTTTGCGAGGCATTAAAAAACCTCCCTGGTCTTTGTGGTTGAATCTGTGTTTGAAATTCTCTGCTCGACTGAGGGACCTTACAGATAATTGTACAGAGATGAGGTAGTCATTAAAAAAATGTGTTAAACCCTGTTATTGCACACAGGGAGTCCATGCAAGTTATTATGTGTTTTGTTAAGCATATTTCTACTCCTAAAGTTATTTAGGCTTGCCATAACAAAGGTGATGAATACTTATACTCAAGACATTTCAGCTTTACATTTACATTTTAGTCATTTAGCAGACGTTCTTATCCAGAGCGACTTACAGTTAGTGAGTGCATACATTTTTAAATGTTTTATTAATTTCACTTTGACATTATGGGGTAGTGTGTAGGCCAATGATAAAAAATCGCTATTTAATCAATTTTAAATTCAGGCTGTAACAACTGTAACAACAATGTGGAACACGTCAAAGAGTGTATACTTTCTGAAGGCACTGTATTTACAGTACATAAACAAAAGTATGTGGACACCCCTTCAAATTAGTGGATTCAGCTATTTTAGCCATACCTGTTGCTGACAGGTGTAAAATCGAGCACACATCCATGCAATCTCCATAGACAAACATTGGCAGTAGAATGGCCTTACTGAAGGGCCCAGTGACTTTCAACGTGGCACCGTCATAGAATGCCACACAAGCTCACAGAAAGGGACCGGCGAGTGCTGTAGCGTGTAAAGATAATTTGTCCTCCGTTGCAACACTCACTACCGAGTTCCAAAATGCCTCGAAGCAACGTCGGCACAATAACTGTTCGTCGGGAGCTTCATGAAATGTGTTTCCATGGCCGAGCAGCCCAGCCGCACATAAGCCTAAGATCACTATACGCAATGCCAAGCATCGGCTAGAGTGGTGTAAAGCTCGCCACCATTGGACTCTGGAGCAGTGGAAATGCGTTCTCTAGAGGGATGAATCACGCTTCACCATCTGGCAGTCTGACGGACGAATCTGGGTTTGGCGGATACCAGGAGAATGCCACCTGCCTCAATACATAGTGCCAAGGGCCCTTAGTTCCAGTGAAGGGAGATCTTAACACTATAGCATACAATGACATTCTAAACGATTCTGTGCTTCCGACTTTGTGGCAACAGTTTGGGGAAAGCCCTTTCCTGTTTCAGCATGACAATGCCCCCGTGCACAAAGCGAGGTCCACACAGAAATGGTTTGTTGATCAGTGTGGAAGAACTTGACTGGCTTGCACAGGGCCCTGACCTCAACCCCATCGAACACCTTTGGGATGATTTGGAACGCTGACTGCAAGCCAGGCCTAATTGCCCAACATCAGTGCCCGACCTCACTAATGCTTGTGACTGAATGGAAGCAAGTCCCCGCAGCAATGTTCCAACATGTGGAAAGCCTTCCCAGAAGAGTGGAGGCTGTTATAGCAGCAAAAGGGGGACCAACTCCATATTAATGCCCATGAATTTGGAATTAGTTGTTTGACAAGCAGGTGTCCACATACTTTTGGTCATATAGTGTATCTACTGTTTTTTTTTTATCTACTAATTTTGAGGCTGCTTATTCTAATGCTTACCCTATAATAAAGATTTGGCACATCATTGTGCACGTTACACGTGATATATATAGATATACAGTACCAGTCAAAAGTTTGGACACACTTACTCATTCAAGGGTTTTTCTTTATTTTTAGTATTTTCTACATTGTAGAATAATAGTGATCAAAAGCTGAAGAACACATCCAGGTACTGTCCGCCGGTGCTGGAGTTGTAGGCAAATTCATGAAAAACAGAAAAGAAAACGCAGCACACTGCTGCTCACGCTCCCAGGTGATATCTATTTATAACAACATTTCGACCCCTAGGTCATCATCAGGCAGCCATATCCCAGGTGGGGGTGGAAGGTCATATATATGGGCAGTACTCAGTGACATTACTTCCTGAAACAGGAGGTAAAAAATTTATAACATAGGTTCACAATATTAACATTCAATGTATCAAAATATATGATCATATACAAGGAATGCAATCAATATTTACAGTAATATACATACAATATTCACACAATGTTCAATTAGGATCTTTTTTAAACACACAATTTGGACATAATGAAACTATAAAAACGGTTTAAAGTCAAACTCCTCTGAATAATAGTGAAGACATCAACTATGAAAGAACACATGGAATCATATAGTAACGAAAAAAGTGTTAAACAAATCAAAATATATTTTATTTTATTCTTCAAAGTAGCCACCTGGAATGCTTTTCCAACAGTCTTGAAGGAGTTTCCACGTATGCTGAGCACTTGTTGGCTGCTTTTCCTTCACTCTGCGGTCCAACTCATCCCAAACCATCTCAATTGGGTTGAGAGTCGGTGATTGTGGAGGCCAGGTCATCTAATGTAGCACTCATCACTCTCCTTCTTGGTCAAATAGCCCTTACACCGCCTGGAGGTGTGTTTTGAGTCATTGTCCTGTGGAAAAACAAATGATAGTCTCACTAAGCGCAAACCGGATGGGATGGTGTATCGCTGTGGTAGCCATGCTGGTTAAGTGTGCCTTGAATTCTAAATAAATCACAGACAGTGTCACCAGCAAAGCACCATCACACCACCACCTCCATGCTTCACGGTGGGAACCACACATGCAGAGATCATCCGTTCACCTACTCTGCGTCTCACAAAGAAACAGCGGTTAGAACCAAAAATCTCAAATTTGGACTCATCAGACCAAAGGACAGATTTCCACTGGTCTAATGTCTATTGCTCGTGTTTCTTGGCCCAAGCAAGTCTTCTTATTATTGGTGTCCTTTAGTAGTGGTTTCTTTGCAGCAATTCGACCATGAAGGCCTGATTTTACAGTCTCCTCTGAACAGTTGATGTTGAGATGTCTGTTACTTGAACTCTGTGAAGCATTTATTTTGGCTGCAATCTGAGTTGAAGTTAATTGCCGATTTCTGAGGCTGGTAACTCTAATGAACTTATCCTCTGCAGATTAGGTAACTCTGGGTCTTCCTTTCCTGTGGCGGTCCTCATGAGAGCCAGTTTCATCATAGTGCTTGATGGTTTTTGCGACTGCACTTGAAGAAACTTTCAAAGTTCTTGAAATGTTCCGGATTGACTTACCTTCATGTCTTAAAATAATGATGGACTGTTGTTTCTCTTTGCTTATTTGAGCTGTTCTTGCCATAATATAGACTTGGTATTTTACCAAATAGGGCTATCTTCGGTATACCACCCCTACCTTGTCACAACACAACTGATTGGCTCAAATGCATTAAGAAGGAAAGAAATTCCACAAATTAACTTTTAACAAGGCACACCTGTTAATTGAAATGCATTCCAGGTGACTACCTCATGAAGCTGGTTGAGAGAATGCCAAGAGTGTGCAAAGCTGTCATCAAGGCAAAGGGTGGCTACTTTGAAGAATCTCAAATCTAAAATAAATTTTGATTTGTTTAACACTTTTTTTGGTTACTACATGATTCCATATGTTATTTCATAGTTTTGATGTCTTCACTATTATTCTACAATGTAGAAAATAGTAAAAATAAAGAAAAACCCTGGAATGAGAAGGTGTGTCCAAAGTTTTGACTGGTACTGTATATCGTTCTAAAGTTATCGGCGGTCACAAAAAGACAGATAAACATCTTGATTCTGTTTAGCGGAGGGCTTCTGTGAATGTAGGCAAATTATCTAACGACTCCCTTAGCTGTTGTACGAGTGGTCTGAGGCAGTCGGTAAATAACGAGAGTTTTAGTGCAACTTGAGTAACAATGATGGGAAACAGCTCAGAGATTTAACGATGCACCTATGAAGGTTCTTGGGATGAAGCACCTATGAAGGTTCTTGGGATGAACTTAGCCTTAAGATGCTTTTGGGAAACCCAGCTCTGGTATGTTTACCACTTGTTTACCCTAGTCTTTAGTCAAAACTGGTAACAAAGCACATAAGTTGATGATGTCACCTTGTTTTTGTTTGTCTCCCATCAGCTCGCTGCATCCTGTTCCTGATCATCTGGCTGGTGACGGGCGGACGCCACCACTTCTGGTTCCTGCCCAACCTGACTGCCGACGTGGGCTTCATCGACTCCTTCCGCCCGCTCTACACGCACGAGTACAAGGGCCCACGGGACTACAGCAAGAAGAGCCCGGACAAGACCCCCGATGCAGACGCGGCCAATGCCCAGAAGTCAGACAGCGAGGAGAAGGTTGACGGTGGGGAGGAAGAGGAGGAAGCAGAAGGTGAAGGAGAGGTGGAAGGAGAAGAGGCTGAGGGCACAGCGCCGAAAGGGACGGAAGAAGGCGAGGCGACTGAGCGCCACTCAGACACGGACAGCGACCGGCGGGAGGATGAGGGCTCGCAGCACAGCAACGGAAACGACTTTGAGATGATCACCCGCGAAGAGCTGGAGCAGCACACGGAAGAGGAAGAGGAACGGGAAAGAGGAGTGGAGGAGAAAGGAGACGGTGAGACAAAGCCCTTGTCTGTTCAAACATAAACATTATCACTACCACCTCCTCCTTCTCCACCTCCGAAGGACCTCCTCCAGGTCTTCTCTCAACCTCGCTGAGGAGACACCTCCCCATCTTGTCTGCTCCGATCTTCCACTAACTATACTGTACCACGTCTGTCTTGGTATTGACACCGGTGAAACGAAGCAAACGGCTATGACAATGGAAAAGAGAGAAGAGAAAAAAAACGCCTTATTGTGGTTCTGAAATCCCCAATGTTATTTAAACTGAGAAATGCAAACTAACTTAAGAGACGTGTTTGTCTGAGGAAGTTGTCACGGTAGTTCTCCCGACGTTCTCCCAATTTTTCGGTACTTACGGTATGACTTTCTCCCATATCATCCTAGTTCAGAAAGACACATCCGCTCTACATGTTATGTTCACTATAGCTACAATGGTCCCTTGTATGTCTCGTTTTTGTACGTGAGGCAAAGTCTCTTGTCATCTCCACAGATAAGGGAATTATAGAGCTATGGAATCCTTGTTTTGCCAGGAGAAGTACTGCCATCTTGTCTACCTGTCTGTCAAATCCTGACTGTGGTCTTATGAAAGATGTGTGATTGGTACAATCAAGGTAAAGTTAAGCCCAGGGTCATGTCCAGTAGACGCGTTTTCCCTACTCAAACCAACCATTTCCTTTGGGCCATTGTCACACAACTGGGCCAAGGGACCTGTACTAGCAGCGGCAGCTGGCCCTCTGTACACGATTCATCTCTTGTTTTTGGACTAAAGCCAGAGTCTGATCTCTCCTAGGCAGCCATCAAACGTTACAATTGAGCAACCGTTGGCTGCGCCACTATAACTAATCTGGATGGACCAGAAGCCGTAGTTTCTCCCCCCAGCCGTGTGGTTCTTTGCTGTACTTCCTATTTTCAATGAGAAATGCTTGTTTGTTTGTATGGTTGATGATCATCGTGCAGCAATGTACACACACACATAAAACCACAGAGGTTCGCAAGAGTCATCTCCATTACGTAAGAGTAGTATCCATAATGAGCAGTGGGACTTATTTTAAGTGTAAAACTGATCATCTAAGATATTCCTTACTAGAATAACTTAATTTATTTGGGCCACACACATGCAGACAGCAAAGCTAGAATGGAAAAACAGTTTGAGGTTTGTATTCACCATTTTAGAATGAGACGTCAAAATGAAATAGTGCCAAACACGTGAATTGTTGTTGCAATGCATTCTGTTTTCATACGAGAAGACATGTCAAAAGTGTCAGCAAGGGATTTTGGTGCATTTATTCATTTTTGTAATGGTAGTGTCAAATTCCAAACCTTTTAAATGCAGTGCAGTATAGGAGCTAGGGCATTGGTTTGTAGACTTTGATCCCATTCTCCCTTCAGTTTCTATCCAAGCCATGCAAAGCAGACCGTGTCCTTAATACTATTACAAGCTATCGTATAATACGTATGGTAGGCTTGTTGTCAGTTCAACTCGGATGCCCATCCTTTCATGATAGCTTTTGTTGGTGCCTTCATTGGTATTCTAGTCAAGCTAACAGACAACGATGAAGACCCCTGTGAATGCATGGAGACTCCATTTGAAACCAAATGGGGGCATGGTCCCAATTCTCCTCTATTGTTGCATTATGTGGGCTGTGGTCCAAGACTGTCCATTTGTAAGGTCACATTTTTTACTCATAGTGAGGATAAAATAGATAAATGTATAATTTATATGTATACTATCGATATATCATATACATACATACATATACAAACTTCGTCTGAGAAATTATGAACCCACTTTGTTCAACCTGAACCGAACTCTTTTTTAGTTTTTAGGTTTCTGGTATCTTTTCATCATAATGTATTTTTTTATTATTACACCTTTTTAAACTATAATTTTGACCTCCAATAGGCATATTGTCAAGAGTGTACTGTACTCATTATTGGGGACTTCAAACACCAGAAATGTGGATTATGTTATGTGTGGATATATAATATGATCAGATGGGCTACCTAATTTTGTTTTATTTTATATTGATTGATTTTACACCGTCATTTCTTTGAATGTGTGAAGAGTAATGTATGTAGCTAGTTTGTCCATGTGGCAACTTACTGCAAGCCCCATAATCACTTTTGTTTCTTCACGTAAAAACAGTGAATGATTAACTAGTGGTTGAGAAACTCGTTGGCAGTGGCTTGCATAATATTTATATAGCTGTTCCACCCAAAATGTTCTGGGTGGGAAGTTCTCCCCACAGTGGAACGGTAGAGCACAACTTGTGAGAGCAAGGGGGAAAAAAGTCACTTGATGACTTTGATATCCCACACCGTACACAGATAGACCCAATGTAGTGAACTGAGGAGTATTTTCGAGACACTCATACTGTAGTGCTGGCTGGTTCCTGGAACTATGCTGGATGTGGAACCAGGCAGGTGCCGTACAGTTCTGTTCAGGCTCAGTAGTGTGAAAAGGGTACAAGCTCGGTCTTGCTTTCCTATTCTAAGAGCATGTTGACCTCAGATTTTTAGGCCTCCAGCTAGTTTCTCCATCGACGTGTTTCCCTGAGCTCTTCTCAACAGCATGTACCTCTTCCACAGGACGTGTACTACTAACCACTGCCGTCTGTAGGTTTTTGTCTTTTTCTAAGTATGTTTGTTTTCATTGCTCTTCTGTTTCCTGATGTCTTCTGGAGAGCGAGGTGCCAGTAGCTGTATTATGAATTTTGGCAGAACTAGGCTATTTCTTGAAAATCTCATTGTGCTTAGTGTTCTTCGTGCAAAGTCTGTATATTGTAGTATTAATCTATGCTGCTTTTCCCCATCAAAATACATGTTCTATCTGGTCAAAATGTCTTTATTCATTTAGTTGTCCATATTTGGATCCATATCAGAGTGACTGTCTCTTGCAATATGGGAATATAATTTAATTTTATATCTGTATCTTATCATTGCAATAAATATAGGAAGCAATTGAGTTTCCTGGCTTATTTGTATGAAATGTTAGTGCTTGAAATGCATGAAACCCCAGGTTTCGACAGAGATCGCCAAAACTCAAAAACTCGACTTGAAGTTCAGTACCTTCTCAAGCTGAAAAGCAGCCAGTAATAATAGTAATATTTGCACCGCTGTGACGAACCAGGGATATGGCTTGAAAACGTACCTCATTCCAGGGATGGAAGGTGTCGTTCGCTGCTGGGTTAATGATATAATTAGAAATTTGAAATACTGCTAGTTTTTAATTAAAGGTCCAATGCAGCTATTTTTATCTCAATAGCCAATCATTTCTGGTAACAATTAAGTACCTTACTGCGATTTGTTTTCAATTAAAAATAAATGCTTCTTAGCAAACAGCAATTTCTCAAGCAAGAGTTTTGCTAGGACTGGCAGTGGTCTGAGTGGGGAGGGGAAAACTCTTTCTTATTGGTGTATTAACTAGTTTTACCGACCTGGCAGACACAAACCCCACCCCACCAAAACAGGCTTACATTTCAGTCAGTCTTACAAAAACAGCTCTTACACTAAAAGGGCATTATCATTTTTTTAAATTTCACAGTATTATTCCAACCTCCAGTGTGGAAATATATAAAACGCAAGGAAATCACGTTTGACTGCACTGGGCCTTTAAACTGCCTTTTTGGTCAGCATGCTAGGCTAGCTGTAGTCTGATTAATCAGGCTGTAATACACAATGATTTGGTGTGTATATACAGCCTGAGACTTGGTTCCTTACAAGCCAGACTGTTGAATAAAATGACATGTAAACTTACTCTACTGGTTGTTTGTGAAGTTTGTCCTACTGCTTGAAATTTTAGACAAAATATCCACTGGAAAAATTTTTTTACCAAACTTTTTATTGAGTGGGTAGGTATATGGTTTGGTTCGGCACCGAGGTAAAGTTAGTTGATATTGGACAATTGGATTTCAGTCTTTAAAAAGAAGTGTGGAATGTTCTCCATTCTCTACGAATTCAGAATATACAATTTTCATGGCATGCTTGGTTCAATAGCTATTGACGAGAGAGAACCAAATGTCCAATATAAAACTAACTTTACCTCGGTGCCCGCCATATATACCTACCGGCTCTCTAAAAACTCACGTAAACAATACTGTCCTGTGGATATTTTGTTTAAAATTTCAAGCAGCAGAAGGACAAACTGCACAGACAACCGGTAAAGTTTAAATGTAATTTTATTCAACATTCTGGCTTGTAAGTAACATTGGATATCAGAAAAAGGGGGTAAAGTAAAAATTAAATAAAGACCTATTAGTGAAAAAATCTCAGATATATCAGGCTGCCTGCCTAAACACAGCCAAAGTTGACTCCTTGCCACCTGGCTGAGATATAACAAGCTGAACCAGGTGTGTCGTGGCAATTAGGTGCTTCCCTATTTGGCCAATAGATAGAGCCACACACAGTCACATATTGGCCTTCTAGCACCAGCCCCCTTGCCACAGCCTTTAGTGTGTACTGATGTGTTTGTGGTGTGCACATGGGTGTACGTACTATAACTAGTATGCCAAATTCATGATAAAATAAACATTTACCTTTCAATATTTCTTTTTTATTAATGTTATGCCATTCATTCATAACATAACTAAAAACGACAATATCCAAATGTAAATGTATATTATTAATGTCATGAATTTGGCATACTATTTATAGTGCTAGTGTGTACGTACTTGTCCATTGAATTGTAGAATTATGAATACCAGCATACTAAGAGAAATATTGGCCCCGTCGAAAAACTTGTTGCTTTGTCCAATCATTTCTTTAGAGTGCTGCCAGGTGGGTTGTGGAGCCCTGTCCGTGACATGCACACAGAGGTCAGCTTGTCGATATTGTATGCCTTGAGGGGAGGAAGGAGTTACGAAGTTAAGCAGTAATATTACAGGTACAATCCATAGCCTCAATTATTTGTCAACAGTTAGGCCATGTAACACTTGTTTGTTTGGGGGGACTGAGGGGGAGGGTCATTCCAAGTGAAAAATCAAAGAAGAGGGATATTGGAGGTTTTTGCTTCAGTCATGATTGTGTATGTGCTTGTACTGTATTTTTTTCTGGAAACAAAGAAAAGCTTCTGAGTGAGTGCAGCCCTAAGGCTATGCTCAATATAGCTGCTCTTATGCTGTTGCTGATGATGATGATGATGATGATGATGGTAATCTTTACTGACCTTCAGGAGGAAATATGTTCCATTGCTAACGACAGCTACACAACAAGCATAACTCCCCCACCCCCATTACCGATTGTAAAAACATATGGGTCAACATCAAAATCAAGGACATTTTCATTCTATCATTTAACTCACCACGCAGAATATATTATATAATTGGTGGCATCATTTTTTAAAACAATTTGAATGAGAGGAATACCAAGGCAAAACTGACAGTGATTTGACATTCTCAAATTACTTTTGAAATAGATATTTTCACAGGTGCAATGTACTGTAGACGTATTGGTGAAAACCTTTTGGATCAAAAGACAAAGATGAGATGTGTGTTATGTCTGCACAGCAAGCCTTCAGTCATAGTGAGCCAAAACATCACCTTTGTAAACAAATCCTGAGCAGAGAAAAACAACATGCATCAAAGTTGTTTATACTTTTGAAGTTCATGACTCTACCTTTACCTGGGATCAAATTACTCAATCAAATCATCTGGGTACAGTAAGTTCCAACAAGTGATGTGTGTGTATATATATATATATATATATAAACCCTGGATTGCTGATGCTATGAATTGGCCATAGCCATTGTGGGCAGTACTGTTCTGCTCTGCATCATCCCTCTGGAGTTTCTGTTATGGTAGTGATAAAGGATGTATGTTTACCAATGGCTAATTTGGGAAGAAGCTTGGACATATCAATAACTTTGCTCATTACTCTCTGTGTGTGTGTGTGTACGTGTACGTACAGTGGGGAAAAAAAGTATTTAGTCAGCCACCAATTGTGCAAGTTCTCCCACTTAAAAAGATGAGAGAGGCCTGTAATTTTCATCATAGGTACACGTCAACTATGACAGACAAATTGAGCATTTTTTTTCCAGGAAATCACATTGTAGGATTTTTAATGAATTTATTTGCAAATTATGGTGGAAAATAAGTATTTGGTCACCTACAAACAAGCAAGATTTCTGGCTCTCACAGACCTGTATTAATGGCACCTGTTTGAACTTGTTATCAGTATAAAAGACACCTGTCCACAACCTCAAACAGTCACACTCCAAACTCCACTATGGCCAAGACCAAAGAGCTGTCAAAGGACACCAGAAACAAAATTGTAGACCTGCACCAGGCTGGGAAGACTGAATCTGCAATAGGTAAGCAGCTTGGTTTGAAGAAATCAACTGTGGGAGCAATTATTAGGAAATGGAAGACATACAAGACCACTGATAATCTCCCTCGATCTGGGGCTCCACGCAAGATCTCACCCTGTGGGGTCAAAATGATCACAAGAACGGTGAGCAAAAATCCCAGAACCACACGGGGGGACCTAGTGAATGACCTGCAGAGAGCTGGGACCAAAGTTAACAAAGCCTACCATCAGTAACACACTACGCCGCCAGGGACTCAAATCCTGCAGTGCCAGACGTGTCCCCCTGCTTAAGCCAGTACATGTCCAGGCCCGTCTGAAGTTTGCTAGAGTGCATTTGGATGATCCAGAAGAGGATTGGGAGAATGTCATATGGTCAGATGAAACCAAAATAGAACTTTTTGGTAAAAACTCAACTCGTCGTGTTTGGAGGACAAAGAATGCTGAGTTGCATCCAAAGAACACCATACCTACTGTGAAGCATGGGGGTGGAAACATCATGCTTTGGGGCTGTTTTTCTGCAAAGGGACCAGGACCACTGATCCGTTTAAAGGAAAGAATGAATGGGGCCATGTATTGTGAGATTTTGAGTGAAAACCTCCTTCCATCAGCAAGGGCATTGAAGATGAAACGTGGCTGGGTCTTTCAGCATGACAATGATCCCAAACACACCGCCCGGGCAATGGAGTGGCTTCGTAAGAAGCATTTCAAGGTCCTGGAGTGGCCTAGCCAGTCTCCAGATCTCAACCCCATAGAAAATCTTTGGAGGGAGTTGAAAGTCCGTGTTGCCCAGCGACAGCCCCAAAACATCACTGCTCTAGAGGAGATCTGCATGGAGGAATGGGCCAAAATACCAGCAACAGTGTGTGAAAACCTTGTGAAGACTTACAGAAAACGTTTGACCTGTGTCATTGCCAACAAAGGGTATATAACAAAGTATTGAGAAACTTTTGTTATTGACTAAATACTTTTTTTCCCCACTGTACATGCGTTTCCAGGCATACAGTGCATATCATAAGTATTCACCCCCTTGGATTTTTTCACATTTTGTTGCATTACAAAGTGGGATTGAAATGTCAAAGTGAAAAGAACAATTATTTTTACAAATTAATTAATAAGGGCCAGCATGTGCAAATTAATAAAAAAATAACAAAATGTCTTGGTTATATAAGTATTCACCCCCTTTGTTATGGCAAGCCTAAATAAGTTCAGGAGTCAAATTGTGCTTAACAAATCATATAATAAGTTGCATGGACTCAATCTGTGTGCAATAATAGGGGTTAACATGATTATTTATTTTACCCCAGACATACAATTATCATTGTCGATAAGGAACATGCAAGTAAGCATTTCGTTGGAAGATGTATACTGTGTGTATCCTGTACATACGACTAATACAATTTTAAATTTGTAACCTTGAAACTATCTGTAAGGTCCCTCAGTCGAGTAGTGTATTTCAAGCACAGATTCAACCGCAAAGACCAGGGGGCATTTCCAATGCATGGTAAAGTTATTAATTAGGCTTTAGATGGTGTATCATATCTGCTGTCGTGGGTGCCAAACCCTTCCGTGCGCCTGGAACAACAGATCCCAACGACACTGTCACGACTTCCGCCGAGGCTGCCTCCCCTCCTTGTTCGGGCAGGCTTCGGCGTTCCTCGTCACCGGCTTACTAGCCACTGCCGCTTCATTATTCATCATTCCATTTGTCTTGTCTTGTCAATCACACACACCTGGTTCTTATCCCCTCATTAGTCCGTGTATAAGTGTTCCCTCTGCCCCCCTTGTCCTTGTGGATGATTGTTTAATTGTGAGAGTAATGTAGCTCGGTGGAGCTACTCGTACCTTGTTATTGCCGGGGTAGATATTTCCCCTGTGTCTGTTATTGTTGGAGCTACCGTTACCTTGTATTGTCAGGGTAGATTTTCCCCTGTGCCTGTTTCGTTTGTCGCTATCCAGCGCTATTTGTGTACGACAGAATAAACTCTGCATTCAATGATTACCCTCCTGCGCCTGACTCCTTCTATCACACTCATCACAGAATCACCCACCCGCTATGGAGTCAGCGGGAGAAGAGCGCATGCCTGGAGTCGTGGCACGGGTTCCACAACATTCCACGTGAGTACGCAGATCTCTCCGATGTCTTCTCTTCAGTAAAGGCTACGTGTCTCCCTCCTCACAGGCCCTGGGACTGCACCATTGACCTACTGGAGGGACACCACCCCCCGAAGAGTCGCATTTACCCCCTTTCCATGGCAGAGACTGAGGCCATGGAGAAGTATGTGGCGGAGACACAGTGTTTGTATTCATTGCTGTGTTTGACAGACATTAACCCCAAAGGGGCTTACATAACCCCAAGCAGGGAACAACATTTCTTGGTATTCCCACACATTGGTCTGACGCTCTTTGGTCCTTCCCTCTCATTATAAATCTTAATGAGGTGAATAAATGGTGGCCTTGAGGTGATCACCCATCACTGACAAACTGCCTCCCCCTCCTCCACAAAGCAATCAAGCTGCACCGCCTCCATTTTGTACACAGCTCTTCAATATTATCCCCACACTCTTAACTTAATTAAGCGGCCATAAAAACAACCTGTCAAAACAGGAACTCCTGGGGATGTCATCAAGTATGTACAGTATATCAAAATGTCCATCGGCCTCCCGAGTGGCGCAGCGGTCTAAGGCACTGCATGCTATGGTATAGATCAATCTTGATGTAAAGGGGGAGCATTTTGATGTTATTAGTATATGTGTCTTTGGTGCACATGGTAGAATGTTCTACTCAGTTTGGTCTGGCTTCAATCACCAATAGACATCTTTAGGCACTTGCTGAGGTCTAATCTAATCTTTTCAGGACTCGTTTAATGTGGTATTTGTCATCACTTTCCTCTTTCAGATTAATATATGCATTGCAATCATTTGCTTGTGTCAGACTAAAGCTGTTACAAGAGGCTCAAGCCAAGCATAGACGAAAATGTCAAGATTCACTTCACCTGTGGGGTTAATTAAATTGATGAAATGATCATTTACAGCAATTTCACAGAGTTAGCGTCAGTTGTTTCCCTGCCAAGACCCTTCAGACAACCCCCCTGACAAACATTCCCTTCTGTTTGACCCAGGCAGTGGAACAAAACAAACGAGAGACATCTCAACAATTAATGGGAGAAAATGCAATCTGCATGATCTAATTGCTCCATCATTTATGGATAGATTCTCCTCAGGGAAACTGCCGTGTAATGCCTCAATCTTGTTTTAATCCAATTTGAGTCTATCTGTTGCGGTATTAAGAGCCAAGGCCTGTCAGAAAAGGTTGTTTGATGCAGCGAGGTGTGGGATTGATTGATGTGTCTGTTTGTCTGGCCAGTTTCCACTCACTTTATTACAACATGCCTCACCTGAAAGCCTGAGTAAAAAAAGTTATGTGTTTTTGTATAGGCCAGTTTTCTCTGAGTTCAGAAGCAGAAAGTTAGCCGACCTGGTACCCTATGCAGTGGAGAGGCAAAACTTTGCATCATCTGTTTAACTAAGTTAACTCACAGTGTTTGTAGATTATATCACTGAGGGGTACCATAGGCTGTATAATGAAAACAGTAACGGTCCCAAAACAGAGCCTTGTGGCACATCATATTCAACCTTAGAATATTCTTAGCATTTATCATCAAGTTACACAAATGTATACCTATCTGATAAATAGGAACTATACCAAGAGTGCCTGACCATGTGTTTTCATGATTACATTTTATTTAATCAAATACAGATTTGATTTTCTTTAATTGATTTTAAATATATTACATTTGATGAACTAAATAATCGCCAGTTTATCAAACGTTATTCTTACCATCTTAATGTCATTTTTTTAATGTAAGCTCTCCTTCAGTAACTTTGTTGCTGTCACGTCTACTCCCGCTCCCCCGCTCTGGCGCTCGACATCGCCGGTGTACTAACCACCGGTCCTGGCAACCCATCAATACGCACAGCTGGCAAACCTCATTACGCACACCTGCGCCCCATCATTAGGCACACTGGGACTTCATCACTACCTTGATTACTCCACCTTTATCTAGCACTCCCTAGCGTTACTCTTCAGGCAGTATTGGTTCTGTGTTCATGTCCAGACGCTTCTCTTGTTTTGTATCGCTCTATGTTATTTATTATTAAACTCACCAACTGCACCTGCTTCCTGACTCCCAGCGTCATTGTTATAGAATACTGCCTCAACAAATGGAAGCAGCAGGGAATCAAGACATCTCCCAGATGGTCGTCAAACAGGGACACCTACTTCGCCAACACCAATACCAGCTGGCGCAACTGGGAACGGCTATGGATGAGGTCCTTCACGTTCTTCAACGTCTCGACATTACCCGAGGTCGTCACCTCCAACGAGCGGAGGATTCTCTACCACAAGTCGACCCAGCGAGCCAGCACCCCAGCCCATCCAGAAGTCCTCCCGGACAAATACGACGGGACTCCATCCAAATGCCGTGGCTTCCTACTCCAGTGCTCCCTCTATTTCGCTCATCAGATGGGTGCCCCCACCACCGAGAGGTCCAAGGTTGCTACGGTTATTTCCCTGCTGACCGGATGGGCGTTGGACTGGGCTACGGCCGTCTGGGAGAGAGGAGAGGAGGAGCTGGGTTCCTATGAGTGGTTCATGGCTCTGTTCAGAGGATTCTTTGATCATCCACCGGAGGGCAGAGATGGGGGTGAGCGCCTACTCCAACTACGGCAGGATGGACAGACCACTGCGGAGGCACCTTCCAGACAGTGGCAGCATCCAGTGGATGGAATGAGCCGGCGCTCCGCACCCTATTCAGTAGAAGTCTGCGCGAAGAGGTCGAGACAGAGTTGGCATGCGGAGACACCCTCTCCTTGGATGCACTAATCGCGATGGCCATCCGTCTGGATAACCTTCTTCGTGATCGTCGGCACCCCCATCGCCTCTTTCCCTCCTACGTTGACCGTCAGAGTCTTATCCCATGGAGGTAGGGGCCACATGCCTCCCGCGGCTGAGCGATGCCGTTGGAGACAACTGGGGCTCTGTCCCTATTGCGGTCAAGAGGGGCACAACCTTCAACAGTGTCCGTTACGTCCCAACCCGGGGTCCACGAGAGCAGAGGGACGGCCCCGTAATCATCCGTCTCCTGGGTTAGGCGTGGGAATTCCATCATCATCACTTTCTGCCAAACCCTTTTTAGTATCGATTTCACTAGCTGGCTGTCCCTCATGTATTGTTTCTACAGATCTAGTGGATTCCGGTGCCGCAGAGAATATTATTGACCAGGCCCTTGCTTCTCTCCATTTCCGGTTCAAGAGCTGGATAATCGACCAATTGGGATCCGGGACTATCACACACATCACAACACCACTCACCCTCACCGTGGAGTCCATACATCAAGAAAGCCTTCCCTTCCTCATCATCAGTGCACCCGTACACAAGATCATCCTCAGCCTCTCATGGCTCCAACACCATAACCCCACCATTTCGTGGTCTAGGATGACAATCACGGACTGGGCACCCGAATGCCGGAGGACCTGCTTTCCATTCCCCTGTGGTTCCACGTCGGTTGAGAGTCCTGTGGTCCACTAAATACCATTACCCTCTCCCGTTGGTGCCGGTAGCGATCGAACAGCTCCGCTGGGCACGGTTCTTTACCAAATTGGACCTTCAGGGTGCTTACAATCTTATCTGCATCCGGGAGGGGGATAAATGGAAAACAGCTTTTAGCACGGTGTCTAGTCAGTACGAGTACTTGGGGATGCCTTATGGATTAGCCAATGCTCCGTCAGTGTTCCAGGCATTCATTAACGAGGTGTTCCGGGACATGCTCGGACTCCAGGTGGTCGTGTATATCGACGATATCCTGGTCTACTCAGCTACCTTGGATGATCACATTGCTCACGTTCGAGTAGTCCTGTAACGCCCCCTGGCTAACCACCTATATGTCCAATTCCATCAGGAGGCTGTCTCCTTTCTAGGTTACCAGATTGGCCCGCAAGAAGTGATGATGGACGGTAAGAAGGTAGATGCTGTCAGGTCATGGCCAGTCCCAACCACCATAAAGGGGTTAAAATGGTTTTTGGGGTTTGGCAACTTCTACTGCCGTTTCATCAGGAACTTTAGCTCTATCGCCTCTCCTCTCACCTCTCTCCTCAAGGGTGGTTCCTGTAAATTGTGGTGGAGTCCTGCAGCCAACGAAGCCTTCCGCCTACTGAAGGAACATTTCACCTCCGCCCCATTGCTCAAACACCCAGATCCTACACTGCCCTTCGTGGTGGCAGTGGACGCTTCAGAAGTGGGTGTGGGGGCTGCCCCGTCCCAACGACAACGTAATCCTCAGAAATTGTATCCATGTGCATATTACTCAAATAAACTGTCTCCTGCAGAGAGGAACTACGATGTCGGCGATCGGGAGCTCCTGGCGGTGAAGCTGGCATTAGAGGAGTTGAGACACTCATCCTCACCGACCAGTCATCCTCACCGACCATCGGAACCTGGAGTACATACAGTACGGACAGCGAGACGGCTGAACCCGCGCTAAGCAAGGTGGGCCTTTTTTTTCACTAGATTTGATTTTACTCTGACATTTTGCCCAGGTTCAAAGAACACCAAAACCGATGCCCTGTCCTGTCTCTACGACTCGGGAGAGGTTCCTGTCCTGAGTGCAGCCATAATTTCGCCCTCTCGAGTCGTAGCCCCCGTGCTCTAGGATGTAGATGTGAACATTCGCCAGGCCCTGGAGCGGGAACCCGCACCTGCTACCTGTCCTCCTGAGCGCACCTACGTTCCCACAGGGATAAGGGATTGGCTGCTGACCTGGGCGCACACAGCTGTCGTCGCTGGACATCCAAGTATCACCCGCACTATTCAATCTATCTCTGGAAAGTACTGGTGGCCCACCTTGGCGCAGGACGTCACTCGCTACGTCAACTCCTGTTCTGTATGTGCCCAATCTAAATCTCCCCGGCACGCTCCAACAGGGAAACTCCTTCCCCTTCCCATGCCTCAGTGTCCCTGGTCTCATCTGTCCATTGATTTTGTCACTGATCTCCCCTTGTTACGTGTGACATGTTTTTCTTTCTCACTATCGTCCTTTGTAGTGTGTTTGTGTGTTCTGGGCATTACAGGTGTGCTGAGTTGCGGTTGACGATGGTGGGCGTGGCTTCGGTCCGAAGTCCTGGCAGCTGTAGCTGATTGACGAGAGTATAAACGAGAGAGAGAAGGGAGAGGACACTGTTTGAGGATTTGGTTATTGGTTGTTTTAATTTATCTTTGTTTGTGTTCCAGCCTGTCCTCCTCCGTGGTCCTCTGTAGCTCAGCTGGTGGAGCACGGCGCTTGTAACGCCAAGGTAGTGGGTTCGATCCCCGGGACCACCCATACACAAAAAATGTATGCACGCATGACTGTAAGTCGCTTTGGATAAAAGTGTCTGCTAAATGGTATATTATTATTATTATTATTATGATGTACTCCACCCTACCTAGGTCCGGGAGAAGGGAAAAGGTAGATCTGCCCATGGGTGTACATTCACACGTAGATAACCCATTGTTTTACACACTAGGTTAGCCGGGCGGGTGTCACCCCTGTATTTTTGGTAACAGGTAGGAAAGTGGGTTAGGGCTTAGAGTGTGTTAGGAAGGATTAGGTGTGTAGAAGAGGAGGGACCTTTTTGTTTATTTTCATTACTTGGACCCCGTTCCCAAACATTCCCTTCTCTTACCTTCCTTGGTTTGTTTGATTGGTTTTGTTTTATTACTGTTTCTTAATGGGTGTTGTATATTAATTTTTGCTAAATTACCTTACTAAACGTCCCCCGAGGGCTAACGTTGAGTTCTGGTTGTTGTCTGGTTATTTCAGGTCATTACACCCCACATTTCTTCCCCATCCATCTAGTTTACCTTGTGTGCGCAGGCATGGGCATTTACTTCTCCTCCTCTGACGAACTACACCCGAGGGGAGAACGTAACATGGGGGCTCGTCCGGGATATTTGATCCAGCTTGTGCCCGCACACTTTGGTAGTAGATGTGGATTGTGTGGTTGTTGTGTTGGGTGTAGTGTTTAGTTCTGTGTTGGATGTTGTACTTAGGTGGTGGATTTAGAAAATGGCCACCTTTTTAACCTGAAGTTTTTTCTGGATAACCTTACGTGGGAGGGTTTTGAGAATTGTAGGAGAGTGGATTTAGAGACTTTGGCAGACCATATAGATATCTCTGTGCCAAGGGATTTTGTTAAGGCGGAGGTAAGGGCATTGTTAGTGGCGCTGATTGAACAGCAGGTGTTGGTTTTGCCTCGGCCTGCAGTTGGAGAGGGGGTGGATGCTCCGGGTACCCCGTATAGGCCCGACGATGAGGTCGAATATAAGGCCCCGGCCACCTTGCCTCGATTTGACCCTCTCTCTCCTATGCCTACGGCTGTACACTTGCAGCTGGAGGCAGAAGAGAGAGCACAAATCCAAAAGGATGAGCTACATATCAAGTTGGAGATGTGCCAACTGGAGTTGGAAGCAGAAAAGGACATTAAGATAAGGCAGATGGACTTCGAAATGCGCAAATTGGAATTAGAGGCGGAGACGGCGAGGCTGGCCGCTGTCCCTGCCGTTCCCACTAGTGTGTTTTCCACCCCAGGATCTGCCTCTACCTTTGACATTAGCCGGCATATTGCTTTAGTTCCACAATTCCATGAGTCTGAGGTTGACTCTTACTTTTGTGCCTTCGAACGCATAGCAGTGGCATTGAATTGGCCTAGGGATATGTTGCATCTGTTACTTCAGTGTAAATTGTCTGGTAAAGCGCAGGAGGTGATGGGTACTCTCTCTCTCTCGCTGATACTCTTAATTACGACATTGTTAAGGCTACTGTGCTCCGTGGGTATAAGCTTGTGCCGGAGGCTTATAGACAAAAGTTTAGAAAGCACTCCAAATCCTCTATAAAAACCTTTGTCGAATTCGCTAGAGAGAAGGAATCTCTCTTTGACAAATGGTGCTCAGCGAGTAAAATCAATTACTTTGAAGGTCTTTGTGAATTAATGTTATTGGAAGAATTTTAAAACAGCCTCCCAGAGCGGTTGGTTGTATACATTAATGAACATAAAGTGTTAAAGTTATCTGTAGCTGCGGTGCTGGCAGATTAATTTGTGTTAACACATAAAATGGTGTTTCCCACACACCGTAGTGAGAACAGACCGGTTGTATCCTCTCCTGTCTACACTTCCCACCGCTGACTCCAAAGGAGGAACGCGCATGTTTTTACTGTCATAAAGTCGGACACGTAATTTCGGGATGTATGTCTCTAAAACGCAAGTCACCACCTTCAATCCCTACACCCCATAAAGTGTGGGTTTGATTAAGGTAAACTCTAAGAGCTCTGTAAAGGAGAGTCCAGGGGTTATACTAAGTCGTCCTGATCCAACCTACGACCCGTTCATATTTAAAGGCTTTGTTTCACTGACAGGTGATTCTGGAGAACAAAAGCCAGTTTTGATATTGAGAGATACTGGTGCGGCTCAGTCTGTAATTCTCTCAAGTGTTCTGCCCTGGTCAGAGGAGTCTTATTGTGGCTCTAGTGTATTATTAAGGGGGATCGAAATGGGTTGTGTGCCTGTTCCGTTACATACTGTCCATTTGACTTCTGATCTAGTGAGTGGATGTTTCAGAATCGGTGTACAGTCCGAGCCTCCCGTAAATGGGGTTGCTCTAATCATGGGTAAGGATCTAGCAGGAGGAAAAATGGTGCCTGTGTTAGAAGTGCTAGACAAGCCTGATGCTCAGTCAAGTGCTGATGTTTTGGCCACTACGTTTCCCGAAGCATTTCCAGCATGTGCCATTACGCGTGCGCAGTCGCATCCCTTAGGTACCATGGTAGACTCTGTGCTTGCACCTATGTTGAATGGGGAAAATATCCAGTGTTCTACTCCTGTGTTCCCAATGAGTTCTGATTATGATGATGGTAATAAAGACAAGACAATGGCTTCCTCTGTGGACTGTTTAAGGTTGCCAGTTACTCGGGAGAAGCTGATAGCTGCCCAGAAAGAGGATGTGGGCTTGGCCAAATGTTTTTCCTCCATGTTACCTTTGAGTGAGACAAAAAGGAAAGGTGTGACGTATTTCCTTGAGAAGGGTCTTTTGATGAGAAAATGGACTCCCCGTGCTGACATAGAAAATTATTGGAGTTCCGTTTTCCAGATTGTAGTTCCTGCCACGTTTCAGATGAAGGTGTTGTCCCTAGCTTATGATATTACCTGGTCTGGTCATCTAGGGGTGACTAAAACCTACGATCGAATCCTCCGTCATTTCTTCTGGCCGGGAATGAAACGGGATGTGGCTCGTTATTGCCGTACATGTAGTACGTGCCAAGTGGTGGGGAAGCCTAACCAGGTAATTTCCCCGGCTCCTCTCTGCCCGATTCCGGTCATGGGAGAGCCGTTTGAGAAAGTAATAATTGATTGTGTTGGTCCATTAACCCGGACTAAGTCGGGTAATCAATTCTTGTTAACAATAATGTGCACTGCTACAAGGTACCCAGAGGTGATTCCTATGCGTAAAATCACAAGTAAGGCAATTGTGAAGGCGCTTCTTAGATGTAAAGTCACCTGTTTAGGGAACCTGCGTGATTCTTGTACCGGTTCCGACCAACATTTTAGCTTTGAAATCAATCTGTGGACACTGTAGATCGAAATGGCTTGCATGCATTGAGTGATAGCCCTGGTTCCCATGGACACAGAGTATATTTCCTGAGCCTGTGTGACGTAGGATGTGAAATCTGAAACCACTTGAAGCTGGGATGGCCCTCCTACCATTTCATTCGCTCTTCTGACTGTCCATCAACTCCTGGCTGAACCCTACATCCCAGCCACTGACAAAGCAGATGCCTGCAATCATTACATCGTAGCGCAGCAGGAGACAGTGTTTCATCACGGTAGCCCATTCAAAGATCGACTTATAGCCATTCATCTAAACTAATTAATAGGTTTTAAACAAACACTAACTGTTTGTTATAGACAGACAATATTAATATGAGATGAAAGGCAAGTTCCTAACGAGTTCAGAAAGCCAAGCTAGAGCTCTTTGAGACGTTCACAGTGATGTGGGTGTCACGACTTCCGCCGAGGCTGCCTCCCCTCCTTGTTCGGGCAGGCTTCGGCGTTTGTCGTCACCGGCTTACTAGCCACTGCCGCTCCATATATCATCATTCCATTTGTCTTGTCTTGTCAATTACACACACCTGCCCCCTTGTCCTTGTGGGTGATTGTTTTATGTGAGTTGAGTGTAGCTCGGTGGAGCTACTCATACTTTGTATTGCCGGGGTAGATTATTCCCCTGTGCCTGTACTTTGTTGTCGCTATCCAGTGCAACTGTGTACGACGGAATAAACTCTGTATTCAGTGATTTATCCTCCTGCGCCTGACTCCTTCTAATCACACTCATCACAGAATCACCCACCCGCTATGGAGTCAGCGGGAGAGGAGTGCATGCATGGAGTCGTGGCACGGGTCCAGGAGCATTCCACAATGCTGGCCAGCTTGGGACCCCAGCACCCGGAAGGATCCAGATATCCCGACCACGGGAGTTCGACAGGACGGCGGCACTCTGCCAAGGATTCCTCCTTCAACTGGAGCTCTACTTCTCCAGCATCAGGCCGGCCCCATCGGAGCGGGAGAAGGTGTCCGTCCTCGTTTCCTGCCTCTCAGGGAAAGCCCTGGAGTGGGCCAACGCAGTTTGGAACGAAGGAGGAGCCGCGTTGGAGAACTACGGGGAGTTTGCTTGCCTCTTTCAGGCTGTTTTTGATCACTCGCCTGAAGGTCGAGAGGCGGGGAGCGGCTGGTTCACCTGAGGCAGGGGACGAGGACCGCGCAGGACTTCGCTTTGGAGTTTCGGACTCTTGCAGCAGGGTCCGGGTGGAACGAGCGGGCCCTGATCGACCATTTCCGGTGCCATCTGCGGGAGGACGTCCAACGGGAGCTAGCCTGCCGGGACACCATGTTGTCCTTCACGCAACTGGTGGAAATGGCCATCCATTTGGACAACCTGCTGGCAGCCAGAGGACATCCTGGAAGGGGTCTGCCCGTTCCCACCCAGGCCGACTCGGATCCCGAGCTGATTGAGCTGGGTGGAGCTGCCGTCCGAGAGAGCGGAGGATGACAGAAACAGTGCCACTCTGGTGGCACGAAGGGACAGTACACCACACAATGTCGTCAACGCTCTTTTGGGTCTGGAGGCGGCAGGCAGGGCACTCTCGCATCACCCCAGGTATCGAACACCCACACTCGGTCAGAGCCCTCTGCTGCGCACTGTACCCTACCCATCTAATTTCCCGATCACATGGTAATCTATTTTTAAAAGGTCAAAAGGCTACCTACTTGTGTTCTTGCAGACAAACCCATTGTGTTGCCTTCCACCCAACCTACCCAGACTTTAAGCTATTTTACAAGGATTATTATATTGTTGATTGATTGACTATAGTTTTCCAAATGCCCAACACTGCTATTTGTAGGGGATAATTTTAAGGTAACTGTCCAGTGAAAATCTCACTTTTAAAAGTTAATATTCTGTTAACTCATAAATAATGTTGTTGACTCATCCTATACTGGTATTTGTGGCCAAAACATAAATTGGAGGATGATGTCATCCTCCTGAGGAAGATGAGCTGGTCAATCAGCGCTCTACTCGCATTCATATTTTTAATGACCGGTTTTTGGGGTACGCTCACACCATTTCCAACACAGAAAAGCTGCATTTTAACATACTTAATTACAATTTTTGGGAAATAAAACGATTTCACTGATAATGTAATTATAGGTCATATTTCATAGAAATCTGGAAACACTGGACAGTTACTTTCAGGGCCGTACCTACATATGAGGACACCGAGGTCTGGGCCTCTGTAATTTTTTGAATAAAAACATTTTTTAAGAACTCACTAAGGGTCTCAATTTATTGTTGAGAGTTAGAATAGTAGAATACACAAAGTGCAATTTCGAAACTTGGTTGTGCATCAGCAGTTTTCCTCTTGCTATCTCACTCACTGACAGGCGCTCAATTAGCCCATGTCAGTTAAAATGTTTTAGATTGGCAAATTAGTCTAGTTAGTCCAGGCAGCTATCTAAACTTGTAGTAATCATGGCCGAATTACCGACTGGGCACGCAGGGCACGTGCCCAGGGCGAATCAGTCGATGTACAAACACATAGCCTATTAGCTGTACAATTAGCTGCTACACATTGACTCACATTAACTCAGCACCAAGATTCAAAACTATAATTGAATAGGTACAAAGGGATCTGTTAGCAGAAAAAGTATTTTATTAACCCTTTACACTCATGGGAATTGGCCTATGTGGATAAGGCTAAATTGAAATTTTTCTTGCAGAAGAAATATGAAAATGCATAACCATGGTAGCAATTAAAAAGGAACCTTTTGGAGATAATGGGACAATTATTAGACCAAAGGTGAGTACACAACAGTTCACCTGATGCAAGACTGAATCCAAACATTACACTGTTGATTTTATGTGCATTTTACATTTACTGTACTTTTTGCCACATTTGTTGATAACGAAATCTGAAAATACTCTGAATACATTCCGAAACATTAAAAAACAATTCCTGGAAAATGTGGGGTAGGTGCAACATAAGACAAATAAATTACAAGGCTTTGAGTGAGAGGACTAACTGGTATAGCCACACACCTCTCCGAAGTGTGCCCAGTTCAATGCACTTTTATGACTCAAATAAGAGTCTTCGGTAACACTTTCATAACAATACCATATGTCATAATAGCTGACATAACTTGTCATAACCTGTTATAATATGGTCATAACACTGTCATGACACATATATTTAGACCTGTTGTGTCATATATTGCGTTATTTTATGGCTGATTATAACACCTACACAAGAGTGTAAAAACCCACAACCTACTGCGGTAGTTATTTTATGGCTGGTTATAACACCTACAGTACATAAGAGTGTCAAAACTTACCACACAAGGCAAAACATTCCATTACACCATAGCCTACCCGTCAACTGTATGTTTGTTACATAACTTTTTTTATTTTATTGACCATGTTAAATTATTGTAATTGCGCACACATTGATGTCAGCCATGCACCTACCCAAATGCTCTGTTGCTGATGACTGAGCTGAATGTAGGAGCAGATTTCAGGAGCAGGACAAAACACCCTCTCTTTGACTGATGACTGATATAAGGGCATGTATGTGATAGGCCTATCTGGCTTATATGATTATGATGGTCATAAAGTGTTATGACACTGGGTGTCAAGTAAAGTGTTACCGTTGTTTAATTTGGAACACAACCCTGCATCCCCACCATCACACAATTACTGTTGTTGATTACGCAATCCAAAAACGGTCCATTATAAATCGCAATCTTGGTTAGGTGGGCATGATTTGACAGCTTTTTCTATTGCCAACATGACTAGCTAAGTTATAAAATACGATCTTACAGTGTTAGGCTTTCACAAGGCAATTCAGAGAAACAGATCGTAATATTGGTGCGCATAGAAAGGATTCATGAGTGCATTCAGGTGCGTGTGCCCCGGAAAATGTTCTTCACAATAAAAAAAACATAGGCTCATTCTGTTCAGAACAACCCAGGGTAAGATGAAATGTCATCTTGTAACTGTACATCAAACATAGTGATCACAAACGTTGACACCGTATATGACATGAGTTTTATGATTTGGAAATGTGAAGTGCACACTTGGCTTGCTTGTATGACATCAAAGCGGTATTTACTATATTCCTCAATGTCTCATCTTTCAAAACACTGTACATAGAGTCATCTTAAATTACAGCATTTCCCTCACTCAGACAACAAAACGTGCAAAGTTGCACAATTACTGGGAGGGATGGGGGCAACTTCTTGTTGCACGCGGTCCTCAAGTTCAGAACGGCTGTCAGTCAAAACCCATACAGCGCTGTGAAGCGCAGAGCAGAGCTCTGACGTCATGTATAGCATGTTAGTGTACAGCCACTAAGTTCCAATTTAGGCACTTATTAGTGCCCAAATCTGCAATTTCCAACCCATATACAGGTATGAGTGTGAAGGGTTAACAAAAGTGAACAAATACATTTGCTTTACATACCTTTTTTTGATGTTGTATTTTTAAAAGCAAATTTCCTGCAATTCTACACATTTTGCTATGGGGTAGGGAGGTTTTTTTGCAGTGAGCGTGACTAACAAAATCAATGAGGGCCCCCTGGAGGTCAGGCCCCCTGAGCACATGCTCTGCGTGCCTGGTTGGTAATTTGGCCATGATTACTGCAAGTTTAGATAGCTGGCGAGATTAACTAGACTAATTTACCTTTTTTTTTTTTTTTTACTGGCATGGGCTAATTGAGCGACTGTCAGTGAATGACATATAATGAGGAAAACTGCTGATGCACAACCAAGTTCCGAAATTGCACCTTGTGTATTCTACTATTCTCTCAACAGTAAGTTGAGACCCCCAACTGAGTTCCTAAAAAACGTATTGTTTAAAAAAGTACAGAGATTCGGACCTCAGTGTCCTCATCTGTAGCTATCGCCCTGATGTTTGCCCATGGTAGAAGTGCTCAGAAAGTGCTCAAAGGAGTGTGTGTGTGTGTCCAGACATACTCTAGGAGTGTGTGTGTGTGTGTGTGTGTGTGTGTGTGTGTGTCCACACAATTATTAAGATTTGAAAATGTTTGAGATCTGAGAAAGAGAGAACACTGTAAAACGACTCACTCTCCAGTCTTCATTGAATTTGCTTTAACTGCATATACTTCAGGTGTGTGTGTGTGAGAGAGAGAGAGTGTGTGTGGATTTCTTTAGATATTGTTTTTATATACACTACCAGTCAAAAGTTTGGACACACCTACTCATTCAAGGGTTTTTCTTATTTTTACTATTTTTTACATTGTAGAATAATAGTGAAGACATCAAAACTATGAAATAACACATATGGAATCATGAAGTAACCAAAAAAGTGTTAAACAAATCAAATATATTTTAGATTTTAGATTTTTCAAAGTAGCCACCCTTTGCCTTGATGACAGCTTTGACCACTCTTGGCATTCTCTCAACCAGCTTCACCTGGAATGCTTTTCCAACAGTCTTGAAGGAGTACCCACATATGCTGAGCACTTGTTGGCTACTTTTCCTTCACTCTGCGGTCCGACTCATCCCAAAACATCTCAATTGGGTTGAGGTCGGGGGATTGTGGAGGCCAGGTCATCTGATGCAGCACTCCATCACTCTCCTTCTTGGTCAAATAGCCAAGAAGGAGGTGTGTTGGGTCATTGTCCTGTTGAAAAACAAATTATAGTCCCAATGATAGGACACATTTCCATCGGTAATGTCCATTGCTCGTGTTTCTTGGCCCAAGCAGGTCTCTTCTTCTTATTGGTGTCCTTTAGTAGTGGTTTCTTTGCAGCAATTAGACCATGAAGGCCTGCTTCACACAGTCCCCTCTGAACAGTTGATGTTGATATGTGTCTGTGACTTGAACTCTGTGAAGCATTTATTTGGGCTGCAATTTCTGAGGCTGGTAACTCTAATGAACTTATCCTCTGCAGCAGAAGTAACTCTGGGTCTTCCATTCCTGTGGTGGTCCTCATGAAAGCCAATTTCATCATAGCGCTTGAGGTTTTTGTGACTGCACTACAGGAACTTTAGTGCAACTTTCTTGAAATGTTCTGGATTGACTGACCTACATGTCTTAAAATAATGATGGACTGTCGTTTCTCTTTGCTTATTTGAGCTGTTCTTGCTATAATATGGACTTGGTCTTTTACCAAATAGGGGTATCTTCTGTATACCTCCCCTACCTTGTCACTACACAACTGATTGGCTCAAACGCATTAAGAAGGAAAGAAATTCCACAAATTAACTTATAAGAAGGCACACCTGTTAATTGAAATGCATTCCAGGTGACTACCTCATGAAGCTGGTTGAGAGGATGCCAAGAGTGTGCAAAGCTGTCATCAAGGCAAAGGGTGGCTATTTGAAGAATCTCAAATATAAAACACTTTTTTTGTTACTACATGATTCCATGTGTGTTATTTCATAGTCTTCACTCTTATTCTATAATGTAAAATTTTTTCAAAATAAAGAAAAACCCTTGAATGAGTAGGTGTGTCCAAACGTTTGACTATATATTGGTCCAGACAATCTATTTCAATGCACAATAATATTCATATTAATATTTACTTTGCAAGCTCACCAGCAATGGGGCATCAAGCAACAATTACTAGCATAGGCCTACTGGTCTTTTGGTATCAATTTGCTTGAAATATATAATTTACTTATGAAGCTTGCATTTGTAATTTGTTAAAATGTATTATTACATAATCAAAATATGATGTAGACAAAATTATGAAAAGGGCTGTCTGGTATCCTCAATAAATAAACAAAGATGTGTAATTGAACAAGTCATTGCATGTACAGTTTCTTTTTACTTGACTTGACTCTTATAGCTCAGACACACCGGTAGGATAGTCAAACGTTTGCCTGCCGACAGTACTTAGCACCACTGACCAGAGTGTCGGCAGTCAAACTCTTTTGTGTTCACACAGCAAAGACCTTGGAAGTCATCAGCCACTCAGCCTTGTTAAGATACTCTAAACCAGAAGGTGTCAATAGCGTTTGGCAATGCATGTCCGTGTGTGTTGCTTATGGTCTAGATTCCAAGCTAGCTGTGCTAATGTCACCATTTTATAGAAAGCCCTTGTTGATACTAGCCAGATGGCATAGCTAGATAACTACCTAGCAAGAAAGAACAAACAATTTAATTGACTCTCCATAATCCCAGCCCATAGCCAAACGTTTGGCTAGCTAGCTAACGTTGACATATTACCATTAGCATGTTACCATGGCATTTTAGCCAAAAACCTGGTTGCCTCTGCCAGGAGGCTGACACTTGACCGCAAGTGGATCTTCCAGCAAGACAATAGCTAGAGTATTGAAAACAGGGGTGCCAATAACTTTGACCCCTATCTTTCTTCAATTTTCTTTTATAACTTGTTAGCCAAAATCTATTTCTCTGTGCAATTGTATTAGTATAAAAGCATACAATATAGCCCAGTATTATTTATTTTATACAGTATTTATTTTGTAATCTTTATCAAGGGTGCCATAATGGTCCTAGTAGCTCAGCTGGTAGAGCACGGCGCTTGTAACGCCAAGGTAGTGGGTTCGATCCCCGGGACCACCCATACACAAAAAAAATGTATGCACGCATGACTGTAAGTCGCTTTGGATAAAAGCGTCTGCTAAATGGCATATTATTATTATTATTATTATTATAATAAATAATAATTTATTTTATACAGTATTTATTTTGTAATCTTTATCAAGGGTGCCAATAATTTTGGACCTGACTGCATATGCAAATTACACTGAACACAAATATAAATGCAACATGCAACAATTTCAACGATTTTACTGAGTTACAGTTCATATAAGGCAATCAGTCAATTGAAATAAATTCATTTGGCCCTAATCTATGGATTTCACATGACCGGGCAGGGGCGCAGCCATGGGTGGGCCTGGGAGGGCATAGGCCCACCCACTTGGGAGCCAGGCCCAGCCAATCAGAATGAGTTTTTCCCCACAAAAGGGCTTTATTACAGACAGGAATACTCCCCAGCCCCCCTCCCCTCAAACGATCCCGCAGGTGAAGAAGTGTTACGTGAATATCTATCCCAATGTTTCAAAAATGAACTTATTACTCAGTCTGTATCCCAGAGGTTGTAAATCTCTAATAATCAGACCAAGCAGCCCAGCATACAATCATCAGGCTTTATTCATGAGAACGTTCTAAAACAAAATGGTCGTACAATATTTTTATATGCACACGTCAGAGAAATAAATCCCTCCCCTCTGTATGCAGGCTGTAGTTTTCCACTTTATAATTGCTCTCCTGACCATCAGTACACACACACACACACACACACACACACACACACACACACACACACACACACACACACACACACACACACACACACACACACAAGCCTAACAGTTTCTCTCCTCCCTAAATTCCTCAGTTATCTTGGTTTCTCAGTTGCCTGTAGACAGTTCTCCTTGTCCATTGTTGTCTGGTCTAACTCTTACTCACATTGCTAAATAGTAGCTCAATGTCATAGTCTTTACTGGTCCTACACTCACACATTCTAACACATTTCACACAGTTTCAGGGTGTAATAATTACTCATTAATAATTATTCTATCAATCCACCCTTTGACTAAATATTACACACATACTCACAACATATATGTTGTTATAAAATGAATCACACACATTGAAGCATATAATTAGTACATCACACTTAAAACAAGACTTTAATACACAAAAGATCATTACAATAACTTTTAAACTAGAGATTTATAGTTCTAGGTTAACATCCAGTCACAGCTTTTCGTTAGATTTTCAGTGCAACCTTCACACATTAGAACTAAGAAAAGTTTCATCCAGTCTCAAACTATCTGAATCGTCGTCATCCTCCACCAAGCCTGGTAGGTCATATCCTTCATTCCTTAGGTCGGAGTCCGGGATTGGGCCGTATCTCACCATCTGTTGGGAAACCGCCTCCTCCATCGCCTGCTCACCAACCCTCGGACACAGGGAATAAGACAACATCCACAAAGAACAAGCATACCCATAGACGCGATTGCCGCGCCTAAAATAGTTACAACAATAATTTTCCATTTACCAAACATTTGATCAAACCAACCAGTCATAGATGTATTCACTCCCCAGTTCTCAGCCCATTCTTAAATTAATGCAGTGAGACCTGCCAGTGCTCTAGTTACTGTACAATCTGGGGCTGTATTGTTGGGATAAACATACAACAATGACCTCCCACCATCTTGCAAATCCGCCCTTCTCTGCTAAAAGCATTTAGAGAACCAAACTATTCTGCAGGTCATGAGTGAGGTGGCGGATAGTTGGCCTGAGATTCTCTTCACTGCATCCCCTGTCTAATTAACAAACCTTTGTAGATGTAAATAATCCAGTCAAAATTTTTATCAATTGTAACCCACCAGAAAAACGTTGTTGTAAACCCTTCTCCAATTTGATCTGTGATTCGCATTACTTTGGTGTCTATAACATTGATAATCTCCGGGGTTCATGGTGAATTGGGGTGCCTTAGTATTATCCTTTTTAAGAGTGGTTATTTTAATATCAGAACAATTAGGTGAGGTTTGGTTTGATCCCAAATCTATCACACAAGAGAACATGGTCTGAGGCATAGGTGCAGTTACAAGGGTTGGCCTACCTGTTGAACAGGCATAACAATTAGTTTGACCCAACGCCCTAGCTGTGTAGTTCATCCACCTTACCCAGAAGTTCTCATTTGAAATTCCTTCTACTTCTCCTTGGTTCATTTCCTGCAAGAGGAAATATTCTACCCTTGGTGGTTTAGTGCTATTTAGGATTCCTTCTGAGGGCCTTCCAAAGGGTATTAGACTAGTTCTTTGGTACCTCTGGTGATAACATTAGATCTACCTGCTGTTCTGTCTCGGGGGTGGAAGATTCATATCTCTCCTGAAAAATGAACCACAAACATATATCTGCCCTGAAATCATCAACACAGGCCCAATAGTTCCTCGCTATGTCATCTTGCATAATTGACTTTACCGTTATCACCAGTTCCGTTTTACATTTATCATGGGTTTGTTTAATTCCCCATCGGTGTACTGCGTCCATTCCATTCTCATAGTATGTTCCCCAGGTATGTTTAAACACCCTTGCCCAAGGACATGAGCGTTCCCCAGTGCAAATGTATTTACCATACCTTCTAGGACCTAACTTTTTTGTACACGCCCCCTTCTTACCAAAGCCTCCAAAACCTCCTATCTCTTCATGGGAGAAGTCGAATGGTATCTTGAATCCCCCATCTTGTCCTAAACTGACTTTAACTATTAAAATAATCATTCCCCCAATAGTCTTTCTTGGTTTCAGTATTTCTACGAGATCGAATCAGTGCATAATTTCTCTGTTTAGGTTGACCTGGATTAATCCATAATATGGTTAACATGATGATGCAGCTCAGAGTCCCCCAAAATCCCAAAAACCGCCATCCCAATCCTGTCCCTGACCCACCTGCCTGGTACTTCCCCATACCCACACCTCTATGAACACCCCACAGTGATGAAAGGTCGGGGTAGGGTTTCTTCGTTAACAGAGTTTACCCCCGAACCCTAGTGGTTCAGTTATTCTCTTTAACTCTGTGTGTGTTCAACGGTGTTGTTATGTGTGCCTACCTTTTTGCAGTGGGTAACGTGGACCCAAGTGGCTCTCTCAGCTATTCTTATAGCGAAGGCAGTTACCAATAGGACTTGGTATGGTCCCTCCCAGCGTGACTGCTTTCAATCCTTTTTCCTCAATGATTGGTTCCACACCCAGTCTCCAGGTTATATACTATGAATCACCTTCTCCTTTAATTCTCCTGTAGGACACAAATTCTTAGACATACGGTTAACGAACAATTTTCTCATGTGTTCTGCTAGTGTATTCTCTAGTTCTATGTCTGCCTGTCTGGTCCTGCCAACTGTGGCTTTCTGTAAGGTCTTCCAAACACTTTCTCAAAGGGGGATAACCCATCTTTATCTGGGGTTACTCTAAATTTCTTCCCTTCACTCCGTGATAACTCTATAAAATCAATTTACAATTGCTGGAAAGGGTACTTAGCCGGAGGATACTCACCCTGAGGTGCCCTTTGTCTGCCCTGGTGATTATTTTGAGCACAGATAACGCATCTTGAACTAAAGTTTTATTTATTTATAATTAGTAATCCCATATGCAACAAAGTGTTGTCTAATCTGCTCTACCATCCATCCCTCCTTTTGACACGTCACTGCCCATGTGTCAATATTACCACCTACCTAAACAATCACTTAGGTAATATTGGTAATTTATCATCCAATTGCCATCCCTTATTTATTTTTGAGACTGTCCCTTGCTTCTTTATTGCTCATATCTTCCTGATCTCATTACTAAATAAATGATCTAGGTAATAGCTGTTTCGCATTAGATTGTGCCTTCCACTGATTACTGCAGCTCATTGCATTAATTTAGTTTCAAATACCAACTTGTGGTTTATTAAAGCATAATAAAATGAAATTTAAATGACAACATTTGATAATGTCTCAACTTATTCTATCCCGTAAAAGTAATCCAAGATTAGTACAATTTACTAGCAACAGGTATCCCTCATTCAGGGAAAGCTCTCTCTCTCTCTTCTGTTGTTTTATGGTTCAAATCATATATATTATTACCAAATTATAATCTTCTTCACACTTTTCACAGTATTATAAATTACCCTCAACTTGGTAAAATGAACTATCTTAAAGTCCTCCTCTCATGCCTTTAGAATTACCAGTGTGGATGATTAATTAACACCAGAAAGTCAAAACAGAGTTCAGAGGCAATTTAAATTATTCAACGAACTGTTCCATCTCATAGTATACTAAACATTACCATCATTCTAAATATTTCATAAATGTTCCTTATCCCAAGTGTTCATTAAGTCCTCATGACATTTATTCTCATAAGAAATAATATATACCTTAAACTCAGTCAAAACCGAAAAACTCCATAAGATTCACTGTGTGTGCTCCTTTAAGACTTATCACCTTTGACCTGTTGAAAACCCCCTAAAATCAAAATAACAACCCTTTATAAACATCATACTAGGTGTGTTGTTTTTTATTTGAAAAACCCAATTGAAACACAACAACTAAAAATAGCCAGGCCCCACTTAATTTGGTAGCTCACTTTTATGACCTAAATACTGCCTAACTCAACTAAACTGCTCCCCCTATCACTGGGCAACATTCCAATGAGATAAGCTAATCTCTTTCTCCTGGAAGAGAAATTATTCATTTTGTTAACCTTCAATTTCCATCAGTAATCTAAAGATGGTAAGTACACATAAAACATGATACAGATATCACCAGTCCTAACTCATCAATAATCGTTTGTATCAATCTAATTCCTCATAACTAATCCATAAAACCACTCAAAATTCCTCGAGTATACAATGATTATGTTTAATTGATTACCCTTCAGATCATATCCTCTTTAAATCTCACAATGATTATTGAACCCCTAAATCTGCTCCATGTGATCCCATATCAAATGATCCATTATCATTTATTTTGATCAACACCTTAGGAAAATCTGTTTCCCCCTCTATTGTTCCTGTCACCCTTCTTAATGTCATATTTCACTCATTTGCCAATATAATCCCTTACTTCATATAAGTAAGCAGTGATGTTTTATTCCAGGCATCTATTTAAAAAAATGTTTGATACGTTGTCTCCTACTGTCCCTTAACATATACTGTAGGGGATTTCCCTCAATCCTGGGAAAAAAAACAAAAACAAAAAACTCCCCCCTCAGAACACATCAGATAACTCCACATGTCATTAAATTCACTAAACCTATAAATAACAAACCCATAACCACCTTCCGGTAATCTACTGATTTAAACCTGTTGCATTAATTTATTAAAATATAAACCTATTGTTTAATAAATCCACTGTTTGCATTGAACACTCAGTCTCTCTAGGTATTGACTAATAGTCTCACTGTCTCCCTGCTTACACTCGTGGACTTTGGAGAAGTCGGCATGTCTGTGATAATATTCTCTCAGATTATCACAGAGTTGTGCCAATTTATCTCCATAAGCCCCTCCTTCTGCCCACTCTAGAACCGGCGCATTCCCATCTCCGGGAACCCCGTTTCCTCTCACTGCCGCCCAGTCCTTTAGCTCTATCTGTCTGACTGCCCTCTCTAGTTCCCCTGTATTCAGCTTAAAGCTGGCGGTCAGCCCTTCCATATCTCTTCTGAACTGGTGTACCCCCGTCTTAGGGTGGGGTATCCCTTCCACTACTCTCACTACATCTCTCTGCTTCGTTTACTAAATCCTGGCATTAGTAAATTCTATCCACACACCACCAAAAATGAATAACATATTTGCATACACATTACTAGAAAGCATGAATTTAATGCCATTCTTGCTTAAACAATGAAATTCAACATTTCTCAAATCTAATTACCTCTGTTATCAACTCAAATTATAGCCACCTCTATGGAAACCTCCAATCTGTCATTGTTTAGAATACAGCAGATATAGGTAACAGTCCTTTCTAAGTAGGCTACAAATAACACCAAATACATGCCATAGTTGACCAGAATATATTGAATTTATCTCCATAGTATTAATATCCAATGTAGTGATTGACGTTCCTTAATGGAAACCCTAAATTGGCTTTGTACGTATGTCTACGTTTGGGTAAGCAAGTTAATATATAATTATTATTCCAATTGTTATTTTATGAAGTCTCTAGCCTCTCATTCAAGATGGAAAATCCCCATCATCAAATATACTCCCAGCAGAACAAAAAAAAAAAAAAAACAGACTGTGATTTCCAGGACACTGCCCCTTTGTTTCTGGCCTCACTATCTCCCCGAGAGTTGGCCCTCACTTAAATTCTCTCCCAATCTGCTCTTGGTAAACTGCAAACCTTTTATTGCTTCTGGTTTCATAGGGTAATACTTCTGATATGGCCTATGATTAGATTTGGGTATCACCTGTACTGGAATTACCCCTTTTACGTCTGCTGGACCCCGGGACCACAAATGCTCTGGGACTTCTTTTAAGTCTGACTCCTGTTGTTCTGTCAACAGGTATTCCTCTCATCTAAATGTACTACGGAAACTGAATTGGCTCTCCAATTCAATTTCCGACGATACCTATCTGTGGATGGGCTGTGTTGATCTCCACTCACAATATTGACCCAATCAGTGATCCTCTTACCCTTGGATACCCACTGGCCCATGTCTTTCCAGTCCTCTGCTGGCTCCTTTGCTAGGGACACATGTGGGCTCCATCTTTCCCTGAACAGTCTCTGACTTTGGGGCCCTTGTTCCACCTCCACCATTTCAAGGCTATAGTCCTTTCTGTGGTTTTAAATAATGCTTCCTCATAGATTGCATCTGGACCTGGGTGTTGGTTATACCAGAGAGTACAGTGTAGGTCATCGGGGGACATTTTAGTGGGGCCTGGTACTACATCATCAGCAAGTTCCATCAAGGTTCGGGGAATATCAGTTATTCCCCCCCTTAACAAATCTTGACTATACCAATAACATGGCTCCCCTTCCCCACAGACCACCATATTGTCTCTTACTATGTGTGCTTTCATTCCCCTCTCAGTGGAAATGATGGCCACATTCAATTTAGTCATTACATCACGTCCTAGTAAATTTACCGGACACAGCTTAGATATCAGGACGGGTATGGTTGCCTCTCCTCCTGACTGGTCATGTTTTAGGGTTATTGGGGCTGATAACCTTTCAATAAATTGATGACCAGAGGCAGATCGCACTATGATTTTCTCCCCATCAATCCTGACTCCATCTGGCTTGTCTGTTGCACAGATTGCTGTCCTGCAGGCTCCCGTATCACAAAGGAATTACATTTTCTTACCCATTACTGTCAATGTCAAATAAGGTTTCTGTTCCTGTTGAAGTGCTAAGTCAATAGTAGCCAATTCAAACACCTCACAATTTGGATCAATGGGTTCCGTAGTCTCCCCCTCACTAGAGTCTACTCTTTCTCCCTCAAGGACTAGTCACGCCTTATCTTCCTCTTCCTCACGCTCAAAGCTGGGAAATAGACGTCTGTTAGGCTTCTCTCTTTTTTCTTTCTTTCCTTTTCCTTTGGGTTTGCATTGAAAAGAGATATGGCCTGTCTTACCACAGTATCTGCATGGGGCCTCACACTCTCTGGCGAAATGCCCTCCTTTGTTACAGTTGAAGCACCGACCTCCCCCGCTGTAGCCTTCACTTTTCCCTGTGTTTCTGCCTTTACCTGCTATTTCCCCAAGAGTGGCCATTAGGTACTCTGCTCCTTTCTGCTCTTTCTTGGCTCTGTCCTGTCTGTTATTCTGCTCATGATGAATTGCATATCATTTAACCTCAGCTAGCGATGCCACCCCCCCAACCCACCAAAGTCCTTTAAATGGTTCTGCTTATCTCTGGTCTCATTCCACAGAGGAATGCTATCTTTAATTGCTGATGGTAGGGCGTATCATTCCCCTGTCTCTGGTCTGGTTCGGGTATGCCACTGTTTGCGTTAAACACATATTTAACTCTCTCTAAGTACTGGCTGACAGTCTCACTATCCTCTTATTTACACTCATGTGCTTTAGAGAAGTCTGCATGACGATGGTAATGTTCTCTGAGGCTATTACACAATTCAGTTATTTTCCCAACATACTCTCCGTGATCGGCCCATGGCAAAAGTGCCCTCTGGGCATCCCCTGAAACCCACTGCCCTCTAACGGCAGCCCAAACCTTACTATTCCTGTTTTGGGGTGGGTCATTCCTTCTACTGCTCTGGCCACGTCCTCTGTGTTCATGACCTGTCTGCTAAATGGCATATTATTATTATTATTACTGTATACATCTAAGGTTGCTGGGGCCCCTTTCATTCCCCGCCAATAGATTAGGTAAGGCTATCAGTGGGTACTGGCCCCCTCCTACTCTCTCTCTCTCTCTCTCTCTCTCTCTCTCTCTCTCTCTCTCTCTCACTGCTTCTTTCTCCTTTACACACCTTATGTATCTGTTTAAGCATGGATTCGAGTTTATCTGCGTCCAGACGTCCCTCAAAACCATACCTCTCCCTCCACCTGGTTACATAATGGAGATTTCTTCTATCCCTGGATTCCATAAATCTCTCATCTCCGATTGACCCCGGGACCTCCTTGGAGGGTTTGCTTCCCATATTGGCAGGACTCTTTGATCGTCCTATACCCAAAACTTTGAACAATTACTTTATGGCTTTTACCAAATTCCTGAATCTCACCTTTATTTGAATTTAGATTACTTCCAACTCTCTAATAATTGTTTTTGTCACTTTAACTGAGTTGTTAGGTATAAAATCATTTTACAATTTTGCTTTTAATGATTTATTCGATCTTTAATTAATTTCTTATATGTTTGTTCCTCAAAATAGTCAATTATAATTACTTACTTCCTCACACAACCTATTTTGGTCCCTGTTTTTGGAATTTATTCTTAGATGTGACTTTTAAGCAAATATTAAGTCTCACGCAAGATTATTGGTTAACACTACCGGCAACTTGGAGTTTGTACTTAGACAAATTACGGCCCCAATTTCATGACGTGGAGTTTGTACTTAGACAAATTACGGCTCCAGTTCCATGACTTGGAGTTTGTACAAAGACAAATTACGGCTCCAGTTTCATGGAACGGATAGAGTTACTGCTAATCTACAGTTGTTTGTGACTTATAATATTATATTTCTCACACATGCTATTTTAATTCCACCTTTTGTACTTTTGACAACCCTCTTTCATATTGTCTCAACACAAGGCTAGTTTATGTTCGGTAATGGCCTCTCTACCCGGAGTCTATTTCGGACCCCCCCACCCCCCCTTTGCTACACCACTAGTATTTCCTACTTATTTAGAATACTCACGCGCGGTTTCTCTAGATAAGCGTCTAAAACACGATGGCAAGACTTCCTTGAGGGTTTTGGTAATCATTCTCTGTCCTTTACAAGAATTACAACAGTTATTGCAAGTTCAGATAATTTCCCCCAAAAACCATGAATAAAGACTACTGACCTTATTCTTGTAGCTGGGACTCAATTTGGTTGGATCGTCACCGTTCCTGTCGTGAACCAGTTCACCACCGGCCTGGATTAACCCTCAATCTTAAAGGTCAGGACTTTATCCCACGGATCCTAGATCCGCCCGTGCACGGTTTCGGGGTTCCCTGGGATGACAGACAACGGGTGTTGAGTTACGGCTCGAAAGGACCAAGCTGTTACGTGAATTTCTATCCCAATGTTTCAAAAATGAACTTATTACTCAGTCTGTATCCCAGAGGTTGTAAATCTCTAATAATCAGACCAAGCAGCCCAGCATACAATCATCAGGCTTTATTCATGAGAACGTTCTAAAACAAAATGGTCATACAATATTTTTATATGCACACGTCAGAGAAATAAATCCCTCCCCTCTGTATGCAGGCTGTAGTTTTCCACTTTATAATTGCTCTCCTGACCATCAGTTCTCACACACACACACACAAACACACACAAGCCTAACAGTTTCTCTCCTCCCTAAATTCCTCAGTTATCTTGGTTTCTCAGTTGCCTGTAGACAGTTCTCCTTGTCCATTGTTGTCTGGTCTAACTCTTACTCACATTGCTATAGTAGCTCAATGTCATAGTCTTTACTGGTCCTACACTCACACATTCTAACACATTTCACACAGTTTCAGGGTGTAATAATTAGCCATTAATAATTATTCTATCAAGAAGCCGGATGTGGAGGTCCTGGGCTGGCGTGGTTACACGTGGTCTGCGGTTGTGAGGCTGGTTGGATGTACTGCCAAATTCTCTAAAACGACGTTGGAGGCAGCTTATGGTAGAGAAATTAACATTGAATTATCTGACAACAGCTCTGTTAGACATTCCTGCAGTCAGCATGCCAATTGCACGCTTCCTCAAAATTCGAGACATGTGTGGCATAGTGTTGTGTGACAAAACTGCACATTTTAGAGTGGCCTTTTATTGTCCCCAGCATAAAGTGCACCTGTGTAATGATCATGCTGTTTAATCAGCTTCTTGATATGCCACATCTGTCAGGTGGATGGATTATCTTGGCAAAGGACAAAAGGCTCACTAGTGTTGCTCACTAGAGGTGTGCGTAGGGCTGGGAGATATGTCAAAAATATATAATATCACAGTATTTTGAAAATATTGGACGGTATGATGGTATTTAACGGTATTTTATGTTTTTAAATAATAAAAGTTATTAATTTGCTTTATGAGTAGTGTGTGACCCTAGGGATGTAAACAAATTTGTGCAAAACATTTGAGAAAAATAGGCTTTTCGTGTGTATGGAAATTTTCAGGGATCTTTAATTTTAGCTCAGGAAACATGGGAACCAACACTTTACATGTTGCGTTTATATTTTTGTTCAGTGCATTTGTTATTTCCAAATTTCGTTATTCTATCAATATAATAAACATATAAAAAGGCCATATATGGTTTTAAAAACGTTGGCATGTGTCATTTAAAAAATATATATATATATTTGACATTCAATTGAATACCACAAATGTCGGGATTCCATAGATTTCCTGTCTCTCATTATAAGATGGCGTTGCAGATATGGATATCATATGCTGCCATCTTACGGGCTCCTGACCAATTCTGCAATTTTTTAATGATTTTTTTTTAAGCTGATCTCAACTTTTTTTGTACATAATATTTCTGCCATTTCCTATGACCGAGAACAGCTTCTGGAATCAGAACAGTGATCACTAACCTCGTTTGGATGAAGATTTCTACTTCAACGAGTCGGCAGCTGTGAATGTACTGCTCATCCCGGACCAGGCCCGTATCCCCGGGACTCGAAAGAGGAAGAGGAAGAGACGGCGTAGGAGAGGCAAATGAGCGGGCTCCCTGATGACACTACGCCGCCGAGTAAATAAACCACCTCTAACCTTCTATTGGCAAACATATCACTAGAGAACAAACTGGACGAGCTCCGTTCGAGACTATCCTATCAACGGGACCTGAAGAACTGTTATATCCTATGTTTCTCTGAGGACATGGATAATATACAGTTGAAGTCAGAAGTTCACATACACTTAGGTTGGAGTCATTAAAACTCGTTTTTCAACCACTCCACAAATTTCTTGTTAACAAACTAGAGTTTTGGCAAGTCGGTTAGGACATCTACTTTGTGCATGACACAAGTAATTTTTCCAACAATTGTTTACAGACATATTCATTCACTTATAATTCACTGTATCACAATTCCAGTGGGTCAGAAGTTTACATACACTAAGTTGACTGTGCCTTTAAACAGCTTGGAAAATTCCAGAAAATGAAGGCCAGGTCAGCCTCAGCAGACCAGCGGAGCAGGGACGGCCCATCCTTCAACACAGATCTAATGGGAGCTGCGACCTTGCCAAAGCCCCGGATAAACCTCCACTAGTAGTTGGCAAAGCCAAGGAAGCATTGCACCTCCTTAACCGTGGTGGGAGTCGGCCAATTACGTACGGCTGAAATGCGATCCCCCTCCATCTCCACCCCTGAGGTGGTAATGTTGTATCCGAGGAAGGAGACGGACTGCTGGAAAAACAGACACTTCTCTGCCTTGGCATAAAGGTCATTTTCCAACACTCTGGCCAGCACTTTACGAACAAGGGACACATGCTCGGCGCGCGTAGCGGAATACACCAGAATGTCATCGATGTAGCACGACCAAGCATGTCCCGAAACACCTTGTTCACAAAGGACTGGAAGACGGATGGAGCATTCATCAAACTGTAGGGCATCACCAGGTATTCATAATGCCCCGTGGTTGTGCTGAATGCTGTCTTCCACTCATCCCCCTCCCGAACACGCACCAGGTTGTACGCACTCCTGAGATCTAATTTGGTGAAGAAGCGCGCCCCATGCATTGACTCGATCACTGACGGAATGAGGGGGAGACCGCCGTCTTTCTTCTTCACAAAGAAGAAAGTCGAGGAGGCGGGTGAAGTGGTGGGACGTATATACCCCTGGCGCAGGGACTCAGTGACGTATGTTTCCATAGCCACCGTTTCAGCCTGCGACAGGGGGTACAGATGACTCCTGGGAGGTACAGCGTCTACCCGGAGGTTTATCGCGCAATCCCCTGCCCGATGAGGTGGTAACTTGGTAGCCTGTGTTTTTGAAAACGCATGCGCCAAATCGAGGTATTCGGGGGGAATGCGCACGGTGGAGGTACTGTCTGGACCTTCCACCGTGGTTGCACCAACGGAAACACCTAGACATCTACCCTGATACTCTCGCGACCACCCCGTGAGAAACCCTCTGCGGCCATGAGAAGGTGGGGTTGTGGAGTGCTAACCAAGGGATACCTAATACCACAGGGAAAGCAGGGGACTCAATAATAAAAAAAAGTGATCTGCTCACAATGAGTCTCCTGGGAAATCATGGTGACTGGTGCAGTAACTTCCTGAACAAACCCAACCCTAATGGTTGACTATCAATGGGGAGTGGAATGGATAGGGGAACCAATGAAATACCTAGATGGCGTGAGAATGCCCTGTCCATAAAGTACCCAGCTGCGCCTGAATTGACTGGCGCCTTACACTGGGGTACTACCATGTGATCGGGAAAGTAGATGGGCAGGGTACAGTGCGCAGCAGAGGGCTCCACCCAGCTCCATCAGCTTGGGATCCGAGTCGGCCGGGGTGGGAACGAGCAGACCCCTTCCAGGACGTCCTCTGGCTGCCAGCAGGGTGTCAAAACAGATGGCCATGTCCACCAGTTGCGTGAAAGACAACATGGTGTCCGGCAAGCTAGCTCCTGTCGGACGTCCTCCCGCAGATGGCACCGGAAATGGTCGATAAGGGCCCGCTCGTTTCACCCGGACCCTGCTGCCAGAGTCCGAAACTCCAAAGCGAAGTCCTGCGCGGTCCTCGTCCCCTGCCTCAGGTGGACCAGCCGCTCACCCGCCTCTCGACCCTTGGGTGGATGATCGAAGACCGCCCGAAAGAGGCGAGCAAACTCCCCGTAGTTCTCCAACGCGGCTCCTCCTTCGTTCCACACCGCGTTGGCCCACTCCAGGGCTTTCCCCGAGAGGCAGGAGACGAGGGCGGATACCTTCTCCCGCTCCGATGGGGCCGGCTTGATGCTGGAGAAATAGAGCTCCAGTTGGAGGAGGAATCCTTGGCAGAGCGCCGCCGTCACGTCAAACTCCCGTGTTCGGGATATCTGGATCCCTCCGGGTGCTGGGGTGTGGGTGGCTGGATCCGGTTGGCCGGCTGGTCTCGACAGATCGGGTCCTCTCCTCTCCAGGCGTTGGACGACCTGAAGAACCCGATCCATCGCTTCCCCCAAGCTGGCCAGCATCATGGAATGCTCCTGGACCCGTACCACGACTCCAGGCATGCGCTCCTCTCCCGCTGACTCCATAGTGCGGGTGGGTGATTCTGTGAGAATGTGATTTGAAGGAGTCAGGCGCAGGAGGGTAAATCACCGAATACAGAGTTTATTCCGTAAGACACAGTTACGCTGGATAGCGTCAACAAAATACAGGCACACTGAGAACAATATCCCCGGAAATACAAGGTACAGGTAGCTCAACCGAGCTACACTCAACTCACAAATAACAATCACACACAAGAACAAGGGGGCCAGAGGGAACACTTATACATGTACTAATGAGGGGATATGAACCAGGTGTGTGTAATTGACAAGACAAGACAAATGGAATGATGAGTTGTGGAGCGGCAGTGGCTAGTAGGCCGGTGACGACAAATGCTGAAGCCTGCCCGAACAAGGAGGGGAGGCAGCTTCGGAGGAAGTCGTGACACAAACAACATGCTGATTTAGTTCTACACCGTCACTGGTATTATCAAGCTGTATAGCTAACTATGTTTGCTCTAATTATGTTATCCGGCTGTATAGCTAATTATGTAAGGCATTAGCGATTAGCATTAGTGCCTAATAATTAGCGGCTAATAAGATTTAGGCCCAACTTGCTAAGAAAATAAAGACTAGCTGTTTGCAGATATAAGAAACAAAAACGAATAGTGTAATTATAGAAAGCTAGTGGATTTATATTAAGAAGCGAAAGTGAAAACAGCATCGTTGTCATCAACATTGTTGCATGTGCTGCATTGACCATGCAGAGACTGAACGCAAGTGTCTCGTGGTCGAGGAACAACAAAATGTGCTCCGTAAGTGACAGGGGGCGGGGCTAGGTCTGTGTGGAACGCGGCATGGAGAGAGAGCTGAGAGAGATGTAGCTCAGCTGGTAGAGCACGGCGCTTGTAATGCCAAGGTAGTGGGTTTGATCCCCGGGACCGCCCATACACAAAAAATTTATGCACGCATGACTGTAAGTCGCTTTGGATAAAAGCGTATGCTAAATGGCATATTATATTATTATTATATTATTAAGTAGCGAAGTAAACTATAAAATGGACGTTACACACGGCGCATTTAACAAACCAAACATTAAAATACCATTATAGAATGCAAAGTAAAAACCCAAACTGGTACAATAAAAAAGTGGTCCAATGAAGCGGATGCTAAGCTACAGGACTGTTTCGCTAGCACAGATTGGAATATGTTCTGGGATTCATCCGATAACATTGAGGAGTTTACCAAATCAGTCACCAGCTTCATTATTAAGTGCATTGTACGTACAGTATATATCCCAACCATGGATTACAGGCAACATCCACACTGAGCTGAAGGCTCCGGACGCTTATAAGAAATCCCGCTACGACCTCCATCAAGCCATTACACAGTCAAAACGTCAATACAGGGCTAAGATTGAATCCTACTACGCCAGCTCTGACGCTCATCAGATGTGGCAGGGCTTGTAAACCATCACGGATTACAAAGGGAAACCCAGCCGCGAACTGCCCAGTGACACGAGCCTACCAGACGAGTTAAATTCCTTCTATGCTTGCTTCAAGGCAAGCAACACTGAACCATGTAAGACCTTTAAACAGGTTAACATTCACAAGGCAGCGGGCCAGATGGATTACCAGAGCATGCGCTGACCTGTTGACAAGTGTCTTCACTGACATGTTCAACCTCTCCCTGACCCAGTCTGTAATACTTACATGTTTCAAGCAGACCACCATAGTCCCTGTGCCCAAGAACATCAAGGTAACCTGTCTAAATGACTATCGCCCCGTAGCACTCCTATCTGTAGCCATGAAATGCTTTGAAAGGCTGGTCATGGCTCACATCAACACCATCATCCCAGACACCCTGCACCCACTCCAGTTCACATACCGCCCCAACAGATCCACAGATGATGCAATCTCTATTGCACTCCACACTGCCCTCTAGCACCTGGCCAAGAGGAACACCTACGTGAGAATGTTGTACATTGACTATAGCTCAGCGTTCAACATCAGCGTTCAACACCCTCCAAGCTCATCACTAGGCTCAGGACCCTGGGACTGAACACCTCCCTCTGCAACTGGATCCTGGACTTCCTGACGGGCCACCCCAGGTGGTAAGGGTAGGCAACAACAAATCCACCACTCTGACCCTCAACACGGGGGTCCCTCAGGGGTGTGCTTAGTCCCCTCCTCTACTCCCTGTTAACCCACGACCATCATTAAGTTTGCTGATGACATGACGGTGGTTGGCCTGATCACCGACAACGATGAGACTGCCTACAGTGAGGAGTTCAGTGACCTGGCAGTGTGGTGCCAGGACAACAACCTCTCCCTTACCGTCAGCAAGAGAAATTAGCTGATCGTAGACTACAGGAAACAGGGGGCCAAACGCACCCCCATCCACATCAACAGGGCTGTAGTGAAGCAGGTCGAGAGCTTCAAGTTCCTCGTTGTCCACATCACTAAGGACCAATCATGGCCCACACACACCAACACAGTTGTGAAGAAGGTACGGCAATGCCTCTTCCTCCTCAGCAGGCTAAAAAGATTTGGCATGGGCCCTCAGATCCTCAAAGTTCTACAGCTGCACCATTGAGAGCATCTTGACTGGCTGCATCACTGTTTGGTATGGCAACTGTTTGGCATCCTACCGCAAGGTGCTACAGAGGATAATGCATACGGCCCAGGACATCACTGGGGCTGAGCTCCCTGCCATCCATGACCCCTATACCAGGCGGTATCAGAGGAAGGCCCTAAAAATTGTCAGACTCCAGCCACCCAAGTCATAGTGTTCTCTCTGCTACCGCACGGCAAGCGGTACTGATCCACCAAGTCTGGAACCAACAGGACGCTGAATAGCTTCTACCCCCAAGCCATAAGACTGCTAAATAGTTAGTCCGTTACTCATTTTGTATTTATTCCTTGTGTTATTATTATTATTTTTTATTTTTTTTTCTCTCTGCATTGTTGAGAAGGGCCCGTAAGTAAGCATTTTACTGTTAGTCTACAGCTGTTGTTTACGAAGCATATGTCTAATACGATTCGATTTATACAATTGTTTGTGTTTTAATGTCAATATTTGATGGATTTTTTTTTTCAAATAGAGTTGAGTATCTTACTCCATCATGCAGCTGTTACATTTATCAGAACTGTATTTTTGACCTTTTATCAATTTTGCCGACCGTTGCTAGTGTGTCTTGGATAAGAGGTTACATTCCAAATGATTTTTCAACCATGGAGCAATTGACCAACATCAGTACCATTTAGTCATGAACAATATAGGACAATAATGAGTCACTCGTAAGTGAACATGTCAGAAGCTGTGGGTGGAAAAACATTTTTGAGAACATGGCTAAGTATTAGGCCTATTCGGCGTATATTTGAGTCAGGGAAAAAAACAGATGAACAGCTAGAGTGAAAATAGGCTAATGATGCACAAAATAACATTTATTATAGATGTGTTTAATAAAACTGTAATCTTCCTGTGTACAGTGTTATACAAAGCATGGGGAGTATTTTACACTGCAAAACAATTATGAGGCTTTGCAGTTCTATATAGAACCTAGTGCTACAGTATAAAGCATTTCTTCCAGCAGTGTACAGTATTTTCTATTTGCTAGTTGCTACCAAGGATCACTTCAATGTGCACTTCACTACTACGCACCAATGCACCATGGAACAAGAACATGAAGTACTGATGTACTAATGTACTTGTGATGACTGGTAGTGAATTAGATGATTAGAAGACCACAATGGGAAATAGGTTAAATAATTTGAACAGCTGACAAGAGCTTCCAAGAATCATTTAACTGAGAAGACTTCTCATAAAATGAGAAAAAGGAACATGGAATGAGAGAAAGAAGACATGTGGAAGCATGTAGAACAATCATTTGGAAGAGTGAGCTCCGTTCCTGTCTTCTAGACCCGGGATTTGAACGTTACCTTCAGCACATTAACACATCGGCACTTTACTGTGGCTACGCTATGCTCCGGCCATGATTAGGTTTTTCCATGTGAATTGGCCAGGAAAAACACAAGGGCCTAGTCACAAAGACCTCGATACCTTCCCCATGTAGATGTTTGATTCAATGTCACAGAACTTTATTTCAAACAAAGTAGCATCTACCTGGTGACGTGTCCGTCTCTACAGGTTTTTCAGGATCATCTTAGCCTGCTTCGTCTTAACCCTAAAAGGCAACATTTGAAAGGACAAGAGAGAATACAGTGAGGGAAAAAAGTATTTGATCCCCTGCTGATTTTGTACTTTTGCACACTGACAAAGAAATTATCAGTCTATAATGTTAATGGTAGGTTTATTTGAACAGTGAGAGACAGAATAACAACAACAAAATGTCAAAAATGTTATAAATTGATTTGCATTTTAATGAGGGAAATAAGTATTTGACCCCTCTGCAAAACATGACTTAGTACTTGGTGGCAAAACCCTTGTTGGCAATCACAGAGGTCAGACGTTTCTTGTAGTTGGCCACCAGGTTTGCACACATCTCAGGAGGGATTTTGTCCCACTCCTCTTTGCAGATATTCTCCAAGTCATCCTCTTTGCAGATCTTCTTGACGTTTGGCAACTCGAATCTTCAGCTCCCTCCACATATTTTCTATGGGATTAAGGTCTGGAGACTGGCTAGGCCACTCCAGGACCTTAATGTGCTTCTTCTTGAGCTACTCCTTTGTTGCCTTGGCTGTGTGTTTTGGGTCATTGTCATGCTGGAATACCCATCCACGACCCATTTTCAATGCCCTGGCTGAGGTTCTCACCCAAGATTTGACGGTACATGGCCCCGTCCAACGTCCCTTTGATGCGGTGAAGTTGTCCTGTCCCTTTAGCAGAAAAACACCCCCAAAGCATAATGTTTCCACCTCCATGTTTGACGGTGGGGATGGTGTTCTTGGGGTCATAGGCAGCATTCCTCCTCCTCCAAACACGGCGAGTTCAGTTGATGCCAAAGAGCTCAATTTTGGTCTCATCTGACCACAACACTTTCGCCCAGTTCTCCTTTGAATCATTCAGATGTTCATTGGCAAACTTCAGACGGGCATGTATATGTTCTTTCTTGAGCAGGGGGACCTTGCGGGTGCTGCAGGATTTCAGTCCTTCACGGAATAGTGTGTTACCAATTGTTTTCTTGGTGACTATGGTCCCAGCTGCCTTGAGATCATTGACAAGATCCTCCCGTGTAGTTCTGGGCTGATTCCTCACCGTTCTCATGATCATTGCAACTCCACGAGGTGAGATCTTGCATGGAGCCCCAGGCCGAGGGAGATTGACAGTTATTTTGTGTTTCTTCCATTTGCGAATAATCGCACCAACTGTTGTCACCCTCTCACCAAGCTGCTTGGCGATGGTTTTGTAGCCCATTCCAGCGTTGTGTAGGTCTACAACCTTGTCCCTGACATCCTTGGAGAGCTCTTTGGTCTTGGCCATGGTGGAGAGTTTGGAATCTGATTGATTGATTGCTTCTGTGGACAGGTGTCTTTTATACAGGTAACAAACTGAGATTAGGAGCACTCCCTTTAAGAGTGTGCTCCTAATCTCAGCTCGTTACCTGTATAAAAGACACCTGGGAGCCAGAAATATTTCTGATTGAGAGGGGGTCAAATACTTATTTCCCTCATTAAAATGCAAATCAATTTATAACATTCCTAGCCTTGACAAGGAGGTATTTATTTAGCTTACCATCATGGTATTTTAGAATGTAAAAAATATCAAAATGTGTGTTGAAAGGTATATCTTATGCATATTCTTATTTCTTTTTTTAGCCCCTTTTTCTCCCCAATTTCGATCTTGTCTCATCGCTGCAACTCCCCAAAGGGCTCGGGAGGCGAAGGTCGAGTCATGCGTCCTCCGAAACATGACCCGCCAAACCACGCTTCTTAACACCCGCCTGCTTAACCCGGAAGCCAGCCGTACCAATGTGTCTGCGGAAACACTGTTCATCTGACGAATGAGAGCAGCCTGCAGGCGCCCTGCCCGCCACAAGGAGTTGCTAGAGGGCGATGAGCCAAGTAAAGCCCCCCCGGCCAAACCCTCCCCTAACCCGGAAGGCCAATTGTGCGCCGCCCTATGGGACTCCCGATTACGGCCAGTTGTGATACAGTCCGGGATCTAACCCGGGTCGGTATTGACGCCTCTAGCACTGCGATGCAGTGCCTTAGACCGCTGCGCCACTTAACAAAATGTGGAAAAGTCATGCACTGTACCTATTATTGACACTCCATTTTAACCATCTCAAATTAATTCAAGGCTTACAGAGATGGGTGCTTCCAAGGAAAATACTACTACTCTCCCCACTGAATCCATAATCTTATTAAAGTTTTTTTTTTTTTTACTTTCCCCCTTTTTCTCCCCAATTTCGTGATATCCAATTGGTAGTTACAGTCTTGTCCCATTGCTGCAACTCCCCTACAGATTCGGGAGAGGCGAAGGTCCATGCGTCCTCCGAAACACGACCATGCCAAGCCGCAATGCTTCTTGACACACTGCTCGCTTAACCCGGAAGCCAGCCGCACCAATGTATCGGAGGAAACACCGTCCAGCTGGCGACCGAAGTCAGCTTGCAGGAGCCCGGCCCGCCACAAGGAGTCGCTAGAGCACGATGGGACAAGGAAATCCCGGCTGGCCAAACCCTCCACTAACCCGGACGACGCTGGGCCAATTGTGTGCCGCCTCATTGGTTTCCCGGTCACGGCCGGCTGTGACACAGCCTAGGATCGAACCCAGGTCTGTAGTGACACCTCAAGACCGATGCGCCACTCGGGAGCCGCACTGAATCCATTTAATCCATTACTAAGCCAATTATCAGCACATTGTTGAGCCTTTAATAGCTGACTGAATTAAGGGATGGACATAGGAAACAAACCAAACACAGTTCTAAAGTTACTGTTACGGATACAGGTATCCTGTATGTGTTTTTGTGTTTTTCCTCTCCTTCTGCCCTAATCACAGGTGTCCTTTATGTTCCTGATTGGTGGTCGTTGGAGTGTCCCACCTGTCTGACATTTGTTTTTCTGCTGATTGCTGAGGTGGACCAATCAGTGGACATTCCTCTGCATTGCACAACCTGTTTATGGTTTTTCACTCACATCACACATCCCATTGTTTTAAAAGCCAGTCAGTTGTGTTTGCTGACAGACTATTTCCGTATGGATACTGTGGTGTCCTGTTTTTTGTGTACTCACTCATTTGCTGGTTACTCTGTATGGTAACTATGTTGTGTGTTTCTGGGAAAAGGGGGATTTAGCAAGTTGCCCTTGGGCATACATTACCCGTAGAAAGAACATTGTCTAAAAACATTAGTTAGACCTGAGCGGACCACCCACTGTAATTTTTGTATGGTTAGCAGTAGCTTAGCGGTTCTTGAGGCAGGCAAGATCAGTTTAGTATTTTCTTACATTATTGTTTCAATCCTTGGATCCTGCTCAGCCCTTTTTCCCAAACCTTTACAGTGTGTTCACAATAAACATTTTGTGTTTGACGGTAGCTTGGTTGTCAGTGTATTTTTGTTCTCACTATTTCCGGGTCACGATTCTAATTTGCATGAGTTATGTTACAGGTCTCTTTTCCATCCACCCTAGACTTTTAAAGCCACGGGGTTCGTAACAGTTACTTATTAACTTTCTCTTTCTTAAGGCTATGTATGGGGCAGTCAATGACACTTCATTTAACCTTTAGCACAAGTCTCCATGCAGTAGGCTATTTAAAGGCTAAACAAGGGGACAAAACACCAGTAAATCTTGAAGCTTCTGTTTGTAATCCACTTGAATATCAACAAACATTGTCAGGTATGTAATATAAATTGTGTTAATATTCATATGAAGAGGTAGTTAGCTATACTTTTGAGTAATGTCAGTTATAAGCATGCGGTGGTCATATGACCATGGTATGTTGTTGACCTAGAAACTACTTGATGTACCCTGTCTGTATCACGAGACTCAACATAATCTGGAGATTCCCTCTTTAATTTTCAGAATGTGTGATTGAGGTGTTTTGGAAAATGTTTATGAGCAATATTAAGATAATCAACACAATACTTGTGGTGACAACCTTGATATAATGTAATTGTTACTTTCAACCTTGGTTGATTGCGGGTGGTTATTGAAAATGTGACAACACCCCAGTGGTTGTTTTGTCACTTTTTGTGTTGAATATCATATTATTACTATCATCTTGTTTTTATCAAGAGGTATAGTTGGTGCATTAGAATGAGTGTTAACTATGGATTGGACAGTATAGTGTAAATTCCATACTTTTCCTTAATTTAGTTAACCCTCATTCTTATGCATAAACTGTTTACGGCATTGAGTCCAAGAGAGGACCCTTCAGTCTATCAATGTGTCCAATCCAAGGGCTAGAGTGGAACAGGGCAGAGGAGTTTAGTATATCTGTGTTAAAGCTGTAATATGTCAATTTTTGGCCCACCTGACCAAATTCACATAGAAATGTGTGTTATAGATCTGTCATTCTCATTGAAAGCAAGTCTAAGAAGCAGTAGATATGTTCTATGTGCGCTATTTCTATGCTTCCCATTCTTAAGTTTGATTTTGCATATTTTACTTTCGGTTTTGTACACCAGATTCCAATAGTGTGCAACTGCAGCCCGCAATTCTGAGTTTTACTGCATGTGGGCATTCCATTGGTTCCTGCATGAGCACGACTGTCTACTGGTTTTCCCCGCCTCCCGCTAGCATAGCAGGTGGGAGGCTGGGGCAACACTGTGTGCTAGCTTGCTAGTTAGCTAGCTAGCACACAGTGTCGACCCCGCCTGCTGTGTACTGGAGAAAACCGTGCCTGACAGGCGGGGGCGAAGGACACTGTCTACCAGTCATCCCCGCCTCCCGCTAGCACAGCAGACGGGAGGCTAGGGCGACACTGTGTGCTAGCTAACTAGCTAGCATGCTAGTTAGCGGGACCGTGTGCTAGCCTGTCGGGCACAGTTTTCTCCGGTACACAGCAGACGGGAGACTAAGGCGACATCATGTGCTAGCTAGCTTGCTAGTTAGCGACACCGTATGCTAGCTTGCTAGTTAGCTAGCTAGCACACAGTTTCGCCCCCCGCCTCCCGCGTGCTGTGTACTGGAGAAACCTGTGCCCGACAGGCGGGGTGAAGGACACTGTCTACCACTCGTCCCCGCCTCTCGCTAGCACAGCCTGGAGGCTAGGATGACACCGTGTACTAGCTAACTGTGTACCGGTGTCCTCCTTAGGACTAGCTGGCTAAGCTAGCACACAGTGTCCTTTGCTCCTGCCTGCCGAACACCTGCCCTCACCGTCGTTAACAGAACTGCGGGAAAACAGTGCCTGATAGGCGAGGGCGAAGGATACTGTCTACCACTTGTGTACGGCTAGCTAGCTACTGTTGTCGCCCCCGCCCCATCTTCTGTGGGGTTTATCGGCGACTGGCATCCAACGTTATTGTGCATTAACGCCACCTACTGTACTGGAACAACCCCACCTCCCACCTGTCCTAGCTTAAAAATGTACCAATAGAAGTATAGAGAGGGGTTCCTGGAGATGCAGGACTGCCCACATGCAGGAACGCCCCGAATTGCGGGCCACAATTGCACCCTTCCCCAGCTTCAAACAGCTGAAAATACAATATTTTTGGTTATGGAAAATATATTTCACAGCGGTTTAGATGGTACAATGATTCTCTACAGTATTCTTGCTTGTTTTGTCACATAAACTGAAATTAAGTGAACTATAAACATTTTAGCAAGTGGGAAATGACAGAGCGATTTCTGCATAGTGCATCTTTAACAAGTGTCTCACCCACTGACCCCTTCAAGTTAGACATTAAAGGACCTACTTCTCTACTACAATCAAGGATATCAGGTCACTCCTGACCCTCTCAACTTTTTCTAATGTGTGCATTTCATCTGACAGTGACAAGACTGGACCCTTTTTATTTATAATACAGAAAGGATTAGGAATAGGCAGTGAGTTAATTATTTAACTTCCTCATCATGTCACTCAAATCTTCTTGTTTCTGTAGGACCATCATGGAACATCTGGGCTGCAGTGCGATCGTGGCCTTTTGTTTCTGGAGGGCACTTATTGCAGGTGCACATCCTCCTCGATCAGTCCTGGGAGAAAGTCAACCATTTCAAAGAAACGTTCCGATGAAAGGTGATGATAATGTAGCTCTCTTCACGACAACAGACACAGGTTGGTTCCTTAAAAGGGGCGTTTATTGCCTTGCACGTCTTTTTCTCCGATGCATCCACGTCACGCCGTGAGAACTATATATTTGAATGAACACAGTAACGTTGATAAATTATACAGTACTGAAACAAAGAATACAAATGGCGCTCGGCGCGACAATACAAATGGCGCTTGGCGCTTCAATAGAAATGGCCCTTGGCGCGAATATAAACAAAGTTCTACAGGTTGAACAAAATACCTCGTTGGCTGCTTGTCCTGAAAAGAGGTTATTGAATCCTTAAAGTCCATTGAAAGTCCCTTTACTGTCTTTCTTGGCCTCTGCCATCAACAATTATAACTCAGACTAAGATCTGCTTAAGTTAGATTGCACACAGTCAATTAACAAATTCCGTAGCAGTAACACAACAGAGAACGTTAGTTCCGGGATGGAACATAAAAACACAAACAATGGCCTAATGTTAATTTTACCTGTTACATCACATTTAAACTCTTACCTATACATCAATAAATCATTTATTTTATTTACTACATCAAATAAACCATGAATTATGTATTAATCATGCATCGTGAACACAGCATCTATGTAACACCACTTACACTCCCACCAAATCACTCATTAACTTGGAACGTGGGATTTTCTTTTAAACAAAAATTATGAAAATAATTAATAAAATGTTTTAAGTCTGAATGAACGTGATGAACGTATGTGATTTAGTTAGCCTCTAGTAAGGTAACTACTTTGTGAATAGGCCTTTCAAGGTGGACTGATCTAGTGTGTGGTTTTCCTTTACCAAGTGTAGTGTCACTGACTAGTAGCTTCAGCTTTCGCACCATGCCGTCTGCACTAGGATGAGCTTCTACAACCCTGGCAAGCTTCCACTCGTTTCTTGGTTGAAGTCCTTTCAATTCCCTGACAAATTTCTGGAGCCTGGCAATGGCTCTCACTGCTCTGGACCAGTCAGAAAACTTAATGAAGCGATTCACTATTGAATTCACTTCTTTCGTCTTGACTGCGTGGACATGGGCCTTGCGAAGCTCAGGGTCGGTTGTTTCTACTTCACACACCATTTCCTCTTCACGTGGAAGACTCCGCTGCCAAAGAAAGTTGGGTCCTTTCAGCCAGTTAGACTCTTTCAGCTGAACTGCACTCAGCCCTCTTGAGGCGTAGTCGGCTGGGTTATTTTCAGAGCTGACATATCGCCATTGTTCAGGGTTTGTGCTTGATCTTATGCGTTGGATCCGGTTTGCTACAAATGTGTGAAACCCCTTGGCGTCGTTGTTCATGTAGCCAAGGACCACCTTTGAGTCCGTCCAGTAACACTCTTGCAGGTTTTCAATCTCAAGCTCTCTTTTGACGACATCACCATTACAGACTGAAGTCACAGCTGACGACAATTCAAGTCTTGGGATAGTCGTTAGTTTGGTAGGGGCTACTCTTGCCTTCCCCATGATAAGTGAGAAACTGATGTGTCCTGTTTCACTTATAGCTCGGAGATACAAACATGCACCATATCCATTGAGACTTGCATCTGAAAAGTTGTGAAGCTCGTATCGCTTGACCTCGCCAAAGCTCGATGAAAGGTAGCTTCTTGGAATCTTCAGGGCTGCAAAGTGAGGCAAATCCTTAAACCATGACTCCCATTGTGGCAGAATGTGCTCGGGGAGATCTTCGTCCCAGCTTACTTTGTCTCTGCATAGCGTCTGAAGGATCTGTTTGCCAACTAGTATGAAGGGAGCCACAAACCCCAGCGGATCATAGACGGAAGCGAATGTTGAGAGAACACCTCTCCTTGTCAGTGGATTTTCCTTAACTACGACCCTGAATTGGAATTCATCTGTTTCGACGCACCACTGAACTCCAAGTGCTCGCTCGATGTGAAGTTCTCCTAGGGCCATGTCTAGATCCTTGGTTTGGGCACGTTCTGCAAGTGGTATAGCGGCAATCACTTCTTTGTCGAGGACCTTGATTATGTCTGTTGGATTGATCTCTTTGACTTGAGTTTTGCACACAAAGTGTACTTCTCTCTTCAGCTCAACTGATGGCTGCACGGCAGGTGTCACTTGTCGCACTATGATTCTGTGACTGGTTCCTATTGCATCACCGTAGTCACTTGCTTGAGTCGAGCAGCCAACAACGCTCCAGCCGAGATCAGTTCGCTGTGCATATGGATGATTTTCTTCACCGGACAGGATCTCCCTTGGAAGAAGGGCTTGTTGACAGTTATAGCCGATCAGAAGGCCTACTTCGCAATCCAGTGGTGGTGGAATCTTGTCTGTCAATTGTTCCAGATGAGGCCATTATAGAGCTGTTTCAGCAGTTGGAATGTGCGACCTGTCTGCTGGAATGAAATCTCGTGTGAAAAGTGGTGGCAATGGGATCCTTTTCTCTAAGTTGTACCCTCTCACTTGTAGACTTGTCAGTTTCTGGCAGGGTATGACTGTTGACCTTTTAGACATTGTGGACAGCCGCAAACTGACATTCTCTTTGTTTGTGTTGAGGTCTTGGGCCACTTCATCTAGGATGAAAGTCGTATCGCTTTGTGTATCTAAGTGCGCGTAGACGAGAACTTATTGATCTGGCTGTTTTGTGGACGAGACCCAGACTGGTATGATTGAGGACGTTTGTGTGTTTAGGCCTTCTTGTATGACTCTGTTGGTAATTGCTGCTGCAGCTCTTTGGTGTCTGCTCTGTGCTTTGAGTAGTCATCTACCTTTGGAGGTGTTGACCTTTGATGTTCCTTGAACTTGTCATCATGCAAACATGTCGGGTGTCTCTTCTGACATCTTTCACATGTACTCTTGTTATCACACATTCTTGAGTGATGACCAGTCTTCAAACATCCAAAGCAAAGCTTTTCTGCTTGCACAAACTTGACACGATCTTGAACCGTCTGTTCACTGAACTTTCTGCACTTGACGAGGACATGTCCTGTTCTTTTGCAAAAAATGCATGATGGGATGTTGCTCTGTGTTGTGTTTGTGGACAGTGTCTTTGCTTGAATGGTTTGACTTCGTGGATGCTTTGGTTTCTCGCTTTCCACACTCTTGAGCGCTTGTATTGAGGATATATAGGATTGCAAGCGAGATCTGCTTCCTTCGATAGAAAGTCTACAAACCCTTTGAATGGTGGGTACCCAGCGTTTGCTTGTCTGACTTCCATCGTTTTGCGGTTCCAACTGGATACCAGCCAATCTGGCAACTTCAGCAGAATCTTTTGACTCTCATTGCAGTCATTGAGAACTTCCAATGTCTTCATGTGGGGCATTGCAGCCTCGCAGCTCTTGAGGAAGTCTTTGGCCATCCATGCAGCTTGTCTCTGAAGGACTTCCCAATTATGAATGGGTCTCCGAAACGTTTTTGCAACAGCTGCCAGGCTGAGTCGTATGCTGCTTCAGTGCCTAGTAGGAAAAATCCTTCAACAGCTTTCTTTGCGGCACCACCTAAGTACTTTCTTAGGTAATACAGCTTTTCATTCTTTGGAATGTTTTTCCTGTATTAATGTTTCGAAAGATAGCTGCTAGTCTTGAATAATGCAGGCTCTGGTGTTGGGAGACGATTGGCACTTATAGCTTCTGCTAGCATGTTGACCAGATCAGAGCTATTCTGCACTTGATGAATGGACACTGAAGTTGGTGGCGCTTGAGGTACCAATTGTGGACTTTGGGGACTAGGAGCTTGACTTGTAACTGGTAGAGGTTGAGGAATGAATGAGGGACTTGAGGCATAGAGGGCTTGCGTTGTGACTGGTAGAGATTGAGGGAGGTCTGGAGGAACTGTGAGGTTAAGAACTTGAAGTTCTCCTGCTGGTTCAATTATGCAGAAAGTCAGTTGTCTCGAAATTGTCTTCGACCTGATCGTAGACCTTTACTCAAGCTCTTGCAGCATTCAACTTCTTCACTTCCTCTAGACGTTCAAGCTTTCTACGCTTGTCTTGCATTGCCTGTTGTCTGGCTAGGTTCTCAGATTCAAATTGTGTCAGCCGCTGTTTTCCTTCAGCCTCTAGCCTTTGAAGTTATATCGCTTCCCTTTCTTGTTCATCCAACACTGCCAAAATCTCCTTGGATGCGGCAGCTTCAGCTGCAGCCTCATTTCTTTTGACTGAGTGGATGCTAGAGTGGATAGAACCACATTTTGATCGACGAGACGGTGGCCTTGATAGAGAACCTGTTGAGTCTAGGATCGAGCCAACATCAGGCCAAGGTTCTTCCTCCTCATCTGCCGTATGCCCTTTAAGTTGCCTTTCTGCCTTTTGAATGATAAATCCTGAAAGCGAAATGCACGTGTTTGGTTCAGGAGTTTGCATTCTACGTAACTCTTCATAAATGACCTGTACATCAGAACAGGTGCTTTTCATGTTCTCAATCAGCTCATTTAATTCGTCCTCAGAGGCCAAATCAGTCAATATTTCCTTGCCTATTCTTGCATGATACTTCCACTTCTCATGGATGATCCTGTACCGACGTTGTACACTCTTCAGCCTTTCTTCTTGAAGTTATTTTCCTTTCTCTGTTAGGGATCGGGTTCTTTCACTTCTTCGTAGCCTTTCCACTTCTTCTGCAGACTCTGTGTCTGTCGCGTCGGGTTGAGCAGGTGATTTGGTAATTTCACGGCATGTCTCAGTGCTTGTGTCTGACATTTTGAGATGGATGTGGTATATGTGTCTCAACGATTGAGCTTGAATTGGATTTATATTAGGCTATGGGTGAATGTAAGCTACAGTAGGCCTAAATGTGATTAGCCAGGAAGGTTAATAACTGTATGAATTCCTTAACTGTGTGAAGACTAGGTGGGTAGCCTAACTTCTAAATTTAACTTCAATATTGCATCAAGATAACTATCAGCATTTAAATTTAGCTAGACTTCAAGTTGACTTCAACTTCAAAATAAGATTGAAAATTACTTTGGTACAAATAAACTTAGTATAAACCTTAATCACAGAATGAATATGCGTATAATGCATTAAATCACGTATCACTTCACATAATAAAATAATTTCACATCAGTGGAGGTACCCTTTAAACTTTGCTTAAATTGCCCTTTAAGCTTGGCTAACACCACTTTTCATAAAACACTCATCTTAATTTCAATTTATGATTATCCTTTATCTTTACTCAAAACGTGTTCACTTGCTTATGGAGTTAAGTTTCCCTTTAAATCTCGTAACACGTAACAACCACAAACACCAGCACATTCTTATCCCCAAAACATGTAGGCTAAGCACAGTATGTAAGATTCATAGAGCTGAGTCCTTAGTTGCAATTTCCAAGTTGAACCACTTCTCATCCCACCTTAACTTGAATGTTGTGGTAGAGTGCTTTTGGCCTGAAAAGTTGCGCTTTCAACACAGTCCAATCACCGTTGCTTGCAGTCGCTATGCCGACAATGTCATGGGCTTTGCTTATCTGATCTGCTGGATCTTCGTTGCGTCGTTACCCGCGGCGGTCTTGTTGTCTCTCCTACCTGTGTTGAGCAGGCGAGTTCTCACTGTAGCTCTCTTCACGACAACAGACACAGGTTGGTTCCTTGAAACGGGCGTTTATTGCCTTGAACGTCTTTTTCTCCGATGCATCCACGTCACGCCGTGAGAACTATATATTTGAATGAACACAGTAACGTTGATAAATTATACAGTACTGAAACAAAGAATACAAATGGCGCTCGGCGCGACAATACAAATGGCGCTTGGCGCGACAATACAAATGGCACTTGGCGCGAATATTTATAAACAAAGTTCTACAGGTTGAACAAAATACCTCGTTGGCTGCTTGTCCTGAAAAGAGGTTATTGAATCCTTAAAGTCCCTTGAAAGTCCCTTTACTGTTTTTCTTGGCCTCTGCCATCAACAATTATAACTCAGACTAAGATCTGCTTAAGTTAGATTGCACACAGCCAATTAACAAATTATGTAGCAGTAACACAACAGAGAACGTTAGTTCCGGGATGGAACATAAAAACACAAACAATGGCCTAACGTTAATTTTACCTGTTACATCACATTTAAATTCTTACCTATACATCAATAAATCATTTATTTATTTACTACATCAAATAACCCATGAATTATGTATTAATCATGCATCGTGAACACAGCATCTATGTAACACATCTATAACCTTGCCTCAACAAACAGTAAGTAATTCACTGTCAACAGACAAATACATGCATTTGATTCGTCTCATTCTCACAGCAAATTCACTAGTGTACCTTTAATTCAGGGTCGGCGTCAGAACGAATCAGTTGGACGGGCCTTTGATAGCCATAGGCGGGCATGTTTTTTCACCGGACCCCCTATGTGTGCACGCGCTTGCACGTTCACATTTTTTTTTTTATGGCGGTTGAAGTAAAGACCATAGGCAGCTCGTGAGTTTCAAGTTTGGAGAAGCTTACAATTTATCCTACCATTTCTACCGATCTGCGTGAAAGTTATGATTATTTTTGTATGCGCATTTTCGTGGAACAGTTTAATTTCAATAATAATAACGTTTTCGTTTCTCAAAATCATTGACACATGGTTAATCATATAAAAATCTGAAGTAAAATGATAAAAATCTAAAAGTTAAAATTCAACTAAGGGGAGAGCACCAGCCTCTGCCATATGGACACATTAGCTAGGTTTCCATCCAATTGGCGCCAGATTTTCATGCGACTATTCTAAAATCGACATAAAAACTATTTGTGAATTTTCCCACCAGAGATGCTTCCATCAAATTGACTTGTTGCAGATAAAAGGCAGTGCGTGATGACGTAGTGCAGATAAAAATACATTTTGCGGTAAATTCCCAAGTACCGAATAAAAAATACAAGTTCAATGGGTTTCCTTCGCATTTTCAACTCTACTGATGGTTTTCTCACCAAAAATGTTGCGTTATATAGCGAGTGTGCCCACTCTGGTATTGGCACGTGAGCTCACACATATAGCCTACATGATTAGATTTTTATGAACAAAAGAGCAAGATTATTTTTATTTATCAAACAGCAGGCAAGCATCGATGATCATGTCACCAGAATAAGACCCTCGATATTTATTGGAAAGGAGCATCAAGCTCATCACCTTGCACTTTCACCACCATGTGAAGTTCATCATAATTTATTTAATCAGTAGCCTAGTGAACGGCATACTTTCTTGATGAATCGTAGTGGGAGGACCACACAACATGTCATGGCGTAACTTCAAGTTTACTTCGATATGATGGTTATTATATCAAAAGCGTTTCCACCGACATTTCCCGCATAATTCATTTTACTGATACAAAAAGATCTCACCTTGTCTAGCTTATTTTGTTTTGTCGACATTTGGAAAGTTTCCATCGGGCTTGTCATGACATTATTTATCCAACATGCACTTTACTTGCATAAAAAGGTTGGATGGAAGCCTGGTTATTGATACACTGTGCTCCATTGGCGGCTAAAGAAATGAGCGCATAGAACTCAGAGATAGCCTATGGGCCAATGCAGCACTAGGCCTATAACTTCCATCATCAACTAAGTAAAATACAGTACATAGGCCTAAAGCCGACAAATAAAAACAGTATAAAATATCCTGATGAAAATGCTGGTTCTTTCAATCACATTAATCTCTCTACTCCACCTGTCTACCTCCCTTTCTATCTGTCTTGACTTGAGCTATTGCTAGTTAAGTGCAACATTGTATCAAATCATCAACTGAATCCGGCCCTGTCGCTAGCGAACTTGCAACATTGTATCAACTAGCCTATTCCGGACCCTCAAGCGTTTCCCGCGCCAGTGAGCTCTGGACAGATGTGTTTTTTTAAGCGTTTTCAAGCGTTTCCACTGGATATATGGGCTCATCAGATCATGATATTTTGCTCTTTCACACCGAGGCTTGGTGATTATCGAGGCCGTGAGTGTTGGAAAGATTTATGAAATACTGAGGAACTATCATTTGCAATGTATGTTAAAAAAAAGACTTAATTTACTATGTGTGAGGTGAAGTAAAAATGACGGAGAACCTCAGCTTATTAGTGGTGGATGTGGTGAGTTAAGACAATCAGAAATCAGACATTGCCAAATGGGCACCAGGTAGGCCTACTTTTACGCATACGCAGGCGCGTCCTCCCTCAACGTTATCAGGACAGAGAAACCAGACACATGCTCATTGCTCAAGGAGCACTCCAAACAAAAGACAATGAAAAATGAAAAGATTCAAATCAACCAAAACTTGTTACTCACAAATGTAGCATGTTGTGAACTCTACAAACAATATTTCCCCTCCGAGAATGAGAATGGTAAATTATTGTAATTAATACATGCATTAACAGAAATGTATGTAACCAAATGAAGAGGGATTAATAGTACATTTACTAGGCCTACTGGTAACATATGTAATGGAGAATTGATCAACAATAAACCATCAACGGGCAAATAATTCACACAATGAAACAATGAATGGGCAAGAATTGGCGGGAGACAGCTGAGCGCATTCTGGAGAGCTGAGTGCATGCATTCTGGAGCGAGACACGCCATATCGTCGCCATACATCCCTCCCCCTTGTTCCAAAATGTTTTATTATACTCAAGACACATTATCTTCACACATATTTTAAATTAAGCCGCAACTTAATTAGCTAGACATATTGCCACGTGCGCTGCCCAAATAGCTGGATTCCCAAATAGGCATTGGCCTACACACTTGTGATTTGAAACAATCCACAGCCATTTTAAAAGAAGCTAATGGTCCTCTGTGGTTAAGTTATGCTCTCTGGTGAAGTACTTTGAATGTTTTTATTTAGACAGGAGTAATTATATAATTTTGGCAAAACATCAATTTACTTTAGGGGAAGCCAGCATCCTAACAGTGCACTGTGCACCCGCCAACTTTCCTTTCCAATTCACGAGAGGCTGAAACCAGAGATCTGTATATAATGACGAGATGCTCATGTCTCCACCCTAACAATGGGAGTTGTTGGCCCAAAGGCGGGAAGGCAGATGACAAGTTTAGGTCTGCAGATTATGCCCATAGCAACCCATTGTGCTTATTCTGTAAAGATTTTTGTGAGAGTGTGCCCTCTCGCTTCTCCTCTTCTTCTCTGCTGAAACTCTCACCAGAGAACGCAACCGAGTGAGCGAAACAGCGCCCCTCTGTCTTACTACGTGTAGTCAATGTATCTGATACTGCCTGGACAGAAATAATATTACATGCCATACTCTTTTGGTCCAGACAGCAACAAATACATGGTCTACACATACTGAGACAGAGGGGCTCTGTTTCGCTCGCTCGGATGCTTTATCTGCGTCTCGGTAAAATCAATCTATATCAATATTTCAATAGTTTATTTGGACGTGCAAGGAGGTAGGTAGAGCGGGCCCCCTTAAGGCCGCCCATAAAGCCAGCCCAGGTTACATTTAATGCCTACGCAGAGTACATATAAGGCCCACTAATCCAATGTTAAATTAACACTTTTTAGAGTTAAAAATAACACTGTTTCAGTTTACTGACATACCTTGACGCATTAGCTTTATGTTTTGGTATAGGCTACATACAGTATTAGTTTGGACAAAGTGAAAAAATAAACATACAATGTTCAGTAACTCTTTAATAATAATTAAATTACTATAAATATGCTTATGTTCCAATTTCCACACTAGCATACCACCTAGGGTGCTTGCTCAATACATTGCTTCAATCTATGTAGTATGCTAGTGTGGTGGGTATTTGGTAAATTCTCTGGATATTATCAGAATTTACCCCATTCTCCTGTCCCCTGCATCCCACAGCTGTTAACTCCACCAAGGCTGGTCCCCCTAGTGGGGACGTTAACTCCAACACCTGGCCCTACCTGGCTGCAGCGCTGGCCACCGCCCTGACCATCTCCCTGTTCATCGTGGTGGCCGTCAAGTGCCGCCTCTTCCACCGCTACCTAGCCAGCTACCGCCACTCGTTGCTCCCCGAGGGGGACACAGCCAGCCAGCACAGCCCAGACGAGGTGACCTTCCCTGGGCACGGCATGGTGGGCAGAGGAGGTGGAGGTAATGGGACCCACCGAGGGTTGGATACTGATGACGACGATGGCTTCATAGAGGATAATTACATCCAGGCCAGCGAGAGGGCGAGGGCAGAGAGTCACGAGGACGAAGGGATGGAAGGAGAGGTGGTGGAGGATAGTGATGATGATCTTCAGTTCACCATTGGGTGATTTTAGGACTGGTTGAAAATTATTATTTACAGTTGATTGGGTGACAGTGGTGGGTTCACTTCACAGAATCCCATGCTGTCCAGACCAGACCTGGGTTCATATAATATTTGTTTGCTTTCAGATGCTTCAGCTGTGCTTAATTAAGCTTGTGTGTCACCCTAAAGTGAAAAAACCCGCCCTCCAGGTGAAACAGGCACTCCAGGCAGTCTCAATCAAACACTCAACATATTTGAAAGAAAACTATTACTATTTGAATCCTGGTCTGGTGAGAATATGTTGAAAGATGAAATATACTGAGAAATGATCATGGTCCCATTTTAAACAAACAACAACCTATTAAGGCTTTATAGAACATTCATAAAATCTTCATAAATACTACACTGAACAAAAATATAAACACAACATGCAACATGCGCAATTGAGTTACAGGAAATCAGTCAATTGAAATAAATTCATTAGGCCCTAATCTATGGATTTCACATGACTGGGAATACAGATCTGTTGGTCACAGATACCTTAAAAAAAAAAAGGTAGGGGCGTGGATTAGGAAACCAGTCAGTATCTGGTGTGATCACAATTTGCCTCATGCAGTGCGACATCTCCTTCGCAGAGAGTTGATCAGGCTGTTGATTTTGGCCTGTGGAATGCTGTCCCACTCCTCTTCAATTGCTGTGCAAAGTTGCTGGATATTGGCGGGAACTGGAACACGCTGTTGTACACGTTGATCCAGAGCATCCCTAACATGCTATGTGGGTGACATGTCTGGCAAGTATGCAGGCCATGGAAGAACTGGGACATTTTCAGCTTCCAGGAATTGTGTACAGATCTTTGTGACATGGGGCCGTGCATTATCATGCTGAAACATGAGGTGATGGCAGCGGATGAATGGCACAACAATGGGCCTTAGGATCTCGTCACAGTATCTCTGTGCATTCAAATTGCCATTGATAAAATGCAATTGTGTTCGTTGTCCGTAGCTTATGCTTGCCCATACCATAACCCCACCGCCACCATGGGGCACGCTGTTCACAACGTTGACATCAGCAAACCGCTCACCCACACGACGCCATCTGCCCAGTATGTTGACTCCAATTCTTCCCGCAGTTGTGTCAAGTTGGCTGGATGTCCTTTGATACACACAAGAGCAGTTGAGCGTGAAAAATCCAGCAGCGTTGCAGTTCTTGACACACTCAAACCCGTGCGCCTGGCACCTACTACCATACCCCGTTCAAAGGCACTTAAATATTTTGTCTTGCCCATTCACCCTTTGAATGGCACACACACAATCCATGTCGCAATTGTCTCAAGGCTAAAAATCCTTATTTAACCTGTCTCGTCCACTTCAACTACACTGATTGAAGTGGATTTAAGTGACATCAATAAGGGATCATAGCTTTCACCTGGGTTCACCTGGTCAGTCTATGTCATGGAAAGACCTAATGTTTTGTACACTCAAATAATTTGTAAGCAAATACATAAATTAATTATGATATAATTAGTTGATGTTGAGAGGTTACTTGAACTCTGTGAAGCATTTATTTGGGCTGCAATTTCTGAGGCTGGTAACTCTAATGAACTTATCCTCTGCAGCAGAGGTAACTCTGGGTGTTCCTTTCCTGTGGCGGTCCTCATGAGAGCCAGTTTCATCATAGCGCTTGATGGTTTCTGCGACTGCACTTGAAGAAACTTTCAAAGTTCTTGGAATGTTCTGTAGACTGACCTTCATGTCTTAAAGTAATGATGGACTGTCGTTTCTCTTCGCTTATTTGAGCTGTTCTTGCCATAATATGGACTTGGTCTTTTACCAAATAGGGCTATCTTCTGTATACCCCCCTACTTTGTCACAACACAACTGATTGGCTCAAACACATTTAGAAGGAAAGAAATTCCACAAATTAACTTTTAACAAGGCACACCTGTTAATTGAAATGCATTTAAGGCCTCCTGTAGCTCAGTTGGTAGAGGTTGGCGCTTGCAACGCCAGGGTTGTGGGTTTGTTTCCCACGGGGGGCCAGTATGAAAAATGTATGCACTCACTAACTGTAAGTCGCTCTAGATAAGAGCGTCTGCTAAATTACTAAAATGTAAATGTAAATTCCAGGTGACTACCTCATGAAGCTGGTTGAGAGAATGCCAAGAGTGTGCAAAGCTGTCATCAAGGCAAAGGGTGGCTACTTTGAACAATCTCAAATATAAAATAGATTTTGATTTGTTTAACACTTTTTTGGTTACAACATGATTCCATATGTGTTATTTCATAGTTTTGATGCCTTCACTATTATTCTAAAATGTAGAAAATAGTAAAAATAAAGAAAAACCCTGGAATGAGAAGGTGTGTCCAAGCCTTTGACTAGTACTGTACATTGTTGGATTTAACACAATCCACACTTATATGGCATGCCGTTTGCTTATTAATGATTTATATGTCACCCTTATAAAGGTTTTATGAAGTCTTTATAAAGACTTAAAAGTTATGTTTCGTTTAATGTTGGACTTTTCTCAGGTGTGGGACTAAATGAGCCACTCTTCATTAATGTGCTTTGGGCTCATCGGATGAGAAGTGCTTTTAAATGTAAATGTAGTTGATTATTAGTATCGTAAGGATGATGCAAATGTTATTGTTTGATATGCAATGATTTTCATTTTCTGAAAACACCCCGCAATGCAGATGATCTGTTTGTAAAAACAACATATCCTTGATTTTTAGGAATTTACAGTGCCTTCAGAAAGTATTCAGACCCCTTGACTTTTTCCACATTTTGTTGTGTTACAGCCTGAATTTAAAATTGTTTAAATTGATATTATTTGTCACTGGCCTACACACAATACCCCATAATGTCAAAGTGGAATTATGTTTTTCAAAATGTTTACAAATTATTTAAAAATGAAAAGCTGAAATGTCTTGAGTCAATAAGTATTCAACCCCTTTTTATTATGGCAAGCCTAAATAAGTTCAGGAGTAAAAATGTGCTTAACAAGTCACATAATACGTTGCATGGACTCACTCTGTGTGCAATAATGTTTAACATTATTTTTTAATGACAACCTCATCTCTGTAGCCCACATATACAATTATCTGAAAGGTCCCTCAGTCGAGCAGTGAATTTCAAACAAATTCAACCAAAGACCAGGGAGGCTTTTCCAATGCCTCGCAAAGGGCACCTATTGGTAGATAAGAAAAAAAAAGCAGATATTGAATATCCCTTTGAGCATGGTTCAGTTATTAATTACACTTTGGAGGGTGTATCAATATACCCAGTCACTACAAAGATACAGGCGTCCTTCCTAACTCAGTTGCCGGAGAGGTATTTCACCATGAGGCCAATGGTGACTTTAAAACAGAGTTTAATGGCAATATAGGAGAAAACTGAGGATGGATCAACAACATTGTAGTTACTACACAATGCTAACCTAATTGACAGAGTGAAAAGAAGGAAGTCTGTACAGAATAAAAACATTTGACAACATGCTTCCTGTTTGCAATAAGGCACTAAAGTAATACTGCAAAAAATTTGCAAAGCAATTACATTTTTGTCCTGAATGCAAAGAGTTATGTTTGGGGAAAATCCAATACAACACATTACTGAGTACCACGCTCCATATTTTCAAGCATAGTGGTGGCTGCATCATGTTATGGGTATGCTTGTAATCGTTACAGACTGGGGAGTTTTTCAGGATAAAAAATTAACGGAATGGAGCCAAGCACAGGCAAAATCCTAGAGGAAAACCTGGTTCAGTCTGCTTTCTGCCAGTCACTGGGAGATGGATTCACCTTTCAGCAGGATAATAACCTAAAACACAAGGCCAAATCTGCACTGGAGTTGCTTACCAAGAAGACAGTGAATGTTCCTGAGTGGCCGAGCTCCAGTTTTGACTTAAATCTGCTTGAAAATATATGGCAAGACTTGAAAATGGTTGTCTAGCAATATCAACAACCAATTTGTCAGAGCTTGAAAAGAATAATGGGAAAATATTGTACAATCCAGGTGTGAAAAGCTCTTAGAGACTTACCCAGAAAGAATCTCAGCTGGAATCGTTGCCAAATGTCATTCAAACGTGTATTGACTCGGGTGTGAATACTTATGTACATTTCTAAAAGCATGTTTTCACTTTGTTATTATGGGGTATTGTGTGTAGATGGGTTAGAAAAAGTTTGAACTCAGGCTGTAACAAAGCAAAATGTGGAATAAGTCAGGGGTATAAATACTTTCTGAAGGCACTGTATATAGTCTTTTGACACTTTTTATATAATGTAAATGTTTTGTTGTGTTCAAGATGCGAGATCCATTAAACACTGATGTTGTTTTGTTAGTCCTTCAAAATGAACAACACTTGTATGTAACCATTGATATTGATAACTTTATTATAATCTACTTGGTAAAGAAATTATAGAAATGTGGCTTATGTACAAAAAACACATTTTCAGTCATTTTCTTTGCCACTATTTCATCATTGATGAAGAATTAAGACAATAAGTCTCATGGAGAAAAGATTAACCTTAGGTTGTTCTCATCAGCCGTCTACAGTTCTCAGGTTGATAAACAATGTCACTTTTTTCTCAGCATTTCGTTAAAAACAGCAGAATATACAATCTATACAGACAGATTGACCTGTAGATGTTGAGTCCATATCATAGTTGTAAAAATGTTGATATTCATCTGATACAGTACATACAAAATATATGTACGGACAGCTTAGAACAAGTGCTGCTGAGACTGAGGCTGTCCTAATATGGACATCGCAACCATCCCTGCATTTGGTCTTATATTTTACACATAACTGTTAATTAGAAAGACTACCAGTGCTTAATTTGAGACGAATCCTGCCAGAACAGGATCTAGCACCTCTCATTTTTGGACTGTTTCGTTCCGGAACCTATTTGGCAGGATTTGGTACCTCTTGTGGCATGACAAATAACTTTCACTGTTTGCAATGTAAAAATTCGAATAAAAGCGATCTGAGTTAATTCGAGTTGCCTTCTCATTAATTTTCCTGCGCCCTAAAAGAAGTATGTTAATAATTAGATTTTCAGCCTGCGCCTTATAGGCTATTCTAAGAATTTATTCAGGTTGGGCCGGCCGGGCTTAGGTTTGCGCAACACTGTAGCCTATGTTTGAGACCAACGCATGGCCGTTGCTGTGGTGAGAGAGAGAAGCACGCCTGTAGCCTATCTCTCACAGAACTAGAATGAGATTAACTTTCTATGATCTCTCTCCCTCTCTCTTGTGTGTCACCCTAAAGTGGAAAGACCCGCCCTCCAGGTGAAACAGGCCCTCCAGGCAGTCTCAATCAAACACTCAACATATTTGAAAGAAAACAATTACTATTTTAATCCAGGTCTGGTGAGAATATGTTGAAAGATGAAAGATACTGAGAAATGATCATGGTCCCATTTTAAACAAACAACAACCTATTAAGGCATGAGCCTGCAACTCTCATCTCTCCAGCATTGTACTTCATCATTTGTTTGTTCAATTATTTAATATGACCATTTTCCCTTATAGATTCAGCACCCCTGATAAATTGAAATAAATGTGCCAAAGTTATAGAATTACTGCTGTCTGTACAGAAAGAAATGAAATAATTCAGAATACTACTCCATTTGAAAAGAGAAGACTAATCTGTCTGTGGGCTGCCAAAATATTTGATCAACTTTCAAATAGGCCTATTGAGCGAAGAGCATTGTTTTACAAAGTAAAATAAGAAAGAGATGGGCTTTTGCCACGAGTGCACATCAGTGGGTTAGTCAGTGGAACTGGAAAGCTATTTTAGGACTGGAATTTCTTCCTCATATTGTACAATATGTGTGTCTCCACACATCTAGGCCTAGGCTATCGATGAATTCAAGACTAGGTCGTTTTTTAATAAACTCGGATTTTCAGTTTGTCAGTGTCAAATTAGCTTGTCATTTCAATCATTTGTGTGGTATTAAAAAATATTCTGCCAAAGTCTGCAGTTGTAAAAGTACGTAGAGTTGCATGAAATGCGTTTATAAAAGGTCACATTTTTCCCAGAACCTAGGCTACTAAAAATGTTCCCCATGTGTACAACTTCTGTAAGCGCCTCTACTCTATGCCACTAGGCAATGCGACGATATGAACGCAATGCTTTATTATAAATGTGAATCTTTTTTGTCATGCGTTCCAGTACCTCAGAGCCCCCCAGGTCACCGGCCTTCGTGCTCTCTTTTTGTTCCGGCACCTTCCGATATACAAATATTTGGGTCAATATAATAACATCAAATAGGACACGTGAGTCAAAACAACACAGAGAAACTAGAACCATGTGACTTGGTCGGGTCTCCTCCCTGCGAGTGGCTTGTTTGTGACGACGGCAGTGTAGCACTCATACTGCCACTGACAGAAACAATGGCTGGTCTGACTGAGGGTCCTGGGGGTCCGTGGGGCTGGTGTCACCCTGCACAGCCTGGTTCCCACAACACAGCAGCGGTGAATGGCACAGTGGGCATAGTGGGCACGGTCTGCAGTGGGCATTAGTCAACAGGATGACGCAGTCACAGTGCCAGCAACAAACACAGGACTCTGTTACAGACCAGGGAGAGAGAGTGGTGATACCCTTTTCCTATCTTTCCCTCCCCTCAAGTCCCGTCATCTATTAAGTCCCCTAGTCTCATCTCTTCTCTCCTAACTTTCCTCCCTCTCCAATCCTCTTCTCACCTCCTGCTCTCCTCTCCTCACTTGTTTTCCTCTCCTCTCTTCTTCAGCAGACATGGGATGTATACAGTTTTTATGGCTCTGGTCCCATTGCTCAATCAAGCACAGCTCAAGTATTTTAAAGAAATACAAATACTATTTGAACCAAGGGTAGTGTTCATTAGGGCAACGCTGTTTGGTGCCTAATGAACAAGACCCAGGTCTGCTCTCTCAGATGAGGCTAGTTCTACTAGAGGAGACTGTAAACACCCTGACTGCCCTGTCCCGCAACCCCCTCCCTCCCCTCCTCCGCCTCTGCAACATCCTCCTCTCTCTCCTCTGCTGGAGGTGCACCACCAGCAAGTACCCGGCCACCGCCAGCCCGGTGGCGCCCCCTGCCCACAGTAGCACCACCCCGGACAGGAACATATCCCTGTGGCGCTGCCCGGGCCCATGGTGCCCGCTGGCCAGCGACATGTAGAGTAGGACCCCTCCGCAGAGTGCCAATGCCATCCCGGTGAAAAGGATGACCAACGGGTCCGCCCGCCCACCGCTCTTCATTAACTCTATCCGCCTCCGGCTGCGAACGCAATTCATATCCTGGACGGCGGAGCTTAGGAGCTGTTTGAGGAGGACAGCCAGAGCTAGGAGGCAGAGCATGGTGCCCACACCCAGGCGCCACTCCCCGGACAGGCTGGTGGTGGTGGAGAGGAGGCCTACACCGCCCAGCCCCAAGCCCAGGACGAAGCTCACTGAGATGCAGTAGCAGAGCAGGGAGCGCCGCGGCTCGCGGAACCACCACAGTTCCACCTGGTCCTCCAACACCCGCCGCTGGAGCAGGGCCGGGTCCAGGCGCAGCACACGGGGGGTACGGCGTGGGGTGCGCCGCGGGGGCATGGGGGAGAACTCCTCCATCTCAGCCATGGTTACTAGGGGAGCCCCCCTCGAGGTTAATCCAGCCAGCTCACAATAGGTACCTGAGGGGGTTAGCAGTTTGGGTTAAATGTCATATTCAAACTCTATGCTTGTGTAACTTGCATTGAGCTATGTTGAGAACTATATCCATGATTAAAGTTGTCATACAAATCTTATCATCCACATTCTACTTGTTATCTTTTGTGCTGGTTGCCTCATCAATATATATATATCAGTATATACCAGAGTAGTTCTCAATATATTGTCATTGGAGTTGTACTTAAATGTGCACGTGATTATGCTGGCGTCCTAGCAACATTGTCACATGTAGATTACTTACCAGTGCAGACTAACGACCCTGTTCCTCTAGCCTCTCTTTAGTCATCCCATCTGTCAGTCCTCCAATCAGATCGTCATAACGGAAACACATCATGATAGACATACACACTCCACAAAACTTCCTGGAGGCTGGTTGAGACAGTTGTGGTTCATAATTCCAAAGCTGTGTGTCTTGGTGGGTCTCAGAGTGGAGTCATCCTGGTTGTGTCATGGTCCAAGTGCTCCAGCGTTGACAGCATGCTTGTTTGCAGTGATGTCAGATTATCTGAGGTAGTTTCCAGTCCTGAAGGAGATCCTCATGGTTGAGTTGAGAGATATATGACAACAGGTCCTCCCTCCTCAGTGTAATTTCTCTCTGGTCTGCTCTCCTATCTCTCTCTCTCGCTCTCGCTCTCTCTCTCTGGTCTGCTCTCTCTCTCTCTCTCTCTCTCTCTCTCTCTCTCTCTCTCTCTCTCTCTCTCTCTCGCTCTCTCTCTCTCTCTCTCTCTCTCTCTCTCTCTCTCTCTCTCTCTCTCTCTCTCTCTCTCTCTCTCTCTCTCTCTCTCTCTCTCTCTCTCTCTCTCTCTCTCTCTCTCTCTCACACACACACACACACTTTCACTCACACACACACACACACACTTTCACTGTGAGTTGTGATAATTGTCAGGGCAGAGAGTCAAGGATGATGACACACAGACGGAGGGAGTCTAGGACAATCCATCATGAGTGGGGATGGTAGTGGTGGGATGATAATGGTAGTGAGGGTGGGTAGGTAGAAGATTTGTATACGCTTCGCTCACCCACAATATGGCAAGCCTGGTGACAGTGACACACTGCCCACTAATGTGACTGGGTTCTGTCAAAGCTGGCATCACGGACTCGCTGGCACTGTGGGCACCGGCACACACTCACTCTCTCTCTCACACACACACACGTAGCGCCACCCACTCCACATGGGCAATGAGAGAGGACACCCTCTCTACTCTTCTCATGAAGGAAAACCACCACGTCATTAAGTGGTCAAAAAGCACAATCACAAATCACAATACATATGGTGGAAATAGGGGGGGAGGGTGTGATTGTTATGGGGTGGCATTGGTGACATCGACCAGTGCTTCGCAGTGAGACGGCACGCGGACAGACAGACAATGGGGCAGCCGATGGACACAATGACTGAGCTGGAGACGGCTGGTGTGTTTGTGGAGGGGGCTCTGATGTCAGTGTCCCCAGATAATGCCCTCTCTGTCACTCCAAGTATGGCGTCATTGATTCACATGATCTAAGATTGCCTCTTGCGTTAGTTACAATGGAGGCTCTCTAACTGGCCCTTCCCATTTTATACTGTTCAAATTCCAATGTCAGCACCTAATGTGTAGGTATAATACTACATAAAGTTTATGCCAGAGCCAAACATAAAGATAGGTGATTTATGCTATTGGAGGAAAATCGAAAACACTTCATATGAATACCCTCTTGGGTGGAGGTGCCCTTATTAGAGTAACTACGAACAGTGTATGCTCTCCCGTCAGTCCGTTTGAATTAATTGTTTGTGTGCTCTGATTGGTTGATGGTGTGACTGGCCCTCCACCTGTTTTTTTACACCTCCATCAGGAGAGATCATCCATTGAATTATACTTGTGAGCAAACATTCCATAACTGCAGGTGGCAGTAAATCACCAACCTTGGCTTTATACCTGTTCAAACAAAACACTCCTGGTGGCAGTATGCACCCTTTCAGTTTATTTACGAACTCATAGAAGTAGTAGAAGAACAAATGGACTACTTTCAAATGGAGATAGCTTCAATGGCGCTGACCATGCTGACACAGACGTCGTAATGGGACAGACACAAAGATGAGAAGTCTAACTAACTCTATGACCTCCACCTCGTGCCCACTCCTCCGTCCTCAACTTCTTTTGAAAAAGTTCAAAGGTAATCGAAGACAGGAGGGGAGGAAACCTGGAAACAAATGTATGTGCTTGTATGAAATGAGACTCACCTTCTCTGCTAGCACGTCACAGGGGTGGAATCCTAAAATAAATGTAAAGTAGTAAAAATACATGTATTTTTGTGCGAGACATTTAATAGATAAAAGGATAAGTAGCGTATCGTTTTTAAATGTGTGCATGCTTTTCTCCTTCGAGAAAACAACAGCTGACTCAAAGGGGGTGTGGCGGATTTTATAACACTTACGCGCTAGCTGTCGGGAGGATACACTTGTACTTCCTATGCGGGAGGAGGCTATCAAGGAGAGGACACTCCTTCGTTCGCCTATTAACAAATTGACACTCCTACATATGGCAACTGCTTTTTGGTTTAAGGAGGAGTTGAGGAGAGGATGTACTTTTCCCAATTGAGAATCTCCCAGGGAAAGACAAAGTTGTTGCTGTCTCCATGTCCCACACCAGAGGGGTATACTACGAAGCAGAATCAATAAATTAGCCAGCTAACTTGCCTAAATATTCAGTTTTTTTATTTTATTTTATTTATTTTTTTATTCTTGAAATTGGCATGGTCTAATTGACTCAAAAACCCAAAACACATATTGAAATGTAGCTTTCTTAATGAACCTGAAAATCTGTAGTTAGAGCAAAGTTAGTGAAGATGAATGTAGTGTTAAAGAATGGAATAAAAATGAAATTATCTCAAGTTGGAGTGGAGGATAGATCTTTGTGTATGTCAGATAATGATTCGTTTCTTGTTGGGATGCGTTTGTTGATTAAGGATACATATCTGGAAGACGCGTTTGAGGTTCGAAGATGGTAAAGCATGCGCTGGGAAAAGTGGAATCTATCAAAGTGACCAGAAGTGCTCTTATTCTGATTAGTTGTGTTTCTGAAGAACTGAGGAAGATTGCAGTAGGCTTCAAAATAATCCATACAACAGAAGTATCGTGCTTTGAACTTCGGAGCAGAGAGCCCTTTAAATAAGTAATCTCAGGGGTGACGACAGATGTTAAATATTGAATACCTGAAGAGAATTCCTGGTGTGGTTGGTGCCCTGTGCCTTACCCGCTGGGTGAATGGAAAAATAAGTAGTTTTTTAATAAAGAGCACCTACCTACACATGTGAAGGTTTGCTATGTAAGATTCGCTGTAAGCGCTTTCGTCCCCAAACCACTACAGTGTGAACATTTTAAAGGATTTGGCCATGTTTCAAGTGTGTGTAGACTGACGAAGTATACTGAAGAACAGTGTGTAGAAGGATGACGGTGTTGCAATTGTTGTGGGGATCATGATCATGGATTTTGTAGTGTTCTTTGCCACAGTTATAAACTGTACTGCTCAAGTGTCAAAGCAACTGGACATTGTTGTGGCAAAAGTTTTTGGGACTTAAGGAGTTTACATCGGAAAACTTGCAAGGGATATTGGTGCTGGAAAACGTCTCGCCCTCCCAGGCTCACCTTGAGCCTGTATAGGGATCAGATATATTTTTATTTTTAACAGAAAAGTAGTTTGATGTAGTTTATCTTTTGTATTTTTGGTAGTTTGTATGAAAAGAAAAACGATATATTTACTATTTTAAGACTTGCTACTGACTATTGAACACTTTTTGCCCAACGAGTTCATTCCCCTGACTGTTTATTGATGAATTGGTAACTGAAAGAGTTGCAAAGAGGCTGTTTTGGTACGACATGGCTGATAGGCTTGTTAGTGTTTCATTAGTTAGCTAACTTAGTGACTCATTTTGGAATGGCATGTCACATTGAACAATAAAGGAGCTGATTGGCTTTCACTACCATTCCAAAAGGACTGCAGTGGCTACTGCTACCTAGCATGTGGACGTAAAGGGCAGTTTTCCAAGAAAACTAGCAGTATTTAAATCTTTCCGATGTATCAGTGTGGATAAAGGTACAATTTGGAGTACAGTAGCATATCCCATCCCTGCATTGAGGTACGTTTTCCGACCCATATCTTGTGCCGGCTCCACGGTGTCTTAATGTAACTATGATTGCGTTCCGACCCCAGTGTAGCTCAGTCTAAACAAGCATAAAGGTAGGGTCAGAATCTTCTGGCAAACGTTACTTGAGTCACTGTCCCCTGCCTCTACATTTATTTTGGTTAAACTTACTGTATCAAGTCTTGTTAATTTCCCTATTACATTTGTTTAAATCTATTGAATATTTCCCCATTAATGTTTGTTTTTGCTTTGATTATTTGATTATTATACATCTTTCCTTAGTTCTGTTGTGGCTTATTGTGATTTTGTTTAATCATTTTTGGTGAGGTATTCTGGAGGTTTATTGAATCTTTGTATTTCACTCAGTATAACACGGCCCAGGAGAGGCCTGCAGCGAACACAGCATTGAGCGTGCCTGCTGTGGGGCGACCGCCCGTCTGTCTCTGGTGTGGGTTTGGAAGGTTTACATATCTTGTAACCACCCATTCATACAAACTGATACAAATGCAAGAACTGATTACTTATATTCACTTGTCTATATGTCTCATTCTTCAATCTGGTCCTTGATATATATATATATATATATATATATATATATATATATATATACAGTGAGGGAAAAAAGTATTTGATCCCCTGCTGATTTTGTACGTTTGGCCACTGACAAAGAAATGATCAGTCTATAATTTTAATGGTAGGTTTATTTGAACAGTAGGAGTTAGAATAACAATAAAAAAATCCAGAAAAACGCATGTCAAAAATTTTATAAATTGATTTGCATTTTAATGAGGGAAATAAGTATTTGACCCCCTCTCAATCAGAAAGATTTCTGGCTCCCAGGTGTCTTTTATACAGGTAATGAGCTGAGATTAGGAGCACACTCTTAAAGGGAGTGCTCCTAATCTCAGTTTGTTACCTGTATAAAAGACACCTGTCCACAGAAGCAATCAATCAATCAGATTCCAAACTCTCCACCATGGCCAAGACCAAAGAGCTCTCCAAGGATGTCAGGGACAAGATTGTAGACCTACACAAGGCTGGAATGGGCTTCAAGACCATCGCCAAGCAGCTTGGTGAGAAGGTGACAACAGTTGGTGCGATTATTCGCAAATGGAAGAAACACAAAATAACTGTCAATCTCCCTCGGCATGGGGCTCCATGCAAGATCTCACCTCGTGGAGTTACAATGATCATGAGAACGGTGAGGAATCAGCCCAGAACTACACGGGAGGATCTTGTCAATGATCTCAAGACAGCTGGGACCATAGTCACCAAGAAAACAATTGGTAACACACTACGCGTGAAGGACTGAAATCCTGCAGCGCCCGCAAGGTCCCCCTGCTCAAGAAAGCACATATACATGCCCGTCTGAAGTTTGCCAATGAACATCTGAATGATTCAGAAGAGAACTGGGAGAAAGTGTTGTGGTCAGATGAGACCAAAATGGAGCTCTTTGACATCAACTCAACTCGCCGTGTTTGGAGGAGGAGGAATGCTGCCTATGACCCCAAGAACACCATCCCCACCGTCAAACATGGAGGTGGAAACATTATGCTTTGGGGGTGTTTTTCTGCTAAGGGGACAGGACAACTTCACCGCATCAAAGGGACGTTGGACGGGGCCTTGTACCGTCAAATCTTGGGTGAGAACCATTGAAAATGGGTTGTGGATGGGTATTCCAGCATGACAATGACCCAAAACACACGGCCAAGGCAACAAAGGAGTGGCTCAAGAAGAAGCACATTAAGGTCCTGGAGTGGCCTAGCCAGTCTCCAGACCTTAATCCCATAGAAAATCTGTGGAGGGAGCTGAAGGCTCGAGTTGCCAAACGTCAGCCTCGAAACCATAATGACTTAGAGAAGATCTGCAAAAAGGAGTGGGACAAAATCCCTCCTGAGATGTGTGCAAACCTGGTGGCCAACTACAAGAAACGCCTGACCTCTGGGATTGCCAACAAGGGTTTTGCCACCAAGTACTAAGTAATGTTTTGCAGAGGGGTCAAATACTTATTTCCCTCATTAAAATGCAAATCAATTTATAACATTTTTGACATGCGTTTTTCTGGATTTGTTGTTGTTATTCTGTCTCTCACAGTTCAAATAAACCTACCATTAAAATTATAGACAGTGGCCAAACGTACAAAATCAGCAGGGGATCAAATACTTTTTTCCCTCACTGTATATACAGTCGTATGAAAAAGTCTGAGGCTGCATAATAATTTACACTGTCGTCACAGAAAATGATCACAGTGGCATGCCATTCATTTTCTAATAAAAGCTGAGTACTGGGGTATTGTCCAGACAAAGATTTTTAGTGTAGCAATATTAAGTTGTATGAAATTAAATCAGATGTGAAAAATAGGCTATGCAGAAATGTGGGCACCATTGTCATTCTGTTGATTTGAATACCTGTAACTACTTAGCACTGATTAATTGGAACACACAATTGGTTTGGTGAGCTCATTAAGCCTTGAACTTCATAGACAAGTGCATCCAATCATGAGAAAAGGTATTTAAGGTGGCCAATTGCAAGTTGTTGTTCACTTTGACTCTCCTCTGAAGAGTGGCAACATGAGGGCCTCAAAACAACTCTCAAACTCGGCAACCATCAAATCTAACTGAACTGGAGATGTTTTGTAAGGAGGAATGGTCCAAAATACCTTCATCCAGAATCCAGACACTCATTAGAGGCTATAGGAAGCGTCTAGAGGCTGTTATTTTAGCAAAAGGAGGCTCTACTAAATATTGATGTGATTTTTCTGTTGGGGTGCCCAAATGTATGCACCTGTCTAATTTCATTTTGATGCATATTGCAAATTTTCTGTTAATCCAATAAACCTAATTTCACTACTGAAATATTACTGTGTCCATCAGTTATTTGATAGATCAAAATGAAATTGCTGATCCAAACAGCCAATTATTTATAAATGGAAATCATGGAAATTGTCAGGGGTGCCCAAACTTTTTCGTACGACGTATGTATGTATGTACTCTATGTATGTACTGTATGTGTATATATCTTTGTCAGGTGAATGCTGTATGTAAAAGTACCATTTAATGTGGTATGTATAATGCATATGTAATATGCAAAATGTATGTACAGTTGAAGTCGCAAGTTTACATACACCTTAGCCAAATACATTTAAACTCAGTTTTTCACAATTCCTGACATTTAATCCTAGTAAAAATTCCCTGTCTTAGGTCAGTTAGGATCACCACTTTTTTAAGAATGTGAAATGTCAGAATAATAGTAAAGAGAATGATTTATTTCAGCTTTAATTTCTTTCATCACATTCCCAGCGGGTCAGAAGTTTACATACACTCAATTCGTTTTTGGTAGCATTGCCTTTAAATTGTTTAACTTGGGTCAAACGTTTCGGGTAGCCTTCCACAAGCTTCCCACAATAAGTTGGGTGAATTTTGGCCCATTCCTCCTGACAGAGCTAGTGTAACTGAGTCAGGTTTGTAGGCCTCCTTGCATGCACACACTTTTTCAGTTCTGCCCACAATTTCTTCTGTAGGATTGAGGTCAGGGCTTTGTGATGGCCACTCCAATACCTTGACTTTGTTGTCCTTACGCCATTTTGCCACGACTTTGGAAGTATGCTTGGGGTCATTGTCCATTTGGAAGACCCATTTGCGACCAAGCTTTAACTTCCTGACTGATGTCTTGAGATGTTGCTTCAATATATCCACATAAAATAGATGCCATCTATTTTGTGAAGTACACCAGTCCCTCCTGCAGCAAAGCACCCCTAGAACATGATGCTGCCACCCCCGTGCTTCACGGTTGGGATGGTGTTCTTCGGCTTGCAAGCTATCCCCTTTTTCCTCCAAACATAACGATGGTCATTATGGCCAAACAGTCCTATTTTTGTTTCATCAAACCAGAGGACATTTCTCCAAAAGGTACGATCTTTGTCCCCATGTGCAGTTGCAAACCGTAGTCTGGGTTTTTTATGGCAGTTTTGGCACAGTGGCTTCTTCCTTGCTGAGCGGCCTTTCAGGTTATGTCGATATATGACTTGTTTTACTGTGGATATAGATACTTTTGTACCTGTTTCCTCCAGCATCTTCACAAGGTCCTTTGCTGTTGTTCTGGGATTGATTTGCACTTTTCGCACCAAAGTACGTTCATCTCTAGGAGACAGAATGCGTCTCCTTCCTGAGCGGTATGACGGCTGCGTGGTCCCATGGTGTTTATACTTGCTGACTATTGTTTGTACAGATGAACGTGGTACCTTCAGGCGTTTGGAAATTGCTCCCAAGGATGAACCAGACTCTACAATTATTTTTCTGAGGTCTTGGCTGATTTCTTTTGATTTTCCCATGATGTCAAGCAAGGAGGCACTGAGTTTGAAGGTAGGCCTTGAAATACATCCACAGGTACACCTCCAATTGACTCAAATGATGTCAATTAGCCTATCAGAAGCTTCTAAAGCCATGACATCATTTTATGGAATTTTCCAAGCTGTTTAAAGGCACAGCCAACTTAGTGTATGTAAACTTCTGACCCACTTGTCATACAGTGAATTACATGCTCAACAGTTTCCCATGTGCATCAAGATTGGTCCACCGTGCAAAGGACATCCAGCCAACTTGACACAACTGTGGGAAGCATTGGAGTCATCATGGGCCAGCATCCCTGTGGAAAGCTTTCGACACCTTGTAGAGTCCATGCCCTGACAAATTGAGACTGTTCCGAGGGCAAAAGGGGGTGCAACTCAATATAAGGAAGGTGTTCATAATGTTTTGTACACTCAGTGTATTTTGCACTTATGTGTGACACTGAGTGAAGGACTGGAGTGGCCAATGCTCCAGCTCTCCCTCCATCTAGCAAAGGAGAATGTAACACTTTACTTGAAGCCTGCAAGTATAATGAAGTGTAAAGAGAGTACCTGGTACTCAATCTCAGTGAGCTCGCAATATAGGCAATGGCACTTTGCTCTAGCATCATATTCATGTCCACTTACATCTTACATTCATGCAACTGCATTTGTTGAGTGGAGGGCTAGAGAGAGGGGTCAATTCAGGCAAATCTGAGTGCTGTGGTGTGCAAATGCAACATGGCAGATGTACAGTATATCATAGCATTTTGATCAGTTATATGAAAGTGTTAATTTCTGGGGACTTTTTCCATGTTAGATGTGCAAGTGCGATAAGGGAGAAAATGTAACGGTCAATGCTGACCATTCAGGTGTGCAAATATATTATGACATGTATACCGGTAGTAGCGTTTTGATCAGTAATAAAAGTGTATATTAGGGGTTCAACTTTTTCAGCCTGGGACCCAAATGAGAAATTCAGTGTTTTCCTGGGACCCAAGCTCATGAAAACATGCCCCCTTTTGGGGTCCATAAGCGAGATTTGATTAGGAGGCCCCCCAACCTTGCTGGCAAAACATTTTAGTGGCCCCCCTCTTGACGGTGGAGAGAAATGTTTATGTTTTAAAGGTAATTTCCTACAATTCTACACATTTTTCTATGAGGCGTAGAGAAAATGTTGCTGTTTTAAAGCAATCTTTCTGCAATTCTGCACATTATGCAATGGGGCGGAGAGAAACTTTAGCAATTTTATAACACATTTCATGCAATTCTACCATTTTGCCATGGGGTGGAGAGACATTTTGCCATTTTAAAGCTAATTCCCTGCAATTCTACACATTTCGCCATGTTTTATGCCATGTTGATATGATATCTGAGTGAGAGTGACTAACAAAATCAATGGGGGCCCTATGGAGGTCAGGGCCCGTAGGCACGTGCCCTGTGTGCCCGGTCGGTATTCGGCCATGAATACTACAAGTTTAGATAGCTGGCTAGACTAGCTTAACAATCTAAAAAGTGTTAGCTGACATGGCTAATTGAGTGACTGTCAGTGACTCACATAATAAGACCCGGAAAATGTCAAGAACTTTGAAAGTTTCTTCAAGTGCAGTCGCAAAAACCATCAAGCGCTATGATGAAACTGGCTCTCATGAAGACCGCCACAGGAATGGAAGACCCAGAGTTACCTCTGTGCAGAGGATAAGTTCATTAGAGTTACCAGCTTCAGAAATTGCAGCCCAAATAAATGCTTCACAGATACTTTTACCTTAAACCAAGTTCAGAATACACATATACTCATGAGGCCCATGCAGAAATCAAACCCACAACTCTGATATTCCTCCAACCACCTCAGCCTCTCAGGTGTCCCTGTATGAGTGTGCAAATGTTGCAGTAGAAAATGGGGCAAAGTATGAAACCATTATAGCATTGTGTTCTCAATAGATGTAGGGTTATTGCATACAAAAGTTGACTTGAAATCTGTTGGATGAGTTCTGTTTTAAAGTATGACGAGTTTACATTCAGGTAAGGTCAAACAGTTTCTAAGGGAGTTGCACTAATGAGGCGTTTTTATCTTACCATAATCCTGCTGTTCTTTAGAGTTTCTAAGAGCACACATAACAATAATCATGAATTTTATTCCTAAGGCATTTTTTTTGCACTCAAGGTGATTATACATAACTACAAAGAGCCCAATCTTAACTCGTGACGTTTCTGAACGTTGATTTAAATATATATATATTTATTTTACCTAGCTAAATCCTTGAGTTCTTTGAGAGTATTTTTTAGACTCAAGTTTCTCTCAGGAAATGGCACTCAAGTGTGGTTAATTAGATTTTTTTCATTCTCCTAGTGAAATCCTGCTGTTCTCTGGAGAGTTTCTCCACAACCTCCCCCATAGCCTCCTGGTGAGCCAACTCCTGCGTCTCCTTCTTGGTTTTCAGGACGTTCAACACAACAGATCAGACCTGGGTTCAAATACTATTTGACATCTTTCAAATACGTTGAGCGTTTGCTGCCAGGTGAACAGGATTTGTAATTTTGGGACTTTTCTATTGGTTCCATTGAAATCCAGGGAAGCTCAGTCAAGCCCTATAGAGTATTTGACATGCTTTCAAATAGTATTTGAAGCAAGGTCTGCAACATATTATGTATATAAACATACAGTATATATGTCTATACTCTGAATATGTATGTCTCTATAAGCACAACAGATGGACCATGACCCTGAGTAAAGGATCTCTAGAAGGATAATGTATTCGTAGGATAATGCATACAGTGGGGAAAAAAGTATTTAGTCAGCCACCAATTGTGCAAGTTCTCCCACTTAAAAAGATGAGAGAGGCCTGTAATTTTCATCATAGGTACACGTCAACTATGACAGACAAAATGAGATTTTTTTTCTCCAGAAAATCACATTGTAGGATTTTTTATATTAATTATGGTGGAAAATAAGTATTTGGTCAATAACAAAACTTATTTTCCACCATAATTTGCAAATAAATTCATTAAAAATCCTACAATTAATTTATTTGTCACATTGTAGGATTTTTAATGAATTTATTTGCAAATTATGGTGGAAAATAAGTATTTGGTCACCTACAAACAAGCAAGATTTCTGGCTCTCACAGACCTGTAACTTCTTCTTTAAGAGGCTCCTCTGTCCTCCACTCGTTACCTGTATTAATGGCACCTGTTTGAACTTGTTATCAGTATAAAAGACACCTGTCCACAACCTCAAACAGTCACACTCCAAACTCCACTATGGCCAAGACCAAAGAGCTGTCAAAGGAAACCAGAAACAAAATTGTAGACCTGCACCAGGCTGGGAAGACTGAATCTGCAATAGGTAAGCATCTTCGTTTGAAAAAATCAACTGTGGGAGCAATTATTAGGAAATGGAAGACATACAAGACCACTGATAATCTCCCTCGATCTGGGGCTCCACGCAAGATCTCACCCAGTGGGGTCAAAATGATCACAAGAACGGTGAGCAAAAATCCCAGAACCACACGGGGGGACCTAGTGAATGACCTGCAGAGAGCTGGGACCAAAGTAACAAAGCCTACCATCAGTAACACACTACGCCGCCAGGGACTCCAATCCTGCAGTTCCAGACGTGTCCCCCTGCTTAAGCCAGTACATGTCCAGGCCCGTCTGAAGTTTATTAGAGTGCATTTGGATGATCCAGAAGAGGATTGGAAGAATGTCATATGGTCAGATGAAACCAAAATAGAACTTTTTGGTAAAAACTCAACTCGTCGTATTTGGAGGACAAAGAATGCTGAGTTGCATCCAAAGAACACCATACCTACTGTGAAGCATGGGGGTGGAAACATCATGCTTTGGGGCTGTTTTTCTGCAAAGGGACCAGGACGACTGATCCGTGTAAAGGAAAGAATGAATGGGGCCATGTATCGCGAGATTTTGAGTGAAAACCTCCTTCCATCAGCAAGGGCATTGAAGATGAAACGTGGCTGGGTCTTTCAGCATGACAATGATCCCAAACACACCGCCCGGGCAACGAAGGAGTGGCATCGTAAGAAGCATTTCAAGGTCCTGGAGTGGCCTAGCCAGTCTCCAGATCTCAACCCCATAGAAAATCTTTGGAGGGAGTTGAAAGTCTGTGTTGCCCAGCGACAGCCCCAAAACATCACTGCTCTAGAGGAGATCTGCATGGAGGAATGGGCCAAAATACCAGCAACAGTGTGTGAAAACCTTGTGAAGACTTACAGAAAACGTTTGACCTGTGTCATTGCCAACAAAGGGTATATAACAAAGTATTGAGAAACTTTTGTTATTGACCAAATACTTATTTTCCACCATAATTTGCAAATAAATTCATTACAAATCCTACAATGTGATTTTCTGGATTTTTTTTTCTCATTTTGTCTGTCATAGTTGACAGAATTCAATGATGAAAATTACAGGCCTCTCTCATCTTTTGAAGTGGGAGAACATGCACAATTGGTGGCTGACTAAATACTTTTTTTCCCCACTGTATATAGCCTCCCTACTGTTATTTTATTTTACTTCTGCTCTTTTTTTCTCAACACTTTTTTGTTGTTGTTGTTTTATTTTACTTTTTTATTAAAAAATACTTGCATTGTTGGGTAAGGGCTGTAAGTAAGCATTTCACGGTAATGTCTACACCTGTTGTATTCGGCACATGTGGCCAATAAAATGTGATTTGATTTGAAGTTGGTGCTGATGTAGGCCTCTGGTTACGGTTTTAAAAAACAACAACCTGTAACCACCATTTCCTGAAACCTAGTCTTAAATGATATCAAACAATGTAGCCAACACAGTAGTCTAATTAACAGTGTTGGATCCTGAATTAATTTAGAGGTGGTCTCAATGACCCCCTCAGTGCCCTCACATTTTTCTAGGTAGATTTTAGGGGTAATGATTTTTCTAACATAAAGTGTCTTTATGTGGATAGTCTAGTGAAAATGTAAACTGCCTTCTTTTCATGTAAATTGCCTTCTTTTCCAGAACAGCTCTCTCTGCCATGTCTGTTTCCATCCACTCAGCGACGCACACTAAACCACCACAACACCGCACGTTTCCTTGCATGTGCTTGCGCCTACTACCGTTGCAGAGATCAAAGCATGTGCTGTCCGCTAAATACGAAAAGGTAAAAAACAATATGCACTCACTAACTGTAAGTCGCTCTGGATAAGAGTGTCTGCTAAATGACTCAAATGTAATGTAAAATGTAAATAGGCTACACAGATGCACTTGTTCAGGAGCAGAATCGTCTTGACTCAAATTTGCGTAGTATCAAGCTCGATATCGTACCAGTGTACTTTGATCTCGAATTGTGTGCATGCTACACAAAATGCTTACAGATTGGCAGGTCTGCAGTTGTGTTGATTTGATTTGCTTTCACTTGAAAGGGAGAAAAGTCCTAGCCCTGGTCCGAGATCTGTTTGTGCTGTATAGTCAAATCCTATGGTAGTTTTCCTATGCATGGAAATGACCAAAGGAGTTGGCATGACAGCACAAACAGATCTGGGAAAGTCCAAATCTTGCAGGTACGCCACAATTGATTCCTGATCTATGTTCTGGCATTGGGAAAAACATCACACACCCACCCTGGTGACAGTCCCTGAGTGGGCCTGGTGCTCGATTCAGTCTTTCTGGATGGGTAGGGGGTTCTTGATGGCCCTGACGGTCCCGTTGGAGGTCCCTGTGAAGAGAATCCGTCCAGAGCGGGACATAGCGATAGTGGTGTAGGGCACGTCGTCCACTGCCACATCCCTAACGATCTGAGAACAGTTTGCCCCATTGGTACAAAGTACTAGCCTGGTCCCAGATCAGTGCTCTCTCGCCAACTCCCGTGACCATAGTTGTCAAGACAGCACAAACAGATCTGGGATCAGGCTAGTATAAAGCACTATGTCACAAAGCACCGTGTCACTCACGCTAGGGACTTCCTCTCCTTACAGTGGCAAGGCAGAGGGAGAAGATGAGGCAAGATTAAACTGGGCCAACATTTTGCTAATATTCTCATAGATGAAGCAATACAATTGGAACTCTGTGGATGAAACATCCAAGTTTCAAGTTTCAAGTGTTAATGTCACTTGCACAAGTAGAGTGAAATGTAATTCTTGCAAGCTCTAAACCCAACAATGCAGTCATCAATATCAATGTAGCACAAAAATTTACATAAGAAGAAAGTAAGAAGCTATTTACAGGATCAGTCCCAATACCATACAATGTGCAGAGAGAGATACTGGAAAAATAGAGGTAGATATGTATAGGGGTAAGGTGACTAGGCATCAGGATATATGATAAACAGAGTAGCAGCAGCGGTAAATTATGATTGTATGTGAGTGTGTGTGCGTGTGTGTAGTCAGTATAAACGTGTGCATGTTATGTGTGTGTTGGAGTGTCATTGTGCGTGAGTGTGTAGAGACCTGTGAGTGTACATAGAGACAACTAAATACTCAGATAGTCCGTGTTCCATTCTCTTAGCTATTTAGCAGTCTTATGGCTTGGGGATAGAAGCTGTTCAGGAACCTGTTGGTGTTAGACTTGACGTACCGGGACCACTTGCCGTGCGGAAGCAGAGAGAACAGTCTATGCTTCGGTGGCTGGAGTCTTTAACTACTTTCCGGGCCTTCCTTTCACACCGCCTGATATAGAGGTCCTGGATGGCAGGGAGCTCGGCCCCCAGTGATGTACTGGACTGTCCGCACCACCCTCAGTAGCGCAATGCGATCAAGGGCGGTGATGTTGCTATACCAAGCAGTGATGCAGCTAAAGATGCTCTCAATAGTGCAGCTGTATAACTTTTTGAGGATTTTAGGGCCCATGCCAAACCTTTTCAACTTCCGGAGGGGGAAGAGGAGCTATCGCGCCTTCTTCACAACTGTATGCGTGTGAGTGGACCATTTTAAGTCGTTAGTGATTTGGACACCGAGGAACTTTAAGCTCTACGCAGTTTTCTATTCACAAAACTAGATTTTATAACGAACAGAGAAGCTTACACCAGCAGTTCCCAACCTTTTTCGTTCCGGAGACCACCAAATCACTGTCAAAAGCTCTTGAGAACCACCGTTCGTGGAGTTGCAGAATTGTGATATGCAATTTTGTCCATTTCAGAAAATTTGACAATTTTATCAGTGAAATTAAAGGCCTATTACTATTGATATAAACAATTTTCAATGTGAAAAGTATTGTAAAATAATTGCTTATTATACCGTTAATACTTCCAACTGTTAGAATTTTTGTAAGGAAAAAAACACTGGCCTACAATATGTTTTGTAGACTTAACTCATTGCCAAACTTTCTAAAAATCTATGTTGCTTAGGAATGCAAGTTATTTTCGTATCTTATCTAGTGAACCACCCCGAGGGCTCTATTTTAACAAACCTAACATAATGGTACATCTATTTGCAGGCGGTAGCGCTATAGGTTCAGCGGTGTGTCAGAAATATTTTAGCTATTTTCACTATTACAATTATCGGCGCACATGCTGGCATTAGCGCAAACGGGCTGGGTTTTGAAGAATAAACAGAGGCTTGGCCAATCAGAATGTGCTCCATGGAGAAATATGTGGTTGCTTCAAGTTGTGTATTTACGATCTTCTATGTATTGCCTTGGAATCAACTCCAATTCCAATGTTAGTCTGTTATAGTTTGTTAAATGGCTTACAGAAACGAAATAACAAAATGTAGACCTAGCTTTGCTAAATACGTTAACTTGAACCCATTTGGAGTCCACATTGTTCTGAGTAATTGCATGGCTTCAATATCATTCACACTGATATAGGGGATAGGCCTACTACAAATTGCATTATGGCTGAGCATGGATATGCCAAACATTGTGAATAAGCAATATTAAATTCATTATTGATAAGGCCTAAAAATAGAACTAATAATTCTGATCAAATTCTAAACAAAACTAAACAATAATTAAATTGGCTATGTCACACTTACAGGCACCATCATTTCTCCCCGTTGGCATATAATATTAAAACAATGCAGACTATGGAGGGTTTTACGCACATCCAAAACAGGACCTGCATGGCTAAAATAATGTGGGCATGTCTACAATGCATAGATAAAAAGGGAATGTCAGCTCACTGTTTTACTCCTCTCAAACTTGATATTTTAATAAAGCTTTGGTGATTTAAGATTTATTTCCAAGCGGTCTCAGTAGCCAAACCCTTTATCGACAGTCTTGACTACTTCGCAACGGCATTGGGCAGGATAAAAAAAAAACTTCATTGAGAGGCGGTTAGGCTGTGCTTGGTTTTTAACCAAATAAAACGAAATGGAAAAATAATATATATATATATATATATATATATATATATATATATATATAGTGAGGGAAAAAAGTATTTGATCCCCTGCTGATTTTGTACGTTTGCCCACTGACAAAGAAATTATCAGTCTATAATTTTAATGGTAGGTTTATTTGAACAGTGAGAGACAGAATAACAACAAAAACATCCAGAAAAACGCATGTCAAAAATTTTATAAATGTATTTCCATTTTAATGAGGGAAATAAGTATTTGAACCCCTCTCAATCAGAAAGATTTCTGGCTCCCAGGTGTCTTTTATACAGGTAACGAGCTGAGATTAGGAGCACACTCTTAAAGGGAGTGCTCCTAATCTCAGCTTGTTACCTGTATAAAAGACACCTGTCCACAGAAGCAATCAATCAATCAGATTCCAAACTCTCCACCATGGCCAAGACCAAAGAGCTCTCCAAGGATGTCAGGGACAAGATTGTAGACCTACACAAGGCTGGAATGGGCTACAAGACCATCGCCAAGGAGCTTGGTGAGAAGGTGACAACAGTTGGTGCGATTATTCGCAAATGGAAGAAACACAAAATAACTGTCAATCTCCCTCGGCCTGGGGCTCCATGCAAGATCTCACCTCGTGGAGTTGCAATGATCATGAGAACGGTGAGGAATCAGCCCAGAACTACACGGGAGGATCTTGTCAATGATATCAAGGCAGCTGGGACCATAGTCACCAAGAAAACAATTGGTAACACACTACGCCGTGAAGGACTGAAATCCTGCAGCGCCCACAAGGTCCCCCTGCTCAAGAAAGCACATATACATGCCCGTCTGAAGTTTGCCAATGAACATCTGAATGATTCAGAAGAGAACTGGGAGAAAGTGTTGTGGTCAGATGAGACCAAAATGGAGCTCTTTGACATCAACTCAACTCGCCGTGTTTGGAGGAGGAGGAATGCTGCCTATGACCCCAAGAACACCATCCCCACCGTCAAACATGGAGGTGGAAACATTATGCTTTGGGGGTGTTTTTCTGCTAAGGGGACAGGACAACTTCACCCTTCAAAAGGACGATGGACGGTGCCATGTACCGTCAAATCTTGGGTGAGAACCTCCTTCCCTCAGCCAGGGCATTGAAAATGGGTCGTGGATGGTTATTCCAGCATGACAATGACCCAAAACACACGGCCAAGGCAACAAAGGAGTGGCTCAAGAAGAAGCACATTAAGGTCCTGGAGTGGCCTAGCCTTAATCCCATAGGAAATCTGTGGAGGGAGCTGAAGGTTTGAGTTGCCAAACGTCAGCCTCGAAACCTTAATGACTTGGAGAAGATCTGCAAAGAGGAGTGGGATAAAATCCCTCCTGAGATGTGTGCAAACTTGGTGGCCAACTACAATAAATGTCTGACCTCTGTGATTGCCAACAAGGGTTTTGCCACCAAGTACTAAGTCATGTTTTGTGGAGGGGTCAAATACTTATTTCCCTCATTAAAATGCAAATCAATTTATAAAATTTTTGACATGCATTTTTCTGTATTTTTTTGTTGTTATTCTGTCTCACGCTGTTCAAATAAACCTACCATTAAAATTATAGACTGATGATGTCTTTGTCAGTGGGCAAACGTACAAAATCAGCAGGGGATCAAATACTTTTTTCTCTCACTGTATGTTTCTAAATACAAAGTATACAGGCACCAAAGGCACATTAGGCTGGATAGGCTGTGTTTCCGTTGTCAAAATTCATACCATAACCAACAGCTTTTGGTTGGTTTTTCAGGACAAGCCTAAAATATTTCCAACCCCTCTCATCTGAATGCAAGCGTGCTGATGTTAGACAGGTAAATTGCCGAACCTGGCGTTAGGGCTGGAAAATGACAGTGCCCCAGTTTTTACATGACGAAATTACAAACTAACATGCATTTGACACTAGCGCCGCCTTAACGGCAGGCGAAAATAGGGTATAACCTTAGTTACACCTGAATCTCCTTTTGGGTGCAGTCCGTCCTCACGGCGAAGATGGCCATGGCATCGGGTGAGATGGTGACGCCCGTGTAGCTGCAGGACTTCAGGACGTCCAGTTGCGGGCGGTAATGCAACATATTGGATGCCAACCGCCGTTAAACCCCACCGAAGAAGAAGAAGAGCCATGGTTGGCTTCCATGCAGTGCCGCGCAATAGTATAGTCCATGTTTTATTACGAATAGCAACCTTATGTTCTGCAATGCGGAGTTTCACTTGTTTAGTTTGACCAATATAAGCAGCCTTGCAGATGCATTTGAGCGTGTATATGACATTTGTGGTGCTACAATTAATGAAGCTGTGGATTTTGTATTCATTACCTGTTCTCGGGTGCTAAAAAACTAGCATTGGTTGTGTTATCACAATGTACTAAGTGCCCACACGTATAATTGCCATCGGGCGGGCCTGGGAGCCAAGTGTCACGCTTCTTAGGTAGCTGCATGCTGTGCGTAACAGAATCAACTAGATTGCGCGCACGGCGAAAACAAATGCAAGGGGCCAATGTTGTGAACTCTCGTAGATTTGGATCACTTTTGAGGATGTTCCAGTGTTTCAATACAATGGATTTGACGTGACCGGAACATGGGCTGTACTCCGTGGAAAAACACAAACGTGTGAATTTGAGATTGGGGTCAGATTTACATCATTTTCAAGCTCATCAAACCATTCAGTGACCACTCGTGCCCTGTGGTTGTGGTCATTGTCATCCTGGAAGAGAACACTCCCATCAGAATAGAAATGCTTCACCATAGGTTGCAGGTGATCACTCGGAATGGCTGTGTATTTATTGGCGTTTACCTTGCCCTCTAAGGGGTTGAGTCGACCTAAACCATGACATGAAAATCACCCCACACCATAACAGAGCCGTCAGAACCCTCATTTACTAAAGTGTTTCCTGCTTGCAAAGCCAACGTTAACTGGCTAGAAATTCAGAGACACACACTCTCGTGCATTGACACTAACCTGGTCTGTCGTTGAAACTTTGTAAAATTATTAGCTAGCAAGTTATGCACGGTTGGAACATTTAGAGAAGTGCATCTGTCTTTCTAAAAACGTTTTTCGTGCATCTTGGGTGTGTGTGTGTGTGTGGTTACCAACGGTGCGTTCGTAAATTCATTCTGGAGTGCCAGAGGACACTCAGAGTGTGCTATGGGCGTTCGTAAATTCAGAGCGTTTCGCTCTCTGAGCGTTCAGTGTGCACACTGGACACTGGCCGAGGAGTAGGGTTGATCCGAGCCTTCTGACCTCACAACGGCAGTCAAGCACCCAAGGTAACTGGCTAAAGTTAGCTAACTTGCTAGCTACTTCCAGACATAAATGAGAGAACACCTCACTCTGACCATTTTTCTCGCCCAAGCAGAGCTGGTTAGGCTGTTTTTATGTTATCCAGAGCGTTGTTGACTGTAACTGTGCTGCTGGCAACAATTTAATTACACTTTTTTTGCCTACGTTTACTGACACCGGCCATATTCAACGAGTGTTGAGCGTTCGGAAATTCATCAGTTATTTTGCGCTCTGGCACACTCATACGAGAGTGCTCTGAAATCGGAGTAGATAGCCAGAGGGGATTTATGAACACACCCCAAGAATATATGAAGCCGGAGTGATACCATAGCAACCATGGAGGATGATACTCATTCCTCGACCACTGGATGGCGCCAAATACTGCACATCCTTTAGATGTGAGTGAGTTTGGCATTTCAATGATATCCAACTACTACAATAATACTTGATAATACCACTTACGCAGCCTCATCATTTTGATTTCAACATGATGAACTTCATAATAATTTTTGATTGCACATTACTGTAACTATTTTGTGCTCAAAATTCATCCATCTTTTGTGTTTCTGTGCCATAAGACAGTATTAATATTAATGGAGTACTACACATAATTGATGTCAGTTGTCCCCTGTGGCTCAGTTGGTCGAGCATGGCGCTTGCAATGCCAGGGTTGTGGGTTCGATTCCCACGGGGGACCAGTATGGGGGGAAAAGTATGAAAATCTAGGCACTCACTACTGTAAGATGCTCTAGATAAGAACATCTGCTAAATGACTAAAATGTCAACAACACAAAATGTGAATGTCATTGGCTTATCCACCCACCAGCTCTGTTTGAAGTCTGGGAGAAATATTGCAGTTTAATTCATTTTTTTGTGTGAGTTCCTCATATTCACTATACTCCTGGTGTGAAGGTGGGTGTAATATAATGCTTGTCTGAATAAGAAACAATACATAATTTAATTAAGAAATACTGAGAGCAATAAGCACACAGAGATCAGGCTAAAATGATTATGTCATCAAGCTATTCCTTATGTGCAAATGGGATATTAGGATGTTATCCAGGATGTCTCATGGTTTTCCATGGAGCTGCCGTCTGACCCATGGCTGCTTTGGGGATGTCCAGCTGTAGTAGGAGGAAGGAAAGACAGGGCAAACATTGTGAGCCAGCAGGCCAATCGAGTCAACCAAGTGTGATCAGAGAATGCAGAGGGAGATGTTGTGTACTGAGATTATGTTTGACAGTGTATGTATGCCAATAATATTGAAAAACTTGGGCCTAAGTTACTGTACGACAGAAATGTTCCACTGTTCTGCGATTATCAGTTGTTATATCCTCTGCTGTATTGGGGCCCCAGTGGCAGAGCAAGTGACAGTGTCTCTTGATATTATGCCTCCCACTGATACAGTTGATTCCCAGCTACAGCCAAACACACGTAACTGTTCCATGTTCTCTGTCCTTAGGCAGAGAAGGCTGTGGTGGTGGATGCAGCCTCAGAACCAGCTCGTCCGGGTGGCTTATAGGACGAATGGCACTGGCAGGGTGGGGGGCAAAGAAAGGTACTCTGCCATCCTGAGTAGAAACCAATAAATCATGTTACACTCTTAGGGAAATAAAGGATCTATCTAGAACCTAAAAGGGTTATTTGGCTGTCCCCATAGGAGAACCCTTTGAAGAACCCTTTTTGGTTCCAGGTAGAACCCTTTTGGTTCTAGGTAGAACCCTTTTGGGATCCATGTAAAACCCTTTCCACACAGGGTTCTATATGGAACCCAAAAGGGTTATCCTATGGGGACAGCCAAAGAACCCTTTTGGAACCATTTTGGTGAACATAAACATACGTTTTACATAAGCAAACTGGTTAGCTATATACAAACATAACCAGTCTGGTATTCTTCCACAGTCAAATTTCCACCAAAATAGCTATGCACTCATTCCACTGTCATGGCAAAATGCCCTAAATTGTCACGTGAAGCCCATTTTAACAACCTATTTACTTTATTCTATTTTAATTCGAATGGTTTTGGACTTACTTTGTTAGGACCTGGCTCAGGTGGGTAGTGCATCGTGCCAGGTGGCGGGAAGTGAGGAAAGCCCATTGGACCGTGGCCGTCCTTGAACGACCCTGGTGGTGGCAGCTGCATGTTCACTAGAATGGCCGCAGCAGAATGCATAACCATTGGGGTGGTGCAAGTAGAACTTGAAGAGGAACGGCATGGCCACCATTTCTCCAGAGTACATATCTCTCTGGCCACCAAACTCGGCTATAACATAGTCGCTGGGGAAATGACTGTGAAGAATGTAGCAATGTAAATACGAGTAAATAGACATATACGTGTTCGTCAGAGACTCACCTTTCCATAGAGGGGTCATATTAGTGTGTAGCCTAAACTTTTCAGACACTACAGACAGAAGTTGGCAGATCGGATGTACCGACTTCAGACGAGTCCCGTGACACTTGTGGGGGACGTAGAGCAGAACAGAGAACACCATGGTGTTTGTGAGAGTCTCATCTTTCTATAGAGGGGTCATATTAATCTGACATTTTATGTACCGGTTTGTAGGCCAAACCGTTCGGACGCTACAGACGTTTTCATGAGAAGACCGATTTCCAGGATGTCTCATGGTCTGACAAACACCGCTCTAGCTCTGCCACCTTTCACCACAGATGCGGAAGGGCGACATCGGTGGACGCAGTGGATTGAGAAGCAGCCCATGCAAAAAACTGATATCTTTAGCTTAAACTAACAGATTTTTATTGGGGGGGGGAATATTATTCTAATTAGATTTCTGCGGGTCCGATATGGATATATTTGGCTGTTTCCGCTACATAACATTTAGAAGTTGTCCCTTTTAATGTTTAGAAGAAGTGACTGTTAAATGCTAACTCCCGTTCGTATAAGTTGGTAGAACGTGGTTCCGATGACGGGCGTTCAGTTGGTGGTAGTGGGGATGTGGAAGGTCATTGGAAGACTGTTGCTGCAAAACAGCAAATGGGAGACACAAGGTTTGAGTTGACATATAAATAATCCCCTAGATTTATGACCATTGGTTGAAAGAAAATAAAGTGATTATTGCACGAGTGAGACAATAGGTTAATCAGCATGCGTGGTGGAATTGCCTTAGAGTGCCATGCTCATAGGCTGAAGTTAATCGGTGAATGACATTCCGCACGCTTACTAATAGTAAAGAGACGTGACGCTATACTAATGAGGTAACGTTATAAACACTACCATAAGAATACCTGCTATGCTGATCAGGTAACGTTATAAACACTACCATAAGAATACCTGCTATGCTGATGAGGTAACGTTATAAACACTACCATAAGAATACCTGCTATGCTGATGAGGTAACGTTATAAACACTACCATAAGAATACCTGCTATGCTGATGAGGTAACGTTATAAACACTACCATAAGAATACCTGCTATGCTGATGAGGTAACGTTATAAACACTACCATAAGAATACCTGCTATGCTGATGAGTGAGATAGGAAGCATTGTGAATTATATGTGTTTACTAGATTAATTAAAAGTGACAAGCCATTCAGACCAGCCTTCCTGATTGAACTTTCGTAAACTACATTTGATTGGTGGCGATGACATGTATTGGGGTTGACTATGATTTTTAGCTCAACATAGTGTGAAATAGACATATAGACAATAGGCTAAAGGTAGGTACATTTTGCTGGGGGGCAATGGTATTTCCATTGTTTTGGTCAGGTTCGATTTATCTCTTTATGAGGAGCTCCGCGGACCCTTCGTGTCCGGAAGTAATTCTGCTATTTTCAACATTTTTATCGTGTCAATTAACTTGTGACATTCCTGGATTACTCATTTTATTATTACATTCTGATTTAATCAACAAATACGATAGTCAGTTTAAAAAAGGTTAAGGGTATAAGACTGTGTACATATCTGTTGGGAAAATCACTTCATATCCCATCGCGCCACGCGGGGAGAGGCTGCCTGTTGTCACCGTTCCAAGACCAGCCAGAAACCTCCAGCTAGCCCTACACCGGTGGATCTCAAAACTGAACTTGGATCCGCGTTAAAGGAGCAATGATATCCTTTGCCACCTTCGTCTTACGACAGATATCTTGAACCAGTCATGACTATTCAACAAAACAAAACAAGTTTCTTTCCAGCAAATTTCTTAGTCACATGATTGTATAACTAGCAAAGGAGTTTTGAAGTTACACACACCTGGTACATATTCCCCTCATTAGTACGTGTTTAAGTGTTCCCTCTGCCCCCTTGTCCTTGTGGGTGATTGTTTATTGTGAGGATTAGTAGCTCGGTTGAGCTCAGTATTTTGTATTGCCGGGGTATTTTTCCCCATGTGTACGTTTGTTCCAGGGCGCCTGTTTGCGCACTGGACTGGTTACGCTGGATTACGGCATAAACTCTGTATACTGTGATTTACCCTCCTGCGCCTGACTCCTTCAAATCTCGAATCACAGAATCACCCACCACAAATGAAGTCAGCGGGAGAGGAGCGCATGCCTGGAGTCGTGGCACGGGTCCAGGAGCATTCAACAATGCTAGCCAGCTTGGGAGAAGCGATGGATCGGGTTCTCCAGGTCGTCCAACGCCTGAAGATGAGAGGACCCGATCTGTCGAGACCAGCTGGGCAACCGGATCCAGCCACCCACACCCCAGCACCCAGAGGGATCCATATATCCCTACCACGGTAGTTCGACTGGACAGCTGCTCTCTGTCAGGGATTCCCCCTCCAACTGGAGCTCTACTTCTCCAGCATCAGCCCGGCCCCATCGGCGCGGGAGAAGGTGTCCGCCCTCGTCTCCTGCCTCTCAGGGAAAGCCCTGGAGTGGGCCAACGCGGTCTGGAACGAAGGAGGAGCCGCATTGGACAACTACGGGGAGTTCGCTCGCCTCTTTCGGGCTGTCTTTGATCACCCGTCCGAAGGTCGAGAGGCGGGCGAGCGGCTGGTCCACCTGAGGCAGGGAACGAGGACTTTGCAGGACTTCGCCTTGGAGTTTCGGACTCTAGCAGCTGAGTCCGGGTGATACGAGCGGGCCTTTATCGACCACTTCCGGTGCCATCTGCGGGAGGACATCCGAAGGGAGCTAGCCTGCCGGGACACCATGTTGTCCTTCACGCAACTGGTACACATGGCCATCCGTTTGGACAACCTGCTGGCGGCCAGAAGACATCCTGGAGGGGGTCTGCCCGTTCTAACCCCAGCCAACTCGGATCACGAACTGATGGAGCTGGGTGGAGCCGCGATCCGAAAGAGCGGAGGACGACAGCGCCAGTGTCACTCCGGTGGCACGAAGGGACATTACACAGCACGATGTCGTCAGCGTTCTTTTGGGTCTGGAGGCGGCAGGCAGGGCACTCTCACATCACCCCAGGTATCGAACACCCACACTTGTTCAGAGCCCTCTGCTGCGCACTGTACCCTACCCATCCACTTTCCTGATCACATTGTAGTTCCCCAGTGTAAGGCGCTAGTCGATTCAGGCACATCTGGGAACTTTATGGACAGGGCATTCTAACACAGTCTAGGCATTTCATTGGTTCCCCTATCCATTCCACTCCCCATCAGAGCACTTGACAGTCGACCATTAGGGTCCGGGTTTGTTAGGGAAGTTACCGCACCAATCACCATGGTTACCCACGAGACTCATTGCAAGCAAGTCACGTTTTTTATTATTGAGTCTCCTGCTTTCCCTGTGGTACTAGGTATCCCTTGGTTAGCACTCCACAACCCCACATTCTCATGGCCGCAGAGGGTTCTCACAGGGTGGTTGCGAGAGTGTCAGAGTAGGTGTCTCTGTGTTTCCGCATGTACCTCCAACGTGCGCATTCCACCCGAATACCTCGATTTGGCGCACGCGTTTTCCAAAACACAGGCGACTAAGTTACCACCTCATCGGGCGGGGGATTGCGTGATAAACCTCTGGGTAGACGCTGTGCCTCCCAGGAGTCATGTGTATCCCCTGTCACAGGCTGAAACGGAGGCTATGGAGACATACGTCACAGAGTCCCTGCCCCAGGGGTTTATACGTCCCTCCACTTCACCCGTCTCCTCAAGTTTCTTTTTTGTGAAGAAAAAAGACGGTGGTCTGCGCCCTTGTATTGATTATCGATCACTGAACAAGGAGACGATTCGATTTAGTTATCCTCTCCCCCTCATTCCTTCAGTGATTGAGTCAATGCATGGGGCGCGCTTCTTCACCAAATTAGTTATCCGGAGTGCGTACAACCTGGTGCGTGTCCGAGAGGGGGATGAGTGGAAGACAGCATTCAGCACAACCACGGGGCATGGTGATGCCCTACAGTTTGATGAATGCTCCATCCGTCTTCCAGTCCTTTGTGAACGAGGTGTTTCGGGACATGCTTGGTCACGGTGTAGTAGTCTACATCGATGACATTCTGATGCATTTCACTACGCGCGCCAAGCATGTGTCCCTGGTTCGCAAAGTGCTGGCCCGACTGTTGGACAATGACCTTTATGCCAAGGCAGAAAAGTGTCTGTTTTTCCAGCAGTCCGTCTCCTTCCTCGGATACCGCATTACCACCTCAGGGGTGGAGATGGAGGGAGATCGTATTTCAGCCGCGTGTAATTGGCCGACTCCAACCACAGTTAAGGAGGTGCTGCGTTTTACTGGCTTCGCCAACTACTATCGGAGGTTTATCCGGGGCTTTGGCAAGGTCGCAGCTCCCATTAGATCTCTGTTGAAGTTTGGGCCATCCCGGCTCCGCTGGTCTGCTGAGGCTGACAGGGCCTTCAGTAACCTTAGGGTTCTGTACACCTCAGCCCTGGTACTGGCCCACCCCGATTCATCACTACCGTTCGTAGTGGAGGTGGATGCATCTGAGGTAGGGATAGGCGCTGTCCTATCTCAACACTCGTGCACGCCACCCAAGCTCCGCCCCTGTGCCTTCTTCTCTAAGAAGCTCAGCCCGGCGGAGCAGAACTACGACGTTGGTGATCAGTGTCCAGCTGGGCTGCAGTACGTGCCTGCTCTTATCCGTGACCGTCTGATCTACTGGGCAAACACGTCCCCCTCCTCTGGTCACCTAGGTATCGGTCGTACAGTGCGCTGTCTGACCGGAAAGTACTGGTGGCCTACCTTGGCTAAGGACGTGAGGGTGTATGTCTCCTCCTGTCAGTGGTGTAGTGGTCCCTGGAGAAGTGGGTATACTCTCAGTATTCACCTTTTTTTTTTTTAAGTAGTCCAGAAAAAAGCCCTGTTTTAGAAACAGTGACATGTAAGACTATGATTTAGTTTACCCAAAAATATGTAATTTCTACTTGCACACTATTATAAAATGATCATGACTTGATTAGGAGCAGTTTGTAGTTACTACTGGTCACAAGAGCAGCCTGGATGAATGTAAAATGTATTTATCATGAGGCAAACAGGAAATGGTGTTTCGATTATTTTTTGCACATTTATTTAAATAAAATACTTCAAATCTGAAGGTGACAATGCATCCTTGTTCATATTGCTATATGCTTTGTTTTGAACATGTTCATTTACCGGTAAATCATTCAACAAAATATGTTACAACAATATTTAGTTAACAATTAACAAAAATATATGCATTAACAACACATCAACAGTGATATACTCTCTCAACCCAGCACTGGGTTTCTGACCTTTGCTCATACTACAGTATATTCCAGACAAATTTGCTTTCTGCAGGAGCTTTCACACTGCACTGTCTAGAACGCACCGAAGAGGCAGCACGATGGCTCTTCAACCAGGTCCTTGTATATTTTCTAGGATCAAACTTGGAAGTTGGTGGGCCGTTGATATTAATCATCATCAAGTTTGATATGTTTGAGATCAGAAGGACAGCCCTCTTGTCTGAGCTTATATTGTTCATAAGGCTAAAATTCCTCTCACACTCTGCTGTACCGACAGGGAATGTTTTCATACAGTTCATAAGTGGTTTTAGGTCCTTGGGCTCACTACTGGGCTCTTCCAGTAGGTCCCGCATCCCATTCAGTGCTTGGTCTGTGCACAAGTTAAATCGCTTGCACAGTCGCTTAACTTGTTCTTCACCATGGCGGATGCTGGGCTTTGATGGCCACTTACTCTGATCAAGGATGCTGAGGTCCATGATGGTCTCATCTTCAAAAGACAAGCGTTTCTCCAGATTGTTCACAAGGCTTTGTAAGAACTGGCCTGGATTGATAGACTTCAGCTTTGCATTTGTTTTCAGGGCTATAGACCGATACTCCCCAGTCTGTTTTGCTTCTAAAGCCTCACTATATTTCTCACCTGGACTCTCTTTGAATGACTGGATCACTCTGATTGAGCGTTTCAGCAGATGCTCTGCTCTGAGGAGCGTTATAGAACGAGACTGAAGCTCCTGTGACAGGAGACTTAGTTCATGGAGAGTGTCGTACATGAGGCCAAGGTCACAAATGAATTCTGGACTTTGAACACGGTCTAACAAACCTCTGTACATCTGCCTCTCTTTGGTGGACCTCATCTCATCACTGCAAGCATTTTTAAAGTGCTGCACAAGAGCTCCCAGGGATGTCCAAACAGCACGAACAGTCCGAAAGCTACTGGCCACCCAGCGTACATCCAAGATTCTGCCAATGCGAAGAAGTTGTGAGCCTACTTCAGCTGCTGCATTAACAAGTTCACGTTCATTTTTGTTTGACACACTATACAGAGAGTATAGCTTCTGGATAAAAGTTTTAAAGTGATTGACAGAGTTTACCTCATCAACTGCATCTGACACAGCAAGTTCAAGTCTATGGTTCATGCAGTGCCATACAAAAAGCTTTGGGAATCTCAAAGTCAGTCTGGTTGCTACTCCTGACTTCTTTCCTAGCATGACACTGGCTCCATCAGATACAAATGTTACCCAGTTTTCATGAAGCCACTCTTCTGTAAAGCCAGCATTAGTTAAACAGGTGAGTAACGCCTGTAATATGCCATCTGCTCTCTGATTTTCCAGTTCAACAAGTTCCAGGAATATGAACTCAGGGCTTTCTTCTTGAATTGATGCTTTAATAGAAACTGTCATGACAGCTTTGTGACTTAAAGAAGATGCCTCGTCAATTAGGACAGCTAACTTACTGGATGATGCTATAATGCTACTGATGATTTTGCTCTGCATCTCACTAGCAACATGTTGTATTATTTGTGTTGCACTGTAACGTGAATGAAGTATTGAGCCCATTTTTACACCATTCAGTTCCTGCAGCTCAATGAGGCTCTCATGGTCAGAAAAGGGTCGGTTCTTTTTGGCCAGATGGTAGGCTGTTCGAAACACAGCTTCAGTTTCCTTCATGTAGGACTCAGTCATAGTCTCCACTGCATTCTCAATGGCAGCTTCTTTCTGTTGCTCTGCCACCTTCACAGCCTGAGTGTGGGCCTTGGACAACGCATGTTTCCTCACCTTATTTCTCAAGATTGACAAACTTGTTGTTCTACTTCCCTGGCCAGACACTTGAATTTCAAAGTTCATCCATTCTCTTGAGAGCGATACACCTTGTCCTTGCTCCTTGTCGATCCCAATGGAGTTCACACTGCTACAGACCAGACATCCTGCGAAGCATAAACAAACAATGTAACTACTCCTGTATCCACAGCTGTACGTGTGCATGGTCCTTTACACACACACACACACACACACACACACACACACAAAGTTATCTGTGCCCACTGTTTCAGAAGTTACCCAAACTAGCAATCTACCTAAACTTACCCAATTTTTTGTTTTTGGATCCCAACCAGGGGTTCTTGGATTTGAAGTCTTCTGTTTGTTTAGCACTCCACAGGTCTGGCCAGTCATTATTGATGTCTACAGACAACAACAAAACTAATTATGCATCTCCCTGTCTCTCTCTCTCTCACACACTTACACACACACACACACACACACACACACACTACTGTGATCACAATAGTCATCAGCAAGACATGGGTCCCCCTCTTTACATTAACAATCTGCATAACCAAGTGGAAATATTTTCAGCAAGTGAAGCTGAAGCATACAGGAGATTAGTGAGTGAAATACTTGGGAGAGTTTATTTAACAAAAAAACAACAAATTTAACACAAAATGTTATATAACAGTAGCATTGTAAAAAACAAACATGGATACAGACAAAATAAATAGAAGGGCAATAAAATAAATAACATCACACAGAAATTCAAAATGAGGCTTAATCTGTCAAAATCACCTTTTGTTACAGTGTGAGGCTTCACTTTTCAATAAACTGGAGATGCAATTTACTGCCTGTGTGTTCTGACCTGGTGGTGGTAGACTGGATCCTTCTCTATGCTCACACTGACTTGCCTGGCTAGCTCCCGGTTGAGAGCTGCCAGGGCTGCTGGTTTTAGGGGTGGGGTCTGCCTGGGCCTGATCTGGGCCTGATTTGTGCCTCTTTACAAAAAAGTCTGCAATATCTCCCTTCCTTTTCATGGTTACCTGTCCCTATACAAAATAAGACAGCCTGATTAGACCTCAATATTGTTTTAGGCTGAATCTTAAACTATTTGTCCCCATTCTTGTGTTTTAACTTACTTAAAAATCAACTACCAGCTTAGCTACTATGCAATTAAACTAGATCATATAGGTTAGTTAGGGCTAAGTAACTTGGCTAATGTTATAATTTAGGGCTTAGTAACTTGGCTAACGTTATAATTTAGACCTTTACAATAATAAACAAGCTTCATAAACATTGAGATAATCAGTTTCATCAGTCTGGTATGAAATTCTTATGAACTGGGTTGATTAAACACTTACTGAAAACCAACAATGCCCCGGTTTCCCCACATTATCCCAATCTACGTAGCTAGCTTCATAACGTTAGCCGACTCGCACTAACTATTGGCGGCAACATCTCTTCTCCTCTAAATGTGCAGTCACTGGCAATTTGCCAGTAGTTTAAAATAATGATTCATTTGGAAACCACCTTAAAACTTACCTCAGAATGATGTCTTCCATCAACTGGGGTGGCACACCGCCGCTTGTGTCCTTTCTTCATCCGTTGTTTGGTCTGCTGCCGTTATCGTAGTCAAGTGGCACCGGCACCTGAGTTTTTTTTTTTTTTTTTTTCACTGGCACCTGAGGTATTAGCGATATTTTCCTCGGCATGACCCGCCCTACTCTGCCTCTGATTGGCTCATCAGTCCTCATGCCTAAAGTTAACCAATCTAATCAGTGAAAGCAGCGAGTACCAGCCAATTAGAGGCAGAGGAGGGTGGGTCATGGCTTCACTATCCCCGAGGAAGAAAATAGGCAATCTGACTCACAGATATTACTGAATGATGCGCATCAGGGGGGATTTAGAAGTGGGTATACGCAATGCTGACTGAAAAATAAGTAGGTATACGCCGTATACCAGCGTATACCCTGGACTACACCTCTGCTCGTAACTCTAATAAATGTATCCTCTGCAGCAGAGGTAACTCTGGGTCTTACTTTCCTGTGGCGGTCCTCATGAGAGCCAGTTTCATCATAGCGCTTGATGGTTTTTGCGACTGCACTTGAAGAAACTTTCAAAGTTCTTGACATGTTCCGGATTGACTGACCTTCATGTCTTAAAGTACTGATGGACTGTATTTTACCAAATAGGGCTATCTTCTGTATATCAACCCTACCTTGTCACAATACAACTAATTGGTTCAAACGCATTAAGAAATTCCACAAATTAACTTTTAACAAGGCACACCTGTTAATTGAAATGCATTCCAGGTGACTTCCTCATGAAGCTGGTTGAGAGAATTCCAAAAGTGTGCAAAGCTATCATCAAGGCAAAGGGTGGCTACGTTGAAGAATCTCACATATAAAATATATTGTGATTTGTTAAAAAAAATGTCTGGTTTCTACATGATTCCATATCTGTTATTTCATAGTTTTTATGTATTCACTATTATTCTAAAATGTAGAAAGTAGTAAAAATAAAGAAAACCCGGGAGTAGGTGTGTCCAAACTTTTGACTGGTAATGTGTATCCTTTGTAACAACATTGTAATAGCAGAGTTGATTGTTAAAGATTGTTATATTGTAAGTACAAAGGGTTATACCTAATTCTCCTGTGCAATATTGCTGTTACATTGTACCTACATAGTCATTAAAAAGTTATTTGTTTACATTAAGTTGCTTGCCCCTGAGAATATACATTATAAATACAAGTGTATCCTTTGTAATAACATTGTAGTTACATATCATTTGTTGTAAAACGTCTTGTTTGGATCCTGGATGCTGATTGGACAAGCCACGTTCCAAGCTTTGCTTTTATGCCGCATTCACATGCCATCAAAAATGTTGCTGCCCGAGTCGAGTTGCCGAGTTGTGATGTTTAACCACTGACCTTTTACCTTTTCATCCAAAAGATGACAACAAATCCGTTTTTGACAACTACAGCCTTATCAATATGGATAATGTAGCTAGTTTGACCATATTGTCAATGTTAAGCAAGCTAGCTAACTTTATTATTAGAAACGCTAGCTAGATTATCAAGCTAGCTCAAATCTTATTGATTGAAGAATTGTTCCAACCAAAAATCACATGAATGAAACAAAGTCGAATTTCTGACGTCACAACTAGGAAATAGGAAGTTCCGACAAGCACGTGAACACAGCTTTATTCGCCGAATAGGCACACCCAGGCAAGTGCATTGATAGAGCACCTGCCCTTTTGCCCTCCTATGAGAAAGGTGCCTTTTCAGGTTGGTGGCGTTTTTTTGTTATTTATATGAATTGCTCATCAAACTAGTCAATAAAAAAGAAAAAAATTGTTGGAAAAGACATTCGAGCCAATGTCTTAAGTAGCTGAAACTGTCATTACTACAACCTTGTGAAAGTGACAAACTGACAGGTTTTAATTGTCATCAAAAACTACTTTATATCAAAGGAGTGCCTTTGGGGGGGGGGGGGGCTGTTGATGTTCTGTATCAGCTGAGATAATAGACCTTTTATTGAGAGTGCTCATCAACAGCGGCGTAACCTTGCCTGGGCCTGGCGAGCACTGAGCTGTAGTGTAAGTGATGGGTCTCTGCCAGGATCTGACCACTAAGACTCATTAGTCCCCATTGATAGCCCTGATGCACTGATAGGTACTCCGAAAGGTAGCGGCGCAGGAAAAGGTCAGCGTATGGATCTTGATTTGACCTCACTAACCCATCCCCGATTGGCAGCATCTGTCATCCTTAGATTTAATTTAGCGGAGATTGAGTGCTGGAGAGGACAGATTGGTAAAAACCCCTGCGGGCTGTCTCATTGCCCTGGCTCTTCCAGATGGAATCTGTGTCCACTAACCTTAATGGCACATTGACCTCTGTGCCCACTTGATCTATGCTGCAAATGCAGGGGGTGTGTTCAAGATAGGTATTTACAGTAGCTTTAGCTCTCTTTTCCCATATCGATTTTATACTTACCATGATGTAAATAGTTCTGGAATGTCCAGGTGTGATGTATTCCTAGACTGTGAAAACCAACACTTGCCCTGAAAGTGCCCCGCTCTCCACTACCCCATCAGCACACCACAACATTGTTTGTGTTCTTGATACTCTAGATCAGGGGTGTCAAACTCATTTTGCCCCGGGTGCCGCATTTGGTCTTCAACGAGGTCTGGAGGGCCACACAAAAAATGTGTTAGTAAATAGTCCTCTATCCATCGTTTTGGGAATTTACGATGCTCCTTGACTGTCTATCTTTCATTTCGGTGATAATTAGCGAGCTTGACACAGTCAAGAAACTGTATGAATATAGGGGTATTAGCATTTCTACACAGTTTTGATTTGGTTTTAGTCGTTTTCAAGTAGATTGAGTTTGTTCCACCCAAAAAATAAAATTTTAAAACATTTAATATCCTGCCCGTGGGGCCGTATGTTTGACACCCCTGCTCTAGATAGAGGAAGACCAGGGACCATTTGTTCTTGAGCGATTGCACAGTTGTTCTTAAGTCACTAATCAATATCTCATTTTAAATTTATGAGGTGGCTTCACACCTTCAGTGAACAAATGTGCATGGTGGTAGACTGCTACTTTAATGTCTCTGGCCATTATAGCAACACCTTAAATGTTACATTATTCAGTTATGGGATGCACTGGACATCTTTTTTTGTTGAGCAGAGCAAGACCTGCTGGTGAATCCAATGCCAATGTTGAGAATATGGGAGGAGGAGACTTGTCCAACTATCACACATTCCCAGGAGGGATGAGAGCAAGTGTGAGCCAACCAACATCAAGCATTCCATCTCCCCCCACTCCACTCCTCTCCAGCCATCCTCCAGAGCAGATAGAAGACATAAATAAACAGGGATGGCGGAATGGAGGGGATGCAGGGAGGAGGACGGCCCTGGTTACATAATGGAGGGACTTGTTTGCGTGTCCCCTTAGTTCACGTTAGCAGATGGAGGAGGGTAAGCTTCAAGACACCCTGCCTATCCCTACTTGGGCTATGCCACACTCCATTAATGTCTCCCATTCATAGTCACTGATAATTGGCCTACTTTGAGGGGTTTGTTTGTTTGAATATACTGTATCTACTGTAGAATTGTAAATCTATATAACTATAATGTGCAACATGCTGACTGATTTATCCGATCTGCAGCCTAGTAAACGTGCAAAAGCAGAGAGAAGCAGAGAGAAGCAGAGATAAGCAGAGAGAAGCAGGGAGAGTGAGTGAGTGAGAATGCAGTGAGTTCAAATAGAAAATTGAAAAAATACAGTACGTGGCTAAACTGCTACTGGAGGCTAGATTATTTCATGCATCAGGAATTGTTCTGCATTTGGTCCCTGAATCATGGTGCATAGTCTCATTGTTGAACCATTGCAGACAATGTTAAATATCTAGAATAAGAATGAAACATTTCTACAGTATTGGAATTGTATGCATGGTTGCAATCTGCATTTTACCACTGAACAAGATACATTTATGCTAAGTTACTGTACAAAATAACTGTGGTGTTTCCTTGTGCACTACAGCCAAATGAATGTGTTCTGTTTTAACTTGAGCAAATATGCAAGAGGAGAAGTGTTCAGGATATCAAACCCTGAAATTGGAACTGTTTAGACAAAATAAGACATTAGCCAAGAGAGGAGATGACAGTCCTTCCAAAAAGCAAGCATGTTTCCCTAGAAGCTTGCAGCACACACTGTACTGCATGTCTGGGACGTTGCTTTTAAGGTTTTTTTTACCCACTGTGTGACATGCCATCCCAAATAACACACTGTTTTAGCTGCATGATAGACAAAAATGAGACAAATAGTAGAGAATCAAAGGACCTTGACAGCTTAGAAGCAGCTGTTAATGTTGCATTTCTAGTAAAACTACTTTTGTCTACTTGAGGCTATACGTTTAAAATAGAGACTGAAAGCTTTTTGTAAGCACATTCACAGATATACAGATATATTTTCTTATGATTCTATGATACAAAATGTCTGCACAATTATTGTACAAAAATACATATTACTATGATTTCATGATACATCAAAAAGTTACAATACAGTTAGTATTTATTCATTGTAATAACTACTGAGCACATATCACTGAGGATTTTTGCAGTACTGAACAGTTAAGTGGACTGTGTGGCATGTGTGAAATTCAATTACAGACCCGCTGTGGAGGCCCTCTGTGCAACACTGGCTGATTGGAGGAAGCACCAGCCAGGTGGCAACCCTGCAGGCAGTATCTAACACACAGCACAATGCCCTGGGCCACGGCCAAGAGCTGGGGCTCTGCCACCTCCCAGCCCACCAACACCACCACTCACCACTCCACACAACACAAGTACATGGACATGGTCACTAGTCACAGACATGCAGTCTCCACAGATGGCTCTAGCTGCCTTTCTGCACTCAGGTCACTAGGAAGGTAAAGTACATTGTTGGGCACTTTCCTCTATAATTCATGTCCTGCTCCTGAAATAGCACATTTCATCTCCACACACTCACAAAGTAGAATCACTGCATATGGGAGGTTTTAGAGGGGAAAACAAGTGTAGAACTGTGTTTGTGGTTAGAAAAACACACAAGTACCGAACATTATGGTGACATACACTGAGTGTACAAAACTTTCCATGACATAGACTGACCAGGTGAATCCAAAGCTAGGATCCCTTATTGATGTCACTTGTTAAATCCACTTCAATCAGTGTAGATGAAAAAGAGGAGACAAGTTTAAGAAGGATATTTAATCATTGAGACAATTGTGTATGTGTGGGGGGGTGGAGTGCAACTCAATATTAGGAAGATGTTCTTAATGTTTTGTGCACACAGTGTATATTGTACCCTAAACATCATGTACTCCTTTGGAGTTTGAACTGGTGAAGTGTTTGTTTATGATACTGAATTAATGGTTATATATGATGTATTAGGTGAATTGAACCACCTGGTGACTCTGCCTGTCTCTGCCACTGTCAGATATAGGGACAGTAAGTGCCAGTGGCTGGGCTGATGTGGGATTGAAGTGGAACTAAGTCAAAGGTCTTTCTGGTTGGAGAGGGCTCACCCAGGCAGACATGACATCTCCATGTTGTTCACAAACCCGCACTTCCTACATGTGACCAAGACTCAGTGCCTTTAAGAAATACTGTACCACAGTAGATGTACAGTAACTAGTGGTAACAGTAAAACTAGTGGTAACAGAAAATCAAGACTGTTTTTTCTTACTGTGCCATGGTCAATGGTACAGTAACAGGCAAAAGTAAAGACAAAATCCGGCCAGCATTTCCTGGGTCCCCACATTCCCCCACCCATCACCATCACCTCTGACTGGCAGACCAACTAATGGGCCCTGACAGAAGAGAATCAGCTTCAGTTGAGAGGGAGCAGCTGTGGGAGCAACGCCTGCCTGCCACTGTGTTTGGCCATCAGCAAGAACGACCAGGCTTCATTCATACAAGATTCTAAATACCATCTCTTACTTTCCTTTACCACCACCCATCCATTCCTCCTTTCTTAGTCTGCAGAACAGCACCCAATACCAAAGCTACATGATAACACCTATTGCTTGATCTAGGTTTTTCTAAAGGGACATTTACCTCTTCTGCACGTTCTGGCATCTGTAGCTGTGAGGGTTGTTCGGTTACAGCTCATTGGTCAGTCATCACCTGTCAAATCCAATCTCTAATGACAACTGTGTGGATCATTAATTTACATTGGTCAAACTGTACTAGCTAGCCTCCAGAAATCATGGGCTAAGGTGCTGACATCGTTGGACTACCAGTGTGAGCTCTCAGACAAAAGACAGAATTCAGACAGATTATGATGCCACATTATAATAATAATATGCCATTTAGCAGACGCTTTTATCCAAAGCGACTTACAGTCATGCGTGCATACATTTCTTTCTTTTTTTGTGTGTATGGGTGGTCCCGGGGATCGAACCCACTACCTTGGCGTTACAAGCGCCGTGCTCTACCAGCTGAGCTACAGAGGACCACCATTATCACTGCAATGCAGCTTCCTACATATTTCTTCATCCTCTGTATTTGAACTCAATGAGTCCTATCATGACACAGGTGCGATATGGACTTCTAACCCTTTTAAACATAATGTGCTTGAGCTACAGACTTCTGGGTTGTACCATTGGATTTGTACAATTGGATTTCTTCTGCATTTGTTGGTACGAACCGACCATTAGTCTGTGTGATTAACGGGAGCTAGAGCTGTGTTTGTGAGACAAGGGCAGATCCCGAAAAAACATCTGTAGAGTCCGAATGGTTTGAGCTACAAACTATTAAAAGCTATCTATGACTGATAGGGTTAACCAAGCTCTATACCTTCCATTCTCTTCCAGATTCTTCAGAGGAAAATCATGTTTCAGTGATGTTAATTTGAATGTTTTGCTTACTCAGTTTCAAAGACACAGCCTGGTACTGCCGCCACCCCAGCCACCCAGAGTATGCATATGATCAAGCAGACAATGAGCATGTGGAGAGGCATGATCAAACCAAGCAGGCTGTTTCTAAAAAAGGAAGGAGTAATTAGTGAATTTCGTTGGAGAGGAGTACGGCAAATTAGAAGGCTGCTGGATCATGTAATTAGGAGTAGGCCTGTCTGGTCCACAGCACGGAGAGGAGGGTACTGTAGGGATCTCAGTGTGGGAAATATCAGAACCACAATGGTCATGCATTCATCATGACTACTTTAATGCTTGTGGAAAACATGAGAAATATATTTCACAAAAATATTATGATTGTGTATGACCAGAACTATAATATTCTTGCCTTTAAATCAATATGTGCATTTATAATTCAAAATGAATTGAAGGTTAAAACAGACTTCGAAGAGGCATGGATAACTAGCTGATCATCCGTTTATTGTATCGACAGACAACCACATACATTTACATTTACATTTTAGTCATTTAGCAGACGCTCTTATCCAGAGCGACTTACAGGAGCAATTAGGGTTGAGTGCCTTGCTCAAGGGCACATTTACGTCATTTAGCAGACGCTCTTATCCAGAGCGACTCACCAATTGGTGCGTTCACCCTATAGCCAGTGGGATAACCACTTTACAATTTTGGGGGGGGGGGGGGGGGGGTAGAAGGATTACTTTATCCTATCCCAGGTATTCCTTAAAGAGGTGGGGTTTCAAATGCCTCCGGAAGGTGGTGAGTGACTCCGCTGTCCTGGCGTCGTGAGGGAGCTTGTTCCACCATTGGGGTGCCAGAGCAGCGAACAGTTTTGACTGGGCTGAGCGGGAACTATGCTTCCGCAGAGGAAGGGGAGCCAGCAGGCCAGAGGTGGATGAACGCAATGCCCTCGTTTGGGTGTAGGGACTGATCAGAGCCCGAAGGTACAGAGGTGCCGTTCCCCTCACTGCTCCATAGGCAAGCACCATGGTCTTGTAGCGGATGCGAGCTTTAACTGGAAGCCAGTGGAGTGAGCGGAGGAGGGGGGTGACGTGAGAGAACTTGGGAAGGTTGAACACCAGACGGGCTGCGGCATTCTGGATGAGTTGTAGGGGTTTAATGGCACAGGCAGGGAGGCCAGCCAACAGCGAGTTGCAGTAGTCCAGACGGGAGATGACAAGTGCCTGGATTAGGACCTGTGCCGCTTCCTGTGTAAGGCAGGGTCGTACTCTCCGAATGTTGTAGAGCATGAACCTGCAGGAGCGGGTCACCGCCTTGATGTTGGCGGAGAACGACAGGGTGTTGTCCAGGGTCACGCCTAGGCTCTTTGCACTCTGGGAGGAGGACACAGCGGAGTTGTCAACCGTGATGGCGAGATCATGGAACGGGCAGTCCTTCCCCGGGAGGAAGAGCAGCTCCGTCTTGCCAGGGTTCAGCTTGAGGTGGTGATCCGTCATCCATACTGATATGTCTGCCAGACATGCAGAGATGCGATTCGCCACCTGGTTATCAGAAGGGGGAAAGGAGAAGATTAGTTGTGTATCGTCAGCGTAGCAATGATAGGAGAGGCCATGTGAGGATATGACAGAGCCAAGTGACTTGGTGTATAGGGAGAAAAGGAGAGGGCCTAGAACTGAGCCCTGGGGGACACCAGTGGTGAGAGCACGTGGTGCGGAGACAGCTTCTCGCCACGCCACTTGGTAGGAGCGACCGGTCAGGTAGGACGCAATCCAGGAGTGAGCCGCGCCGGAGATGCCCAGCTCGGAGAGGGTGGAGAGGAGGATCTGATGGTTCACAGTATCAAAGGCAGCAGACAGGTCTAGAAGGACAAGAGCAGAGGAGAGAGAGTTAGCTTTAGCAGTGCGGAGAGCCTCCGTGACACAGAGAAGAGCAGTCTCAGTTGAATGACCAGTCCTGAAACCTGACTGGTTTGGATCAAGAAGGTCATTCTGAGAGAGATAGCAAGAGAGTTGGCTAAAGACGGCACGCTCAATAGTTTTGGAAAGAAAAGAAAGAAGGGATACTGGTCTGTAGTTGTTGACATCAGTGGGATCGAGTGTTGGTTTCTTGAGAAGGGGAGCAACTCTCGCTCTCTTGAAGACGGAAGGGACATGGCCAGCGGTCAAGGATGAGTTGATCAGCGAGGTGAGGTAGGGGAGAAGGTCACCGGAGATGGTCTGGAGAAGAGAGGAGGGGATGGGGT